>NW_028270187.1:15413358-16013358 GCF_037043375.1 Chiloscyllium plagiosum
TAGCAGGAGAGGACATAGATGACAGATGTCAGAGGTTGTTTCTTTACTCAGAGAGTAGTAGGGCCATGGAACACACTGCCTGCAACAATAGTACAATCGCCAACTTTAAGGGCATTGAAAAGGTCATTGGATAAACATATGGATGAAAATGGAATCGTGTAGGATAGATAGGCTTCAGATTGTTTCCACAGCCCAGCGCAACATTGAGGGCTGAAGGGCCTGAAATGCACTGTAATGTTCTAAATTCTATATTGCAGATGGACATATGATCTCAATTCCTTTCACTTCTTTACACTCCAGCCGCCCTGCACCTGGCCCATGGTAAATCTGGCCCTGACTGGACCTGGCACCATCATTTGCACAACCTCGGACAAAAGCCCACTACCCAAGACATGACCTCAGTCCTTGATCACTGACCTCTCATCTTCCCCAAGTCAACCTGTGCACATTGCATCCCAGCTCCTTTCCCATCTGTGCTTTACAACCTACCATTTTGCCAGACTCCGAGCTTTGCATTTTGACAACACGTCCACCTGTCACTTCATTACAGTGACCTTCCACCCCCGAAACATCCTGGCACTCTGCCCAGCTCTACACTAACCAGCCTGGCATCCTGCTCACCTCTCCATAAACCAGCCTGGCAAAGACAGACCTCCTGCATTTCAGCTCAAACTACCCCTCACCTACCAAGCACAATTCGACCAAATTATCCTGTGACCATTACCATTTACCTTGATGCCACCTTGCCAGACAGAGTGCATGCAAGCTTACCCAGCAGCCAGCCAACCCCTCACAGCCTACCAGCCCAAACTCTCCCACATGCCCAATCTAGCCCCTCACTTGCTCACCACCTTCCAACTTTGAGCCTACTCCACCATAAAGTCAGTGAGTCATAAAGTCATACAGCACAGAAACAGTTCCTTGGGTCCAGCTCATCCCTGCTGACCAGAGTTCCCAAATTAAACTAATTCCACTTGCCTGCCTTTGGCCCATATCCATCCCGACCTATCCAGTTCCTGGAGCTGTTCAAATGTCTTCTAAATGTTGGACCTATCTCTGCATTTACCACTTCCTCTGGCAGTTCATTCCAATGTTTTGGACAGTTACAACATGAAGCTCCAACTCCTGCACTCAGTGCTCTCTGACCAATGAAGGTACATGTGCCAAACGCCTTCAACACACTAGCTACTTGAGACAACGCTTTCAAGAATCTATGAGTCTGAACCCTCAGGGTCCTCAGTGTTCAATATCACTACCCAGTGCCTTACCATGAACTCTGTAAGACTCTATGAGTCTGGACCCTCAGGGCCCTGTGTTCAACATCACTATCCAGTGCCCTACCATTAACTCTGTAAGACTCTATGAGTCTGGACCCTCAGGGCCCTGTGTTCAACATCACTACCCAGTGCCCTACCATTAACTCTGTATGTTGTGACCTGATTTGTCTTCTCAAAAAGCAACACGTCGTATTCATTTAAATTACACTCCATCTGCCACTCCACAGCCCATTGGCCCAGCTAAGCAAGATCTCATTGTACGTTTAGATAACTTTCACTGCCAATTATACCACCAATGTTGGTGTTACGTGCAAACTTACAAACCATGTCCCATTCAATGTTTTCATGGCTTTCAACCAATATTGTACCCTGTTTGCCTTTCTCCCACATATCCGGAGCATTTTTTTAAGGATTGAAGGAATCTATCTCCTTATTGATTTCATTTAATGTTTTGTCCTGAATCAATTTCTGTGGTGGAGAATTCCAAAGGTTCACCATTCTTTTGCTGGACAGTAAACAATCAGGTTCAATGTTATCGGTGTGTTGGGAAGACTGGTGAGCAGCAAGATTAATGATGATCCCATGAATGGAATAGCCTTCTAGAGGGGCCGAGGGACCTTCTTCAGCTTCCAGTTTGCATGCTGACATGTCCCTACAGCAGCATGTTCCAAAACTGTGATCCTTGAGGATAAGGGCGCACATGCGTGTAAATGCTTCACCTGAAAGCTCTCCTCCAAATTAGACTTCAACTTGACTCTCAACTATTTCTCTGCCGTTTCCTCTTCCTCAATCACAGCCATGGGACTCACTTCCTAACAGCGCTGTGAACACAAACTTCAGCAATTCAAATAGGCTGATGATAACTGGTTTCTCAAGGCGATATAAAAAGTCTGACACTTCCACACCTGTCTAGAGATTCAAACAACCACTGGAAGAATTGAAAATTATTTGAGGCACTTGTGTGTCTACACAAGATGACATGGTTTCCTTTTGTGTGATTTGACTGTGTTTTCACTGAATGAACAGAACTATTTCTTAATCATGTAATAGGAATGAAGCTTCCCTCATTTTTAGCAAGGCAATCACACATTATATTTCTTTATTCCAGGGAAGTATAGTGTTAAATTAAAGAAATATGATGATTGGGATGTTTCAATTGGAAATTGTCAGAGATTGAAAGTTTACTTTCATGAGCAATTAATTCCAGCCTCATTGTGTCACAGTACTGACAGGAATGTCTTTCAGAAATGGTGTCTCCCTTTGTTACGGGCAGTCGAATCAGTAAATCTGGGATAGTTTTTGCTTGTTAATCAAAGATGTTGAAGAGTTTTAGCCAAAGGGAGACCTGTGGATTTAGCTCACAGATGCTCCATGATCTAAGTAAGTGGTGGAACAGCTCGAGGGGCTGAGTGCCCTCCTCTTGCTCCTACCTTCCTATCATTGTGTCATTCATTAAGCTAGCACTGGCGGTGAACACTTTTTATTAAAATATTTCAACAAATTAATTGTTTCACACATGCTTTAAAAAAAAACCTTCAGTTGATTATTTGGAACGGGATCATTGACATTCTCTATCTGAGTGATCAAAATAACTTCCACCCAATTACAGCAGCCACTGCGCTCTGGAGTGTGTTGTTACTTCATAATAGTTTCTTGTGAAACTACAGATCGAGATCAGGGCGGTCAAATTCAATGATTCTCTGATATTTAATATCTCTGACCATTCGCAATTTGTTCAAATGCATCTTTTCTCTGAAGAACGTGCTTCATCGAACACAACTTTTTTCAATGAAACAACAAACTTTAAATGCTAGAAAACCAAAATAAAGACAGAAATTTCTGAAGAAACTCAGCAGGTCGAGCAGCTCCTGTGGAGAGAAGGCAAGGTTAACCTTTCGCATTCAGAGACGCCCCCCCCCCCCCTTCACCAAATTGTTTTCATGTTTTTGGCACAAGAGCTCCCACCTGTTGAGATAAACAGTGATTACGTTGGCTTGACTCCTGTTGGAAAAAAAATTCTTAGCAGAGATACTGGATGGTCTGAGATAGCAATTGAAGACCAACTGAAAAGCTTTCACCATCTGCTGCAAGTGTTGGATTCAGCGGAACTCCCACCGTACTGAACAATCAAATTCAGCTCCAGCACTGGTTTAATATAAAGTAAAACAGCCTAAGCATAATCTCATCAAATATGCTTCGAAAATGATTCATTCTGGATTAGTTATAAATGATATTGTCATAACAGCAAGTCAAAAGCTGGGATTTCTTTGAGCACTTACTCCATTAACACCATCTAGCGATGCCCAAAAGCTTGTGAACAAATATTGATCTGGAAAAAGCTGCTAACCACCAAACTTCTGTTTAATATCGAAGAGACACAAGTCAGGACAGCGACTGAATAGATTTCATTGGCCTCTGTGAGTGGAATTCCAACAAACAGCCAGACATGTCAATCTGCTTTCTTGCACTGAAGTAACCTGATAAGAGATTGTGTTACATACCTCTCTAACAGGTTGTAAGTGAACACAGGCCACCTGGCACAGAATCAGGGATTCTACCACAACATCACAACAGACCTGAACACAATGAGCTTGACACTATCACGGAGAACACAGCCCACATGTTTTGACAGTACATAAACCATGTTAGTTATTATCACCTTCCAACAACCAGGGATTGTTCCAGAATGTTTGTACAATGAAAGTAACATTTCAACATTTATCGAAGAATGCTTTGACAGCAGCTCCAAATTGTTCAAACTCAATGGGAACTACAGAGGAATAAATCTAGGAATTGCATTGCCATCAATTCACTGACACTGGATTCCAACCTAGAACTCCCTTCATCTTTCCCCTGTGAAAGTTGCTGCACCAGACGGTCTACTTAGTTTGGAAAAGATTAAAATGTTTTGAAGTGTAATATGACCGTTTCCAGTGACATTAAAAGCTGATAATAGGTCTTCAAATAATAAGATGCAAAAAAATTCTGATTCTACACTGTGCCACGGAATATGTCCTGCATAACTGAGGCACAAAGAAAATATACAGCATATTTCCCTCTGCCTCGCTCAATCAAATATCTCTTGTTGCCAACAACCAATTTCAAAACTCTTGCTATCTGCCTTTTGTTCCTGAAACGTTCGTTCTAATTGGAACAACTTATTCAGGGCTCTCAATTCTGGGGCACCTAATCGAATATTGTATTTCTGGCAGATAAAAGTGGTTTTGAAGCTCAAGATAAAATTGAACTGTCTGAGATTCAGGTATCCAAACTGGACAATTTACAAATGGTCAGGACCATTGACAAGTTAGTCAGACATAGCACTGAAACAAACTGCACAACAGACTTAATCCTAGAGGATACATTGCTCAACTCCTCACGTCAAATATATTCACTGTAATTGAACATTCATCAGAGGAACTAACCAGAGGATTAATGTGAACAAGAATGTGTTCACAATGAACATAAATAACCACTGAGTTAATAAACTTAATAAGTCATTGTATTTAACCAAATTATTGAGGTGGGAAATATCGCCAATTAAAGCACAGATCCGGAGGAAATGTATTATTCTCTAAATTGTTTTTACATATTCTTAAAACGTTCCTTGAACTGTGGAGATTTTGCATGCACTGCATAAAGTCAATACTGCATTCCAGTGTGGAAAGCATTTCTGTTGAAGGAATTAGGGCAAGGTCATTTTTTTGTTAACTGCTTTTAATGAACGAAAATGTTTAAAAACGTATGAATTGAAAATATGCTTCTCTCTGGAGTTGCCCGCTTTAGCGGATGTCTAAGTAAATGTGGGCACTGCTGCCTCACAGATCCAGGTACCCAGGCTCGCTTCCAGCCTCGGGTGACTGCCTATGTGGAGTTTACACAATCTCCCCTGTGTCTGTGTGGATTTCCTCCCACAATCCAAAGATGTGCAGGTCAGGTGAACTGGTCATGCTGTATCGTCCATCGTGTTAGGTGCATTAGTCAGGGGTAAATATAGGGTAGGGGAATGGGTTTGGGTGGGTTACTCTTCAGAGGGTCGGTGTCGACTTGTTGGGCCAAATGGCCCGATACATACTGCAGGAAATCTAATCTAAATGATTGTCACACTTAACTAATGTGAGCAGATTCCTTCCGATCGCGACATTGCAATAAATCGGTCAAGTATATTAATTAAAATAAATATTACTCTATTTTCAGTGTCTGAATAAACCATGTGCTCTGTTATCCTCTAGTTCATGTCTTCTGCAAATTTGTGAACACTGCATCCGTCTGAACACATCGATGTAAAATGAATTCTCTGCGTTTGCAGCAAGCACTCCCATGGTTTTAAGAGTAGGGTTCCTACAGTCTAGAAACAGGCCATTTGGCCCAACAATTCCACACTGACCCTCTGAACAATAAGTAGTCCATCCAGACCCATTCCCCCTTATGTTGGGCGGCATGGTGGCACAGTGGTTAGCACTGCTGCCTCACAGCGCCAGAGACCCGGGTTCAATTCCCGCCTCGGGCGACTGTCTGTGTGGAGTTTGCACGTTCTCCCTGTGTCTGCGTGGGTTTCCTCCGGGTGCTCCGGTTTCCTCCCTCAGTCCAAAGATGTGCAGGTAAGGTGAATTGGCTATGCTAAATTGCCCGTAGTGTTAGGTAAGGGGTAAATGTAGGGGTATGGGTGGGTTGCGCTTCGGCGGGTCGGTGTGGACTTGTTGGGCCGAAGGGCCTGTTTCCACACTGTAATGTAATCTAATGTAATCTAATCTAATCTTATGTATATTTACCCCTGACTAATGCACCCTAACCTACACATCCCTGAACACTATGTGCAATTTAGCACAGCCAATCACCTGACCTGCACATCTTTTGGACTGTGGTAGGAAACCAGAGTGCCCGAAGGAAACCCACGCAGACACAGGGAGAATGTGCAAACTCCACACAGACAGTCACCCGAGGGTGGGATCGAATTTGGGACCCTGGCACTGTGAGGCAGCAGTGCCAACCACTGAGCCCCATGCTACCCTGCGAGGTCATGAATGGATTATTTTAATTAATTTGAAATTTGGCCTTGGTCACATAATTCACTATAGCAGTTGCTCCGAAAGAATGACTCTTCAGTTGATATTTTGTTGTAAAATGTAACTATTTATTTAAAATGCACAGATTGGGAACACCTAAAGCACTGTGCAGATTAAATAATTCAGTTAATGTTTTATTTTATCCAGTAAATCCAGTTTAATCAGGGACATAACAATTAATTAACTCAAGTTACGTGTGAAACTGATCAAAGCAGTGAAACTGACCTGTTCTTCATAGAATTGAGCAGAATTTCCAAATGGTCTTTGCCAATGATCTTTTCCAGCCAGAAAAATATGTATGTAGTGTACAGCGGAATTGAAAGGTGTGTGTTGATCAATTATAACACAGTCATGGCATTTTTGCTCAAGAGCAAGAACTATTAGAACATTAGACTTTTGGAATTCTATTTATATTTCTCTATGACTTGTAAACTGTTAAAAAACACACCTTGTGATTGAACTAGATAGTGGAGTTCTGAATTTGGATTGTAAAGCATGAATTAGATTAATCCTTAATTATTACTTTTAAGTAAAAATGGCGCCCGAAGGTATCTGTTTTCCCTTCATTTCTAAAACCTTTGCGATTTGCCTTTCACTTAATAATAGGCTTTATGAAATTTCACCTCGCGTGCTGATTGCATTGAATGAGGAACCTGGAGCGGTTCACTGTCACCAACCGTGTTAACATTGCAAAAACAATGTAGAAACCAGAAACGGTTTCCCAAATATAACATATTTAATGTTACCCAAGCACAGTCCATCCTCAACAGATCAATGATCACCAGATCACACCACGGTGTGTTTGCAGCAGAACTAGCTCTGCAAACATTTTCAACAGAACCAAGAACATGATGTAACCTCACAAAAAAAAACAAATTGAAGTCTAACAAAGCTGCTCAGAATCCAGCAAACTAATGATTAAATTGAATAGAAATAGCAAGTCATAACAGCAGCCTTGTTTGTGAGGGGACTTAACACTTAAAGCTGAAACGTTTCTGGCAACAGTTCAATTTATCTCCAACCTGTACACCCTTCTTGATCGTGACAATCTTGTGCAGCGCACAGTAGAGCGGTTGAAGGCATACATTGATTAATCACTTCATGATCAAAACAAAATTACTGAATGGACAAATATTACCACATTATAATTTTAAGTTAGTTTCAATTACATAATCTGATCAATTCTGCAGTTTCAGATTTTAGTCCCAAATTTTATTTTGAATGAGGCTACTCAAAACAAAATTCAGTTAGTTTACAATTAGAGCTGAGTTTTTTTTTTAAAGTCAATGCATTAAACACTCGTTTTTTTTTCATTTCTCACACTTCCGGGTTTCTGCCTTAAGTTGTTTTTCAGACCGTTACAAATGGATGTAATGTTTTCACTCAAGCAGAGAAAAATGTGTCATATAATTTTAACAAATGCAGAAATGATTCATGAAAAACCAAAGAACTTCACAAATATTGGTAATGAAAAGTAATCCAGAGAGTCAATCTCCTCACCAGAAAGAAAACACCGATTACAGAAAGCATGAAAACGCTGATCAATTTCACAAACTGAATAAGATCCAATCAACTCAATTCAACAGAATCAAGGAAAATAAAATCAGAATCCAATCAACTCAGAACAACAGATTTGAATGAAACATAATCAGAATCCAAACAATTCAATTCAACAGAATCAAATAAACAATTTCAAAAGCCAATCAACACAATTCAACAAAACCAAGTAAAACCAAAGTCAGAATCCAATCAACACAGTTCAAACCGAATCAACTCAAACAAACTCAGAATCTAATCAACAGAATGCAATATAGCACCGCAACGAAATTTTATGACAGTTTCTAACCTGCTTGTCATCAACAAAATTAACAAAATAAATGCGAAAATATAATCAGGGTAAGAACATATATTCACGAAGTGAATAATGATATTTTAGCATATTTTAATCATGTTTAGTAATATCTCGAACATTTTTGAATTCTTAGCATTTGTTGTTGATAATAAAACTCACAGTCAGGGTGTCACTGACATTAAACATTATTTATAGCTGACTGATTAAGAGACATTAGGTGTTTCAAGTAACCCAGCCACACAGAATGCCCATCTGATCAAAAAAAGCGATACAACGAGCAACTGACTCCATTATCCCCACTGTAACTATTTGCTGAGCCTTAACTGAAGTCCGTAATCAGTCTGAACAAAAATCAATCCGAACCAAACCAAACTCAGCACAGAATCTGAGTTTCATTTAATTCAGAAATTAGTCACATGTATAGAAAGTTTTTAAAAAGTCACTAAGAAAGTTCAAGGGTCTTACCTGAAGTCACTGTCACCATGGTCCCTTGGCCCCAGTAATCAAGATAGTCACAGTGTTACATTCTCTGGACTGGGTCACACAATAACTAGCTCTGTATAAAACTAATCAAAAATCTGCCATCATTTTAAATTTTCAGAACCACAGGCAAAATAAAGTCACGATAAATCTTCATCACATAATTGCGCTAGTGAATTCTGATCATTCTTGATAAATTTTAATACTGTTTTATACTTCATAGAGTAACACATGAGCTGATTCTCAAAATCCCCAACTGGTGTATCAATAATTACCCAAACACTTTCACAAATTAAATAGTGATACTGGCATTAAACCGCACAGAACTAATACTGACTGCAAGTTAAGACGGTTTGTAGAAGTAATCACTGACTAGTTTCAAACAATGGAGGCTGAATAGGTTTTTGTATTGGTCATAATTGCAGTGTCACCCCAGCTATATCACTGTGAGACACGTTGTGTCAAATACTATGACAGACTGTAAACTGTAAAATGCAGAGAATTTCTTCACTTCCTAGAAAGCAGTGATTCAGACTCCTCTAAAAATGATTCAGTGTGTTATTCCAGCTTTTACGATCCATTGTATTTTGAAAGCTTGGAATAATTTTCCATTTTTGGTCTGCATTGAACTTGACAATCAACACGAAGAAGGTAGAAAAATTATACATTTCTACAAACTAGCACTACTGGATTGCGTTTAAATTGCATCTCACATTATTTCTCGCTCCTGCCATGGTAGAAATCACCAATTTGAGATAAACACTTGTCAGTGGTTTTTGTATGAGGATGTCGCTGTGCACAACACTGTGACCCACTGTAGTATCACAATGATGTAGACCAGTACACTCATTCTCTGTTCTTTACTCGTGGTCTCAATTTTCATTTGAAAGAGCCATTTAGTACTGATCATGTTTAGAATTGATGCCATAGTTGACATAACAATGAGCAGTGATTTCCTGAGCTGTCAGATATATTAAAAGGAACATTTTGTCCGAGCATTTAATTGATGGAAGTGTTAGCAGTACATATGACATGCCCAAAACATTGTCCCATTGTGTCACCAGTTTGCTAGTGTAAATGGTACATTTCCTCTTTGATAGTTTTGTAAGAGGCAGCCTGAGGTCTACTTCAGATTGCAGTTGGTATAATTGCATTTAAAACTCGTACTGACCGTCAGTTTATGATGGAATTGACAAAATGTTCCCTCGAGCTGTTTTTGAACGGGTCCAGCCCTGGTTCCTCTCGCTGTGGTATCTTGCACAGTAATAGATGGCGGTGTCTTCGATCTTCAGGTTCCCCATGTCCAACGCGAAAATGTTGTTTGAAGTGTCTTTGGACGCAGTAAATCGACCCTTAATCGCTGGCGCATAGCTATTGTCCGATGAACTATAGTAGTACAGCAGCCACTCCAGACCCTGTCCGGGAACCTGTCGGACCCAGTGCATGTAGTAGCTGCCAAGATCGAACCCGCTGGTTTTACAGGTCAGTTTCAGGCTGCCTGCGGGACGGCCAGTCTCTGCCTCTGGCTGGGTCAAAACAACCTCCGACTGGACACCTTTAAAAAGAAAACAAACAAACCATGAGCATTGATGTTGGTGAAATGATGTCTGAGTCTTTTACATTCCTGCCGTAGACTAACATTGAGACAGTCACAAAGAGAGACTTGAACAACAAACACTCACATGATAAGAAAGTCAGTAACAAACTGAGAAAAAGTGTCGACACAATCATTCTGATAACTTGTGGGAAACGGTTCTGCAAAGATCTTTCGAAACAGAGCCGACCCAGGAGTGTTGAATTACGGTCCAGTGCCCAGGATTTATATGGCCATCGGAAGGGGCAGGCTTACAGCTTCCGCATGTTGGTTTCCTGCTGGAGGCTGAGACTGGATCCTGGTATCAGCTTGTACAGCCCAAACACATTGGATCATGTCTTTACATGAGGTTCTGCTTAAACATGGACACATACACATCTTGGGATATTTCTTTTGCTGAATAGCTTCTTTGGAAGTAAATTTGAGTAGCTTCAGGTCTGTTTCACTTGATAGTTGCCTGTATTTTGTTTAAAAAAAACCATTCAACTGGAAGTTAGCTCCCTTTATTTCTACATTCATTCACACGCGGATAAAACTAAAATTAAAGTTCAAACATATAAATAGCTAATAAAACAGTTGAAATTTTCTTCCCTGGATACTGCAAGTCTCTGTCGCACTAAAAAATAACATGTAATTCATACTAGACATTTCAAAATTCAATTTAGTCAACTGAATACAGAGCGTGTCCAAAGTGATTATATTAAGAATATTCAATTAGAAGTTAACTCCCTTTTATCCTACATTCCACCACAAGCAGAAAAAGCTAAAAAGAACTTCAATAATATTATTAGCCAACAAAATGAATGACTTTATTTTTGCTGTCACTCAAAGTCTCTCTCACATTACAAAATAACATACCATTTCTAATCTGCGTTTCTAAATTCAGTTTCAGCAACCTAATATGGAGCATGTCTGAAGTGATTATGTTCAGAATGTGAGTGTATGTCACTAAACAGTTTGGACCCGGAGATTAGAAGCACCTCCTTACATTGCAGAATGTCTCTCCTTGCATCTTTTTTTTTTCAAATTGCTCCGACACTAAAATGCACAGTAAAGGAAAGCTGTGTGCCTGAAAAACAAAATGTGAGTTCGCAGTGATACATAACACCGAGGTAAACTTTTGAAAGAGCATCTAATGAACTAGAACAAGACATTCCATAAGTTTTTTTTTAAAATCCTCAACGTCTAAACCATTGCATGTAACAGTCTGGGTACATCAGGAATGTTTGGTTAAATTAGAGAGTATTACAGTAATAATTACCACGAATGTAGGTTATAAACAGTACATTTCTCTGCTCACTGATAGCACTGTCGGGGCAGTTAACTCATAAAAATCAGCAAAAATTCGCTGTTACAGTCACCAGTGTTAACCATGTATAAAGAGCCCACTCAGTTTTAATGAGATACATGAATCAGAGAATGGTGTAACAAGTGATGTGAGTTTGAACCAATTCAATTTTGTTAATTTACTTTGAGATGATAACAAATGTTACTGCAATGTGGGATTTTGGATCCATTAACTTCATATTCAGGAGCTTTAAAGAAACTCAATAAACAGGCTGAACTAACCAGAACGTCATTGCATTCAATGTTCTGTTTTCTGATAGTCATACAGTGAATGCTGTATTCAGTGACTTTCCTTTTTAAAGAAGAAATACCAAGTGAAATGTGTCCATTGTGAGTAAATGGGAAAATATAGTTTGGTAGGATTTTACTTTAGTTGATTCATTTTCCTTTTAATCGGCCAGATCCAATAGTTGGCAGCAATTAAGCTGACTACAGAAAAGGTCCTTGAGTTCCCAGTTTCATTTACTGGAAGCAGGTGGAGTTTCTGCAGTGGATCAAAGATATTTTGTCTCACGGTTGACCAGTTGGTGGAAAGCCAACTGCAAACCATAACCACCACCTCCGCAGAAACAAATCGACTCAGCAACAATGCTGGAGAAAAGTTTATTTTCAGTTGTGTAACTTGGAGAACTAGTCACTCCTCTCATTGAAGGAAATATTCGCAAAGTCTCAGACACAACCTTAACATCAACAGTTCATTCAAGGATCACTACAGCACTGTTTAGTATTGAGAAAAATTGATAAATAGTCAGAGAGTCATGTAGTGATACAGCATGGAAACAGACCCCTCGATCCACCCAGTCCATGCCAGTCCTAATCTCAAACTAAACTTATCCCACCTGTGTGTACTTGGCCCATATCCATCCAAACATTTGATATTCATTTACTGATCCAAATGTCTTCTAAAGGTTGTAAGTATCCACCGCCAGATCATCCCACACACAAACCATTCTCTGTGTCTCTGATATCCTTTTAAAAATGTTTCTCCACTCATTGGAAAAACATGTTCCCTATTGTTGAAATCCCCCACCACAGGGAAAATACACCAATGTCTGGGTCAAAAATTGAAAACAATCCCAGCTCCAAACATTTACAAAATATCACTATGGATCTTCCTCGAATCCAAAAAAGATTGTCCCCTTTGATCAATGATTTATAAAATTTACTCACGTATCTACTGTGATAGACGTTTTCAAACAACTTCTTAAGTGCAAATGGTTCACATCAATCGGATTAAAGTAACATTTCGTGCACTACCCCACACACAAAAAAAATAAGTTTGTTGACACGAATTGCTCTGAGGACGTCGACGATGGATTCTTTTATCAAACAAAATCATTTCCAATGTTGTGAGCGCTCGTCTATCTTCTGTGCAATGGTCTGAATTTTAAGTTGTGTCTGACTGCAGATGAAATTGGCTGATCTGGGTAAAAGTACAGTTTGTGCCTTTCGCATTGTGAATGTATATTGCTGACTTTAGTTGAATAAAGAGATGTTGTTCCAGCATCGTCTGGCACCATTAATTAGACCATTAATTTCCACATCGCTAACCGTAGGGTCAGGTGGAGTTTATTGATATGTGATATTTTTGAAACGAAAGCTTCAAACATTTCCAGTATGAATCATGTCAATTAGAGCCATTCACCTTTGGCTTTATAAACTTATATGAGGTCACCCCCACCCCCACCCACCCCCCGAACTCTCACCCTCCAGTGACAAAAGTTACAGTCTATCTGGATTTCCAACGGTGACTCTGTTCCCTCACATTCTGCTGTGAAAGATTTTTTTCATGTCAGTTTACAGTGATATTAAGTCAAGAATTGTCAAAATGTCCTGAGGAACAACGTTTAGAAATGGGCCTATTAGCTCCTCAGGGCTGCACCAACTGTTTGAATATTGATACAGTTCTGCCCCTACTTTTTCCCCATAAGCCAGGATTTACAGCATTGGAGATCATATCGATGTTGATAATGGATTAGACCCTACACAATGTTCCCGAATGTTTACAGTGCTATCACCTGCACGGTTATGGACAACATGATATAAAGTGGGTGTTGGCTGGAAGGCTCTGTCTTGACGCGATACAGATGCGATGGGTGAAGTGATCTTTCTCTGTCGTGAAAACTTCCTACTACTCGAAATTCATCTTTCCTACTTTGTCTCCAGGATGTTGCCTGGAATGGAGAATAGGTCGTACCAGGATAGGTTGAGAGTGCTAGGCCTTTTCTCATTGGAAAGGCGAAGGAAGAGGGGTGGCTTGATAGAGGTTTATAAGTTGATCAGGGGAATAGATGGAGTAGACAGTCAGAGAGTTTTTCCCCGAGTACAACAGAGTGTTACAAGGGGACATAAATTTAAGATGAAGGGTGGAAGGTATAGGGGGGATGTCAGGGGTATGTTCTTTACCCAGAGAGTGGTGGGGGCATGGAATGTGCTGCCTGTGGGAGTGGCAGAGTCAGAATCATTGGTGACCTTTAAGTGGCAATTGGATAGGTACATGGATAGGTGCTTAAGCTAGGACAAATGTTCGGCACAACATTGTGGGCCGAAGGGCCTGTTCTGTGCAGTATTGTTCTTTGTTCTATGTCTCGTTCAGAGGCTCCACTTCACATGATTCATACCGGAAATATTCCAAGCATTCGTTTCAATGAGATCAATACACTCCACCTGATAGTCTGGCTAGTGATGTGGAAATTAATGGTCTAATTAATGGTGCCAGACGTTGCCTGGGACAACATCACTTTATTCAACTAAAGTCAGCAATATACATTAACAATGTGAAAGGCACAAGCTGTACTTTTACCCAGATCAGCCAGTTTCATCTGCAGTCAGACACAACTTAAAATTCAGACCATTGCACAGAAGATAGAGGAGCGCTCAGAACATTGGAAATGATTTTGTTTGATAAAACAGTCCATCATAGACTTGCTGAGAGCAACTTGTGAATATTGCTTGATTTCTTTTTGTGTGGGGTAACACATGAAATGTTACTGTATTCCGACTGATGTGAACCATTTGCACTTCAAGTTATTTGAAAACCTCGTTCACAACAGATATGTAGTAAATTTTCGAAATCATTGATCAAAGGGACAATTTTTTTTGGATTCCAGGAAGATCCATAGTGATGTTTTGTAAATGTTTGGAGCTGTGATTGCTTTAAATTTTTGACTAAGACATTGGCATACAGTGCACAACTTCACAATTTGCTGTAAAATGAAACTCGCAACCACTATGAACCTGGAAGGCGATGGTTCAGAATTTAACAAGGACCTTGCAAGGTTCGTGGAATGGACCAACAAATGATTCATGAAACTTAACAAAGGCATTTCTGAAATGATTAATTTAGCTAGGAAGAATGTCGAGACACAAATTCACATCTCTGTTTGCATTTCAATATACTATAAATTACTTTTCTATTATATCCTAAAATACTTGTGTCTTTGTTCATATTTAATACACTCTATCTTGTTCCGGAGCTAACACAGTTTCTTTATTTATTTCACTCAAGACTGTATGCTGTATTTTTGCCTCAGTATTGACCAAACTCGGTTTGGTGCCAGCTTATACCACTTGAGCTGCTTTTTCAGGAAGTGGATCTCTCCACCTGTTTTGTCAAAATAATCTGTTCATGCTAAGATCAAAATAAATCCTGTTCATATCATCCCAAATTCAGGCTCGGTTATTTTGTATTTATTCATTGGAAATGAACAGAATGTGACCGGCCTGTTCTTGGTGGAGTGGGAGAGGGAGTGAAAGTGGTCAGCCACGGGGCCGTGGGGTTGGTTGGCAGGGGTGTCCCAGAGATGTTCTCTGAAATGATCCGCAAGTTAGTGTCCTGTCTCCCTGATGTAGAAGAGACCACAGCAGGTGGAACAGACACAGTGGATGACATTTGTGGAAGTATAGATAAATTTCTGCGGGATGTGGTAGGATCATTTGGGGCCTTGTCGGAGGTGAGGGGGGAGGTCTGGGCGCAGGTTTTGCACTTCCTATGATGGCAAGGGAAGGTGACAGAAGTGGGAAGTGGGCTGGTGGAGGGGCATGGACCTGACGAGGGAGTCGCGGAGGGAATGGTGTCTCCGCAATGCAGATAGGGGTAGGGAGGGAAATATACCCCGAGTGATGGGGTCTGTTTATAGGTGGTGGAAGCAGCGGAGGATGATATGATGCATGCAAGGTTGGTGCGGTGGAAGATGAGGGCCAGGAGGGCTTCCTGTTGCGATTGGAGGGAGGGAGTTCAAGGGCATCGTCGACCACATGGGAGGGGAAATTGCAGTCTTTGAAAAAGGAGGTTATCCGGGATGTTTTATGGTGGAACTGGTCCTCCTGGGAGCAGGTGCGGTGGAGGCAGAGGAATTGACAATAAGGGATGGCATTTTTACAGGAGGTTGGGCGGGAGGAGTGTAGCCCAGGTAGCTGTGGGAGTCAGTGGGCTTGCAGTAAATGCTTAGTCGGTCACTGGAGATAGAGGTGGAGAGGTCTAGGAAAGGGAAGGAGGTGTCCGAGATGGTCCCTGTGAAGTTTAGGTCAGGGTGGAAGGCTTTAGTAAAGTTGATGAGCTGTTCAATCTCCTTGTGCTAGCATGAGGTGGCGTTGATACAGTCATCAATGTAGTGGTGGTAAAGATGGGCAATGATACCGGTGTAGCTGTGGAAGATTGACTGTTCCACATATCTGACGAAGAGGCAGGCATAGCTGGGGTCCATACAGGTGTCCATGGCTACCCCTTTGGTTTGGAGGAAGTGGGAGGATTGAAAGGAAATGTAGTTGAGGTTGAGCATGTACTGCTTGGGTTGGCGTGACAGGAAGAAACGGAGGGCTTCGAAGCCTACATCATGGCGCTTGGATCTGTACGGGGCCTGGACATTCTGTTTTCTCTGGGGCTTAGCAATAGCTTGCAGTTATTATGGAACTGCAAGTGCAATGGCTGGGAACCAATGTTTAAGTCTTCTGCTTGAAGCACATTTTGACCAGAACATTTACACACCACAAAGCTCACTGTAGGAAATGCCAGGGCTGCAACTTTTAATAATATTTGAAACTTTGTTAAAAATAGGGATTTTTAGTCATAGTTTCTGAAATAATCAAGAAAAGAATTAACCGTTAGAACAAGCTCTTTCAAAGAGAGAGGATTTGCAAAGTTTGAAACCATACAGTGCTGTGCTTTATTTGAATTCAACGTCGGTCAGAGTTCGGTACAACCAAGGTGATCTCTCCATATATTGATTCTGTTAATCTGACACACCAACATAACTGTCTGTACAAAACTGTATTATTTGTTTAGTTGATCAAAATTTAGGAAACAGATCAAACAGGATGTATTCGGCTGGGAAGGTGATGGATACAGAAGACAGAATCAAAAACTGGGAACATTAAATCTGAAAAGAGAGTAACAAGTAGTACAAGATCAAAGACATGACAAGGTGCATGTCGATATGTCCCAGACGTTAGTGAATCGAATGAGCTTGTTAGTTGGTCGAGAGACTCGTCCAATGATGTCCTGGAATCAGACCGCGAAACAGAGATCGAAAGGTCAATTTGCAAATGTCACTTCAATGTAATCACTTCATATCTGTGTTCTGATATAGGCCACATTGGGTTTATTTTCTGATCAGAAGTGAGGTGTGTGGCTTGCTGCTGGCACATTGAAACAGGAAGTTGTGTGCCAGCTGAGAATGATACATCAGGCGTTACTTTCCGTATTATCAGCACAAAGTCTTCCTGTCTCTGAGGGGGAACACACACTGACAGTGTCAAGAACAAACGGACAGATTGCTGTTGGTTTCAACACTGTATTCAATTCCATTCCCATTTCCCAGAATGAAACAGAAGAGACACAAGATTAATTCAGCTAGAGTAAATTATCTGTCAGAGAGATAAGAAGAGTTGTCATCGGGTGAAAGGAGCTAAGTGACAATGTGTAGTTTCACTCATAAACCTATGTTTAAAAGTAGAAAGCTTGAGGGAAGTTAATAAGTAAATCTAAGGGACAGCATTCATTAAAAGTTGGAATTGTAAGGTTTAAGCAATAAAATTCAGCATGGCTTTGGTGGAAGTGATATCATATCGGAAGTGGTTGATTCTGTTTTCCGGAGAGGCAATGAGATGTAACATCGTGTGTAAAAAGTGGATGTAATGCTTCTTGACTTCAATCAGGTTTTTGACCAGATCTTGCATCTTTAATATGGTAAGGGTTCATGGGATCTGATGCAGTTTGGCAAATGATTCGAAGGTTTATTTGTTGGCAGAAGGTAATGGTCGAAGGTAGTCATTGTGAAGACATCTTGTGTCCATTGGCTTACTACATGACTGGTTGCTGGATCCTTTGATGTTTGCAGCGTATATGAACGGTCTAGTCAAGAATGTAGCAATTTTCATCAGTAAGTTCAAAGATGAGGTGAAAAACGTTTGGTTTTGCAATTAGTGAGGAGGAAAGCCAGTGTGACATCGATGGCCTTGCCTGTCGGAGAGAAGAATTGAAAACAGAACATTATATCCTAAAGTCTGTGAAGTAAAGTATTTTCGAGACTAACAATTTAAGCGAATATACGATGCATTGTTGGAATCGACACAATACAAAGGATAAGCGATCTTCTGTTGTGAATATCCACATTATGGAGTGGGGGTTGGAATTATAGTCTGGAGATATTGTGGCTAGACCATTCTTTCAGGAAACAGGCGTCTGAGCCCACAGTGCTGCCACATCAAGACATGAATTAAAGTTGATAATTAAACAACTCATTGAAGGAATAAGCTCCACAGATATTTCCTTACTCTGCTTTGGAGAGCACAACACATCAGCACAAAAGTTAAGGCTGAAGCATTCACAGCAATCTTCAGCCAGTAGTGCCAATTGTGTGATCCATCTCGGCATCTTTCATAGATCACCAATATCACAGATACCTGTCAGCAGGGAATTCGCCTCTCTCCATGTGAAATCAAGACACTGTTGGCCGGTGGGGGGGGGGGGGGGGGAGGGGGGGGGAGGGGGGGCAGGGGTTACTGCAAATTCTATGGAGCCTGACAAAATTCTGGCAATAATACTGATGACTTGTGCTCGCCAAGCAATCCCGGTACAGCAAAACACTGGCATGGACAATGTGGAAAATAGGCCAGGCGCGTCCTGTGCACAGAAAATTGGTCAAACCACCCTGGCGAATTACTGCCCCATCAGTCCATGCTCAATCATGAGTTAGATGCAGGGAGGTGCTATCAAGCAGCACTAGCTCAGCAATAACCTGCGTAAATGTGGGTTACGCAAGGCCTACTCAGCTCATGTCTGAATAACAGATTTGATTTAAACATGGACAAAGAACTGAATTCCAGAAATGAGGGGAGAGTGACAGCCCTTCACATTAAGGTCACATTCGACAGAGGGTGATATTATGGAGCCTAGCAAAACTGGGTTCAATGGGTATTAGGTGACAACCTCCCTGCTGCCTGCAGTCATACCTCACACATTGAAAGATAGCTTTGCTTGTTAGAGGGCAGTCGTCTCAGCCAAAGCAAATCTCTGTTGGAGTTCCTGAAGAAAGTGTCCTTGGCCCAATCATGTTCAGCTGCTTCAGCAATGACCTTTCCTTCCTCAGAAGGTCAGAAGTGAAATCTGCATTAATCTCGCACTTTTTAGTTACTCCTCAGTCCACATTCAAACACAACAAAATTTGGACAATTTCCAGACTTGAGCTGACAAGTGGCACATAGCATTCACACCACAAAGCTGCGAGACAATGACCATTGACAATAAGAGACAACCTAACCAAAACCCATTGACATTCAATAGTGTTACCATCACTGAATCCCTCACCATCGACATCCTGGGTTTTATTGTTCATTAGAAATTGAGCTGGACACTCCATATAAATACAATGGTTGTACAAGCAGGCCGGAGGCTAGGAATACTGCAGCGAGTAACCCACCCTCCTGACTCGCAAAGCCAATTGACTGTCTAAGAGACAGAGGTCAGGAGGCTAATAGCACAGCTCGCCCCTTGACTGGATAGGAACAGCTTCAACTGCACTCAAGAAGCTTGGCATTGTCCAGGACAAAGCATCTCACTTGATCAGTAGCACATCCACAAGCGTCCATTGCCTCCAAATCTGATTCTTAGTACCTGCCATATGCACTATCTAAAATACTACACTGCAGTAACTTAGCCACTTCCTGAGACAGTGCCTTCCCACTATCACTTGCATCTCGAAGGACAGGAGCAGCAGATACAAGGGAACAGCACCACTGTAAGCTCCTCTCTAAAACACTCGGCATCCTGACATGGAAATATGTCACCGATACTTTACTGTAATTGGGTCAAAATCTGGAATTCCCTTCCTCAGGCCATTTTGGAACATGTTATTTCAGAAAGGCAGCTTACTGCCATCTGCTGAAGGAGAACTACGGACAACTAAAAGCAACCACCATGTTCCAGAAGTCAATGCAAAAATCATTGAAGCTAACATGACAGTTTGATAAAGTGGTTGAGGAGGCATTATGAGTATGTAATAAGCAGTCAAAAGGTTTGGAGTCATGTTCCAGAATCAGTCCCTACCATGGTAGCTTCAATTAATAAAAGAGTATGAAATGAAAATGCTGGAATAATGAACGATAATCACAGACCTGCCAAAGGTTTGAAGCATGTTACATGGTTCAGTATTGTCCTTCAGAGGAGGTCGTCTGACTTTCCTACCTGGCCTGCACTACCCGTTCAACAATAAGGTGATGGTCCTTTCCTGTGCCGAACCTGACTAAGGAACCCATCAGGAGAAAGTGAGGACTGCAGGTGCTGGAGATCAGAGTTGAGAGTGTAGTGCTGGAAAAGCACAGCAGATCAGGCAGCATCCGAGGAGCAGGAAAATCAACGTTCCAGGCATAACCCCTTCATCAGGTATTCTAATGAAGGCCTCATGCCCGAAACGTCGATTCTCCTGCTCCTCGGACGCTGCCTGACCTGCTGTGCTTTTCCAGCACTACAGTCTCGACTGAGAAGCCATTTGGCTGTAATAAAGCTTCTTAAGAAAGATCAACCATAATTAGCCGAGTAAGATGGCAGGCCTTCAAAAAGGTAGCTGATGACCACCTTCTTGGGATATGTGACTAACTTTTTCATAAGTCAGTGAAGAATTCAAAAAATACAAATTATGGTGAGTCAGGCTCTTCAGACTGAGTCCGGTACACAGTTTAGATTGATGATTGGATGCAAAGTCTCCTGTGATGTTGCTGTGAACAGCAGGAGAGTTCTTGCCAGTATTGCACTCCAATATTTGTTCATGAGGTAAAGTGTCAGATTGATTACATTTCTGTTTGTGACCGCTTTCTGTGCATTCCCAATATTAGGATCACAGCGGTGACACCATGACACCAGTATTCCCAAACCCCAGTTTGATGCTGAATGGACGGGGTTTGGAATACCATTGTTTGCCCAGAGTGAAATTTGAATTCTAAGAAAGCCTGGAATTGGAAAGAAAGCCAAATGGTGACCATGTCACCCGACTCAATGGGAAAATACAAAAACAGCTGGTTCACGAATGACAAGGCATCTGTCACCTTTCCATGGTCTGGCCAACATGAGATTCCAGACCCACTGTGCTCTGAAGTGGCTTTAGCAAGCTATTGAATGGGCAGTTGGGGACAGGGACTCATTGCTGACCCTTACCAGAAAGTAATACGTGTAACAAAACCTCACAACAACTATATCAATTAAATGTAATTGTTACGCAGTTCCTGATGTCATTTCAAGTATTTCATGTGAATATTCTAAAATGCACTTTGAGTGATGTCGCACCGTCTAAACGGACTACAATATAAATTAGTGGGACATTCAGAGTAGGAGAAAGTGAGGACTGCAGATGCTGGAGATCAGAGCTGAAAATGTGTTGCTGGAAAAGTGCAGCAGGTCAGGCAGCATCCAAGGAGCAGGAGAATCGACATTTCAGGCATAAGCAACACATTTTTAGCAGCGACATTCAGAGTAGATCCAGTTCAACATTGAAGTTTAATTGCAGAATTTTCAGCACTGAATATTTAACCTAAATAAAAGTTTTAAATTGTGTTTATCATTCAGAAATAAATAAAATCTGTTGCAATTCGTCTTCATAAATTGGTATTCACTTCTGAAAATGGTCACTATTCTTAAAAGAAACTTGTTTCGATTTGAATCTTACCAACAAATCACTTCTTTCATCTGGCTTTGCTGTCCCCATCACTTCATTGAAACCAATTAAGCAGTTATGTAAATAAACACAGAAATAGAATTCTCAGAATAAAGTACAGAACAACAAAACCGCAATTTATATTTCCCCACAAGCACAGCACACGAATTGTGGAAAAAATGCAAATAACTCAATGGATTCCAATACTAATTGATGTTAGGACGTTTTAATACATAATTTGTATAATTGTTGAATGACAGAGGTATCAATTGTCATGTTTAGTCAAAAAAAAACTATAATTAAGTGATACATTGGCACAGCTAATATTTCTGTCTCTCTTTTTCTCTCTTCCCCTCCTGCCTCCCCCCATTTTCCTTTATATCTGATGCCTTGTTTTGCCTCTCCACAATCGGACAACGTTTTCCTTAATAACATGAAGCCAACACCTCACCAACATGTGCTCTCAGCCAAATTCATCCATTTCTTTCGAGAGATTTGAGTCAGTACAACCAGATTTTCTCAAAAATCTGTCTGAGTATTGAGTGATCTGGAAATGCTTGATCGGAAAGACTTTACTGTGATAGTGTTTTCATTGTAACTCAGCAGTATTATTCTTGGCTGAGGAATGTTTAATGGTTCAGTGCAATGCACATTTAGTCTATAATTAACTTTTACTGCACATCTCATGGAATTCTTAATATTGTAGAGGGTGATTTATTCCGTGTCGACTCTGTGTTGTACCTGCTCTGGGAGGGTTTTTTTAGGGAACCCTGGATGCAGCTCTACACTGTGTCTAAACCAAAATGTATTTGACATGTTTGCATTGGACAGCACAATATAGAGGGATATTTACCCAGCACATTACATGAGCTGTACAATCACAGAAAACATTTGATGTAGCCGTGTAAAGGGGCTTGAACTCCTACCCACTGTCATTCTGATTTTGAAATGCTTGATACCAGAATAGAAAGTGAACAACACTATGCATCGAAAGTTTGTTATACAAGTCGATTATCATCTACAGGCACAGACATACATACACACATAAGGAAATCATTTATGTACAACCCTTGCAGTGTTTAATGGATGAGTGCTGAGAGAGCTTTAATATGCAATGTGTGTATTCCATGCAATGCATACCGACAATGTGTTTGATATGGTAGTTGAAATGTAGTTTTGATCTGTCTTTAATCTTTTCTGTGACAGCCGTCGTTGTGTTTGACAAATATTCAACAGAACTGGAGGACTATAAATGCAGTCACTGCATTAGAGGCAGAATGCAATGCCATCAAACAGGGAGAAAGGCGATCCCTGTCTTTTTTCATGATGAGGAGGGATTGAAGCAGCTGGGCTTCAAACATGAAGTGGAGGTTAATTTAAATGAGGCCTATATAATTCTGAAAAGACTAACTTAGTGCAAAGGTCAATGATAGGGAACCAGAAGCAGCCTGTTCAGCCAATGGGTTTTGGTCTTCCAAACAATGACATCATGGCTGAACTGATAATCCTCACCTACACTTTCCAGCGTTTTAACTGTAAGCACTGATTCAATTACCAAATCAAATTCTGTCCATTTCAGCCTCAAAGTACTGAATGTCCCATCCTCGACAGTGTTCACAACATTCTTGGAGACAAAATTCTGTTCTGCCTGAAATTTGTGACCTCTAATTCAGAGATTCTACTCCCTGGTCCGAAACTCTCCCACAAGGGGAAACAACATTTCTGCATTTACACCATCACGTTTCCTGAAAATAATTGATGTTTCAGAATGTCACCACTGAATCGTCTATGTTCCATTGAGTATAGGCCCAAACGTCTCAATCTCTACTTTCAACACAGTCCCTCCATCCTCAGGAATGGTCGATTAAACCTCATGTGGATTGTTTCACATTCCAGTGTACCTTTTCTTTGATATGAGTCCAAAGAATAATTCACAATATTCCAGCTGTGGTAAGAACAGAGTTTTTTTCTCAGTGTTAACAAACATTATAGTCACACAAATATCCAGCACAGAAACAGACCCTTCGGTCCAACTGCACTGACCAAATATCCCAATCTGACTGAGTACCATTTGCCAAACATTTGGCCAATCTTCCTCTAAATGTTACCTGTTTATACACCCATCCAGGTGCCTTTTATACGCAGTAATTGAACCCGCCTCCACCACTACCGCTGGCATCTTTCTCCATACATACACGTGAAAAGGTTACCCCTCAGGTTCTTTTCAAACGTTTCTCCTCTCACCTTAATCCGCTGTCCTCTGGTTTCGGACTCTCCCACTTTAGGAAAAAGGCCTTGGCTATTCACCATATCAATGCCCCACATGATTTTATAAGTCCTCAGCCTCCTTTCCTCTCACTGCAGGGAAAAGAAAAGCCTCAGCCTATTCAGCCTCAGTTTATACCTTTAACACTCCTGGTCCAGCATCATTCTTGGAAATCTTTTCTACACCGTCTCAAGTTTCACAAAATCCCTCATAGAAATGGTCAGCCAGATTTGTCTATAATAATTCTAAACGTGGCCTCACAAATGTTCTGTACAGCTGAGACATGACATCTCGACTCCTCCACTTAATGTTATGACCGATGAAGGAAAGCATGCCAAAAACCTTCTTCCCCACCCTGTCTCCCTGGAACTCCACTTTCAAGGAATGATGCACCTGCACCCTTTGGTTTCTTTGCTCAGCAACACTCCCCAAAGTCCAGCCATTAATTGTATAAGTCCTGCCCTGGTTTGCCTTACAAAAATGCAACACCTACATTTATTTAATGAAGCATGGGTTCATGATAGGCAGGTCATGTTTAACTGATTTATTGGAATTCTTTGAGGTTATAACGAGCGTGGTAGACAATGGCGAACTGGTAAACGTGGTGTACCTAGATTTCCAAAAGGCATTCAGCAAGGTGCTGCACTGCTACATAAGATAAAGATGCACAGTGTTACGGGCAATGCATTAGCATGGACAGAAGAATGGTTAACTAACAGAATGCAAAAATTGGGGATAAATGGGTGTTTTTCTGGTTGACAATCAGTGGCTAGTGATGTGTCTCAGGGATCAGTGTTGAGACAGCATTTATTTACAATTGTTGGGACTGCAATAGTTTACAATTCAGACAGATTGTTTCGAGTTAGAGACTAAGTGTAGTGTGTTGTAGTTCACAGAAGCCACTTAAATGATTGATAGAGCAAAGTGTGCAGAAGGATATAGACAGGCTGAGTAGGCAAGGCTCTGGCAGGTGGAGTACAATGTTAGTAAACGTGAGGTCATCCATTTTGGTAGGAATAATAACAAAGTCGTCTACATTAAAATGGTGAAAAGTTACAGAATGCTGCTGTGCAGGGGAACCTGGGTGTTCTTGTGCATGAAACACAAAAGTATGGTTTGCGAATCCAGTAGCTAATTAGGAAGGCAAATGGAATAATGTTCTTCATTGCCAGTGGGTGGAGTTTAAAATTAGGACTTTCTGCTGCAGCTGTATGGGGCGCTGGTGTGGCCACGCCTGGAGTACTCTGTACACTTTTCATCGCCTTACATGAGGTGGCACTGGGGTGGGGTTTGCTGAGGAGGTTGACTACGTTGATTCTGGAAATGAGGGGGTGGGTTTATGAGGAGAGATTGAGCAGTCTGGGATTATACTCATTGGAATTCAGAAGAATGGGGGAGGAGATTTGTAAAATTATAAATTGGATAGATAAGACAGAAGCAGGGAGGCTCAAAGTTTGTGAGAAGATTTATAGCTCGGGTGCTCGTTGTTGTGGTTCTGTTCGCCGACCTGGGAATTTGTGTTGCAAACGTTTCGTCCCCTGTGTTGGTGAGATCCTAAGTGCTTGGGAGCCTCCTGTGAAGCGCTTCTGTGATGTTTCCTCCGGCATTTATAGTGATTTGTATTTGCCGCTTCCAGTTGTCAGTTCCAGCTGTCTGCTGCAGTGGCCGGTATATCGGGTCCAGGTCGATGTGCTTATTGATTGAATCTGTGGATGAGTGCCATGCCTCTAGGAATTCCCTGGCTGTTCTCTGTTTGGCTTGTCCTATACTAGTGTTGTCCCAGTCGAACTCATGTTGCTTGTCATCTGCGTGTGTAGTTACTAAGGATAGCTGGTCAAGCCAACGTCTTCACCCAAAGGGTTGTGAATCTGTGGAATCCCCTGCCCAGTGAAGCAGCTAAGTCTAACCTGTTGAATGTTTTAAAGGTGAAGATAGATTTGTGAACAGTAAAGGAATGAAGGGTTATAGTGAGGGGTGGGTAAGTGGAGTCTCAGTCCATTGACAGATGATCCACGATATTATTGAAAGCCAGAGCTAACTCATGGAGTCAGATGGCCTACTCCTGATTGTATTTCTTAAGTTCAGATGTTGTTATGTTCCAATAGGCCTCCAATTCAAAAAGTAATGCTCGTTAACTACTAAATAAAAACTGAAAGAACTGTGGATGCTGTGTATCAGAACCAAAAGCAGAAACTGCTGGAAATGCTCAGAAGGTCTGGCAGCATCTCTGGCGTGAAAGGCTCACCAGTTTATGGTTCCCTAGCTTTTCCATACATCTTTCTTCAATAATGCTGCCACATTAGTCACTCTCCAGGCTACTGGCATCACATCTATGATTATCAACAATACAAATATCTCAGCAAGGGGTCCAGGAATCTCTTCCCTAGCTTCCCACAAGGTTCTGGGAAATACCTAATCAGGTCTCCTGGATTTATTTCCATTTTTCTACTTTAAGACCTCCAACACCTCCTTTTCTGTAAAATGAACTCATTTTAAGATCACATTATTTATTTCCCAAGTTTCTTAGCTTCCATGCTCCTGTCTACTGTAAATATTGATACAAAGTATTTGCTTAGTGTCTCTGCCATCTCCTGTGGTTCCATGAATGGAAAGCTATGCTGAACTTTAAGGGCTGTATTCTCTCCTTAGTTATTCATTTAACATTAAAATAATTTTAGAATCTTTTCGGATTCTCTTTAATCCTATTTGCCAAAGCAATTTGATGTCCCCTTTTTTCCCCTCATGATTTCCTGTTTAAGTATACTCCTACTGCCCTTATACCCTTCTCAGGATTCACTCAATCCCAGCTGTCTATATCTGATGAATGCTCCCTTCTTCTTCTGGACAGGATTTGCAATTTTCCTCATTATTGAGCTTTTCCCATGCCTTCCCCTTCACACAAACAGAAACATACCATCACTGAACTCTCATTGTCTCATTCTTAAAGGCCTCCCACTTATCAGCCGTCCCTTTACATGTGAATAACCTCCCCCAACCAACTTCTCAAGGTCTAATACCACCGAAACTGGCCACACCCTAATTTGAAACTTTCATTTTTAAATCAATTCTATCCTTTCTCATCATTATTATTAAACCAATAGAATTATGATCACTTTCCCTGAAGCGTGCCCCTATGAACAACTCAGTCACTTGACCTGCCTTGGTTCCAAACAGAAGGTCAAGTATTGCGAACTGTCTAGTAGGTGCATCCACATATTGAATACCAACGTTTTCCTGTACACACTTAACCAATTTCTCCACATTCCAAGATCTTAACACTACCCCAAACTCTGTTTGGAAAGTTAAAATTCGCTACCATTATCCGGTTTTCTTACAGATAGCATAATCGCTTGTAAATTTCCTACTGACTATTAGGAGGCCCATTTTACAATCCCAGCAATGTCATCACCTCTTTCTTATTTTTAAGTTTCATCCATATAACTTCACTGGGACTGGGCAGTCTCCAAGAAATATCCTCTCTACATACAGCTGTAATGTTCTTTCTAACCAAAAACACCACTCCATCTCCTCTCTTGCTCCTATGTCTTTACATTCTATAGCATCTATATCCTGGAACATTAAACTGCCAGTCCTGTTCATCCCTGAGCCACATTACTGTAATGGTAATGATTTCCTTGCCACACATTCCCATCTCTGCCCCATGTTCATCTGTCTCACATGTCATGCCTCTTACATCAAAGAAAATGCAGTTTAGCAGTCTTACATCGGTCTTGCCAAACTGTTGTCTGCCTTGACCCCTAGAGTTGCTCACCGCATCTCACCTCAAACATTTCTCTTTTCTCACTATCTTGTTGGTTCCCACCATCCCCCTTACTAGTTTAAAACCTTCAGCATACTGCTAGCAAATTTCCCCACAAGAATATCGGTCCCCTTCCAATTCAGGTCCCTCTTAAACAGGTCATTTCTATCCCTGAAGAGATCCCAATGATTGAAAAATGGGAATCCTAAACCCTGCAGCAGCTCCTCAGCCACACATTAGCTGCTCTATCTGACTGTTCCTCATCTCAATATTCCATTAGTTTGTAAACAAACCCCAACATGACATTTGCCATCTTTATTGACAGCTGAAATTAAAAACTAACTTTTTGTGGTTGGGAGATGCGGACTCCTGTAGATTTCTGAATTCAATCTCTATCTTGCCTGTTAAAATGCATGACTTCACTGTTTCTGTCTGATTTCATTTATTTAATCCACATTAAATTATTATGCAAAGCTCCTTGTTCACTCTCTTGTCCTATCTGTATTCCTCCGCAAACTTCTTTTTGTGTCATACTCACCACTTGTCTCTGCTCCAATTTTTGAGTCATTCGCAAACTTGCCTACAGTATATTCACTTTCCTCATCTTCAGTCATCAAAATACTTTGTAATTTTTTTTGTCCCCAGAATAGATTTATGTGGTACTCCACAGATTTGCATCCTGTAAAATAAAACACTTAATCAAACTTTTCTGATTGGGATTTCAAAAATCCTCTCTCCATTTTAATACAGTACCTCCAAAGCCAAGGCTCCTTTCTTATTCAGTAATCTTATGCATGGGTGCTATCAAACATCTCCAGAAAATCAAAATATGTTACAATCACGGTTTCCTCCATTTTCTCAAAGAATTCAGATACTTTTATCAGGCAAGATTTCCATTTTGTAAAGCCATTCTCAGTTTTCTGCTGTAACATCCTTTTTTAAAGACTCCACCATTTTTTCAATAAATTATGTTCAACTAAATGGCCTCAGTCAATCTTTTTTGTGCCTTGACTTTTTTTGAGTGAAGGTGTTGGTTGAAGGATCTATTATCAGCCGTCACTTCCACCTGCTGTCGAAGCACTGTCTTTGCATCTACTGTGAAAATCTCAACAAAATGTATCTGATGTTCATCTACTGAGAAAGCAACTCCACGAATGTTCTCGCTCATCATCTTCTGCTGGTGGTCCCAGATTTTACGAAGCAAGTTCACAAGGCTAATTAGCATCAAGTTTAGATCAATATTTGAGCAAAAATATCTCAATTCCTGGTCACGTATTTTTGTTCATCTCTTTTTAGGATATTAGCTTTGACAATATGGATTCTGTGTGAGTGGAGCTGTGAAATACCAAGAGAGCAAAAACACTAGTGGGTGTCATACAGAGACCCCCAGACTGTAGTGGTCATGTTGGAATAGTATTAAATAGGAAATTAGCCAAGCTAATGATATGGAGACATCTGTGATCATGGGTGATTTTAATCTGCATCCAGATTGGACAAATCAAATTAGCCACAATGTCTCGGGGGTGGGGGGGGGGGGGGGGGGGAGGAATTCCTGGCCTACATATGGGATGGTTTTCTTAACCAACATGAGGATGAGCCAACTAGAGCTTAGACTGGATACTGAGTAATGAGAAGGGAATCATTGCCAATCTAGCTGCATGAGACTCCTTGGAGATGAGTGACCATGACATGATACAACTTTTTTATCAGGATGGAAAGTGAGCCTAGAGTGCTGAATTTTATTCAGAAACTATGAAGATATATAAGGCATGATTTGGCGTTGATAGATTAGTGAAAGTTACTTAAAGGTGTGACAGTACATAGGCATTGGCAAATACCCAAGGAAATCATGGGGGAACTGCAACAACTACTTATTCCTGTCTGGTACAAAAGCAAAATGGGTCACAGGACCAATCCATGGCTTATAAAGGAAATTAGATAGTATCCAATTGAAGGAAAAATCATAGAGATTGGCCAAGAAAATAATATGTCTGATGTTTCAGAGCAGTTTCGATTCAGCAAAGAAGGACCAAGGGTTTGATTAAGATGGGAAAAATACAGTTCAAAAGGAAGTAAGCTTGCAGGGAACATGAAGCCTGCAATCATGAGAGACATGCACCCTTTTGTTTGGCCAGGGTCAAGGAATCCAGGAATAAATGTCATTCGTTTAAGGTTAGAGGGGAAAAGCATAAAAGGGAACCTGAGGGGCATTTCTTTTTACACAGAGGCTGGTACATATATGGAACGAGCTGCCAGCGGAATTAGTTCAGTTGGGTACGTTAACAACATTTAAAGGCATTTTGACAAATACATGGATCGGATGTAGACCAAATGCAGGGAAATGGGGTTAGCATGGTTGGACATTTTGGTCAGTATGGACCAGTTTGGTCCAAACGACCTGTCTCTGTGCTGTAGGACTCTCTGACTCGAAGATACAAATCAAGTACCAGAAATCCTGGGGTTTGCAAAATTTAGTGAGAGGGAAGAACTGAGGGAGGTCAATATTAGTAGAGAAATGGTGCTGGGAAATTGAGGCGATTAAACCCAATAAATCCTCAGGACCTGATAAATCTAGATCCCAGTGTACTTAAAGAAGTGGTTCTAGAAATCATGGATGCTTTAGTTGTCAGGATTCTTTAGATTATGGTACAGTCCTTGCAGATTGGAGGTCAGCTACTGCCACTCCAATATTCAGAAAGAGAGGTACAGAGAAACCAGGGAATTATAGACCAGTAAGATTCAAATCGGTTAGTGGGGAACATTCTCAATTTATCAAGTAGTTTATGGCAGAGCATTGAGAAAGCCGCGGCAGGATCAAACAGAGATAGCATGGATTTATGGAGAGGAAATCATGCTTGTCAAATCTATTGGAATTCTGTGAAAATGTAACTATCAGAGTTGACAAAGCGGAACTAGTAAGTATGGTATATTTGTACTTGCAGAAAGTGTTTGACAATGCCCCATCTAAGAGATCACTGTACAAGATTAAAGTGCATGGGATTGGCGTAAGTGTACTGAGATAAATAGAAAACTGATTGGCAGAGATAAAACAGAGTAGGTCCTAAGGGGTCCGTTTCAAATTGGCAGACAGTAACTAGTGGGTTGCCACAGGATCCCGAACTATTAACAATACATATTAATGATTTGGATGAAGGAATAAAATGTAATATCTCAAGGTTTGCAGATGATACCAAGTTGGGTGGGATGGTGAACTGTGACGAGGATGTAGAGATCCTATGGCATGATCTGGACAGATTGGGTGAGCGGGCCAATCAATGACAGATGCAGTTTATTTTGGATAAATGTCAAATTATTCACTTTGGAGACAAAAACACGGTGGTGAATTACTACCTGACTGGCTGTAAATTGGGAGTGGGGAGTGTGCTGCAGGGCCTACTTGTCCTTGTGCACCAGTCGCTGAAGGTAAGCATGCAGGTGCAGCAGGCAGTAAAGAAGGCAAATGCTATATTGGACTTCATTGCGAGATGTTTCGAGTACAGGAGCAGGGATATGTTGTTGCAGTTATACAGGGCTTTGGCGAGGCCACACCTCAAACAATGTGTGCAGTTCTGGTCTCCTTTTCTGAGGAAGGATGCTTTTGCTCTGGAGGGAATACAGCGACGGTTTACCTGAATGATTCCGAGGATAGTGGAAGTAACGTATGAGGACAGGTTGTCTAGGTTAGGATTGTTTTTGCAGGAGTTTAAACGAATGGGAGGGGACCTCATTCTAACAGGACGAGACAGGATAGATGCAGGGAGGATGCTCCTGATGGCGGAGGTGTATCATGTAGGATGGAGATGAGGAGACATTTCTTCACCCAAAGAGTGATGACCCTGCGGAATTCATTACCACAGGAATTAGTTGATGCCAAAGCATTGAGTGTATTGAAGACGCAGCTAGATGTAGCATGTAGGGCAAATGGGAGCAAAAGTAATTGGGAGTAAACAGGACGAGGCTATTGAGCTGGATGATGAGCCATGATCATGATGAATGGCACAGCAGGCTCCAAGGGCGGAATGGCCTCCCCCTGTTCCTACCTTCAATGTTTAAGAGGATATTGCCCTGAGAAAACCATGGACATTCTTCGTGCTTTCCCATTTACCTCAAAATATCACTCATCACCCCACCCGAAAAATAATGTGGAGACATAACTTCTCAAATTTCAATGACACAGCTCCTCCCAAAGTCAAGATGTGATGGTTGAAGTGCAGCTTTGTTAATTCTTAACACAATATGTCATTTTCTTCTATGATTGCCTGTATATGTCTGTATTTCTATGTGTGTGCGCGCATGTGTATTTGTGCATGCGTGTATGTGTCTGTGTGTGTGTGCATGTGTCTCTGTGTGCGTGTCTGTGTCTCAGTGTCTGTGTGTGGCTGTGTGTGTGTCTGTGTCTGTGCATATCCATGGCTATGCGTCTGTCTCTGTGAAGATGTAAGTGTGTGTGAGTGTCTGTGTGTGTGTCTGCATCTGTGTGTATGTCTGTGTCTGTGCATAGCCATGGCTATGTGTCTGTCTCTGTGTAGGTGTAAGTGTATGTGAGTGTCTGTGTCTGCGTCTGTATCTGTGTGTGTGCACGCGCGGGTGTCCGTTTCTGTGTCTGTGGCATTTTGAAGCACATCATATTTCGTTGAAACCACTTTCTTTGTCAGAGGCCACCAGCATGCTCCAGCTGTTGGAAGGTGCTCTAATGTATTTCAGATTGCGTGCCTCCATGCAATGTAACTTTCCTGCTTGACGAAGAGACTAATTCATAACAGTTAGTGTTTACCACCAATTTCTCACTAACAATTACAGAGTGCAATTATGAGTTATTGCCTTTAGTTTTAGCGTCTAAGGTGATGTCTGGTCACCCTAACAGCTCACATCAAACCAATGGAAATCACCCATTCATTTCTCTCAGCCAATAGGGACTCTCTCCATGTCTAGTCGATGTTCAGGGCTGTCATACCATTCTTCAGCATTTCTGAAGCGGACCCTTTGGTCCATCACTAGCTGCCTGCCTGTAGGAATCTCACCATGCAGGAAGTAAATTCACACGTCACATGCTTCCATTCTGTCGACATGCCCAAGACCCACTTGTTAGATGATTTAGGGACTCTCCATTTGAGAGGACACATAATTCAAGAATTTGTCATGTCACTTCCAAATCTCAGCGTTCCAAAGGGGATACCCTCGCCCACCTCTCCATCAACCCAACAACTCCTCCAAGTCTCCATACAACAGCCTTTTCACTCCTCATTCTTCATGTTTCAGGTCCACAAACTCCTTGCAAGGGCATCTGTACCTCTCAGATTATTCCAGACAAGACCACCGAGGGAAAAGGAGAAAGAGAGGACTGCAGATCAGAGTCAAAAAGTGTCGTGCTGGAAAAGCACAGCGGGTCAGGCAGCATACTGAAGGAGAAGAGTCAGCGTTTAGGGCATAAGGCTTTCATGGAGATTCCTGCCCAAAACACCGACTTCTCGGTCAGAAGTGAAGACTATTGTTGTGACAAGGTCTGCTGGTGGAATTGCGCAGTGAAAATCAATAACTTCATCATCATTCTAATAGAGGGCAATAATTCAACATACTTGTGGATGTATTATCTCATGTTAGAAATAAATACAATGATAATCATTGTTATATGAATCGTGAAGGGATTGGACAACATTAACAGATTATTAACAGGGTCTCAAAGCCCCCCCCCCCCCCCCCCAGTTAACACAGGCGAAGAAAATAAAGAGGACAGATAAGCAAATTAAAACAAAATTATCAGAGACCACATTTGATTGAACGGCTCAGACAAAACAAGAACAGATTGAGAACTAATGGATATTTTTAGTTCAGAGAAATTAACTCAGTTACAACAGAAAGATGAAAAACTGAAGGAATAGCATTTAGGAGCAAACACAGAAGAAGCATCTGAGTGCATTCCCAAATGTTACTAACTTGAAAAGGATGTCTTGATCAGACATTCAGGCAGATGGGAAAGTGGGAGAAATTCATTACCGGGGGCTTATAGAAAGTAGGTTTGGCAGGTAGCACATGAGTCACCTGTGGGTCATTGTGGGAGTGAGAAGAACTCCCACCAAAATACAAAAACATTTTTACTGGCCTGGGCTGCATAAAGATGGAGTTGAAAATTGCCAGAAATGTCATACTTGCCATGTAACTGGAAAACCTTAGGCAGTAATAAAACCAGCACCTTTAAAACCCATCCCTGCATTTGAGGAATCTTCTACAAGGGTCTTACTTGATTGAGTAGGACCCCTACAAAAACAAAACGTGGGAATTAGTATTTGTTAACTATAATTGATGAGTCCATTCGATATCCAGAAGCCATTCTATGTGTGCAATACCACTGCTAGAAGGTTTGTGGAAAAATTATACCAATGTTTAACTCGATAAAGAACACGCACAGAGATACAATACAATGGTCAAATTTTACATCAGATTTATGCATGGCAGTTATTTGTAGCTTGCCCACTGCTTAACAACAAGGATGGCAAGGGAGTGTAAGAAAGGTGGGGTCAAACTTCAAACACCATTCGTGAGCATAGAGAAGACCATGTTGAGAGCTTATCGTCAAGAGAATCCAAACGACTGGATAAAGGTATTCCATTTGTACATCTTACTAGTCGGGATGCACCAAATGAACCTACCACATTCAGTCCATTTGAATGAGTGTTGGGGCATGAGCTGAAAGGATCACTGAAATTAAATAAGGAGCAATTAGTGAGTCAGAGTTCAGCGACCACATACTTAAACTGTGTGTCAAATTTTAGGGAATGATAAATTGAGTAGGGGAGTTGACTCCAATTAAGCAATATTCTTACAGACTTACACCAAAGAAAGTTGACGTATGGTCGAAGACAGACTGAACACATGTTCCAAAAACAAAAGCATCAAAGTGAGTTGCAGCAACTGGAGTTCAGCCATAGTAATGGTGTCAAAGCCAGATGGTACCCATGGTTGTGTGCAGACTGTTGCAAAGTTAATGCGGTTGCAGAGTCTGATTCATATCCGAGTCCAAATTGGGAAGACTGTATTGAAAAGGTAGGACAAGCAACTTAGATTTGTAATTTGGACTTGCTCAGAGGTTACAGGCAGGTTCCTTTATCCGAAGGAGTGAAGTCTATTTCGGCTTTTGTAACACTGAACGGACTTTACCAATTTAAAGTCATGCCAGTTGGTATGGAAAATATGCCAGCCACATTTCAAAGGATAACCAATAAAGTCATTTCTGGGTTATCCAATTGCATGGTGTACATCAACAACCTTGTGAGCTTTTAGTCACACATAGGTAGAACATTTGCAGCATTTGTTGAAACTATTCAATTGACTTTGGGAGGCAGGCTGGTGAGAAACCTGGCTAAGTGTGAATTCGCCAAAGTTTGAGTCATGTCCCTCGGCCAAGTTGTCAGGCATCGAACAGATGGCCCGGACCATAACTTTGATAAAGACAGCAGGACTATGACTCCTGGCAGGGAACAGGTTTAATAAAAGTTTGTACCAAATTGTCGTTGTGTGGTTGCTCCACTGACTGACTAATTGAAGAAGTGCAGATATTTTAGTGGACAGTAGAATGTCAGAAGGCATTTGCCAGCCTGAAAGCTATGTTAGCCACTGCCCCAGTCTCCCCTTTAATTGTACGATATTCCCCAAGGGTAATGAACCTGGAGAGCGCATCCATTAGAAATTTGAGGCGGTGTAGCTGGGGGCAATATTATACAAGGTCCATTATTCCTCTCCATGTATTAACGACTTAAGGATCTGAAACCACTCATATTCGCCCTTAATTTGGTCAAACAACTGAAGTGGAAGGTTTGTATGAAAGAGTGAAGCTACTTCTCTACTTTTCCAAATAAAGGATGAAATAAACAGTGGGCCGAATCTTACCTGCTGTAACTTGAAGTGCTCCTTATCAGTTAGATGTGTTTCTTGCAGCAAGGCTACATCGACCCCTTCCTTTCTGAGGCTTGAAAGTATCTTTTTCTCTTAATTGGTGAGTGACTCTCCTTAACGTTCCACGTGTACCATTTAAACGAGCGGTTAGCCATAGCAATCTGAAGCAGCCCATGACCCACTGGGAGAAGAACCCCACTTTTAGTGCGTCAAGTGAAAGCAGTAAACAGTTCATACAAGCTTGAACATATAACTACAATAACAACCAAGTCAAAACTTCTAACAACTATTTCTACAACGAACCAACATCTAACATAAATAAGTGGAGACTTTCCGCCCTCCTGCAGAGGGTGTTCATATTACCCACTAATCCCCCATGGCTCCTCCTAGCTGAAGGCGATCCCCAAACCCAGGCAAAACAAAGTTTTAAAAAGTTGCACGCGTCTTACAATAAGAAAATTAAAAGTGGGCATTCAATCCGTCCCATCCATACTTTGATCCGAGGCAGTCCTTGTGAAACAAAATGTAGCCAACCCCACCATCCCCAAACCCCCTTTCGCATTCCGAGCTAAGTGAGAGAAACGAAAAGCAAATGATAGAAAAACAAAGGATAATGGGAGTTTAGGAAGAAAGGAGAAGAAAGAGAAAAGAAAAAAAAAGGACTTCCACATACTAAAAAAAGCGTGGTAAACCAGGCAAACGCCAGAGAACATAATTGTCCATATTATTTCAACCAGCCAGTCTATTTTTAGATATACAGGAAGTCCTTTGAGTTTTCTGGTGAGTAAAAATTAAACACAGACCCTTCATGGCTGAAACAGAATATTGCCGGATATCTTACCAGAATATTCACATCCCTCAGCCTCCTTTTTATTTAACCAAAGGAATGCCTCTTGTGGATCACAGCCAGAGAAAGATCTTCGAAAAACATAATTCCTAATCCTTTATAGATCAGAACCTACGGATCCTTTCCAGAAGCTCGAGAGGCTTACAGCACTTTTTTTCTCTATCGTGCTGGAGTTGCACGAGGACCGAGTGGTGGCGCTGCTCTGATCCCAATGGGCCCACTCGACCCGCACCCATTCGGCCCTGACTTCCAGCTTCAAAAATTATATGAACCATTTCTCCAAGAAGCTGACGAGCTGGCCTTCTTCTTCCTGTTCCGGAAGCCCGACCAGACTGATGTTCTTCTGATGGCTCCGATTTTTGAGGTCGTCAACCTACTCTACTAAGGCCCTTACCTAACATTCCAGGACTTGGACACGACCCGCCGAGGATTCTGCCATGGTTTCCGAAGCTGGGTCCGCTGTTCCACCTCGATGATGCGCGATCCTAGATGCTGGGTCTCCTGCTCCTGCTTCTGCAGCTTGGTTGAAATCAGTTCCAGCCTGGTTCGGGTCTCCTCCATCGCTGAATCAATCTTCTCTTGCAGGCTCTGAACTCCGAGACCAGGCTCTACTCCACATATAAGTCCACTGGGGAGTTCGCAGAGTCCGTCTTCACAGCCGCGGGCGTATCCATCGCTGCAGTGCCCTGCTGGTTGTGATCCTCATGGTTCTTTTCCCTTAGTCATTTTCCTTTCTCACTTAAGATGGCATAGAGCAACACTGGGGATCAAAAACGACCGATTTTACCTCAAGAGGGAAGAAAGAGAGGGTGAATACATCACTTTGTCTGGGTACTAGTGCAGAGCTCAGCACGGCAGACCAACTTGATCGCCGCCATCGTGGATCTCACCCGTATAATCACTGTTAACAAACTTTTTTGAAATGGTTTGAAGATGATTCTTGTAGGGGGACACAATGGAGAACTATTGGATGTGATATTCAGGTGGATGTTTAAGAGTTCAGAAAGTGAATAGTAAATAAAATTGAACTAACATGGTTCGGGGGGACTTTTGGAAATTGAAAGGTAAAAGTGAAGTTGGCCTTCAGTTAAGGGAAATTAGAAAATCGAAGTAAAAGCGTTGGCACAGACTGTATGCAGTGTGGATGAGATTACACCTGTGTTTTGTACTGTTTCAAAGAATGAGAGGTGATCTCAGGGAAACTTAAAAAAAAAATCACCCACAGCAGACTGACTAATACAGGGGCATGGAGAAGTGCAGCAGGCAAAGTTAGGGGGAACCCAAGATTTTCTACAAAAACATCAAGCTGAACAAAATAACCAGATAAAAATTAGGACCGATTTCGAAACAAAGGGGGTAATCAGTATGTGAAACTGGGGAACATTGATAGACTGTAACATGAGAGCTTCACATCTGTTTTAGTTGGGAGAAGGAAGATGCATGTACAGAATTCAAGAAGATGGACTGGGAAGCTCTCGAACAGATTCATATAAGATGCAAGTTGGGATTATTGGTTTTGGATGATGTAAAGTCCAGATGAGTTGTAGCGCAGGATGCTGTTGGAGACAAGAGAGGAAATATCCTGTCCTAAATGTTTAAGTCGAATTTGACCACATAAGGGAGGTGTTAGAGGACTGGAGAACCGCTATGTGGTCCCAAGTTACTGGAAAGGTGGTAGAGATAGACCAGTGTCTGGTGGTGTACCACAGCGAGCAGTGCAGTTGTATTATTTGTGGTATTCATAAATGATGTAAATATGAATGTGGAGGGGGTGGTGGGGGGTGGGGGCTAAGCGTAATAAGTAATTTTGTGTTTGACACAAAGATTGGCCAGGTGGTTGGCAGTGAGGAGGAAGGCCTTATGTTACAGGAAGATACAGGTGGAATGGTCAGATGGTCATATCACTGGCAGATGGAATGGAACCCTGGTAAATATGAGGTGATGCACTTTGGAAGAAGGAGCCAGACAGGGGAGAATTCAATGAATAGCAGAACACTAGTGACGTCAGAAGGTGTTTCTCCACACATCCCTGAATGTGATTGGACAGTGTAATAGCCAGTTCAGAAATCACACGGGACTGTAGGCATAGTGTTCATTCATCGAGGCGATATAATATAAGTTAAACATGCCATTGGTTAGGCCATAGATAGAATACTGTGTGCAGTTCTGGCAGACACATTACAGAAAGTGTTTTGCTTTCTCAATAACATCAGAAGCTATTGGGGTCTCCACAGAGTTGGAAGCTTCAGGGAAGTCTCCTGGCTGCAACTCACTCTAAGTTTTCACTTGATTTGTTTTTCCTCCTAGATTAGAGAACTGTACCTGAGAATCTGTGTCTGATCTTTCCTTTTTGCCAAGTACATGTATCAGAACACGTAATTATTAATAGATTCTAGGCCAACGCCTTCAAATATTAACACGTGACTCCTTCTCTTCCTGTGTAATTGGTAGGAGGCACTAAATGAGCTATCTCTACACTTCTCCAATAATTTCATTGAGCTGAATGCCTTCCTCATATTCCTATGAAGCTACCGCGAGGAGCTGAATAATCTCCTCCTTTTAACTGTGGAAATGTGCAGTGTCCAGCAGCACTGTTACATGAATGTTACCAATACTTACAACAGCACAAGCCTGAATGTTGTCCAGGTCTTGATGCACATGGACACAGACTAGTTCAGGAGCTGAAGGGGGACGTTTTTCCTGAATATTGTATGATCTTCAGTGAATACCCCCACTTCTAATCTTATGGTGTGGGAAAGACATTTATGAAGCAGCTGAAGATGGTTGTGCTGAGGAAGCTACGTTGAGGATGTTTTGCAGACATGTCCAGGACTGAATGGAGTTTTGTACACAAACCACAGTCATTGTGCATTATGCTTTCAATCACTCTAACCAGGGAAGTTTACAACTCATTCGTATTAAGTGCGATCCTGCTCAGGCTCTTTGAGACCGTCCTTAGTTAAAATATGCCTTGATGTCAGGGCCAGTCACTCTTCCCTGAGCCCTTGTATTCACGTCTTTTACTCATATCAATAAATCACAGTGGGGGGGGGGGGGGGGGGGCAGGGAGTGCTTTTTGACCAGTCAGAGTTGAAGGCTGTGAAGAATTGGACATGAAAGAGGATATTAGACCTTATGATCTTGTTGTGGGTGAAGACATGCTTGCGGGGGCGGGGGCGGAGCATGTGGATGACTGACATACCCCTGTTTGTGGGATCCTCACATTCTGTTATTGGAAAGTAGAGGGTGTTATTTTCCTGGAAGGTATGTTATTGAATGTTGCCAGATTGTCTGGACATCTCTGGTTGAGGTATAGGGGCTGTATTCACAGTGCATTTGGGTCTACAAAATGACCAACAAATGAAGCACAAGTTGCAGACAGGGGAAGCTCTGTAAAGAAAGATGAGGGACCTCTTTCATACCTAGCCTGGGCTTTCCAATTACAATTTCCAAACAAGCCCAAACTGAGTTTGATAGTTTTGAGGGGCTGAATGGTCTCCTCTATTTCTGTGCACCAGTTTACAGCAGTAGCCTCCAACTGCTCCTATCTAGCAGGTTTGAGGGACTGAATGGAACATAGAAACATGGGACTGAGGAGCAGGAGTGGGCCATTAGACACTTTGAGCCTTCTCCACCAGGCACTAAGATTGTGGCTGTTCAGGTTATGGTCACAGCCCCACTTTCCTGTCTGTATCCCATTATCCATGACTCACTTCTCTGTCAAATATTTAACTAACTCAGCTTTGAATCAATGTAAACAAAGAAGCATCTCAAACTTGTGGGGAAGAGAATTCCCACTTGAAATGTCTGTTTGGAATGTCTCCTCATCCCTTTTATAGAGTCATATCGCATGCAGATTTGCACGTGCTGACCAGACATCCCAATCTGATCGAGTCTGATTTGCCAGCATTTGGCTCATATTCCTCTAAACCTCCTTATTCAGACACCCATGAAGATGCCAGACTCTACCACTCCTCTGGCATATAATCCCATATGCACACCTCCCTCTGTATGAAAACATTGCCTCTAAGTTCCATCTAAAATATTTCCCCTCGCACCTTAAACCTATACCTTCTATTTTTGAATCCACTATTCTGTGAAACAGCCCTTGTCTATTTAAACATCCATGCCCCTTATGATTTTATAAACCTCTATAAGGTCAGCCCTAAGCCCGTGATTCTAGAGGGAAAACTGCTTTAGCCTATTCAGCCTCTGCTTATAGCTCAAACTCTCCAAACCTGTCAACATCCATATAAATCTTTTCTGAACCCTTTCAAGTTTCACAGGAACCTTCGTACAGCACGGTGCCAGAACTGCACACAGTATTCCAAAATGTGGCCTCACTAACATCCTGTACAGTTGTAACATGACATCCCAACTCCGAAACTCAATGCTCTGACCAATGAAGGAAAACATGCCAAACACCTTGTTCACTATCCTATTCACTTTGAAAGAGCGTTGCACCTACATCTCTCTCTCTTGTTACTCAGCAACATCCTGCAAGAAGTTTCCATTAAGTACCCCGATTTGCTTCCCAAAATGCAGCACTTCACAATTATCTGAATTAAACGCCATCTTCCACTCGTTAGCCCATTGGCTCATCTGATCGGGATCTCATTGCACTCTGAGATAGTTTTCTTTATTACCCACAACACCAACAATTTTGGTGTAATCTACAAACTTGCTACCCTTACCAGCTATGGTCACATCCACATCATTTATATAAATGACGAAAAGCAGTGGGCTCAGCACTGATCCTTGTGGCACACGACTGTTCACATGCCTCCAGTCTGAAAATCAATCCTCTACCAACCTCTGTCGCCCCCCTTCAATCTAAGTTTGTATTCAATTGTCTTGGGTGAGTTGGTTCCCATGTGACCTAACCTTACTAACTTGCCTAATATGCAGACTCTTGTCAAAGAACTTGCTCCTGTCTATATGGAAAGCATCGACAACACTGCCTTCATCAATCTGCTTAGTCACCACTTTAACATACTCAGTCAAATTAGTGTGATACGATTTCTCATGCAAAAAGCCATGGTGACTATCCACAATCAAGCCTTGCCTTTGAACATGCATGCAATTGGCTATCCCTCAGAAACCCGTCCAACAACTCACCCACCACTGATGTCAGGCTCACCGGTCCAGATTTCCTTGGGTTGTTGAGTAACTGTTTTCTTTTCTACTGCCACTCCTCTATTGGTCACAGCAATTATCGGTGTGACCAGTTTGACGATATGGCTTATAATATAGGTCTCACATTGGGTCAGGGCCGTCCTAGGAAGAAGTCATATAGATTTCCTTCTCTGTTAAAATAACAAATTCATGACTAAAACAAAGTTCCTCATGATGTAAAGATGAACGACAAACAGTGTAGAAATTACAAAAGTGTACATTGATATTTCCATTACTAAAAGTAATGTGGAACACAAACATATGCAGACACACACAGATAAATACACAGGCACACATAGACAAACACAAACACATACACACACAGGCACACTCAAACACACACACAGACGTGCACACGCAGACACACTCAACCTCACAAAAACACAGAAACACAAAAACGCGGACACTCAGACACACATGCACCTGCAAATACACACACTAAAACAGACGAATGCACGTACCATAGTGCGTACAAAATTAGAGCAGTAAAAAGGCCATTTGGCCCATCCAGTCTACTGAACTATTGATCATGGCTGACATATTTTTCAAGCCAGTTCTACTATCCTCTCACAAGCCTTGAGCCCATCTTTAATCATAACTTATCGACTTATATCTTAAAGACACTAAGATGTGTGTGTGTGCGCACGCGCATGCACGTGTTTATCTGTGTGTGTGTGTTTGTGTGTGTGTGTGTATGTCCCTTTGTGCGTCCGTGTGTGTCTGTGTGCATGTGTCTGTGTGTCTCTGTGTGCGTGTCTTTGTGTGTGTGTGTTTGTGTATGTGCGCCTGTGCGTGTGTGTGTCTCTCTGTGTGTGTCTGGGTGCGTGTGTATGTGTGTGTGTGTCGTGTACGTGTCTGTGTATGAGTGTGTGTTTACCTAATAGCATGAGACAGCATTATCGAGGACAGTTGTTTTTCATACTGGAGGCCTGTTGTTATGGACTACTCAAAATATTCTTGAGCAGGCAGTGCAGACTATAACTTTGTAATTTGTTTCAGTAAGTGCACAGTGAAAATTATCAGGTTTTAAAATAGACAAAATATATTCACAAAACTACACAATGAAACACAAAAAACAGAATAAAGAACCCCGACAGAACTCAATCTATTCAAACTAAACTTAATTAGCTGTTCTGGAAGTACACAATCATCCCAATAAGCAAACCCCCCTTAAAAACAGTACAAATGGAACAAATGATTGCACGTTAAAGTTAGAAGGGCAGAAGGAGAGACAGAGAGAGAGAGAGAGAGAGAGCCTGTCCTCACAACTAAACTTCAAACTGTTTCTGGACTGAACTGCTCACCTCGAGAGCTGACCACTCCCCTTTCATGATACCTTTAATCACAAAACCGTTTAATCTCTGTACCAAACCATTCACCTTGGAGCCGGGAACTATTTACGACGCCTCTGAAAAAAAATCAAGGACACAGTATCTTTGAGAAAAGGAAGCTTTTAGAGAAAAGGTTTATGACACTGTGCACAGTGGTGTTCCACAGGGACTTCTACTCAATCCATTTTTGTTTTGACATTTAGACAAATGATTCAGATAAGAATTATAGAACGTGTGGTTAGAAAGATTGTGGATAAAACCAAGTTTGACTATATAGTGGACAATGAAGATTACACAGGGACCTAGATCAAATTACTTGATGAATCTAAAGAGTTGTACAGCACCGAAGCAAACACTTTTGACCAACTCGTCCATGCCAACCTGATTTCTGAAATTAATCGTGCCCTACTTGGGGTGGTGCAGTGGCTCAGTGATTAGCACTACTGCCTCCCATACCAGGGACCTGCGTTTGATTGCTGGCACAGCTGACTGACTGTGTGGAGTTTGCACATTCTCGCTGTGTCTGCGTGGGTTTCCTCCCACAGTCCAAAATTGTGCAGGTTATGTGAATTGGCCATGTTAAGTTGCACATAATGTCAGGTGCATTAGTCGGGGTAAATTTGGTAAGATGGTTCTGGGTGGGTAACTCTTCAGAGAGTTGGTGTGGACTTGTGCTACACAGTAGGGAAATTAATCTATTTGCCAGCAATTCTAACATATCATTCTAAATCCTTCCTATCAATATATCCATCTGGGTGCCTTTTAACTGTTGTAATTATACCTACCTCCACCACTTCTTCTGGCAGTTCATTATGTACACGCTCCACTTTCTGAGTGAAAACGTTTCCCCGACGTCACTTTAAAATCTTTCCCCTCTCACATTAAATCTATGCTTTCTAATTTTGGACTTCCAAGCATGGGGAAAAGATCTTGACTACTCACCCCCCTATCCATGCACTTCATGAATTTATAAACCTCTAGAAGGTGAAAATGAGTCTCCCACCCAGGGTCTGTACTTTCAGTCATCCGGGACTTAAATTCTGAAATTCAATACTGACACCGCTACCATCTCGATCAAACCACAATTTTAAAATCATTTTAGTCAACGCGTTCAGATGTGTTATAAAACACCTCGACTTGGATTAGAAACTAAACCTTTGGGGCCAGAGGTAGGGACACTACCACCACTCCACAATCGCCCCAAAAGTTGCAACATTATTCTCCTGTGTGTTTGTTCATCAGCCTTTCCTGTCATGCTGCACCTGAATCCAGACAATCTGGTCTCGAGCTAGGGACACTACCAGATAAGTTCAGGAATTCGAATAGAATCCAGAGGTCTGGCTCAGAGGCAGGGATACTACCGACTACACAAGATCTAAACCATGCCCGAATTGTTAACTTTAAATGCCAGCTTTCAGATCGGTGTGGATTCATTGAAATCTGGGTAACTTTACTGAATTACCCACTTAAAATAGTAACGTTGTTAAAAAATGCAAGGTACTTACCTCAACTGTAGGATGTCGAGTTTATGTGCTCTGCCTTCGAGATAAACTATGAACATCTTTAAACACTTGGCTATTATTTCCGGTTTAAATGGCTATTATCTGTAGTCCTCAATATAAGGGAATGAAATCCTGCAGACACACTCTGCACTGTGAAGTAACTCGAATAGATATCAATACTGAATATCAGAGACAAAGCCAGAGCAGACTTTCTGGCCTGAAACACCGATCACTGTTTCCCATCTCTAACGTGTGACTGCCCTCTTCCTGAAACCATTAAATGATACAAGGCAACTGATTCCTTTCCAGCCTTTCTTCCCCAGTGTCATCACTCACTGGGCTAAAGAATTGTGAATGGAGTTTAATGTTGATAAATGCAAGGTATTGTACTTTGCTAAAACAAACTAAAAAACACATATACAATTAAATGTTGAACCATTGGTAGTGTTGTAGAACAGAGCAACCTAGAGTTTCAGGCATAATTCGTTGAAGTTTGCTTCATATGTAGACAGGGTGGTTATGAAGGTGTTTCACTTGCTGACCTTCATTATAGAGACATAGAATCATAGAGATGTAATGCAGGGAAATAGACCCTCTGGTCCAAATTGTCCATGTCGACCAGATACCCTAACCTAATCTTGTCAATTTTGCCAACACTTGCCCATATCCCTCAGAACCTTTCCTATTTATATACTCATCCAGATGTCTTTTAAATACTTTAATTTGACCAGCCTCTGGCAACTCATTCCATACACATACCACCCTCTATGCATAAAAATTGCCCCTGAGGTCCCTTTTAAATCTTTTCCCTCTCATCCTAAACCTATGCCCTCTAATTGTGGACTCGCTCACCCCAGGGAAAAGACATTGTCTATTTACCCTATGCATGCCTCTCATGATTTTATAAACCTCTATAATTCACCTTTCAGTCTCTATGATTCAGAGAAAACAGCCCCAGCCTATTCCGGCTCTCCCTACAGCTCAAATCCTCCAGCCCTGGCAATACCCTTGTGAATCTTTTCTGAACCCTTCCAAGTTTCGCAACATCTTTCTGATAGGAATGAGACCAGAATTGTACACAATATTCCAAAAGTGGCCTAACCAATGTCCTGTACAGCTGCAACATGACCTTCCAACACTTGTATTCAGTGGTTTGAACAATAAAGGAAAGCATATTAAACACTTACTTCACTATCCTATCTACCTGCAACTCTATTTTCAAGGAAATAGGAACCTGTATTCCAAGGTCTCTTTGTTCAGCCACACTCTCCAGGATTTTATCATTAAGTGTATAAGTCCTGCTCTGATTTGCTTTTCCTAAATGTAGAACCTCGCATTTATCTAAATTTATCTCTATCTGCCACTTCTCATTCCATTGGCCCATCTGATCTAGATTCCATTTTACTCTGTGGTAACGTTCGTAAGTGTTCACTACAACTCCAATTTTGGTCTCATCTGCAAACCTACTAGCTATATCTCCTATGTTCACATGCAAATCATTTATATAGATTACGAATAGCAGTTGACAGTCCTTTGAATACAGGAGTTGGAACGGTATGTTCAGGTTGCACAGGACATTCGTGAGGCATGTCCTGGAGGACTGTGTGCCGTTCTGGTCGCCCTGTTATATAGAAAATATTATCAAGTTTGAAAGAGTTCAAAGAGATTTGTCAGGATGTTGCTGGGAATGGAGTGTTTGAATTATAAGGATAGGCTCAACAGCCTCGAACATTTCCTACTGTAGCATAAGAGGTTGAGACATAACCTTGTGGAGGTTTATAATATCATGAGAGGTTTCGATAATGTTAAATGGTAGGTGTCTTTTCCCTCGACTGGGGGATTGTTTTACGATAAGAGGAGGAAGTTTCTTAAAAGAAATAGCGTCATAGAGCTGCATAGCATAGAAACAGACCCATTGGTCCAACGTGTCCATGCCAGCCAGATAGCCAAAATTATTCTCCTTCTATTTGCTGGCATATGGTCAATTTCCATTTAAACCCTTCCAATTCATCTGTCCATCCAGATGCCTGTTAAATGTTGTAATTGTGCCAGCCTCAATACCTTCCTCTGGCAGCGCATTACACACGGACCATCCTCTACATGAAGATGTTGCCCATGAGAGCTCATTTTTGTCTTTTCCATCCAACCTTAAACCTTTGCCATCTAGTTTTTGACTGCACTACCCTAGGGAAAAGACCTTGACTGTTCACTTTATCCGTTGCACCCATGATTTTACTAACCTCTAACGTCAACCCTCATCCTCTGATTCTCCAGGGAAAATAGGCTCAGCCTGTTCAGCCTCTCCCTGTACCTCAAACCCTCCAACCATGGCAACTTCAGTGTAAACCCTTCTTGAACCCTTTCAAATTTGACAACATCCTTCCTGCAGAGCAGGGAGATCAGATTTGCATACAATATTCCAAAAGTGGTCGAACCAATGACTTGTACAGTCGCAATTATGTCTCCTAACGCATATACACAATGCACTGACCAATAACATATCAAATACTTTCTTCACTCTCCTATCTACCTGCAAATCCACATTCAAAGAACAATAAACCTGTACTCTGAGGTCACTTTGTTCAGCAACACTCCCCAGGACTTTATCTGTAAGTGTATAAGTCCTGCCTTGATAAGCTTTTCCAATATGCAGCATCTCACATTTATCTAAATTAAACTCTGTCTGCCACTCCTCGGTCCATTGGCCCATCTGATTAAGTTCCCGCCGTAATCTGAGGTAACCTTCTTTGCTGGCCACTATACCTCCAATTTTGGTGTCATCTGCAAACGTGCTAACTGTCCTATGTTCATATCGAAATCATTTATATAAATGACGAAAATTAGCGGGCCCAGCACCGATCCTTGTAGCACTCCACTAGTCACAGGCGTCCAGTCTGCAAAACAACCCTCCACCACCACCCTCTGTCCTCTACCTTTGAGCCAGTTCTCTATCCAACTGGGTAATTCTCCCTGTATTCCATGTGACCTAACCTTGCTAACCAGTCTCCATGGGGAACTGTGTCGAATGCCTAACTGAAGTCCATATAGATCACATCCAGCGTTCTGCCATCATGAATCCTCTCCGTTACTTCTCAACAAAAACAATCAAATTAGTGAAACATTATTATCCACGGACGTTCCCATTTCACTATCCAGATAAAGGCTATTGCCCAAAACGTCGATTTTCATGCTCATCAGATGCTGCCTGACCTGCTGTGCTTTTCCAGTACCACTCTGATCTAGACTCTGATCTGTTGCATCTGCAGTCCTCACTTTTGCCGATCCCTAATCAGTCCTTGCCTATCCAAATGCATGTAAATCCTGTAGCTCATGATTCTCTCCAACGCCGTGCCCACCACTTATGTCAGGCTCCCCAATCTATAGTTCTTGGCTTTTTCTTTCCATTTTGTTTAATAGCAAAACTTTAAACAATCTCATGACTTCCAGCATCTCACCTGTGGCTATTGATGTTGGCAACATCTCAGCAAGGGACCCAGCAATCACTTCCTTAGCTTCCTACAAATTTATTGGGTCCACCTGATCAGGACCTGTGAGGTGATTCATTTTTTACACAGCATGTGGTTCGTGTAGGGAGTGAACTTCCTGAGGAAGTGATGGATTGTGGGTAGAGTTATAGCATTTAAAACGCATTCGGTTAAGTACAAAAATAAGAGGACATTTGGACAAATCTGGGCCAAGCGCAGGCAGGTGGGACTAGTTTAGCTTGGGATGATGATCAACATGGACTGTATTGGCCGATAGGCCTGTTTGCAAATACCCTGTACAACTCGATGAGTCTATGCGTGTTCGTGTGTCCAAGTATGTATCTGCATATTTCTGTTCGTGTTTATCTATTCCTATTTGTCTATATATGTCTCTGTTAACCTCTGTTTGCATGTCTATCTCTCTGTGCTTGTTACAGGTGTTCCTGCATTAGTGTGTGGATCTCTGTCTCTGCATCTCAGTGCAATGGGAACTCTTCGCGTTTTTGGTGTGAATCACTGAAACGGGGTCAAAACCATTTTCCCTTCCTCTCCCTTTCCCTCTTTTCTTTAAAGTGATACAAGCCCACACTGGTCTGGTTTAGGTCTTTTCAATCCATTCTCACATATAAGGTTACTTGTAAGAGTAAAACATTAAAAATGCCAAATTACAGGAAGTGCATTAAAATTAATCTCATCGCCATGGAAAGTGGCTCACTCGGAATTGCTTGTATATAATTGCAATCGAAATATGCTTTAACGTGTACACTGTGTATTGGAAATACTACCCAGTGACAAACCATTTCCACATTGCAGACGGAGCACAGACATTTCTCCACATGAACATGTTCCATTTTGAGGGCCTCAGTACAATGACAATCCTCTCCAAACCAAGTGTGTGTGTGTGTGTGTGTGTGTGTGTGTGTGTGTGTGTGTGTGTGTGTGTGTGTGTGTGTGTGTGTGTGTGTGTGTGTGTGTGTGTGTGTGTGTGTGTGTGTGTGTGTGTGTGTGTGTGTGTGTGTGTGTGTGTGTTTGGTGCAATCAAAATTCAGGTTGTATTGTGCTGCGAGCTGCTGCCCTCCCTCTCTCCCTCCCAGACTGAATCCCTGATCGTTTACACACTTCAGCACCACGATTACAGTGGCGTGGGGGTGGAGGATCTGGGTCGGGGTCAACAGAGATTGAAACAAGAGAAATCTCAGCAGCTCTGGAAGCATCTTTGGACAAAAATAAAAGTTGACGTTTTGGATTGAGTGATCCTTACTCAGAACTCATATCGGGGGATATTAAATCACTTTAAACATCACAGAGACTGCCAGACCCGCCCCACACAGATACACACACGAATACAGACACATAGGAGCACTCACTATACATTGACAGTAATACAGACCTGGAGAGTGTGTCAATATTTCACTCGCTCTGTTTGGTGTGTGTCAGTATTTTTGAGTGGAGTGTGACTGTAGGACAATTTCAATATTTGCAGATACCAAACCTGAAAGAATTGTAACATTTTTGAGGACGGTGTGGAATTCCAACAGGAAAGTTATATGTTGGTGCAGTGTTCAGGTGTATGGCAGATGAGGATCAATGCAGCGCAGTGTGAGGTGATGCTCTTGAGTAGGAAGGACATTGAAAGACAATATAAAACAGTTTGTACCGTTATAAAGGAGGTGCAGGAACAAAGGTCCAGGGTGTATATGAGAACAGGTTATTGAAGATGTCAGGACAAGTGGGGAAAGCAGGAAATCTCACAGATTAGTTTCAGTATCTCAGCTGTTTACAGGGGAGGTATAGCAGGGAGTCTCCGTGCTCCCTTCCTGGGATGTGATGGAGACGATGTGATGTGAGTCCACCCTCCGGCCCACCGAGACCTTGAGGATTCCATTTGTACCAGCTCAACACAAAAGGGAGATGGCATCAGGGTCACGACTTCTCAATTGTGCCGGGGGGAAACGGAGGTGCCATTAGGTTTAAAGTGAGAATTGCCCTTCACTGAACATTGCTCCTTACACGGTTTTTAGGACGTGGATGTTTCAGAATCTCCACACGAGGCATCCCAGTCCTCTCCGGCTCGTACCAGTCTCTTCCCAACATGGCAGGGGGAGGGGGGATGTGAGGGAAGGGATATCTGGCACTCCATCACTCGGCTTGACCCTTACTGTCCTATTACAAGCTTTATCTCCTGGAATGGGAGAAAGGGAGGGACGGAGGGAGGGAGGGTGAGAGTGGGTACCTCTGCTGTTAGTGCTGGTGTAGATGGGGGGAGATATGGTGAGGTGTCTGGAGGGAGTCAGTCCACAGTGTCGTATCCATGCAATGTTATTAGTATGTGTGTATGTGTGTGTGTGTTGGGGGGGGGGGGGGTGATAATGGGAAGAGAGAGAGAGGGAAGGTGCTGCAAGCAGCAGTGAGAGTGGTGGAGCATGAACGTTGTTCTGGGTCGCTGCTGCAACAGATATACAGTGATTGTGAGGGAGCAAAGAGAATACGGTGACCCTTATCCTGACAGAGCCGGGAAGGTTATTGATGCTTCTCCTGTATTGCTAGACATTTCTTCAGATCGCAGATACTACACTGAGCTGGGTGGGAACCTCAGACAATGCTCGGTGAGTCGGATAGTGTGACCCTTACTGGGAAGAGAATGGTCTCCCTCTGTGCTACCCCATTCACCAGGACCTCCGTGCCCCTGTCGACAGACTGTGGTGTAATTGCCCCTTATCTGCCATGCTCGGGATAAACTACACAAACCAGCTCCGACATCAGAAAAACTCAACTGTGCGCCCACCGACCTTTTAAAGATGGCCCCAGTGCCAGGGATCACGGAATACCCAGAGGCATCAGTGCGATGGTGAGTACCTTCAGCCGTGATTGGTGGGGGAATAGGGCTGGCATTGAATGAGAGGGACACCATGGGGTGGGGTAGGTAGTTAATGAGGTGAGTTCGATAAGGTAGCACTAGGAAAGTAGCACGACCTTGTGCAGATAATCCCTCTGTCACACTCACTGAAAATGGCACTGAGATAAATTATGGTTCGATCCAGCCCAATGAGACAAAGACACCGTTGGGCCCAATCCCAGTTATAACGCTGCATCTGCTTGACCAATGCTCTCCATCACAGAGAAGGAGCTCACCGTCACCTTCCCCTTGGGTAATATGGCAGGGCAGGAGACTGAGCTATCAGTGGGGAAGCACTTTGAGACAGATAATCATAATTCTATTAGTTTTAAAATAGAGATGGAAAAGGATGAACTGGGTCTAAAAGGTAACGCTCTAAATCGGAGGAAGGCCAATTTTGATGATATTAGCAAGAACTTCCAAACTGGATTGGAACAGATATTCGCAGTTATGGGGCCAGCTGAGAAGAGGGAAGCCTTCAAAAAGGAAATGTCAAAATCACAGAGACAGTCTGTCCCTGTTAGGGTGAAGGGTAAGGCTGATAGGTGTAAGGAATGCTGGAGGACGGGAGAAATTGAGTGTCTGGTCACGGATAAGAGGGAAGCATATGTCAGGTAGAGAGAGCAGGAGTCAAGGATTTCTTCAGTACTCATTCACGGGTTGAGGGTATCACTGGTTGTGCCTGCATTCATTACCCAACACTAATTGCCCAGAGGGCAGTTACGAGTCACATTTAAACTCTCCCTCCCACTCTGCCGAGGACATGGAGGTCCTGGGCCTCCTTCACCGCCGCTCCCTCACCACCAGATGCCTGGAGGAAGAACGCCTCATCTTCCGCCTTGGAACACTTCAACCCCAGGGCATCATTGAGGACTTCAACAGTTTCCTCATTTCGCATTCCCCCACCTCACCCCAGTTCCAAACTTCCAGCTCAGCACTGTCCCCGTGACTTGTCCTGACTTGTCCTACCTGCCTATCTTCTTTTCCACCTATCCACTCCACACTCCCCCCGCCCCCGACCTATCACCTTCATCCCCTCCCCCACTCACCTATTCTACTCTATGCTACTTTCTCCCCACCTCCACTCTCCTCTCGCTTATCTCTCCACGCTTCAGGCTCTCTGCCTTTATTCCTGATGAAGGGCTTTTGCTGCTCCTCGGATGCTGCCTGAACTGCTGTGCTCTTCCAGCACCACTAATCCAGTTACGAGTCACACACATGGTTGTCGGTCTGGAGTTACATGTAACCCAGGCCTGGTAAGGAGACAGTTTGCTTCCTTCAAGACCAGAAGCGAACCTGATGGGTTTTCCAAAAATCATCGTCATTTGGCTCTTACTTCCAGATTTAAAGTGACTGTCAAGAAGGGTCTAAAGCCAGTAGGAGTATACATAAGATGGAAATTTAGAGGCCACAAAGGGGACATGAGATAGTTCTGGCAAATAGGGTTAAGGAGAATCCAAAGGGACTCTACACATACATTAAGGACAAAAGAATAACTCAGGAGGGTTTTGGGCCACTTAAAGGTCAGCAAGGTTGCCGATGTGCAAAACCGCAGGAGATGGAGGCGATACTAAACAAGCGTCGTGCGTCAGTATTGACTGTGCAGAAGGATATGCAAGCTAAAGAAGTTTGGAAATAAACCGTGACATGTTGAAAAGTGCCTGTATTACAGAGAAGGAGATGCTGGAGTTCGTAAACCCGTAAAGGTGGGAAAATCTTCAGGACCTGATCAGATGTACCCGAGAACTCTGTGGAAGCGAGTGAAGTGATTGATGGGCCCCTTGCTGAGATATTTGTATCGTCAATTGTCACAGATGAGGTACCGGAAGATAGGAGGCTTTGCGAATTTGGTGCGATTATTGACAACATTTAAGAAGGATGGTCAGGAAAAGCTAGTGAGCCAGACTTCATTGGAGGGCAAGCTGTTGATAAGGATTATGAGGCACAAGGTTTGCATGGATTTTGAAAAGCAAGGACTGATAAGTGATAGGCCACATGGATCGAAGCATGGAAAGTTGAGTCTCACTAAATTGACTGAGTATGTTTGAAGAAGTGACTAAGAGGATTCATTGCGGCAGAGGTGTATATTGTTGGTATGGACTTCAGTAAGGCATTTGCCAACTTCCTGCATGGTAGATTGGTTAACAAGTTTAGTTCATATGGAATACAGGGAGAACTAGCCATATGTATACAGAATTAGCCCGAAGTCAGGAGACAGAAGGTGGTGGTGAAGGATTGTTTTTCGAAAAGGAAGGTTGTTACCATTGGTGTGCTACAAGGATTAGTGCTGGCTCCACTGCTTTTCACTATTCACATAAATCATTTGGATGTGATCATTGCAGCAATAGTTGCTACGTTTGCAGATGAAACCCAAAATGATGGTGTAGTGGACAGCAAAGAAGGTTTACCTCAGAGTACAATGGAATCTTGGTCAGATGGGCAGATGGGCTGACAATTGGCAGGTGGTTTTTAATCGAGATAAATGGGAGGTGCTGCATTTTGGAAATGTAAATCAGGGCAGGACATGTACAGTTCATGCTAACGTCCTGGGGAGTGTTGCTGAACAAAGAGACCTTGGAATGCAGGTTCATAGTTTCTTTAAAGTAGAATCGCAGTTAGGTAGGATAGTGAAGAAGGCATTTGGTATGCTTGCCTTTATTGGCCAGTGCTTTAACTATATGAATTGGGTGGTTATGTTGCTGCTGTACAGCACATTACTTTGGCCATTTTTGGTGTACTGCATTCAATTCTGGTCTCCTTCCTTTTGGAAATATATTGTGAAACTTGAAGGGAGTCAGTAAAGATTTACAAGGATGTTGCCAGGATTGGAGCTATAGGGAGAGTGCGAGTAGATTGGGTTCTCACAAACTTGGATGATTGGGTTATTTTATTCCTGTAGCGTGAGGAGCATATATAGTGTGCATAGCCAAGGTCTTTTTCCCCAAAACTAGAGGGCATGGATTTCCGATGAGAGGGAAAAGATTTTAAAATGACCTAAGGAGCAACTTTTTCCCACAGAGGGTGATGCATGTGTGGAATGAGGAGGTGGTGGAGGCTTTTACAATTATAACGTCTAAATGATATTGGGATGGGTACATGAAGAGGAAGGGTTTACATCGACATTGGCCAAATGTGACTAGTTTAATTTGGGATATCCCATCAGCATGGACGACTTAGACTGAAGCGTCTTATTCCATGCTGTACATCTCCGAGACTCTGACTCTATCTGACCTTGCACCAATATCGTATTAATTCATCATTCCCGGACATACTAACCTATGTTGCTAGATATGATCGAAATGCCTTCATTTCAGCATTCTGAAACCTGCAAACACATCCTTCCATAACACTAACTCAGAGTCTCTCTCCCTCTGTCTATTTCCCAAATCCCTCCCATTTGTTGATGTTTAAACTGCTTCCCCGCCATCTAGTTTTAATTGTCCAGTTTCAATGTGAAGAACTGTCCTATATCTTTTCCTGCCTTTCAATGTTGCTCACTCAAGAGCATCAGCTTCCAACACTAAGAAGCTTAGAAACAGTGTTCAAAAAAGCATTGCTTGCGTTTTCTTTGACTCCCCAGTGTCCTGCCCTGTGCTCCATGTTGGATAACGGGGTTTTAACAGTTTCGATACACACCTTTGTAACTTGCACTGTGCCTATTCATTGAACGCCTCTGTTAATCTCTCTCTCTGCTGCTCATGTGCTCAGTACCATGAGGAATCCTCACAACTGTTAGTGATTCAGACCAGGCTTCTCATTTGCCTTTGACTGACATTTGACTTAACTCTAGTTTTTGTACGTTCGTGGAAATGCTGGGAATGGTTTCCTAGAGGCTGTGTTTTAAGCTGCTGTGGAAATTCAGGAAGACCGGAGGCTTTGGTGATCCAACTCTGGATGAAACATGATGACTGTAGTTACAGCATCTGGATCTGCAACATGACTAACAAATGGAGCAGAGGCTGCAGAGAGGGGAATCTCTGCAAAATGGAATGAGGGAATTACATTCAGATCAGCCATGGTTTTGAAGAATGTTGGAGCAGGATTGAATGGCTCGATCATGCAACTTATTCAGATGTTTCTGTTGGTATCAAGCCAATTCCTCTTCTCTCCCAGTGTCTCACAGTGGTGGGTAGTGAGTCACCTCCTCCTGTTCCTGGGGAACAGAAATATGGGCCTCACTAGCCTCCAGAGTTCCCTGTATCCCAGTATCGAGCAGTTACTGCCTCCAGTTCCTGTGTCCCAATATCGAGCAGTTGAGCGACTCCTCCTGTGCCTGTGTCCCAGTCTCGAACAGTTGAAAGACTGCCTCCTGTTCCTCTGTCCCAGTCTCGAGCAGTTGAGTGACTACCTCCTATTCCTCCCTGTTCCTGAGCAGCAGTTTCAATGCTCTGAATGATGTCACAAGGTTAAGAAAGGACTTGATAACAGGGAATTTCAAATTTGGAGCAGCATTACACAAAGGTATCTAGAAACGTCTCCACCAAATATTTTATGCAGCTCGTCTGTTATTTTATTCCTGTCTCCTTTAATAAACAGGGCGAATCATATACAACAGTGCAGTGTTCCGACAATACTCCCATATATAGGGAAGACAGATTAAAAAGATTGAAAGATTTATGATCTATCCCTCAGCAACTCTCATTCATTCCATCCAAACCTAGTAAATGTGCCCTTTTATTGTGTTATGTAAAATGATGTAAGGAACTGGTTAACTGAACCTGTTTGTTTGGTGACTGTGATTCATGTCAGTCTCCATGGATTCTAATTATCCCAGTGGAGAGTTTCCATCTTTTAATGATGAAAGGGATAGATTCAATATGTTATCCCATGGTATGGGCGGGAGCATCACCGATAGCACTAACAGGGATTGGCTGCTCCAGAGAGAGGGAGAGATCAGAAACTGAGAATATTAGATTGGAAAGTTCCAACAGTGGATCAGAATCTGTGAACAATAGACTGGAAAGTTCCAACAGTGGATCAGAATCTGAGAACAATAGATTGGAATTTTCCAACAATGGACAGGGGTTTATCCTATTATGTTTGGATTTTTTCTACATATTCTTGGTGGCCGTTATCATTACGGATCAAATATGTACTTTACATTATTCAATGCTTTTATTATCCTATCCTGGCTATTGTTGGTGTCCCTGGTAAGTTTCATTGTCGATATATTATTTGCATTAACTATGTGCGACTTGATTACTGTTCTTTTCATTTACACTACTCTGTAAGTATTCACGCTCCAAACCACAACAAACAACAGTGAACTTGTTCATTCTTTCTCGTCTTCTTTAGTTCTGGCACTGGGCCTTTTTGGTTGACCTACTCACTTTCAGGTATGAACCAGGATGCATTGCATCACTGCCCTTGCTATTGAAATATTGAAAGCTTGGAGGTCACTGTCTTCTGTTCTGGATGCAAACTCCATTTCCTTCCTCCGACTCCATCTCATCCCTGGTCAATAACTGAGACTGAAACAGACGAGTCACAACTACGGTGATCCCTTTGGCCACAAACTGATTACTGACACCATATCCTGACCATTCCTAATTTTGACTATTGACAACTGCAGAATATACTTCACTGGTTCATCCCATCTGCTGTTTGAACCTTCAGCTATGAAAGACAGTCTTAATAAAGCCAATAATCTGCTGCTGCTTAACCAAATCTGAGTCGGTATTCCATGGCTTGTATATAAATGCAACCAAAATCCCATCATTCCTGTACGGATTGCTTTATATTGTTGTTGCGTCTGGCAATGTCTTTACTTTAATATTCACAATCACATCGTCACCTCTGTCTATGACACGGTCCTCAGTCTCCCTCTGTTAATGCCACAAAGCCCTGTCAGTTGTTCACATTTAAACTGATTTCCTCTATGTCTATTCTCTCTCAAATAATAATTTTCATATCTACTGCCACCAACACACACAGACACACACACACACACACACACACACACACACACACAATCTCTTATCTCATATTTCGGCAATGGAGGTGCAGAGCCATACATTTGTGGGAGTCTAATTACTGTCACTTACAGCATGGGTTACACATCTTCCCGTGCAAGACATTTCTGTAGTGCAAGTATAGTAGCAATATACTGGCAAAGGTTTGCAATGGTCCCCATGTCCAAGTAGTCCAGTTTATAGATTAATCCACTAGCATGGTCTGCACAGCTCTCCATTCTGGCTAGTCCCTTGTCCCAGTTAATGGTGTCTTGGATGGTTCTGTGAGGCAGATTCACAATTTGAGGTAACTAACCATTTCAACTGATCTGGCAATAATTTTATTGAATGCTCCCATTCTTGTGATTGGACCCACCATCGTCTCACTTCTCCAGTTACTCCCCCTCCCTCGTCTCCTTATCCATATTTTCACAACATGTTATCAGTTAATTAATTGTTTGTTTTTCTGTACCTTTCCCTGGTGTTGTTTTTTTCACTCCCGAGTGTATCGAATGCTGGCATTGTGAAGCTCAGAAACAATGCAATGGTATGTGGCAGGCTGTTGCTCCAAGTTGGAAAGGGGGTTCCAGCAGCTTTAAGACACGTCTTTGAAACTTGGTCTGTGCCTGACCTCTGAAGGCCTGTGTTTGTCCCTCTCAGTTGATTGTGTAGACCATAACATGAGGAAACCCCTCGAGTATTATTGTCAAGGAACAGGAGCTGAGGGGCGTCTGACTGCCTCCTGTCATGGAAAGGTTAGTGGAGGTGATGGAGATAGTTTACTGGAGGTTGTGCTGTGAACTGCCTTAGGGAGACCTGAGGATTTAGTGAACCAACTCTGGATGGAGCATGGGGACTGTAGTTACAGCATCTGGGTACGCAACGTGAACAACAAATGGAGCAGAGGCTGCAGAGAGAGGGAGCTCTGAAAACACAGAGTGTTTGTGGGGAAAGGGATCTGCCAAACCTGCCTGTGTTTTAACGAGGAGACACACATCCTTTCCCTCTCCCCTTTAAATACACCCATGCAAATTCACCCTCTACTTCTCGCACACAAACACATTCCCCCTCTCTCACATGCACACACACTCTCCCCTCTCTCACACGCACGCATACCATTTCTCCCTCCCAAAGACACACATAATCCCCCTCACTCTCTCACAAACACACACACTCTCTCTCCCTCCCACAGACATTCCACCTTGTTTTCAATCACACACATGCACGTGTGCGCAAACACACACACACAAACACATCTAATCTGTAAGATGAATTTTCATTTGCCGGTTTGTATTTCCAGATATTTTCTAAAAAAAAATACAATTTGCAGACAGTCAGTCAATACGATATTTTATTAACTCCTACTTTGGAAATAAACCTAGTCTGATTCCAGGTGAAGACATTTACAGACTCCAAACAAGACCGCATGCCTAAAATACGATGTCTGACTGGAGGGGTCACTTCCTTTACATCGATAATACCTGAAGGTATCTCCAGGCAGGACTTGAAAGGAACTCTGGATTTGCATATTCATCAATCAAAATCTGCATCTCCATTCTAACCGATTAAAGATTTAGCAGCCATCATAGATGTGATCAATTCATGTGCATGTGTTGTGCAAGCCTTTCATCTTTTCCTTATAAATTTCGTGCCTAAGTTCTTTTCTCTCTAACACCTGACGAAGGAGCAGGACAATGAAAGTTTGTGTTTTCAAATTAACCCGTCAGACTATAACCTGGTGCCATATGATTACTGACCTTACTCAACCCAGTCCAAAGCTAGCACCTCCATATCATGGTTTTTTATTGGTTAGCCAATTTTCTCTCCAAGCAAATAAATTGTCCTAACCCCGTGTGCTCTTGTCTTGCATATAAATCTTTCGACAAACATTGACTTCTTGAAGTCCAGATATAATACATCTTTCAGATCCCCGTTATTCAACTTGTTTGTCACACGTTTTAATTTTAAAAAGTTAGGAAAATCATTCAAGCATGATTTATCCTTAATACAATCATGTCGACTTTGATGGGTTGTGGTTTGACTTTCAAAGTCTCATGTTGTTAATTCCTTAATAACAGATTCGAACAATTTATCTTCAATCGTTTGCTCATAACTTTTCATTCCCGATTGAAGTTGGTTATTCTAAGTTCTTCCTTTTCCATAACCACGACAGTCCGTTTCAATTCCTGTGCAATAGGCACGAGGCTGTGAAAGATCTGCTCCAATTGCTGTTTGAGGGGCATGGGTGGCTGATTGGACTCATTCTGTTCCTGTTTTACACACACGATGGGCTGAATGTCCTCCTGGTGTTCCTACACTATAGCTTCGATGTCTTGCATGTCCTGCGCCTGTTCCTGACCAAGCCGCTCAAGATATCATTGTCCTCATTAGTTTGGGGACTAATGGAATATCCCTGCTCTTATGCCACATTTCGAGTGTTGAATTGTGCAGGCAGGTTGCGTTGCCCACAGTGGGTAGCTCAGTGGTTAGCACTGCTGCCTCTCAGCACCAGAGATCTGGGTTCAATTTCAGTCTCGCGTCACTGTTTGTGTAGAGTTTGCACATTCTCCCTCTACATGCAAGGGTGTCTGTCGTGTACTGCAGTTTCCTCGCACAGTCCCCAGATGTGCCAGTTAGGTGCATTTGTCATGGAAAATGCTAGGTTGCAGAGATTGGGTTGGGAAGGGGGTTGGAGAGTGGGGTTTGTATGGGATGGCCTTTGGAGGATTAGCGTGGAGTCGATGGGTCAAATGGTCTGCTTCCACACTGTAGGGATTCTATGATTAACACCTTCATTGCAGAAATCAGTTGAGGGAATAATATCTGAGTTAATACCAACACCCTTTCTTAGTGAGGAGGTTAAATCTGTGCACATTACTCCATACGTGATCTCACTAAGACCCTGTACAGCAGCAGCCACACTTTACCAGCTTGTTGTAAGGTTCCCACTCAGGTTAGAGCAGGCTCAGCTGTCACGGGAATACACAATTTTGTTGAAAATGAATGGTGTGCTGACCTTCATTTCAGGATGATTTGAGTACAGGAGTAAGGGCGTCTTACTGCAGCTGTACAGGCCCTTGGTGAGACCCCATCTTGAACATTGTGCAGTATTGTGTGCAGTTTTGGTCTCCATTCCTAATAAAGGACAAACGTGACATTGAGGGAGAGCAGCGAAGGATGACCAGACTGATCTCTGGGATGACAGGCTTGTTGTGGGAACAGAGTTTGGGGCGACTGTGCCTGTATTCCATGAGGTTTAGGAAAATGGGTGAACTATATACAACTCTGACATGGCGAGACAGATTGGAAGCAGGGATGATAATTCCCCTGGGTGGGATGTCCAAAACACGGGCTCACAGTGTTGGGACAGACAGGCCAAAGGGCGTTGAGATGAGACTAAATGTCTGCACTCAGAGACTGGTGAACTTGGCTAATTATTTCCCTGATCAGGCTGTGAAAGCTAAGGTACTGAAAATAAATAAGGATTTCAAGTTTCAGAAGGGATGGGAAGAGTGCAGGAGTTTGGTTGTGGAGGTAAAGAATCAGCAATAATTACAAGGAGTTATCCAATAATGTGGCAGCGGTATTCCTGTGGAACACCGTAATATAGAAAACGGTGCAATATAAATAATGGGGCCAATGGGAAAAAGAGACTTCGCGGCGAACCCCCAAAATTACCAGTAAAAATCAAAACAAAAATAATAGTCAGCCTAACACAAACAATAGCACAGGCTACATAAATCTTTAAACTGTATATTGCAATGAGTTAGTGCAATAAATGCCACACTTTAACACTACAGTCACTGACTACAGCATTGTACCTTTCACCAAGATTTTCACCAGAAATCGCGCGAGCTAACTGACCACGTGATGCCGATGCAGCATTCCAGTTCTCTCCAAGATATTCCCCTCCCGGTTTGAAATAAAATTCCTTCTAAATGTAGACCACAAATCCCACATTCAGGCACAGTTTCAAGGCTTGCAGAGCAGATTACATTCCTGCTTTATCTGAACACACTGAGGGTGCATTTGGCAAACAAAGGAATCCTAAGGCTGGGATTTGATGTTCAGCTGGTGCCAGAGACGGACTCCCATAACAGTGAACGGGAGCTCGCTTTATAAAGAAAGGGGCACAATTCACGAATTGTGTTGCAGCGAAATTGCGTTTAATAAACACACCTTATTGGATAACTGCCTGTAAATTAAATGGAGGATCAAAATTGATGGACCAAAGCGAATACAGTAGTTCCTATTTTATGTGTTCCGATGTTTAAACATACTAAAGGATATGAACACTGTGTGGGGAAAACTGAATTGAGGAGATTTTCACCATGAACTAGAATGGAGGATGCTCAGTGTTTTGAATGACCTACTCCATTCCCGATGTTTCTGTGCAGTCCGCGGGAAAGCTCTGCAAATGTTGCCACCAGCTCTCAGATTTTAGGAAGGAGGTCTCTGCAGGGTCAATAGGATAGTGTTTCCCGTTCCAATACTGAGGCTGGTGCTGGGTGATCTGTGCGGTTTTATTCTTTAAGACCTCGGAGCAGTTTGGTACAATAGAATGTCTTGCTTGGCTGTTTCCGAGACCATTGAAGAGTTTTTCATGTATCTGTGTGTCTGGAGTCACTTTTAGGCCAGACCAGGAAAGCATCCGAGATTCAATTCCTGAAAGTACATTGAGGAAGGAAATTGGTATTTACATCGACATTGGCTTCAAGATCACTGTTAATGACTCCAGGTTTTACATCTCGATATTGTATTAATTATAACTTCCACCGGCTGCCAGAGCATTAGCCTGGTCTGGATTAGTAATCCAGTGATATTTCTACAACAGCACCATCTCCATATGGGGACCTATCTGAAACCACACTGAGCAGGTTATTTCTGTGCTACTTTACAGATCTGTCAAAAAAAACTCCCACCAATGTGACTATTGCGATGGAACAAAGGGCGTGGTAAATGGTCAGACTGTAGTTATTCCCTTGTTATGGGACTGGACATAGCTGAGTAATTTTCCACATTGTCAGGGAGATGTCAGAGTTGGATCTGGAATGAAACAGCTTCCCCAGGGACACGGCTTGTTGTGCAGCACAAGTCTTCAGTCCTATTGCAGGAATGGGGTCAGGGCCCATTGCCTTTTTCATATCTACTGTGTTCAGCTGTTTCTTCATGTCACGTGCAGTGAATCAGATCGATTAAAGACTGGCATCTGTGATTCTGCGGGCAGCATGGCGAGGGTCAGGTGGATCATCAACTCAACACTTCGAGCTGAGGACGGTGCAGATAATACAACCATGTATTTTACACTGATGTACAGGGCTGTCCCGTGATTTAGGATGGTGATATTTATGGAGTCATCTCCTCCAGTGAGTTGTTTAATAGTCCATCGACATTTATGTCTGGACGTGGCAGCACTGCAGAACTTCGATCTGATCTGTTAGTCTTGGGATCATTTCGCCCTCTGTATCAGATGTTAGTTCTGCTGTTACTAATGTAACCAGTCAAGTACGGTAGCTTTAATAGATTATCATCAGGTTTAGTTACACATGTTTCCGACCCTATTATGTTCACTCATACTCGTCACTGAACCAAAAATCGGTTTGCTGTTAATGGCAGGCTGAGGGATTATCCTGGGGAAAATGTTACAGAGTGTAATTGAATACAGTTCTGCTGCTGCTGTGATTGTACCGCACCACATGAATCCCCACTTTGAGCTCCAATATGTTCAATTCAATTCTACTGACTGTCCCCCAGTTCACACCAAGACCCATTCACCCATCAGCTCTGTACTCAGTGTCTTAACCTGGTTTCTGATGTGGTAACACTTCAATTTTCCTATTCTCATTGTGCTGAGGGTCTATCCCTGGTGTCACGCGTCCAATTTGTTACTTTATTCAAATCCCTGAACATATGCATCTGAATCTTTTCCATTCCCCCAATGCCATCTTCTGTGTTTGATGTGAATGTGTTTCCTTCTGTTTCTCTCCCTGACCATAATAAAGAGCCCTGCAGTGTCAGTGATGCCAGCATTATGCAATTTTAGATCAATGAATTTGGGCACCTTGCATTATCGGTCAATTCCCAGTGCACGGCGTTCCGTGTTAGACAGGGCGTTAGAGCAGCTTTAACACACGTCTATAGAACTTGTTTAAAAACAGAAATTACTGACGAAACTCGGCGGTTCTGGCAGTATTTGTGGAGTGAAAGCAGAGTTAATTTTTCAGGGCCAGTTACCCTTCTACATAGCTCCCATTTTCTCCAGCAATTTTTGCATTTTCATTTCCAGTATCCATAGTTATTTGTATAATTGATAACTTGTTCTGAGCCTATTCATTTCTAGAGAAAGTCAACAGGTCTGGCATCATCTGAAGAGACAGAGAAACAGAGTTAGCGTTTCAAGTCCAGTATGACACTTCTTCAGAACTGAAAAGGATTGGAAAATGAGCTTTATAATCCCTTGACAGACGTGGGGAGTGGGTTGAAGGGTAAAAGAGGGTGCGGCAAATGATAAACATGCTTTTAGTAGTGGTGAACGAGAAGATCATGTGAAATAGCTTTAAATTAAGTTGTGAATGGGGAAAAGGGATTCTCTCTATTGAGTGAAAGATAAAGAAGATACAACCACACAAGTTTATAGGGAGACAGGAGGGAGAATGTACGGAAACTAGAGAGCAGTTATAATGGGGTCAGTCTGTGAAGTTGTGAAATTGTACATAAACTCCTACAGGATGTAACTACGAAAGTGTAAAGTGAGTTGTTACTCGAGCTTGGGTTGTGCTTCCTTGGAACATTGCAGCAGCCCAGGGCCGAAATGTTAGTATGAGAGCAAGGGAGGTTATCGAAATGGGAAGCAATGAGAAGGTCAAGATTATTCCCACAGACAGAGTGGGAGTGTTCCTTAAAGCAATCTCTGTTTGGTCTCGCCAATATAGAGAGACTGCATTGTGAGCAGCAATGATAGGAGACCAGATTGAAAGTTTACAAGTGAAATGCTGCTTCACCTGGAAGGTATGTTTGGTTCCTTGGACAGTGAGGAGGGAAGAGGTGAATGAGCAAGTGTTGCAGCTTCTGCAATTGCATGGGAAGGTGCCATGGGGAAGTGGGGAAGTGTTCGGGGTGATGGAGGGGACAGAGAGGGAACGGTCCCTGTGAAATACTGAAAGTGGGCGGGAGGGGAAGATGTGTTTGATAGTACTGTCCTGTTGGAGATGGTGGAAATGGTGTAAGATGATTATGTGAATGTGGATTCTAGTGCAGGAGGGAGTGTGGACAGGAGGAATCTATCATTGTTCTGGCATGGAGGGGACGGATTGAGGGCAACACCGTGGGGGTGGAACAGTGACAGCTGAAGGCCCTGTCCACCAGAGTTAGGGGATTTCTGGTTTGAAGAAAAAGGTGGCCACATTAGACGCAGCTTACAGGAATGTGGCATCATCAAACAAAAATAGCAGAGATGGAGAAACTGGGAGAATGGAGTCAGCCTCCGCTGATCTTGTGTTCAGCCATATGCAGAAATCTCCCCTGAATGATTGAAAAGAACCAGGCATCTAAACTGAGGATTTCTGCCTCACATCCCGTCTGAAGCGGAATGTGAAAATAGACCCAGAGGAAGGTCAGTGAGTATACGTGAGCAGACATTCAAGAAGATATCCCAAACCGCTCAGTAATTGTTCAAGATGAAGAACTCGATAAGAAGGTGAACCACCCATGGTTGACAAAAGGCCTCAAGGATACTATTGATGAGCAATAGTGGAGGGCCAGATTTATAATGTTTATTTCAGGGACCATAAGCAGATGTGAGGCTTGAATTTCAGCTGTGCTTCCTGATTTACCCCCAAGAAAACCCTACCATTGCTGCTCCATCCTCTTCCCTGCTCGTCTCCCCTTCCTTATTCCAGGTTCTTCCTCTCAAATTATAGAGTACATTCTCTAACATTATGGTCCCTAACCACTTCATCTGAAACTCTTTGATCAAGCCTACCTGCTCTGCAGTAGCATCAAGCTGCGTTTTATGCTGCCACTTTGCCTCTGGTCTCAGTGTGGTTCGGCCTCTCCATTCATGCTGTTTTACCCCTCCCATTCACATCTCACGCCGGAAAGTTTCCTTCTTGGAGTAAACCTTATTGAAAACACCTCTCCCCCTTTGCACTGAATTCACAATGTGATCCAAATTTCAAAAAAGTATACTCAGCCTTCATCTCACTCTGCTAAAGGCAACTGCACGCTGACCGTGTGGTACAAGAATTCCTCTTCTTGCATTGTTGAGGCCAGTGATGCGCTTTTAATGTAGAGATCATCACCCCATTTGGACAAAGCTTTTCAGGTGTTTGACCTCTTATTGGTACTCGTAAGAGTTCATGCTGCCTTACTATTGTAACATGGAGAAAAACAAATCACAGTACGAAGCTTGGGCTGAGCATTATTTACCTGTCATTTGAATACTGTTTCAAATTTGCAGTGCTTATCTTTAAATGCTTGTTCGTAAAGTTAGTGTCAGATAGCGTGTCGGTGGTTGTGGGATGATATTGTATAAGTTTATAAAATCTTGAGAGGTATGAATAGAGTAACCAGCCAAGGCCTTTTCCACGGGATGGGGGAGTTCACCCATAGAAGGCGTAGGTTAAGGTGAAAGAGGAAAGATTTGTAATGGACGAAGGGTCAATGTTTTCACACAGAGGGTGATGGGTGTATATGGAATGAGCTGTCAGAGGTAGAGTGGGAGATGCCAGTACAGCGACAACATTTAAAACTCATTAGGGCAAATATATGAATGGGAAAGGTTTAGAGGCAATTGGTCAAAATGCAATCAGATGGGACGAGTTTCGTTTGGAAAATCTGGTCAGCATGGACAAGATGGACCAAAGGGTCTGTTTTGCGGTATATGACTGTATGAGTCTAGAAAGCGAGGAAAAGGGGAGAAAAGACATGATGTAGTAAATTGGCGAGAAATACAAAAAACATGCAGCACAAGCTTTTTCGAGCATATAAAAAAAGTTTAAGATGAGTGTGTGACTTTAGGTGAAATTAAGTCAGGATAATTGGAGGGTGTAACTGAAGAATTGGCTACAGGGAGCAGACAGATAATTTACACCATAGTTTACATCTTTCATCACAGGGGAAGGCACAGTAAGTATTTCAATGATGTTAACAAAATGGTAAGAGGAGGGAAGTTCTTGAACCGTCTCTAACAAAAGGAACAAGGATTTTTCTATCAGATAAGACTAAGAGTAGACAGGCCAGCAGTAATTCGTAGCTGGTTTTAAAAGAAATGGTCACAGTCTTGGGGTCATGACGCCCTCTGTATCAACTATTAGTTCTACTGTTTGTTAATGTAAGCAGTAAGTGCGGTAGCTTGAATGGGTTGTCATCAGGTTTAGGTACACACGGTCCTGACCGTGGCAGGTTCACCCACACTCATCACTGAAACAGAGATCGGCTTCATGGTAATGGTAGACTGAGAGATAATATTGTGGTTGAATATAATTCTACTGTTGCTGCTGCTACTACAGCTGCTATGATGTGCAGCATCACATGAATGCCCAGTTTGAGCTGCAATATCTGCAATACAATTCTGCTCAATTCGCATGGGGACCCGGTCACCCTTCTCCCCTGTACACAGTGCCATATCCCGCTTTCTGATGTGGGAACGCTTCCATTTTTATAAAAATTCTCATCCTGTTAGGATATCTTCATGATGCCATGCCTCCAATTTGCCGCATTCCTCAATAGCATTTAACGTTTTCACCTGAATATTTTCCCCTCCAGTAATGCCATCTTCCGTTTAAAGCGAATGTGTTTCCCTCTGTTTGTCTCCATGACCATGATTCAGAGCTCTGTAGTGTCGGTGATAACAGCCTTATGTAGTTTCAGGACAAATGAATTTGTATACCTTGCATTATCATTCACTTCCCGGTGTATGGCGCTCCATGTTGGAAAGGGCGTGTGAGCAGCTTTGACACACATGTTTGAAACTTATTCAAAAACAGAAATTGCTGAAGACACTGACAGGTCTGACAGCATCTGTGCAGTGAAAGCAGAGTTAATCTTTCGGATTCTGTGACTGTTCCTCAAAGCACCCAGTAAGTCCAACAATTTTTGTTTTTGTTTCAGATTTCCTGTATCCAATTATCTTTGCTATATTGAAAGTATATTCTGTAACTTTTCATTTTTGAAGGAACTCAGTGGGTCTGACAACATCTGCAGAGACAGAGAAACATTGTTAATGCTTCAAGTACAGTCTCAATCTTCTTTGTACGTGTAAAGGATTGGAAAGTGAGCGCTTTAGTATCTTGGAAGAGGTGGGAAAGAGTGTTTGGAAGTCCAGTGTGAAAGACAAATGGGCTTTAAATTGTGGTGCAAGAGACACAGATAAATAATGGGTGTAAATTAATGTGTAAATATTAGAAATTGATTTTCTCTGTTGAATGCAACATAAACAAGACACGAACTTAGGGAGCCCAGGAGGGAGCGTGTATGGAAAATGGAGAACAGCCATAATGGGGTCAGGCTGTGAATTTATGGAATTGAACATTAACTCCTACAGACTGTAACGTACCAAAGTGTAAAGTGAGGTGTTACTCGAGCTTGGGTTGTGCTTCATTGGAACATTGTAGCAGCCTGCATTTTCTTAGAATCCCTACAGTGTGAAAACAGGCCCTTCAGCCCAATAGGTCTATACTGACCCTCCAAAGAGTATGTGAACTAACCCCATTCTCTACCCGAATACTATGCATAAACCCTTGACTATAGCGCCTAACCTCAACATCCCTGAACATAATCGGCTATTCAGCACGGCCAGTTCACCTAACCTGCACAATTTTGAACTGTGGCAGTAAACTGGAGCACCCAGAGGAAATCGAACCCTTTTCCCTGATGCTGTGAGGCAGCAGTGCAAACCATTGAGCCACCATGCGATCCAGGACCGAAATATCATCAGACCACACGAATATACGAGCAGAAATGAAGCCATTCGGACCATCAAGTCTGCTCCACCATTCGATCACGACTGATAGATTTTCAACCCCATTTCCCTGCTTCCTCTCAGTAACCTTTGATTCCCTTGTCAATCAAGAACTTATTTGCCTCTGTTATAAATATACTAAATAGAACATTGAACATAGAAAAGTACAGCACAGAACAGGCCCTTTGGCCCACGATGTTGTCCCGAGATTTAATCCTAATGTAAAATATAATAACTTAATGTACGCAACCCTCAACTCACCGCTCTCCATGTGCATGTCCAGCAGTCGTATAAATGTCCCCAATGGCTCTGCTTCCACCACCAGAGCTGGCAGCGCATTCCATGCATTCACAACTCTCTGCGTAAAGAACCTACCTATGACGTCTCCCTTATATCTTCCTCCTATACCTTCAAACTATGACTTCTCCTACTAGTCAATCCTGCCCTGGGGAAAAGACTCTGGGTATTGACTCTATCTATTCCTCTCATTATTTTGTACACCTCGATCAGGTCTCCTCTCTCCTCCTTGTCTCCAGAGAGAAAGGTCCAAGCTTGTTCAACCTTTCCTCATAAAGCAAGCCCTCCATTCCTGGCAGCATCCTGGTAAAACTTCTTTGCAACCTCTCCAAAGCCTCTGTATCTTTCCTATAGTAGGGCGACCACAACTGCACGCAATATTCCTAGTGTGGTCTCACCAGGGACTTGCAGAACTGCAGCAAAACTTTGCGGCTCTTAAACATGATCACACTGTTTATGAAAGCCAAAACACCATATGCTTTCTTGACACACTATCCACTTGGGTGGCAACTTTGAGGGATCTATGCACTTGCACACCTAGATCCCGCTGTTCCTCCACACTGCAACGAATCCTGTATTTAATGCTATATTCAGCATTCGGATTTGACCTTAAAAAACGCATCACTTCGCATTTATCCAGGTTGAACTCCATCTGCCATTTCTCAGCCCAGCTGTGCATCCTGTCTATGTCGCACTGCAGCCTACAGTAGCCCTTTATACTATCGACAACACGTCCAACCTTTGTGTCATCAGCAAATTTGCTAATCCACCCCACAGCCTCCTCATCCAAGTCATTTATAAAAAAAACTACAAAGAGCAGAAGCCCAAGAAAACAGGCCTGTGGGATCCCACTCAACACTGTCCTCCAAGCAGAATACTTCCCATCTATAATCACTGTTTGCCTTCTGCCAGCCAGTCAATTCTGAATCCAGAGAGCCAAATCTCCCTGTATCCCATAATTCCTGACTTTATGAATGAGCCTTCCATGGGGAACCCTATCAAATGCCTCGCTAAAGTCTACATGCACCACATCCACTGCTCGATCGTCGTAAACCTGTCTTGACACCTTCTCAAAGAAATCAATAAGATTTGTGGGGCATGACCTGCCTCTCACAAAGCCATACTGACTGCCTTTAACCACACAATGTTTTGTCAAATAGTCATAAATTCTATCCCTCAGAAATTTTTCCAAACTTTGCTCACCACAGACGTAAGACTGACTGGTCTCTAATTGCCAAAGATTTCCCTATTACCATTCTTGAAATAAGGAATAACATTTGCCTCCTTCCAATCCTCCGGCACGACTCCTGTGGAGATTGAGGAGGTAAATATCCTCACCAGCGGCTTAGCAACCTCCTTTCTTGATTCCCGGAGCAGTCTAGGGTAAATCTGGTCCGGCCCTGGGGATGTATCCATATTAATGTTTCCCAAAATTGCTAGCACATCAACTTCATCAATCCTGACCTGGTCAAGAGTGATCTGGCCCAGTTCCTCTAAGGTTTCATTTACAACAAGTTCCCTTTGCTTGGTGAAAATCGAAGCAAAAAGCTCATTTAGGGCTTCCCCTATCTGCTCAGACTCCACGCATAAGTTCCTACGCTATCCCTGATCGGCCCTACATTCTCCCTGATTATTCCCTTATTCCTCACGTATGAGAAAAATGCCTTTGGTTTCTCTCTAACCCTTCTTGCCAAGCCTTTTTAGTGCCCCATCATGGCTCGCCTCAGTCCATTTCTGAGCTCCTTTCTAGCAATCCCTGTAATCCTCTAAAGCTGTGCTAGATTCTTGCTTCCTCCATCTTACGTATGCTGCCTGCGTCCTTTTGACGAGACATTCCTCTGTGCTCATCATCCGAGGTTCCTTAATCTTGGCCCTTCTTACCTGTCTCAGAAGAACAAATATGTGTATTAATCGCAACAACTGCTCCTTAAACAGTCTCCACATGTCTGCTGTGCCCTTTCTGTGGAACAATTGCTCCCAGTCTGTACTTCCCAACTCCTGTCTGATAGCATCATAATTTCCTTTTCCATTTAAATATCTTCCCTTGGAAACTGCTCCTTTCACTCTCCCAGACTATGCTACATGTGAGGCAGTTGTGATTACTTTCGCCAAAGTGCTCTCTCACCGTGAGTTCTGACACCTGTCCTGGCTCGTTGCCAAGCACCAAATCCAAAATGGCCTCTCCCCTCTTCGGTCTGTCTACATATTGAGCAAGGAAACCCTCTTGAACACAGCTGACAAAACCAGCTTCATCCACACCATCTGCACTTAGGAGGTTCCAGTCGATATTGGGAAAGTTGAAATCACCCATAATAATAACCCTGCTAATTTTGCATTTTTCCAGAATCTGCCCGCCTATGAGATCTTCAATCTCTCTCCTGTTATTAGGTGGTCTGCAGGAAACCCGCAAATGCGGTGACTGTTCCCTTGCTGTTCCTACCTTCCACCCATACCGACTCAGTAGTCAAACCTTTCTCAACAACCTTCATTTCTGTAGCTGTGACGAACTCACTGATTAGCAATGCTACACCCCTCCTCATTTTCCACCCACACTGTTCTTTTTTAGATTAAATTAGATTATTTACAGTGTGGAAACAGGCCCTTTGGCCCAATATTTCACACCAACCTTCCATAGAGCAACCCACCCAGAACCATTCCCCTACATCTAACACTACAGGCAATTTAGCATGGTCAATTCACCTCATCTGCGCATTTTTGGATTATGGGAGGAGACCAGAGCACCCGGAGGAAAACCACGTGGAAAATTTGCAAATTCCACACAGACAGTTCCCTGAGATAGGAATTGAACCCGGATCGCTGGCACTGTGAGGCAGCAGTGCTAATCACTGTGCCAACGTGCCGCCCCGAAACGTTTTTAAAAGTTCTAAACCCTGGAACATCAAGCGACCATCCCTGTCCCTGTGAAACCTACGTCTCCGTTATAGCCATGACATCGTAGCCCCAAGTACTGATCCATGCTTTAAGTTCGTCACTCTTATTTCGAACATTCCTTGAATTAAATCTGACACACTTTAACTGATCCCTTTGTTTCATCACACGAGAAACCTTCCAGATAGATTCAATATATCCTGTCACTGTCCCGTCTGCAACTAACCCCCTCTCAGATATGTGGTCTTATGTGCGTGCAGCTTCAAACTTAGAAAGCTCAACATTGTGCCCATTGGCCTTTTAAAGATGGCAGCATTGCCAGGGTTCATGGAATATCCAGGGACATCCGGGGCGATTGTGAGTACCTCCAGCTATGATGGGTGGGAGAATCGGGATGGTATTGAATGAAGTGGGTCGGGTAGTTAATGAGGTGAGTTCGATAAAATAGAACGAGGAAAATAGCTCGGCCTCGTGCAGACAATCCCTCTGTCACATTCAATGAAAATGGCACTGAGACATATTAATATTAGATTTAGCACAATGAGTCGAAGACTCTGGTGACCCTGCTCCCAGTTACAAAGCTGCAGACCAAATACTCATCCAAAAATCTCCATCATCTGACCACATACCAATATCATGTTCACCTGGATACAGTGACCCAAATTGCAAGATGCTATTAAATGTTTTCATTTCACAGTTTTTATACCTAACATCAGATCCTTCTCTGAAATTCTTTCTCAATCTCCCTCCTCTTTTAACCAAGATCCTCCCATTTTGTGGTCTTTCAACTGATTCATGGTCTCTCTCTGGCAGAGTTCCATACCCACAGCACCCATTGACATGGCCTAATGGAGATATGGAGCTGTACATGGATGGGAGCTGTACTTCCTGTCACTTCCAGCATGGGCTGCAAGCTCCCCCACACTGGGCAATGATCTAACACAGTGTTACTCAGCAATGCAGTGGTTGGTGTAGACAGCTGCACATGCTGGGAAGGTAACTGCTCCAGATTAACACTTAACGACACTTCTATTCACTTTCACTGCACAGCTCCCCATGATGGACAGACACAGTCTGTGTTTATCGAACAATGAACTGGTGTGATCTGCACAACATCCTGTGCTGAACAGGTTATTTAGTCCAGTTTAAATATCATTGCACTGTTTGAGGGATAAGAAATGGACTGGTGAGCTCTGAACAGTGTTCAATCCTGGAAAGATTGCTGAGCAGTGCACTAGCCTGGTCTATGCAATGTTTCTTGATGAACAGATATCTCATCTTAGATTATGCATGTCCAGGCTTGATCTGTTAGGTGGATTGAGTATCCGACATAACTATCACTCCTCCTGCTCGGCCCATTCCACTGCCAAACCCCATATTTCTACAATATTTGTTCATTCAGTAATTAGCGCTGAAAACGTGTTGCTGGAAAAGCGCAGCAGGTCAGGCAGCATCCAGGGAACAGGAGAATCGACGTTTCGGGCATAAGCCCTTCTTCAGGAATGAAGAAGGGCTGATGCCCAAAACGTCGATTCTCCTGTTCCCTGGATGCTGCCTCCTGTTCCCTGGATGCTGCCTGACCTGCTGCGCTTTTCCAGCAACACATTTTCAGCTCTGATCTCCAGCATCTGCAGACCTCACTTTCTCCTCATTCAGTAATTACCCAAGTAAAACGAAAATATGTGTCCGTTTGTTATGGACCAGAGCATATCCCCTCCAAACACATGGAGAAATTAACCTCGGGCTGAAAGTTTTCTTATCTTAATGGTAAATGTGAGGTGTTGTGTTTTAGATACAATTCGCTTCTTCAAAATATTCGACATTAAGCAAAACACAGTTTATTCAAACATTGCCGACAAAATACAACAAAAGGAAGTGGAACTTAGAATAACTTAATTCTGTTGGAAAACTTAACAGAATAATAGGTTATTTAACTACGATACAGTAACTGCTGAAACATGGTAACATTCAATAAACACAGACGTGTCAAAAAACAAATTCAGTAAACATAACGTTCTCCAATCCAGAAGGAAAGAACATCAAAAGACAATTCTGAGAGAAATCTCAGACAGAGAGTGTAGCATAGGGGAGAGATTTCCTGCCTTCCAACCCTGCTAAGACCCCAACAATAACTGGCGAAAGGTAAAACTAAGAATTCTGGTTATGTGAGAGTTTGAAATTACTCCACAGGACCAGGCTGCTGCTGCAAGGACCACGGAATGCACCGTAGAGCCTGTCAAAAATGCCTAAACCCACCGAAGCCGTTAAATGATGGTAAGATAAATGTCAAAGTTGAGCATAAATAAATAAAACAAAAGGATGTGGAGGCCTGGTGATCAGACACGGACGGCCTCGTGATTCCAACAATTCCTGCCCTGCTAAAACATAGTAGGATCATCGAGCTTGTGAAGAGACAGCATCATCTCTGCCCCTCACCTCTCACTTCACAATTGAGATGTGCCATTCACCCAATAGTCAGCGATGTCAACATCCCACCCACACCAAGTATTATTGCGTTATATCAGGGTTATCGTGAAAGGGGTTAACTGAATCTGTTTGTTCAGCGACTGTGATTCATATCAGTCTTCCTGGATCACTGGAGGGATTTCCTCTTCCATAATTAGGTGATTCTTTCAACTTGTTATGCGATGTATCTGGACAGCGTCATCCTCAACACGATTGAGATCAGCAGCTACAGAGCGAGGGTTGGATCAGAATCTGAAAGCATTAGAATGTTCCAACAATGGATCTGAATCTGAGAACATTAGAGTAGAATGTTCCAACAATGCATCAGAATCTGAGAACATTAGACTGGAACGTTCCAACAATGGATCAGAATCTGAGAACTTTTTTACTGGAATTTTCCAACAATGGACAGGAGTTTATCCTGGGGTCTTTACTACCTTTATTGGGAGCGGGCATGGTTAGAGTTGCGGATACAAGCCATACTGATGATTATTCAAGCTGTGTACTATCCCATCAACGCTATTGTTGGTGTTCCTGGTAGGCCTATCTCTGTCAATTTATTAACCTATGATGAAGATTATTGTTATTCAAATTAATTATATTTTACAAATATATGAACTCTCAGTCACAAACTCCACTTCCTTTTCATGCATTTCCAAACTGCTTACACACAAACAGAAGTAACATGCCCGTTCGGAACTTTGAATGGCCTTTTTGCTCTGAACTGTTTTATGTCTCCATATTCTCTCTGTCATCAAATTTGCCGACACCAACATCCATAATATTCCCAGTCTCCAGCTCTGCCTCCGTGCTGGTGCTGAATTAGCCATCGTCTACCCCTTTGTCAATGAAAGATTTTACGGCTCCAGTTCTCTTCTGACGTATCTTCCAGTTTCAAATATTTTGCCCACAAGCAATTTCTTGTCTCTACAGTTACTTCACAACAGGGACTCTGTATCAGAGAAATAATGTCAGTGAGAATGTAATTCAGAGGCATAGGTAATGACTCTAAAAGCATTGTTTGAAATTCTACCATCGCCAATGACTAAACTTAAATTCAATGACAAAAATTGGAATGAAATCTAATTTCACTCATGGCAACCATAAACCATCAGGATTCTTTTCCTTATTTTACTGGTAACCTTTTGTAAAGAAACTTAGCATTTTTGCCCCATCTGGACTAAGTGTAACTTCAGACACACAACAATGTGGTTGGTTCATATTGCCTTGACTAGGAGCCGCGTGGTCAAGAGCCATTAGAGGTGGACAACAAATGCTGCCCTTGCCAGTGGTGCTGGCATCCTGTCTCACAACAACATTAAAGGTGAAATGACGAAGGAAATGTGGATTATGGAGATCTGAAATAAAATTCTCTGGCGTCTGAAAGAATGTTGGAGAATATCAGCAGGTATGGCAGTCTGTCGGACTGGAGAAACACAAATAACGTTTCGAGTTCAGTGACCCTATCAAAACTGAATGCAACTAGGAAATAATATTATTTGTATCAGGGATGTTTTCCAGGGTGAGTGGGAGGATTGAATGGATGGAGAAATGTCCAGCAAGAGGGAGAGTCAGAGAGAGAGAGAGAATTAGAGATAAAAAGAGAAAAAGAGAGAGGAAAAACAAGCAAAGGGATGGCTAATGATGGATCGGAAGTAAAATAGGATGGGAAGTTATTTTAACATTTCCCCTTTTCCCATATTCCTGAATACCACCTCCATTTCGGCATGTCCTGTTTAAAGTGAGTCATGTTCCCACTGTCCCTCTTCTCTGAATGTGGTGATCAAAGCCATCGGCAATACTGGTGCTGCCCTTATAGTTGCTGAGATAAAAAGAAACGCAATTTTACACTGTCAACTGCTCCTTTGGAGAGATAAACTGTTACTGTGGGACTGCGTGGAGATGTAACGGCTTTCTCAGCTATGAAAGGAAACTGAGGAGACGGATGTATTTTCAACACTGAATGGGTGAACCATGTGTGTGGGGAATTGACTCACTGCTGTCATTAGAAAGTCAGTGGAGATTCTGTGCATAGTGTTTTCAGGTTTGTATTGTCAGCGGCTGCGTTTCTTCAGGGAGACCGAGGGCCTGTTGACCCCACTCTAGGCACTGCATTTACAGTTTATCTGGGTTCATGGAAAACAAATGGAGCTGAGACTACACAGAAGGGAAGCTGTGTAAACAGGGTGGGGCTGGGCACTGCTCATTTCTCCCTGGGATTTCCAAAAATATTTGTCTAATCTGGACCCCTTCCAAGTGTAAAGTGTGAAAACAGTTTGTTTCAAAAATGAGGTAGTCACTTAGCTGTATCGCTTCCTTCAGTATAACCTGAAGCCTCACATCAGTGACAGGACAGTGCTAACTCTCACCGAGAAGTGAACTGGATTGATTCTGGAACTTTCCAGGCTGGAATGGGTAATATATCCACCATCTCTGAAGTGCAGTCCTCCGATGTGTTCACGAGCTAACAGAAGCCATCTGCCTGCTAAGAGAAATACATTGGTTCCATCTCCACAGGAGAAGGTACAGAAACTAACTTCCAGAAATACGAGAAAACAGAGTGACTGGTAAAAATGAGAAACCGCAGGAAATTGGAATTAAGGATGAGTATGAATTTGAATTTCTAATTTAATTGAAGTTTCAAAAGTTGCTGCATCTGATGAGCTACATCCCAGAGTATTGAGGAAGTGGCAACAGAGCCAGTGAAAGAATTATTGATTATTCTTCAAAGCTAGTTAGATTCAGGAAAGGATCCTGCAGACTGGAAAGCAGCTATTATAAGCCTAAATATTTAAAACAGGACGGAGAGGGAAAACAGAAAACTAAATAGCTTAATGTCAGCTATGAGAAAAACATTGTATTCTTTTATTAGAATGTGACAACTAGACACTTGGAAAACAGTGATATGATTTGGTAGATTCGGTCTAGATTCAGGAAAGGGAAATGATCATTGATAAACCTGCTGTAGTTTGTGGAGATTGTCCATTATAACATCAACAATTGAGAACCAATGGGAGTGGAATATTTGAATTTTCCGCAGACGTTTGACACGGTTGAATATAGGTGAGTGGGTATGTTAAATTCCATGGGTAGGTACGTGTGGAATATATACGACTTGGATTAAAAATTGGATAGTGGAGACAATGAAGGGAGTAGTGCTTTTCTCTGGACTGAAGGCTTGTTGTGTATCAGAAGGATCAGTGTTTGGTCAATAGCTGTGCATAAGGTATAAAAACGGAATCAGATGGGAACAACAAATATCATCATTCACATTTATATTTATTAAATGGTGAGAGTCGGCGAGTGCTTTTGTCGAAAAGGACCTGGATGTCCTTGGTCATAAGTCACTAACAAAATTCTTACGGGACAGGAAGTAAATGATATGTGGCTCTTTTTACAAAATGATTGGAGTACCAGGGTTATATATCTTACCAATGGTAGTGATTTGTTGAGACAGTATTTGGTGCATTGTGTACAGATTTGGTCTGTTTTATAAATAATAATCTCTTTGTCACCGAGACAGTGCAAAGGAGTTTCACCAGACTAAACCCTGGCATGATGTACCGTGACGAGAGAGTTCAGGATCTATGTGTTTAATCTGTAGCGCTGTCAGAGCATAAGAAGTTGAAACTTGATGGTTATGGACGGACACTCATTATGTCCCAAACAGCTGAATAGTGCGACAATTCCATACTTTCCATGGCATGTTTGATTCCTGATGTGTGCCTCTGCAGAGCCCCCATGTCGTTTGACAGAGAGGTACACGCTCTGAATGAATTCTGAACACTTTAATGCACAGTTACTGTGTGACACTGAATTGAATGTTACTTTGCAGACAATCCTGTCAGCAGTCAAAATACCTTCAGTCTGAAAGAGTTAACAATTATGCACCAGCATCTGACCTCCATATGGACCGTGAGTCTGTTTTCTTGAAAATTGAAGACATCTTGGAGAACGGTTAAAAAAGGTTGGCTTCATTCATACTACCGGAAAACCATGTTAAAGTAACACATAGGTAGTATGAGTAATTACGCCATGTGGACCAGATTGGAGCAGTCTATCCATTCAGTCACTGCTCCATTTGTTGCGATGTTGGAGGATCTGTGACAACTTCCTGTTCCTGTATTAATGACATGATAAGCTGAATGACCTCTTCCTGTTTCTTTTTAATCACTCCGAGTGTGAAATGATCTCTTTCTGATCCTGTGTAAGTGAAGTGTGGGAGTGAGCAGATTTCTTCTCTTCCAATGTAATAGGCAGGAGGGACTGAGTGAGCTACCACACGTCCTGTCCAATAGTTTGATAGACTGAATGTTTTCCCCATATTTTTGTGAACTCAGCTTGAGGTGCTGAATGAGCTCCTCCATTTATTGTGGAAATTTGCGGTGTCCAGCAGTGCTGTTACATGAATGTTACCCAGATTTTAAAAGCATGGTCTTGAATGGTGTCCAGTTCTAGTTGCATACTGACTACTTCAAGAGCTGAGGAGTGGCAACTTGTTTTGAACATTAACTAACCTTCCATGAATATCCCCACTTCTGCTCAGTTTGGAATCAATGGGCTGAATGACCTCCTCCCACATTTTCTATAATAACCAATTGTACATGCCTGGGCTGAGGGAGCTACCCTGAGGATCTCCTACAGATGTGTCCCATGGCTGAGATGATTGATGTCGACTGACGATAAACATCTTCCCTTGTGCTATGAATGACTCCAAACAGTGGAGCGATCACTACCGATTCTCATTAAGTGCGATTTTCCTCAGGATCCTTAATGTCATCTCAGTCTAACACTGCCTTGAGTTCAGGGTCAGTCTTTCTTACCTGAGACCATGTGTTCCCTATTTTGTTCATATAAATAGGTCATGGTGTAGAAGCGGAGAATGTTTTCTTCAAACAGACGGTAGTGACTGTCAGGAAGTATCTTACACAGAGACTTAGGGGAGCTAACTCACTGAAAGGGACCAGTGGTGTCCCGCAGGGATCGGTTCTGGCACCTCTGCCCATTGCGACTTTTATACATGACTTGGATAAGGAAGTGAAAGGTTGGGGTTAATAAGTTTGCCAATGACACGAAAGTTTGTAGAGTAGTACATAGTGTGGAGGGATGTTGTAGGTTGCAATGGGACATTGACTCTAATGCAGAGCAGGGCTGAGAAGTGTCAGATGGAGTTCAAATTGGAAAAGTGTGAAGTGATTCCCTTTGTAAGCTTGAATTTCAATGCAGAATACAGTGTTATATGCAGGATTCTTGGCAGTATGGAGGAACAGAGGGATCTTGGGGCCCACGTACATAGATCCCTCAAAGTTGCTGCTCAAATTGATCGGATTGTTAAGAAGGCGAATGGTGTGTTAGCTTTCATTAACAGGGGGATTGACTTTAAGAGCCGTAAGGTTATGCTGCAGCACTATAGAGCCTTGGTTAGACCACACTTGAAATATTGTGTTCAGTTCTGGTCACCCAATTATAGGAATGGAGATGGAAACTTTAGAAAGAGTGCAGAGGAAATTTGTCAGAATGCTGTCTGGACGGGAGGGAGATTGGGCTTTCCTGGTTGGCGTGAAGAAGAATGAGAGGTGACTTGATAGAGATAAACAAGGTGGTGAGAGGGCTACATATACATTGCATAGCCAGAGACATTTTCTCAGGGCAGAAATGGCTATCAGGATGAGGCATCATTTGGAGCAAGGTTTCGAGGAGATGTCAGAGGTCGGTTCTTTACACTGAGAGTGGTGGATGTGTGAAATGCACTGCCAGCAGTGGTACATTAGGGACATGTAAGCGACTCTTAGATAGGCACATGAGAAGATAGTACAAAGTAGTGCATGTAGGTTAGTCTGATCTGAGAGTAGGACAAAAGGTCGGTGCAAAGTTGAGGGCCAAAGGAACTATAATGTGCTATAATGTTCTATGTTCTATCTTCTATGAGAGTTTTTAAAGAAGATTTAGATGTATTTTGACCGATCAGAGAGGTGAGGGCTATTATCAATCGGGCATGAAAGAGGCTTTGAGACGTAGAGCAGATCAGTCATGATCTTAGTACGAGCAAGGCATGATTGGGGTTTGAACAATTTCCTCCTGTTTCCGATGTTCTCCCATTCTGTTATTGGAATGTTAGTGGGTGTTATTTTCCTGGAAGATCTGTTATTGAATGTTGTAGTCAGAGAGACCAGAGGATTCTGTGAGCCATCTCTGGGTGAGGTCTCGAGGCTGTATTCACAGTGAATCTGGGTCTACAACATGACCAACAAATGGAGCACAAGTTACAGAGAGGGGAAGCTCCGTAAAGAGAGTTGAGGGGCCTGTTTCATACCCAGCCTGGATTTTCCAATTCTATTTTCCAAATCTCCTAAACCGTGTGGGACAGACTTGAGAGGCTGTTTCTGTGCACCAGGTTATAGCAGTAAGTAGCATCCAACTGCTCCTGTCTAGCAGTTTTGAGGGGCTGAAAGGAACACAGAAACATGGGACTGAGGAGCAGGAGTGGGTAATTAGACACTTTGACCCTTCTCGACCAGGCACTAAGACTGTGGTTGATCAGGTTGTTGTCTCAGCTCCACTTTACTGTCTGTATCCCAATTCTATTTTCCAAATCTCCTAAACCATGTGGGACAGACTTGAAAGGCTGTTTCTGTGCACCAGGTTATAGCAGTAAGTAGCATCCAACTGCTCCTGTCTAGCAGTTTTGAGGGGCTGAAAGGAACACAGAAACATGGGACTGAGGAGCAGGAGTGGGTAATTAGACACTTCTCGACCAGGCACTAAGACTGTGGTTGATCAGGTTGTTGTCTCAGCTTCACATAACTGTGTTTTTAGATCACTGTTCCCTTTTCCAGTCCCATTCTTCCACTGGTCACAAAAAAATTAATTATTACTAGGTTAGTGAAATGGCCAATGTTATAGTTCTCAGAGTGTGTCGGGTCAGTCATAGAGTTAAAGATATGTACAGTATGGAAACAGACCCTTCGGTCCAACCCGTCCATGCTGACCAGATATCCCAACCCAATCTAGTCGCACCTGCCAGCACCCGGCCCATATCCCTACAAACCCTTTCTATTCATATACCCATCCATTTGCCTCTTAAATGTTGCAATTGTACAGCCTCCACCACATCTTCTCTGCGTGAAAAAGTTGCCCCGTAGGTCCCTTTAAAGTATTTCCCCTCTAACTCTAAACCTATGGCCTCTAGTTCTGGGCTCCTCAACTCCAGGGAAATGACTTTGCCTATTTTTCCTATCCATGCCCCTCATAATTTTGTAAACTTCTATAAGGTCACCCATCAGCCTCCGACGCTCCAGGGAAAATAGCCTCAGCCTGTTCAGCCTCTCCCTTTAGCTCAGATCCTCCAACCCTGGCAACATCCTTGTAAATCTTTTCTGAACCCTTTCAAGTTTCACAACATCTTCTTCTGAATAGGTCAGGCAGATTTCTTTAATCTGCTAAAACAAAACGTTTATGACTAAAACAAAGTTACTCAAACAATGATGTAAAGAAGGATGATGAGTGGGTATTGCAAACATGTACATTAATACTTCCCTTTGAAAAATACTGAGGAACACACACACACACACACACACACACACACACACACACACACACACACACACACACACACACACACACACACACACACACACACACACACACACACACACACACACACACACACACACACGTTTGATAAAAAAATGGAAATCAAAATCTCTGCGGTTTTAACTTGAAAGAACATTGTCCAAATATTATTGGAACTCATGACAAAAGGAAAAAAATAGAGTTTGGCCCAAATGTTATTCTACTTGTAGAGTCAGAGAGCCCTACTGCGTGAAGACAGGCCCTTTGGTCCAAACTAATCTATGCTGACCTTAATGTTCATCCATGCTAACCCCATTTCCCTGCACTTGGTCCATATGCTTCTGAACCTTTCCTATCCATGTACTTTTCCAAGTGCCTTTGAAATATTGTTAATGTTAATGCCTCAACCACTTTCACTAACAGCTCATTCCATATGCGTATTGTGCTCTGAGAAATATTTGCCCCTCTTGGTCTCTTTTATTATTTCCCCTCTAACCTTAAACTGACGCACTCTCGTCCTCGATTACAAAACTCTGGGAAAAAAAGACTTGGTCCGTTCACCATATCCGTGCTTCTCATGATCTTGCGTATTTTTTAACAAACCCGTCCCACCATCAGTCCCCCTCAGTCTCCTATACTCAAAAAAAAAATGTCATTGCTTGACCAACCTCTCCCTGTAACTCACACTGTTGGATCATGTCAACATCCTTGTAAATTTCGTCTGCAATCTTTCCAGTTTAATAACATCCTTCCAATAGCAATGTGACCAAAACTGAACACAGCAATGCAAGTGGGCCTCACCAACATCCTGAAACGTGCAACAGAACTTCCCAACTTCCAGACTGATGAATGCCCATGTGCCAAAAGCCTTCTTCACTTCCCTGTCTGCCTGTGACTTTACTTTCAGAGAACCATGCACCTGTACTCCAAGGTCCATCTGTTTCACTACACCATTTCACGCCCTGCCATTCACGACGAAATTCCCGCCTTGATTTTACTTTCCAAAATGCAAAACTCACGTCTATATATATTAAACTATATTTTCCTATTTCTCAGCCCAATTCCCCAGCTAATCAAGGTCCTGCTGCAATTTCTGAAAACTTCCCTCACTGTCATCATCAAATTCGCTTCGGCTTACTGGTCTATATTTCCCAGGTATTTCTTTCCTTCCCTTCTTGAATAAGGTAACAACATTCGCTACACTCCAGTCTACTGGGACCCCACCTGTAGCTAACAATGATGCTAAAATATCAAACAGGCTCCCTGTAGTTTCTTCTCTGTACTCCTGCTGTGTTCTTTGATACATATGGTCAGAACCAGGAGATTTATCGACTTTTCTACTTTCTAATACCTGTACATCCAACACCTCCTCTACTATGATATAGATTGTCCCCAAAGATATCACCACTAACTTCCATAAGCTCCCACACCAAGTCTTCACGTATTTCTCTACAGTAAATACAGAGGAGAAATATCAATTGAGAACCTTCAGAATTTCCTGTGGTTCCACATATACATATCCACTTTGGTCCTTGAAGGGTCATATTCTCACTGTAGTTATTCTCTTTTCCTTAATATATGTAAATGAACTTTTTGGATTCGTCCTGATCTTCTCAGCCAAGGTTATCCCGTGCCCCCTTCTCACCCTCTTGATTTCCTTCTTCAGTTAACTCCTGTATCCCCAGTATATGTCCAGGGATTCCCTTGATGCTATCAACCTGGACCTTACTCGCACCTCCTCCTCTTTTTTTTTTTTGGTTAAAGCCTCAATATCTCTTGTTATCCAGGGTACCCTCTTCATGACAACCTTGCCCGTCACCCTCACAGAAATATATAGACATTGAGCTCTTGCTATCTCACTTTTAAATGCCTCCCAGTTGCTGGAGGTCCCTTTGCCTGCAAACAAACTACCCCAAACAGCCCATGCAAGTTTCAGACTAATTCCATCAAAATTCACCTTGCCTCAAGTTAGAACTTGCACCTGTGGACCAGTATGTCCCCCTCCATAACTATAATAAAATTAATAGAACAATGGTAACTGGTCACAAAGTGCTCTCCCACTGTCACCTCAGTCATCTGTCCTGCTCCATTTCTCAAAAGTATGTCGAGTTTTGCCCCTTCCCGAGTAGGCCCCTCTACACACTGCTTGAGGAAACTTCCCTGAACACACTTAATACGTTCACCCAATCTACGCCCTTAATTCTGTGTCAGTCCCAGTCTATGTTCGGAAAGTTAAAATCTCGTACAACGACAATCCTATTGGCCTTGCAAGTCTCCCCAATCTCTCCACATATGTTTGTTCCTCGAATTCCCGTTGACTATTTGGGGGCCTATAGTAAAACCCCAATAATGTCACCATTCCCTCCATATTTCTTAGCTCCGCCCACAAAGCTTCACTGGATGATTCTTCAATTGTTTTATATCTGATCACAGCTGTGATACTCACCTTAATCAAACATGCAACTACCCCTCCGCTCCTTCCACCACCACTATCCCGCCAAAAGCAGCTATAACCTGGTACCTTAAGCTGCCAATCTGTCTCTCCCTTAGTCATGTTTGTGTAATGGCTATAATATCTCCATCACACGTACTTACCCACGCCCTGAGTTCATCAGCCTTAGCTGTCAGCCATCTTGCATTGAAACAGATGCAATTTAATCCAACAGGCTTTCCTTGCCCTCTGTCGTGTTCCAGCCTGACCTTTCTCTTCACTTTACTGTTTCTGATTACTGTATCTCCTTCCATCCTCGCACTTTTCTCCCTGCTGTTGAGGATCCCAAGCTCAATAGCCTCCCCAGCCCCAGCCAATCTAGATTCAACCCTCCCTTGTAGCACGAGCAAACTTGCCTGGCAACATATTGGACTCCCTCCAGTTCAGGTATAGCCCGTCCCTCTTGAACAGTTTGCTTGTGCCCCACAAAAGATCCCAATGATTTAAAAATCTGAATCTCTGCCCCCTGCACCAATTCTTTAGCCACACATTCATCCGCCATAACCTTCTGTTCTTACCGTCACTAGCATGTAGTACTGGAAGTAAACCCGATATTACCACTGTCATGATCCTGGCTTTTATCTTTTTTCCTAGCTCTCTAAAATCACTCTGCGGGACCTCATCCCTATTTCTACCTCCGTCATTTGTACCAACGTACTCAATGACTTCTGGCTGCTGCCCCTCTCCCTTGAGAACGATTTGCAGCCGCTCTGAGACACCCTGGACCCTGGCATGTGTGAGGCTACACACCATCCTGAATTCCCATTTGCAGCCACAGAATCCCACAGAATCTCCTGTCTGCACCCCTCGCCCCACCACTATCGAGTCTTAGTAATTACTTCTGAAGTTATTCTGCTCACACAAGCTTCTGAAAATGTGATTCCTTCCCGGAACAGATGAAATTGGCTGAATTCCCTTTCCTTCAAGCAGTGGGGAGATTCCAATGAATCCTCATCCGGAATCCTCCATGAGTGATAAAACCGACTGCGCTTTCTTTTTGCTTGCACACATTGCTGTGATGAGGGATAGGGAAAGAGAAAGGGAGGAACAGACTGTTCCTTCTCAGACAGATTACACTTTTCCATCTCTAAATTGATTCAATGACGTTATTACTCCCCAAACTGGACCATGTGAAATCTCCTTGAACATTGTCTGAAGGATATGACTCCATCACATTTCCTGCTTCATGTAAGTGCAATAACCAATAACCAATTTCAATAACCAATAATTTACCCTACTTGATTTGAGGATGTGTTTATATGTGCCTGCGTAATATAAAAATAAAACGTTTAATGTCTTCACCATATCTGCGTTAAAATGCATGTGTTTTATTCTGAAAGAAATACAGAAATTGCTGGAAATGCTCAGCAGGTCTGGCAGCATGTCTGAAGAGAAATGAGAGTTAAAGTTTCTGGTCTAGTGACCCTGCATCAGAACTTGTCTTATTCTTAAATTACATCCCCAGTTTTATTCTCCCACACAAGAGGAAATATCCGTCAAATATTCACCAGCTGCACTCTCCTCGTGATCTTGTATGGTCAATAAGAACATCTCTCATTCTCAGGCCGAAACTGGTAATCCGTCATGTGCCTTCATCGGAAGGCCAAGTAAAGATAAGCATCTTTGTAATATTTGAAACCAATTTAGCTTTTTTTTCAGTTGTGGGGATCATAACTTCAAACAATACATCAGACGTGGTCTCTGCAATGCCTCGTACTGATGCAGGAAAATATCGCTAAATTTAAACCCGATACCCATTGCACAAAACAGCATCATTCCGCTTCCCTTCCAAATCAATTGCTGCATCTTCAGAGCAACTTGATGTGATTCATCCACGAAGACACACAAATCCCTGTATACCACCAAGTTCTGCATTCTCTCTCCATTTACATTATTTACTGCTGGTTTATTGTTTCCCCAAAACACAAAGTTCCAGTCACCCACATTGTACTGCTTTTTTTTTGTCACAGCTTTACTCACTGCCCTCCCCTGTCTGTATGCCATTGCAGATGTTCTGCCTCCACTTGACACCTTATTGAATGTTTGTCCTGGTGTGTGAGCAAACTGTGCTCCAGTCCTTTCAGCCCCTTCATCCAAGGCATTAGTCTGGATTGTAATCTGTTGATAAACTCACACTGATCCCTGAGGAATTCAACTAGTTACAGCTTTCCACGCTGAAAATTATCTCTACTCTATATTTCCAGCTGGTTATCCAGACCTTCCCTGTTCCTGTGTAGCTGCCCAGAAAGGTTGCATGGCCTCCTCCAGTGAGATGTAATTTAGTCATTGTGTTGAATGATGTATTCTATTCCTGTGTAACTCCACAGAGGGGCAGAATGGTCCCCTCCTGTCTCATTATTACGCACCTGACTGGCTGAAAGGCACTTTCCTCTCTCTCTGTAACAGCCTCGAGGGGCGAATTGGGAGTACCACATGTGGGATAAGAGCATCACTTGGCCATTCGTCCCCTCCAACCTGCTGCTCAGTTTAGAAACATCAGGGCTGGTCTGAGTGTAGCTGACCACCCCCTTCCTGTCTCTTGTCAATAAACATTGACTCGTCTGCCCATCAAAGATCAGTCAAGATCAGCCTTGAGTATCTTCAATGATCCAGTCTTCACTGTTCCCTGGGGAAGACAGCGCCACAAATTGCACAATCCGAAGGAGAACAGAACAACGTTATCGCAAATGTCAATGGGAGATCTTTTAATTTTAAAGTGTGTTAACCTCACAGAAGGTCGCCTCCTCTTCTGAGAAATAACAGCACAACAAATAGGAACAGACGTAGACTAATCAGCTCCTCAAACCTACCCCACAATCGCATTGACTGTTCAGTAAAGTATTTATCAAACTCAGCCTCCATTGCACTTTCCAAAAAAATATTCCTGTCATCTGACGGCCACACAGTATAGGAAATTGAAATAAGATCATTAGGCCCATCAACTCTACTTTGCTGTTCGGACCTGCCTGACATGTTTCTCAACACAATGCCCCTACATTCTCAATGTAACTCTGAACCCATGTTTTAATCAAAAATTATCTATCTCTGTATTAAAGATATGACTACCTGTATCTCGATATTGGTGTGTGTGTGTGTTTATCTATTTCATCGCAGGACACAGGGTGGCGGTGGAATGTTATGTGTGCGTGTTTTGTATATATCTGTTTAATGGCAGGGCACAGGGTGGTGGTAGAGGGATGTGTGTGTTTCTGTGTGTAACTGTTTAATGGCAGGAGACAGGGTGGTGGTGGAGGGTTGTGTGTATGTGTTTCTGTGTATATCAGTTTAATTGCAGGAGGCAGTGTAGTGGTGATGGGTTTTGTGCGTGTGTGTGTTTCTGTGTATGTCTGTTTAATGGCAGGAGACAGGGTGAAGGTGGTGGGTTGTTTTTAAACTCGAAACCTGGGATCAGATGTGATTCACAAGAAAAAATGTTGGATCCCCTTTTGTTTGTCATTTATATCAAAAACTTAGATTAGAATTGTAGAAGCCACGATTAGCAAATTTGCAGATGACATCAAGATTGGTTGTATCGTGGACAAAGTTATTTAATGTTTTACAGTCCGTGATTATAACGATATCTTGATCAATTGAATATGTGATTCGTAGAACTGTACAGTAGAGAAACAGACCCTTCGACTCATCCAAGCCGACCAGATATTCTGAATTAATCTTATCCTATTTTCCAGCATTCGTCCCATCTCCCTCTGAAACCTTCCAATTCATATACTCATGCCTTTTAAATGTTGTAATTGTACCATTCTCCACCACTTCCTCTGGCAGCTCATTTCATACACGCACTATGCTTTGCGTGAAAACGTTGCCCTCTAGGTCCCTCTTCAATCTTTCTCTTCTCACCTTAAACCTATGCCCTTCAGTTTTGGTCTTCCCTACCCTGGGAGATAGACCTTGACTATACCCTTCCCAAGATTATATAAACCTCTAGAAGTTGCAAATGCGACTCCAATCAACACGAATGGCTGTGCTTTCAGTCATCATGGGCCTAAATTCTGAAATTTAATCATGACACTTCTTCTATCTCCATCAAGTCACAATTCAAAAATGATTTTAATCCACGTGTTCAGACATATAATGAAACATCTCTGTCGGATTAAAAACTTGAACCTTTAGGGTCAGAGGAAGGGGCACTCCCACTAATCAGCAATAGCCCCGAAAGCTGCAACATGATTCTCCTGTGTGCTTGCTCATCAGCCTGTTCTGACATGCTGTAACACACCTCCACAACAGGCAGGACATGAATCCAGATCATCTGCTCCAGAGATTGTGACACTAACACAGGTTCATGGAATGAAATCAAATCCAGAACTCTGGCACAGAGGCAGGGGCGCTTTCCATTACACAAGACTTAGACCATGCCCAGAATTTGGGTCATATTTTAAGTGTCAGCTTTCAGCTCTGCATGCATCTATTACATTCTGATTAACATTACTGATATACACAGGCCACTGTTCTTATTGTTAAACAAATAAAAGGTATTAGACTCAACTACAGGATGATAATCGCATGTGCTCTGCTATTGAGATAAACTATGAACATCTTTAATTGCTTGGCTATGATTTCCAGCTTAAATGGTTATTATCTGTTGTCTGCAATATTAGCAAATGAAATCCTGCAAGCACACTCTGAAGGATCTCGAAAAGATATCAATGCCGAACAACAGAGATGAGGAAAGAGCCCAGTTTCTGGCCAAAACACACTGGTCACTATTTCCAATCTCAGACATGTGGTTTCCGTCTTCCTAAAACCATTAAGTGACACAAGGCAACTGCTTACTTTCCAGCCTCTCCATAACCACTGCACAATCTGCCTACACAAGGCAAACCAACCTCTGGGTCTTTCGAAAACTCAAGGTTGGTATCTGTAGACCTTTGGTGAGGGGAGGCTCTTTTAAAGCTGAAGGGAGAGGATGAGGGGGCATTAATAACACTCACTGGGCTGAGGTGTGGCAGATGGTGGTTAACTTGGATAAATGCGAGGTATTGCATTTTGGTAAAACAAACAAGGGAATGACTTATACAATTAATGGTAGTGCATTGGTAGAGTTATAGAACACAGGGATCCAAGGGTGCTCAGATCATTGACTTTAGAAGTTAGGAGTCATGCTGAGATTGTGCTAGACATTGAAAAAGTTTCTTCCGTTGTACTGTGTGCAGTGCTGTTATAGGAAGGAGATTACTAAGCTGGAGAGTTTTCAGAAGAGAATTCCCAGAATGTTGCCAGGAACATCTCATCTTCTGCCTCGGGAGCCTACAAACGCATGGCATGAGCATTCGATTCATTGATTTACAAATCTCCCCTCACCCATCCTGATCCCAGATCCAACCCTCCGAATCAGATCCACCCTCTCGAGGGGATCTACCTGTCCATCTTCCTTCCCATCTATACACTCCACACTCCAATCCGACATATTACTATCACCGTGTTCCATGTAGTGCCTACCTTTCTCCCTTCCTCACCCCCACCAGCCCCTTTTACCCCTTCGCAGTTCTGAAGAAGGGTCCTATCTGAAATGTTGACTCTCTTGCTCCTCGGATGCTGTCGGACCTGCAATGCCTTTTCCACCACCACATTTTATCAACACTAAATTCTCCAATATCTGCAGTCACCATTGTCTCAGGTTAACATGCAATGCCGTCTGTCTGCTTTAACTCCACGTTGTCTTAGGAACATTTTCTCTCCTGATTATGGACTATAAAAGTTCTCTCAATGTCTTACTGATATTGTAATGTCTGAGCAGTAGTTGCAGGATGTATGTTTCCATTTATAAATAGAGAAGCATGCTAATGTTCCGATAAAACACCAGGATTACTCCCATATCCAAGTCAGATTGAATGATTATACTCAATTGATCTACCAACGCCAACATTTATTCCCTCAGTCACCCTCACATATCCTATCCAGAATATGTAAAGTTTAATTTTTTTTTAGTTTTAGTAAAACAGTATTGAACTGTATTCCATGTATTACCCCGTAGTATGGGTAGGAGCATCACCGACAGCACTAACAGGGATGAGCAGTTCCAGAGAGAGGGGGAGGAGAGATCAGAATCTGAGACTGGAATGTTCCAACAATGGGCAGGAATATATCCTCAGGCCTTTACTGGCTTTCCCAACCTTGGATATCAAGAGCATCACGGATCCAGGATTCCCTTTGAATTATTCAAGGTGGTTATTATCCCATCCTCGCGATTGTTGGTGTTCCTTGAAAGTCAGTCTAACTGTCCATTAAAGCCGGTTAAAATGAATTGCTGCTCATACTATTTAAAATATGAAAAGTTGGAAGTCAACATTTTCAGTTCCAACCAAAACATCCATTCGTTAGAAATAATAACTGATAAATTACCATTTAAAAATTTCTCACCAGTATGCGGGCAGGAAGTAGACTTATAAAACTCTATAATCCTTCTAGCCCTGCACAGATGTGCATTTCCATAACCTCTCCACTCACTAATCCTGTCCGATACCACCAACAAGGTATCCCAGTCTCCTCCTCAGCCTCATTGCAACTTCTGTGTAAACCATTATTTTTGCCTTTGTTAAATCCAGATACAGCTGTTTCAAGACCCTTCTAACCACATATCCATTAGAAAATAATTGCATTTGAGATATTTCTCTTGTTCTCTGCACAGACTCTGTCAGACGGGAAGATAGTGCATGGTGCTCAAGTCATTCACTCACAATCTAGAGCCACAGAATAATAATCTGTTGATATGTCATGAAGGAAATTGGTGCCATTGAAATGAAACCAACATCATTATTTATAAAAAGCCCATCTGCTTATCTCATACCCTTGAGATGGCAATGGTCATCCTTCCCTGGTCAGGTCTCTGTGTGACTGCAAACCCACAGCAATATTTTTTTTTACTTCTTACTGTCCTGTGAAACAGCTGAACCAGCTATTCAGTTCAAGATCAGCACAACCTGCTGGCCTGGCCAGGGCTGCACACATCCCGTGAGGGAAGAACAAAAAGAAAGGTAGCTCTCTCCCTCTGCCTGTTTCCCATATTCCTACAGCTCATTTTCAGTCAGGTTGGTGACCATTCCTTATTTGAAGTGCATTCTTTCTTACTCTCTCCCTGACAATGATGTTCATCTCCATTAGCACCTCTGGTGCTGGCTTTGTTGATGCTGACATTCAGATGTAAGGAATTTCTAAATTCCACATCATTCCCAGTGCATCGAGAAGGAATAGGGTTTTTATGGAACAGGAAAGAAACGGAGATGTCTCAGTGAGGAAAATTAGTCATTGCAATCAACCCTGATAGTGTTGTTGAGGCATTCTTTGGGATATTGTGGACTGATTTTCTCTCATTTATAAAGAATGATCACTTGCCACGAAGTTTCTCCAGACTAATCCCTGGTCCGATGTTACCATGAGGAGTGAGTGAAGATTAATCTCTAGTGCTGTGAAATAATGAGAGGTGATTGTATTGAACCTTGAGGGGGAGTGACAGTCACTAACGATGTTCTGAACAGACACTGACATGGTGATTAAATTCCATGACTTATGTTTTACTTGGGTTACATGATTGTCGATAGTTTAAGAGCCTCTGAGAATATTCCCTCACACTACCCCACTCCCCACGTCGATTGAGAGAGATAGAGGGCCAGTCTTTGAATTAACTCTCCCTACGTTAAAATGGTTCGTCTCGTGTGTGATGCTGCACTGAACGTCATGTTATTCTCAACACTGACAGCAGCCACGATACCTTCATTCGAAAACAGTTACCTATTCCTACCATCTTCTGACCTCCATGGAGAACATGTGTCTGTGTTCTTTGAGATGGAAGATGCCTCCTTGAGACTTGGCACAAATCATCTGGCTTCCTTCCTCACTGCCAGGAAACCACATTAAAGTATTACGTGCACCACAGGCAACGGAGTCACGAGGAACATGTGGAGCCGTCTATGAATGCATTCTCTGGTTTGTTATGTTGGAGAATCAATGACGTCCCCTATTACTGTATAAGTGTCTCGAGGGGCTGTATGGCCTCCACCTCGTCCCATGGAACAGGTTCAAGCGTCTGATTGAGCTCTGCTTGTTCCTGCTTCACAGTTCGCTGTACTGACTAGACCCCTCTTCTTCCAGTGGAACAGGCAGGAGGACTGAATGTGTTATCACTCTTCCTGTTCAGTAGTTCCGATGGGATGAATGGCTTCCACATATCCGTGTGTAACCAGCTTGAAATGCTGAATGAGCTAATCTTTTAACTGTGGAAATGTGCAGTGCCTGGCTGTGCTGTTTCATGAATGTTACTTGAACAGCACAAACCTGAATGCTGTCCAGGTCTTGCTGCACATGGGCATAGATTGGTTCGGGAGTTGAGGAAGGGACAAAATGGTACGGGGGGGGGGGGGGTGCTGGTGGTAGGGTGTGCAACCATTGATGAAGCAGCTGAAAATGTCTGTGCTGAGGAATCTACCCTGAGGATGTCCTGAAGAGATGTCCCAGGACTGAGAGGTTGTCGGCCACTGACCACAAGCATCTTCCTTTGTGCTCTGAAAGACCCCAAGCAGTGGGGAGGTTACACCTGATTCCCATTAAGCTCAAAGAAGTAAGTGGTCCAGATGACATCCTCAATCTAAAACTGCCTTGATATCAAGGCCATTCACTCTTTCCTGGGCCCCTGTGTTCCCCTCTGGTTCATATCAATATGTGACGGTGTATGTGCAGGGAGAGTTTTGCTCTCACAGAAGGTAATGAACATTAGGAATTATCTGGTCTAGAGAGCTAGGGGATCTTCATCACAGAAAGTATTTAAAGAGCAGGTAGATGGATTTTTGACCTGTCAGAGAGCTGAGGGGTGTGAAGAATTGGACATTAGAGAGAAGTTCATTTTAACAGTAGATCAGCCATGATCGTATTCAATAGCGTGATCGTCCAAATTAACTGATCCTGTTCCTTATGTTCTCATATTCTGTAATTACAAAGTTAATGGTTGCAATTTTCCTGAAAGTTCTGTTAATTAATTTTGCAGTCAGAGAGAGCAAAGTATTTTGTGACTCATCTCTGAGTAAGATATGGGTGCTGTACTCACAGTGAATCTGGGTGTACACCATAACCAACAAATGAAGCACAATTTGCAGAGAGGAGACACTGTGTAAAGAGACCAGAGGCATCTTTCGAATTCAGCCTCGATTTCCCAATAACATTTTCCAACCCACTCCAAACTATATGTGACAGTCTTGATGGACTGAATGAGATCCTGTGTTACTGTGGACTATGTATTTGGAGCAAATCGCCCTCATCTGCGCCAGTGCAGGAGGTTTGATGGTCTGAATAGAACACAGGAATATAGGACTGAGGAGCAGGAGTTGTTCATTAGACACTTTGTCATTGCTTCTCCAGGCGTAAGATCTTACCTGATCTGATTGTGATCGAGCATCACTTTTCTGTCTGTATACCATTTTCCTACATTCATTTGTCTGTCAAATGTTTGAATGCAACTCATCTTTGAATAAGTGCAAGCATCCAGGCACCACAAAAGTCTGGGAAAGTGAATTTCCACTCGAATAGCACTTTGAGAATTTCCCATTTGTTGGAGGATCATTGTTTCCTTTTCCAGTTTCATTCCCCCACTGGTTACAACAAATATTAAATGGAACAGTTTAGGGATATAACCAATGGCATCGGTCTCAGACTGGGACATTTTCAAAAACAAATGTGAGACATAGGAATTTGAACTCGTAACAAATGGTAAGATAATAAAGTCCCAAATTTTATTCTGCCTTTGAAGTTATTCTGCTCACACAAGCTGCTGATATTGGAATTTCTTTCTGGAACAGTTCGATTTGGTTGAATTCCCTTTCCTTCGGGCTGTGGAGAGATTCCAATGAACCCTCGTCAGGAATCCTTCACAAGTGGTAAAGATAACTCAGGGATTTTATGATCTCACGCTTTGCTATCGGGCGGGACAAATAAGAAACAGGGATCAATCGGCTGCTCCTTCTCAGTTTTGGAACATTATTTCTCCCACTCTGTGTTGAACTGTGCAATAATGTCAACCGAACACCAAACTGGGACATGTACGATCTCAATGAACATTCTCTGGAAAAGATTATAATGGGTTATATGCAGGTGCATCATCGCTGTTGTTGTACATAGTGCCTGTCATTAGTAAAAAAATGTCCCCGCTTTATAACTTGATGTCATGTTTATGTGCATTTGCGTAATTTGTAAATATTGGTCTGTACCTTCATAATATGTGCGTTCATATAAATACATCTTATTCATAAATTTATTCTCTAGCTTTAGTCTCCTTTACAAGAGAAAACGTTAATCCAGCTGATAGACTTTCCAGAACGTCATGTATGGCTCAATAAAATTTCTCATCTAAGATCGAAACTGATAATTCCCCAGAACAAAACACCTTCATTCCAGGATTGAGTAAAAGGAAACAGCTTTGAAAATCTTCTGAAAGAATTATATCCTTCTTTTTAGTGTAGTGGATCAAAATTGCACATAGCGTTTTAGATGTGGTCTCAGCAATACCCTTTGCCAGAAATAGCATAATTCCACTTACCTTCCAAATCACTTGCTGCATCTGCAGACTGACTTCATATGATTCATGTACCAGGAACATGGAAAACGCCTATATACAGGGTTCTGCAATTTCTCCCCATTTAAACTGACTACCATAGTTTTAACTTTCCTTCCAAAATGGACAACTCGCGGTATGTTATTTCTGCTGAAGTCTTGCTCACTAACCTTCACTGTCTGTATCACAATGCAGACTCACTACCTCCATCTGACGACATATTAAATGGGCATCTTGGTTTATGAGCTAATTGGGCTTCATGCCATTTAGTCCCCTTCCTCCAGATCTTTGATACAGGTTATTGGTCATTGATAACCCCACAGTGATCTCTGAGGCACTCCATAAGTTACAGTCTTGCAACCTGAAAATGAACATTTATCTCTACTCTATTTTCTGTTCACGACAGCTTCCCTGTTCCTGTGCAGCAGTTCAAGCGGGTTGAATGGCCTCCTCCTGGGATGTGTAATGTACTCAACTAACTGAATTACTTCATTATATATTCATGTGTAACTCCTTCGTGGTGCAGAATGGTCTCCTCTCGTCTCATTGTAACAATCCTGCCTGACAGAATGGGGTAGTTCCCTACCCTGTAACAGCATCAAAATGTGGATTGAGAGAACAACACATAGGGTAAAGGCAGCAGTATATCTCTGTAACGTATCTAGGCGTGGATTGAGAGAACAGCACATGGGGTGGGGCGGTAGTATACTACCGTAACAGATCGAGGGGTGGATTGAGGGAACAACACTTGCGGTAGGGGCAGCAGTATATCACTGTAACAGCCTCGTGGGCTGGATTGAGGGAACAACACGTGGGGTAGGGGCAGCAGCATATCTCTGTAACAGCCTCGTGGGGTGGATTGCGGGAACAGCACATGGGGTAGGGGCAGCAGTATATCACTGTAACAGCCTCGAGGGTGGATTTAGGGAACAACACGTGGGGTAGGGGCAGCGGTATATCTCTGTAACAGCCTCGAGGGTGGATTGAGGGAACAACACGTGGGGTAAGGGCAGCAGTATATCTCTGTAACAGCCTCGAGGGTGGATTGAGGGAACAACACATGGGGGAGGGACAGCAGTTGGTCATTCGGCTGCACCATTCAGAATGCTCATGGCTGATCCGATTGTGTCTGACCATCTGTCTCCTGTCCAGCAAAGATCAGTCGAGCTCAGCATTGAATATCTTCAATAACCAAGTCTTTACTGCTCCCTGAGGCTGAGGACACCACAGACAGCACAATACTATTTCATTGCGGGACTCGTTATTTTAAACTGTGTTAACCAAACATCAAATCGCCACCACTTTTCAGGAAAAAAGATACAGTAATTAGGAATAGACAGACACCATTCCGCACTCCAAACCTGTCCCACATTCCCACTGTCTCTTTCTGATCAAATACTTATCAAACTCAGCTTCTGCCGCTGTCTCAGGAAGAGAATACCTGATAGCATCACACCACACGAGAATTAGAAAAGAAGCATAATTAGGCCATTCGACCCATTGAGTCCGATATGCCGTTCAATAATTTCTTATATGCTCCTCAAACTCATTCTTCTGCCTTTTGCCTTGAATCCTAGATCCCCTTATAAATTAAAAACTGATCTATTTGTGTCTTAATGAGACGAGTGTCTGTGTGTGCCCATCTGCTTGTTATATGAGGATTTGTTTGCCTACGTCTGTCTGTGTATCAACCTGTGTATTTCTATCTGTGTTTGTTCCTATTGTGTGTGACTGTACATGCCTTTGTGTGCTTCTATGTGTGTGTATGCTTGTCTCCTTGTACATATTGTACATGTTATTATATTGGGGTATTTACCAATATTTCTTGGTAATTCTATGACTGCATCATTGTGCAGAGAGGTATCTGTTTTTTATTTGAGAGTGAGAGAGCTGACGCTGGAACTGCCAGAGAGCTGACGCTGGAACTGCCAATGGGTTTAAAGTGAGAATTGCGCTTCGCTGTTCATTGCTCCTTACTCGGTTGGTTGGACGTGGATGTTTCAGAAACTCCACACAAGTCGCCCCAGTCCTCTTCAGCTTGTACCAAGGTCCTCCCCACACGGCGTGGGGAGGGGAGAGGGAACAGATTTCAGGCACCCCACCACCTGGGTTGGCCTTCTTCTGTCCTATTCCAGGCTGTATATCCTGGAATGGGAGAAAGGGAGGGAGGATGTAAGGGTGGGAGAGGGTGGCCCTGCTGTTAGTGCTTGTCCAGGTGGGGTGACATGGTGAGGTGTCCTGAGTGAGTCAGTCCACAGTGTTGTATCCATATCGTGTTATTAGTGTGGAGGCTATTGCATAAGTGACAGAGAAAGTGGGTGAGGGAAGTTGCTGAATTCAATAGTGAGAGTGTTCCTGCCTGAGCCTTATTCGGAGATAGAGCTTGAACCTTGTTCGGGGGTAGTGCTATAACAGTATACAGTGAGTATGAGGGGGCAGACAGAATACAGTGACACTTTTCCGGGCAGAGCGGGGAAGATTATTGATGCTTGTCCTGTATTGTTGGACATTTATTCAGATCATCCCAGCATCGAGGTGATCCTCCCCGAATGTCTTTTCCATGTCTATCATTAATAACGACACAGACCACGTCCCTCAGCTTTCACAGAATCAGTTTATATAGAGCTTACAGATAGCAAGGAGAAGCAAACATTGCTGTTTTATATATTGAAACCAAAACGGTAGCAGAAAATCTAAACATCATGTGCTCTGGAAATTACACATGCAAGTATTGTGAATACTGCAGTCTTATTGGATGGTCTCAAGTTGCATCTAAACTGCGTTAACTAAGTGACTGCTCATGCTGTGAATAAGTGTATATGAGGTGGGTTGAAGTGTGTGGTGAAACAAAGTAGAGAGCAGGCTAGTTCGGAGTTGGTGTTGTGTGGTAAGAAAGCCATATTTCTAACCTTACACTGAAACAGCTTTTGAGGAATAGTGACGTTAATAAGGTGCATTTTGCATGGCGTTCGCATTCAATATCAAATGTGTGAACATTCTGGTCAAACATCATGGAAGCCTGGAGGGTAGAGGGTCAAGTTTGCTCCAGTAAATTGGGAAAATACAATATAACATTCAGTGGGAGACAAGCAATATTTGTTCGAGTTATAGAGTCCTAGAGCATGGACACAGGTCCTTCAGCTCAAAGTGGTCCATTCTGAACAAAATGTCCATTCACACCAAGCCGTTTCCCTGCCATTGCCCTGTATCCTTCTAATCCTTTCCGATCCGTGTATTTGTCCAAATGCCTTTTAAATGTTGTTAATGTATCCACCTCAACCGCTTCCCCGGCAGCTCATTTCATCTGCTTACCAAGATGTGTGTAAAGATCATTGCTTGTCAGTTTCCCTTTTATTCTTACCCCCTGACCTTAAACTGATGCCCTCTAGTCCGTGATTGCTGTCCAACCCTGGGAAGAAAAGACTGGGTGCATTCACTCTATCCATGCCTCCTGCGATCTTTTCACCGTCTATAAGATCCCTCTCAGTCTCATATACTCTAAAGTAAAAAGTCCTAGCTTGTCCAACCTCTCCATAAAATTCAGACCATTAAGAGCTTGGCAACATCCTTGTCAATTTCTTCTACACTCTTTCCAGTTTAATAGCATCCTTCCTATAGCAAAGTGAACAGAACTGATCATGACGCTTAAAATATTGCCTCACCAGCGTCCTGTATAACTGCGACGTAACTCTTCAACTTCGATACTCATTGCTCTGACTGATGAAGGACAGTCTACCAAAAGCTTTCTTCACTGCCCTGTCTACCTGTGAATCAACTTTCAGAGTACCGTGCACCTGAACTCCAAGGTCCTTCTGCTCCACTGCACTCCTTAAGGCCCAACCATTCACGATGAAACTCCAATCTTGACTCGACTTTCTAAAATGCTTACACCGATCTGTACTAAACTGCATTTTCCATTTCTCAGTCCACCTCTCCAGCTGATCAACGTACTGCTGAAATTTCTGAAATTCCTGATAACCTTCCTCACTCTCCATGATGCTACCCCTTTTAGTGTCGTCATCAAACTTACAAATCATGCCTGTGCATTCTCATCTAGATCATAGATGTATGTAATTGGTAAATTATATATATATATATATATATATATATATATATGTGTGTGTGTGTGTGTGTGTGTGTGTGTGTGTGTGTGTGTGTGTGTGTGTGTGTGTGTGTGTGTGTGTGTAACATATTACATACACCTATGATGTGGATGAGAGAATATATATGTATATACACATCTATATATAGAAACAAACAATGTTCCCAACACCAACCCCTGAGGTATTCCACTATTCACAGGTCTCCAGTCTGACAAGCATCCTTCCTATATTACCCTCTGCTTCCTACCACCAAACCAGTTGTGTATCTAATTTACCAGTTACCCCTGGATTCCAGGCGATCAAACATTCCAGAGTAGCTGATCTTTTGTAACCTTATCAAAGGCCTTACTGAAATCCACACAGACTATGTATACCATTCTCCCTCATCAATGTTCCTCGTCACTTCATCAAAGCACTGTAACAAGTTTGAGAGCCATGATCTCTCATGCACAAAGCCATGCTGACTGCTGCCAATCAAACCCTGTCTTTCAAGTGCATGTACAGAGTAACCACCATTGTCCAAATATCAATTATACGAAATTTGGATTATCCGAAGGGGACCTCAAGGTCCCAATAGAAACATTATGTCTTTCAACCCTGATTTCGTCTATTGTTTGTAGGTACGATTATTAAAGAAAAACTTGACTTACTAAAATGCTGCCAAGAACAGTCCAAAAACTGTCTCCAAAAGTCTGACCTCCCGCCTTCTCTGTCTCTATCACCCCACAAATTCCCTGGAATTGTACACAGGGGTTTACCCTTAACACCCCCTTCCCCAGATAACTGCACCAACATTGTCCTGTACACAGCAAAGGTGAAATTTGTCAAAACGTGTGTGTGTTTGTGTGTGTGTGTGTGTGTGCTATTTGATGAGATACCCAACAAAGACAGCAGCAGCAGCAGTTCTGTTGGTGTACAGTCTGGCTGCCCCAAGGTAGGTGGTTGAGGATGCCGGTTTGGGGGTACAGCACTAGGGGGCAGATGGGGACGCAGACGGGAGTCCAAAGATGGGTAGGTATGATTGGTGGTGCGGGGTTTGGGGACACGGGGATGGTGGCGCAGGGATAGAGGCGTGCGGGGGTGTGGATGGGGCTTGGACAATGGGTGGGGATGGTTGGGCTTGCAGAGTTAGGGGACCGATGTTGGTGTTGCAGGGTTAGGAACGGGCGGGGGCAGACGGGAGTGGCGTTGGACGGGGTTGTGGGCGGGCGGGGGGCGGGATGAGTGTGGACAGGGTTAGGGGTGGGCGGGACATAAATGGGGCAGGGTGGGAGTGGACATGGCGAGGTGGGAGCGGATGCAGGGTGGGGTCTCGCACGCAGTGTGCTTTTGCCTTGTCTCCTGAACAGGGAGGAGACTTCACAGAAAACTCCGAGCCCCAGAGTAGATCAATTAACCGAATAATCAATTATCTGAATGAAGTAGTGCTCCGTTCATCTCAATCCTCTGTATATCTTATCTCAGAATCTTCTCAAGTAACTATCTACTATTGATGTTAGTTCTACTGGTCTATAGCTCCCAGGTTTATCTTTGTTGCCCTCCTTGAATAAGGGCACAGCAATCACTATCATCCAGTCCTCCGGGACCTCACCCATTGGCCAGCAAAGTTGGAAAAGTACCCACCAGGGCTCCCGTAATTTCTTCTCTATCCACCTGCAGAATTCCTGAATAGATCTGGTCAGGATCAGGAGATTTATAGAAGTACTGCAAAGTCTTTCCAGAACTTAAAAACACCACAGAGTGAGCAAGTGACTTAATGATGGTTAACATAACAAATTAAAGATTATATTAATCATAGGAAGTGACTTCAGAAGAATTCCAGAAATTGTGGAAACCTGAGAATTCAAAGAAATTGTTGATTCAGAAAAGGAGGGCCATGAAGCTGTTAAGGAAATCAAAATGCGAACATTCATGCAAACAAACAGGAACACAAAGACTGCATCAATCTACTATTTATAATTCAAAGGAAACAAAATAAAAGCAATGTCAAATGTGGAAATTTGTAATCGGGAGAGGAGAGGTTAATGTGGAGAACAAGGAAATGGCCAAGAAAATAACCAGTTATTTTATATCTGTCTTCATGTAGGATGATCCAGAAACTCACCCAGAAAACCAAGTGATCAGATGGAGTTTATGGGACTAAAGACATAAAGCCAATTTATATCAGTAAACGGGCAGTACTTGAAAATGTAACTAGATTGAGCATTGCTAAGTCTGACAAAACAGATTTACTTCGTATCAAAATGTCAGAAATAAGGCACCAATGGAAGTATTAATTGCGTAGTCGATAACTGTGTTTTATTTTCCTGAACTTCCTGCAGAGACTGGAAGCCATTGTAGACTAATGGAACGTAGTAACTGTGTTCCAAGCATTTTAGATGAATGGAAGGGATCCAAGCAAATATTTGTGATTCGGAAGTGTTGGTGTTGGATTGGGGTCGACAACATTAAAAATCACACAACACTAGGTTATAGTACAACAGGTTTATTCGGAGGCACAAACTTTCAAAGTGCACAACCACCTGATGAAGAAGCAGCGCTTTGAAGGCTAGTACTAGCGAATAAACATTTTGGACTGTAACCTGATTTTGTGTGATTTTTAACCTTATCACTTATGGTTATCATAAATGATGGAGATGAGAATGTGGAGGGGAGAATGGGGGATAGTGTGATAAATCAGTTTGAGTTGGACACAAAGATTGGCCGGGTGGTTGGCAGCGAGGAGGAAGACCTTATGTTGCAGAAAGATACAGACGGAAGGGTCAGAAGTGCAGATCGACGGCAGATGAAATGTAACGCTGATAAATATGAGTTGATGCACTTTGGGGGAAGGAACCAGGCATGGGAGGACTCAATGAATGGCAGCATACTAGGAATCTCAGAGGGTGCTTTTCCACACTTCCCTGAATGTGGCTGAATAGGTTAATAGTCGAGCTAAAAAGGTTTAGGAGTCGTAGACATAGATTATAAGAGTTATACAGGAGTTTGTTTAGGGCAAGATGGTATGTAGTGTGCAGTTCTGGATACCACATCATGAAATGATGTCATTACACTGAGGGGGGTGGGGTTTGGTGGGGATTCATCAGGATGTTCCCTGGGATGGAGAGAATCAGCTATGGAGAGCGGCTGGATAAACTCGGTTGTTCACTTTGGAGCAGAGGAGGCTGAGGGGACGTGATTCAGAAGGATAAGATTACGAGGGACATGGACAGAGTGGATAGACATCACCTGTTCCTTTTAGTCAAGAACAAGGGAACAAGTGAAGTGCTTGAGGTTTAGAGAGAATTTAAAGATATTTTGTCACCCAGAAGATGATGGGATCCGGAAGAGAGAGAATGGTTGTCACGGGTAACTCCACAACAACGCAAAGTCCTTGGACGAGTTTTTGCAGAGTCATAACATGCCTGGTTCTGGGCCTCATGTCAGAAGGTGGGACAAATGTCGATCGTGCTGTATTTCAAACGATATGGAGTCTTTGTTTCTGTGATTGTATGATTGTGAAATGCACATCATTAAACTGTTTAAGACAGAAATTGATGCTTTTCCGAACAGTATATCAATGAGAGTTATACGAGTGAACTGTAATAGCTTCTAAAGATATGCCAGTGTGAAAGGTAAGATAAAGCAATTGCAGCTCAGTACAGCCGGAAACCAGAGAATGGAGAATGGAGAACAGGGAAATGGCAGAACTATGAAGCAACTACTTCATTCTGTATTCACAGAAGATACAAAAGCAAAAACAAATCTTCCCAGCAATACCATGCAATTTTAGTCTGTTGAGAAAAAGAGAATAGAATGAAATTAGCAACTAAACAGTTCGAGAGAAAGTATTGTAACAGAACATAATGGGCATAGACAAAGTCAACACAGATTTATTAAATGGGAATCATATTTGAGAAAGTGAATTTTAGCAAAATTATGGAGGAGCTATCAATGCAATACGATTGGATTTTCAGAAAGATTTTTGATAAAGCCCCAAGCCTGTTGTGCAAATGAGAATCCTATGGGACTGGGGCTAATATATGGTCATGGTTTTAGAATGGGAGAGCTGACAGGAAACAGTGAGTGGGAATAAAACTTTTTTTTAGAATGGAAGGCTTGGAGGATATTGCAAGGATCGGGGTTTGGCACACAGGTATTCCCAATACACATCATATCTTAGGTTGAGGGTCTCAAATGCAATATTCCCAAGTCTGCTGATGGCATTAAACGATGTTGGATTGTGAGTGGGTGAGCAGGATGTCAAAAAGCTCCAAGGTGATTGAGACAACTGGAGTGACTGTGCAACTACGTGGCAGATGGAGAGCAATGTGGGGAGATGTGACGTTGTACACTTTGTTGGAAACAATAGAAAGCCAGCCGATCAATTGAAAATGGATTGATTGAAAAATGTTGATCTATAAAGGAACTAAAGCTGCATTTTTGTTTCCTTCTGCGCCGACCTGTGAAGGCCATGCAGGGCTGTGTGTTCTGAAACCAGAACTCAATATTGTGAATAGCACTGACCCACTGACCAGTGTGCATAGACCCACCAAGTGGGTAGCTCTAACATTGAAAAGGTTGAAAAGGATTTGGATCTCTTTGTACACCAGTCACAGTAAGCAATATTGCAGAAACAGAAAGCAGTTTGGAAGATAAATAGCCCATTGATCTTCATTTCAAGAGTATTTGAGTATAGGAGTAAGGGTGTCTTACTGCAGCTGTACAGGCCCTTGGTGAGACCCCATCTCGAACATTGTACAGTATTTTGTGCGGTTTTGCTCTCCTTACCAATAAAGGACACATCTGACATTGAGGGAGAGCAGTGAAGACCAGAATGATCTCTGAGAAGACAGGCTTGTTGTGCGAACAGAGTTTGAGGTGACTGGGCCAGTATTTCATGGGGTTTAGGAAAATGAGTGGTGATCTCAGTGAAATATCTAAAATTCTGACAGGGTGAGACAGATTGGAAGCAGGGATGATAATTCCCCTGACTGGGACGTCAAAGAACAAGGGGCCACAACATTAGGTACAGACAGGCCATTCTGAATTGAGATGAGAATAAATATCTTCACTCAGAGACTGCTGAACTTGGTCAATTTTCTGACACATAAGGCTGTGGAAGCCAAGACACTGAATATAAATGAGGATTTCTGGAAATTAAAGGGATAGACAGAGAGCAGGAGTATCGTGTGAAGATAGAGGATCAGATATCATTCCATGTTTTTCTCCAATAACACGGTAGTTGTATTCCTGTGGAACACCGTGTTGTAGAAAATCATGCAATATTAATAATGCGGTCTATGGGAAAAAGTGGGGAACCGTCAAACCACCCCTCCCCCCCAAAAAATATAGATCAGTAAAAACCAAAAATTTAAATTAATCTAACACACACGAGCATAGTCTAAGAAAATCTTTAAATCATATAATGTAATGAAACAATGTTGTACATGTTGCACTTTCACCCTAATGTCACTGACTACAGCACTGTACCTTTCACCAAGCTCTTCGCCAGCAAGCGCGTGAGCCGACTGACCACATGATGCTGACATGGAATTCCGGTTTGAAATAAAGATCCGTCTAAATGTAGACTACAATTCCTAGTTTCAGTCTCAGTTTCAAGGCTTGCAGAGCAGATTAAATTCCTGCTGTAGTGAACACACTGAAGGGTGCATTTTGCAGACAAAGGATCCTGAGGCTGGGTTTTGCTCTTCAACTGGTGCCGTGGATGGAATTGCGTTACAGTGAATGGGAGCTCGCTTTATAAAGAGGATGCACAATTCACGAATTGTGATGCAGACAAGTTGTGTTTAATGAACATGCGCTATTGGAGAACTGCCTGTATATTGAAGGGTGGATCAAAATTGATGGACCAAAGCAACTACTGCAGTTCCAATTTTATATATCCCGACGTTTAAACATGTTAAATGATATGAACACTGTATGGGGCAAATCGCACTGAGGAGATTTTCTCGACTGTCTAGAATGGGGGATGCTCAATGGATTGAATGACCTCCTCCCTTCCCGATGTTTCTGTGCAGTCTGTGGGTTAGCTCTGCAAATCGTGTCACAAGCCGGTGGGCGGCACGGTGGCACAGTGGTAGTGGGCGGCACGGTGGCACAGTGGTTGTGGGCGGCACGGTGGCACAGTGGTTGTGGGCGGCACGGTGGCACAGTGGTTGTGGGCGGCACGGTGGCACAGTGGTTGTGGGCGGCACGGTGGCACAGTGGTTAGCACTGCTGCCTCGCAGCGCCAGAGACCCGGGTTCAGTTCCCGCCTCAGGCGACTGACTGTGTGGAGTTTGCACGTTCTCCCCGTGTCTGCGTGGGTTTCCTCCGGGTGCTCCGGTTTCCTCCCACAGTCCAAATATGTGCAGGTCAGGTGAATTGGCCATGCTAAATTGTCCGTAGTGTTAGGTAAGGGGTAAATGTAGGGGTATGGGTGGGTTGTGCTTCGGCGGGGCGGTGTTGACTTGTTGGGCCGAAGGGCCTGTTTCCACACTGTAAGTAATCTAATCTAATCTCTCAGACGTTCGAAAGGAGGACTCTGCGGGGACGTCAGGACTGTGTTTCCCATTCCCATTTCCAACAACAAGGCTAAGACCAGGTGTTCTGTCCCGGTTTATCCTTTAAGAATGATGAGCAGTTTGATACAATTGAGTGCCTTGCTTGGAAGTTTCAGAGACCATTGAAGAGTTTATCACATGTCTGTGTATCTGGAGTCACTTTTAGGCAGACCAGGAAAACACGGGAGACGCACTTCCTGAAACTACACTTGGGAAGGAAAATGGTAATCACAATTGACATTGGCTTCAAAGTCACTATTCCTGACACCAGATTTTAGATCTCGATATTTTATTAATTGTTTATAACTTCCACCAGCTGCCAGAGTATTAGCCTGGTCAGGATTAGTAATCCAGTGACATTTCCACAACAGTACCATCGCCACATGGGGACCTATCAGAAACCACACTGAGCTGGTTATTCCTGTGCTGCTTGACAGCTCTCTCAAAAAGTACTCCCACTAATGTGACTATCGTGATCGGACTGAAGGGATGGTAATTGGACAGATTGTAGTTATTCCCTCTTAGCGGAATGGATATAGTTGAGTAATTCTTCACATTGCCAGGGAGTTGTCAGAGTTGGAGCTGGAATGAAACAGCTTCCCCAGGGACACGGCTTGTTGTGCAGCCCAAGTCTTCAGTCTTATTGCAGGAATGGCGTCAGGGCCCATTGCCATTGAATCATCCACTCAACACTCCTGGCTGAGGACGGTGCAGACACTATATCCTTATATTTTACACTGATGTATAGAGCAGTCCATTATTTAGGATGGAGATACTTATGGAGTACTCTCCTCCAGTGAGTTGTTTAGTAGCCCATTGACATTTATAATTGGATCTGGCAGGACTACAAAGCTTAGATCTGATCTGTTGGTCTTTAGATAATTTTGTCCTCTCTATCAGATGTGAATCCTGCTATTTAGAATGTAACTGGTCAAGTACCATAGATTTAATGGTTTGTCATCAGGGTTAGGTACACATGATTCTGACTCTGGTATGTTCACCCACGCTCCTTACTGAACCATGGATCAGTTTGATGTTAATGGTAGATTGAGAGATTATCCCAGGGAAAAAAAATTACAGATTGTGATTGAACACAATTCTGCTGCTGCTGCTATGATCTACATCATCACATGAATGGCCAGTTTGACCTGCAATATCTGTAATTCAATTCTACTGACTGTCCCCCAATTCACACCGAGACCCATTCACCCATCAGCACTGGACTCAGTGATCTAACCTGGTTTCTGATGTGGTGGCATTTCCATTTTCATATTCTCATTCTGTTAGGATCTCTCCATGGTGTCTCGCTTCCAATTTGTCACATTACTTAAATTCTTTAACATATAAATGTGAATCTTTTCCATTCCCGAAATGACATCTTCTATATTTAAAGTGAATGTGTTTCCCTCTGTTTGTCTCCCTGACAATGATTAAGAGCTCTGCAGTGCCCGTGCAGCCTTATGCAAGTTTAGCGCCAATGAATCTGTGCACCTGGTGTTACTGTTCACTTCCCTGGTACCCAGCGCTCAGCATTGGACAGAGCTTTTGAGCAACTTTGACAGACAACTGGGGAACTAGTTCAAAAACAGACATAGCTGAAGAAACTAAGCAGGTCTGGCTGCATCTTGTGGAATGAAAGCAGAGTTGATCTTTCAGGTCCAGTTTCTCCAGAAATATTTGTGTTTTTATTTCCAGTATCCATAATTATTTGTTTATTTGAAAATTTGTGCTGTGCCTATTCAACTCTGGAGAAACTGAGCAGGTCTGGCAGAATCTGCAGAGACAGAGAAACCGAGTTAGCGTTTCAAGTCCAGTGTGGCACTTCTTCAGAACTGAAAAGTATTGGAAAATGGGAATTTTAATCCCTTGACAGAGGTGGGGGAGTGGGTGATGGGTAAAAGAGAGTGTGGCAAAAGATAAATAGGCTTTTAACAGTGGTGAACGAGAGGCTCATGTGATAGATGCGAATTGGGGGAAAGGGGTGCTCTCTATTGAGTGCAAGATAAAGAGGATACAACCACACAACGTCATAGCCAGACGAGGAGAGAGAATGTATGAAAATGGAGAACAGTCATAATGGGGTCAGGCTGTGAAGTTATCGAATTGAATATTAACTCCTACAGGCTGTAACGTACCAAAGTGTAAAGTGAGGTGTTATTCGAGCTTGGTTTGTGCTTCACTGGAACATTGCAGCAGCTCAGGACCGAAATGTTAGCATGAGAGCAAGGTAGCTTTTTGAAATGGGAAGCAATGAGAAGGTCAGGGTTATTCCTACAGACAGAGTGGGAGTGTTCCTCAAAGCAGTTTCTGTTTTGTCTCCCCGGTGTGAAGGATACTGCATTGTGAGCAGCAATGACAGGACTTTTTAGATTAGATTAGATTCATCCCAACAAGTCCATACCGATCCTCGGAAGAGTAACCCACCCAGACCCATTTCGCTCTAATGGATCTAAGATCATGGGCAATTTAGCATGATCAATTCACCTGCCATACATATCTTTGGACTGTGGGAGGAAAACGGAGCACCCGGAGGAAACCCTCGCAGACACAGGGAGAACGTGCAAACTCCGCACAGCCGCCCAAGGCTCTAAATGAATCCAGGTACCTGGTACTCTGAGGCAGCAGTGCTAACCACTGAGCCACCGTGCCGGCCTCCAACTGTGTGGAGACTGATTTGAAACAGTGCAAGTGAATGAGAGTGCAGTGGGGGCGGCAATGTGGGAGATAGGTCAGTCACAGCATAGGGCCCTGTCCACTGTAGTTAGGGGATTCCTGGTTTGAAGGAAAAGCGCTCACGTCGGAGGCAGCTCACTGGAATGTGGCATCATCAATCAGAATCGTCAGAGACAGAGAAACTGAGAGAAAGGAGTCACCCTCCACTGATCATGTGTTCAGCCACATGCAGAAGTTCCCTCTGAATGATTGAAAAGAACCAGACATTAAATGGAGGAGTTCTGACTCACATCTGGTCAGAAGCGTGATGTGGGTAGAAACCCAGAGGAAGGTCAGTGGGTATACATGGGCAGACGTTCAAGTAGATATCCCATAATGCTCAGCAATTATTTGTTTCTGCAAAAAAAGAAGGACTTGATGAGGAGATGAACCACCCATGGTTGACTAAAGCTCTCAGCGATACTATTCAATCACAAATTGATGAGCATTGATATCTGGCCAGATTTAGGATGTTAATTCAGGGACTACTGGCAGATGCTAGGCATGAATTTCAGCTGTGCTTCCTGAATTATCCCAGAAACCCCTGCCATTGCTGTTCCATCCTCTTCCCTGCTCGTCTCCCCTTCCTGATTCCAGGTTCTCCCTCTCCAATTACAAAGCATATTCTCTCACATTATTGTACCTACCGACATCACCTTAAGCTCTTTGATCCAGTCTACCTTCCCTGCACTAGCATCAAGCTGCATTTTGTGCTGCCACTTTTCCTCTGGTCTCAGTGTGGCTCGGCCTCTCCATTCACGCTGTTTTACAACTTCCACTCACATCTCATTCTGGAAAGTTTCCTTCTTGGAGTAAACCTTATTGAAAACACCTCTCCCCCTTTGCCTTGAATTCACACAGTGATCCAAATTTCAAAAAGTATACTCAGTCTACATTTCACTCTGCTAAAGGTAACTGCATTCTTACCGTGTGGTATAAGAATTCCCTTCATTACAAAGATCTGGCCAGAGATACGTTTTCACTGTAGAGATCACCACCCCCTTTAGACAAAGGAATTCAGGTGTTTGATGCCTTTTTGGCACTAGTAAGAGTGCTGCCTTGTTATTGCAACATGGAGAAAAACAAATCATAGTATGAGGTTTGGGCTGAGTGTTGTTTACCTGTCATTTTCAATCTGTATAGGTTAGATGGTTTTTTGAAGTTGGCTCTGTGGGTCGGCACATCATCGAAGGCCGAAGAACCTATACTGTACTGTCATGTTCTAGGTAATATTGATGGAAAGTAATTGTACAGGAATATGCATAGAAACTAGAAGCTGGTGTGGGCTATTTGGCCCCTCGCGTTCTGACATTCAACAAGATCACGACTGACTCATTTCCGATTTGTATCCAACATTCTCCTCTACCCTCAAAAATGCTTGATCCCCTTCTTAACGGGAATATGAATATATGCACCCGCACTCTTAAATTTATGCAAATAATCCATCTCCATTACATTTTTATGGTTTGACAAACGTAATGAGGAGGTCAGATGAACAAGATGAAGCAAATGTCTGAGATGGGGAATTGCGAAATCGTCCAATAGAAGAAGGAAAATAAGATGAGCGATGACAAAGTTATATAAAGCAATGCAATCTGCTGCGTGCACTTCTGCTTTTTTTGCAAAACGTTTTATGCAGGTACAATAAGTAACGAGGCAACGACACAGAATTATATCAGTTATTGTGAGCAACATTGAATATAAATGTAGATGTTAATGTTTCAGTTGTATCAGGCACTGGGTGTTGGCAAGTTCAGTTGCTGAGATAGCTAGTCTATCAAACAGAACAATACTAATAACATGGGTTTAATTCCTGCTCTCACTTGATAGTTTAATTGAGTATAACATGTCTGCAGAGCAGATCCGCTGAAAGAGAAGCATCTAGGAACTATTTTTGGGATAATGAGCTTTAACCAGTGCAGTGCCAGAGGGATCACTGCTGGAGCCAGAATTATTAACCGCACAATGAGTTGGGTGACAGAAATGAAAGTACTACCTCCGCATTTGTGAGTAACACAAACAGAAGTGGGAAGGCAAATGCTGAGGATGATGCCAGGAGTTTATCATGAGATAGAAAAAAATAAGGTGAGTGCACAAAAAGTTGGCATCTGACATATAGCGTTGGAAAGCTTATACTGATTAACTTTGCCAGGTAAAATAGGAGAGTGAATCTAATTTACAAGAGAAAAGACTCAGGAATTTCAGGCCCTTGGCTTGACAGTTAAAAAGTTGGCATGCAATTCAGCAATTATAGGAAATTCGAATGCACTATTAGCAATTATTTCAAATGTGGTGTGCATAAATATCATTCTAAACATGTACACGTTTCTATGCAGACTGAACGTGCAAAAATGTGAACGGTTCTGGTCTAATTTTCTAAGGAAATATGTAGAGGAGATAACAGACATATTGGTAGCAGGTGGGAGAAGCTCCACAGAATTATTCTGAGAATTGAGGTATTTTCTTATGGAGTGAGCTTGAGTAGCTTAGTGAAAAAACTCATTGGAGTTTGGAAGAATGAGAGGAGATCTCAATGAAAACAAAACCAGATTGTCAGTAGGTTTGACAGGCTCATTGCCAACAAGGTTGTCTCAATTTGTGGGAGAGTCCAGGACCAGAGGGTATAGCCTCAGTCAAAGAGAGCATATCTTTATGAGGGAGGTGAGGAGTGCCTTCTCTCTCAGAGGGTTACTGAATGATAGGCCTGTTGAAACCCTGTCGCTAAGTCTAATCAAAGCAGGTGGTGGACAGATTTCTAAGCAGTGAGGGAATCAAGAGCTATGGGGATAAGGCAAGAAGGCGGATTTGAGGATCATCAATCAGCCATGATGGTAATGAATTGTGGAGCAGACTTGATTTGTTGAATCGACTATGTTAGCTTAAGGTCTGATAAACATTCTATTGGATTCTGACAGATTAGCATTGGATAGAATGCTTAAATTACGTATAACATGCAAACTTATAGTTCATTTGTTAAACATGAGGGATCACCCATTCCAAACTGCAATTAACTTTCCTTTCTGCAGGTGGTTTTATTTTGGATTTCTCTAGCTGAACATTTAGTGGAAGCAGAGACCCTAAACACCTTTTGAGGCAGAAGTAGATAGGTTCTAGGTCAGGAAAGGGTTGAACTGATTTGCAGATTAGTTGGGAATGCAGGTTCAATGCTATAATCAGCTCAGCGTGACCTTATTCAATCAGGGTAAGCACAAGGAGCTGAATGGCATGCTCCCAGTTCGGCTGTCTCCGTTTGTACATTCTTTGACATAGTGTTTAAAAAATCGTACACAACTCATCTATGATATCAAAAGATAAATAGCAATGTTAAAACTGTAGGTGGAGACACCAATAATTTACATCCTCATTTTCATATGCACATTGTGAATATTATACAGTACTTTATAAATTCATTCCTCTCTCCTGAGCACACTCATGTAAACAAGGCCAGCTTATCAGCCTTTCACAAAAGATAGCCTGAATATCTAAAGTTTCAATTGAGTAAACTTCCTCTGGCAGTATACAAGGTATTTGCATACTTACAAAAACGACTGACAAAATCTGCAAATAGGATTCAAGAGGTAAACTCACGAATTCCTGCATAACTGTCGTCCAGCATCCTTACTGAAATGTTCAATATCACTCCACCCCACCCCCATCTCTGCACACAGACAATGAGGGAGCTGTGCTCTGTATCTTACACAGGCCATGCTTTTGTTTTGGCGATCAATCTTTTGGAGGCTGTAACAGTGTTTAATTTGTGAAGTGCTTATTCTAAGTATCATATCAATGATAGAATTAGTGACATGCTCTATTTTTTATAAATTCATTTCTATTTCTGGCTTCTGCTCCATAGATCATTCATGCATTAATCAATACTGACTGTTCTGTTATAACACAGGAGCCCATATCATCACACTCTGCTGTGATCCCCCACATGTACTGACTTTATTCCTCTCCCAGCTTTTACCTGAGCCTGAACAAGATTGTGTACAATCTCAGCATTCTATTTTAAACTGAATTAAGTTTTTTTCCTAATTTTCCTATCTGTCACCAACACGTTCCCCATTTCCCAGCTCTATTGCAGCCTCGATACGCATCCCTGCCTTAGACACTTTGCTTCTGAAAACGTCATCCATGTCTAGGTCTGCTCCAGTCTCAACTATTCTAATAATCGTCTCATTGGCGTCTCACTTCATACTCTCCATGAACCTCAGTTTATCCTCAACTCTGCTGCTTGTCCATCAACTCACACGAAGTCTAATTCGCTTATCATCCCTATAATCGTTGACCTACAGTGGCTTCTGGTCTGGTAATATCTAATTTTAAAGTTCTCATTCTTATCAGTGTCTCTCTCTGGCATCATATGTCCAGTTAGTACCATTCCTCAAGTAATTTCTCAAAGATCCCTCAATTTTGTTTTCCCTTCCAGAATTGTGCTTAAAATGAATGTTTTTCTCTCTGTTTCCCTCCTTGACCATGATTTGAGCCCCTGTACAGTTGATGGTACTGTGTCATTGCTTGTATTTTCATTCACTTCCCAATGCGTCACACGTGAAGCTCCCTGTTAGACAGGGATATCAACAACTATGACTCATTACTTTCACAATTATTCTCTGTCAATCCATTGAAACTCCATGTTAGTCATCGTCAGCTGATCATACTTGAACCAAATGGGAAAACCCCTTGGAGGTTTGAGAAGAATCAGGCATGAATTACAGACTTTTGGTCTGCAGGTACAAGAAGTGGTTAGGAAGGCAAATGTAATGTTCTCCTTCATTACTAAAGAGGTTGAGTTTAAAAGCAGAGGAGGTAATGTTGCAGCTGTACAAGGTGCTGGTGAGATCACATCTGCAGTACTGTGTGCATATTTTGTCTCTGGACTTGAGAAAGGATGTACAGGCACTGGAGGAGGTGCAGAGGAGGGTGTGTCCGGTGTTGAGGAGAGTTGATTTATGAGGAGAGACTGAGTAGATTGGGATTATATTAGTTGGAATTCAGAACAATGAGGGGGGATCTTATCGAAATATATAAAATAAAATGGATCAGATAGAAATAGACTGTATGTTTCACAGACATGTGAAGCTAGGATAAGAGGGCATAGCTGCAAGACTAGAGGAAGCAGATTTAGGCCTGAATTGAGAAAGAATGTCTTCATCCAGAGAGTTGTTAATCTGTGGGATTCTTTGCCCAGTGAAGTAATTGATGCTATTCAGGAAACTGTTTTAAAGTAAGGTATATTTTTTCTAAAAATGGAAGAAAATAACGGATACAGTGAGAGGTTGAGTAAGTGGAGCTGAGTCCACAAAAAGATCAGCCATAATCTTATTAAATGATGGAGCAGGGTTGAAGGGCTGGACGGCCTACTCCTAGTTCTTATGTTATAATCAACAGCTTAAGCACTTGTTGCTAACAATGAGCTGGAAAATAGATTGAAAGGAATTCCAGTTGATAACGTTGACAGGTATTTAAATTAACATTTCACAATTATCAAACATGACGGGGAGACGATTGTCTTGTAGTGTTATCTCTAGATTGTTAATCCATAGACCCCGATAACGTTCTGGGACCCGAGTTCAAATCCTGCCACGTCAGATGCCAAAAGTTTATTTCAGTAAAAACAATCTCGAATTAAGAATCTCATGATGACCATAAATCCATTGTTAATTGTTGGGCAAACCTCTCTGGATCACTGAAGTCCTTTAGGGAAGGAATCTGCCATCCTTACCTAATCTGACCTACATGTGACTCCAATCACATAGCAATGTAGTTGTCTCATAACTGCCCTCTGTGCAATTAGGGATCGGCAACTAATGCTGACCTAGCCAATGATGCCCTAATTCCGTGAACAAATTTAAAAAACATCAAAAAGGAATTGATGAGATGGTAAACTTTGCATGATTAGCAAAAATAGTCAGGGTGTGTACCCAATGAAAACAAAGGAGCACAATGATGAAAACTGCTGGTAGACCAGAGGTTTGGGACTATATTTTTAGAGCCCACAAGCTGAAAGACGTAAAGCGAATAAAGTTGGAGACAATTGATTTAGGAAGGTCAATTGTTGCAAAGTATGAACAAAAACAGCACGAGGCTGCATATGGAAATAAAAATAATAATAATAAAAAAGCTAAAACCTTTTTTGGAACAACTGGAAGATGACATCAGGAAATTTCACACAGGAAAAACGGAAATTCTCAAATAACTCAAACAACTATTTTATATTAGTTGTGACACTTTTTCGACAAAGAATATCCCAAAGGATCTCAGGCCTTATCTTCAGGACAACCCCTTTGATAAAGGAAATGATTACGGATAAACTATCCACCAAAACCTAATGGTCTGTTCCTGGATTTCGAAACAATGTACTCCAGACATATTCCAGGCATTTGTTGAAATATCACTGCAGTCCAAGGGGATTTCAGTGGATTCAAAGGTCTTACTGTGATGCCTGTCTTCAAGGAGGTAGGAATGCAGAAAGCAGGAAAATAAAGGCCAGGTCGCCTTATGTCTATTATTAGGAAACTGCTCGTGTCCATTATAGTGTGATTTACAATAATTTAATGGAATCAAAGAGACTCAATAGAGTTATCTGAAAAGGAGAAGCAGTGATAATAAAAGTGAACCCTTAGATTGTGTAATTAGATTTGTAAGCATTTTGTAAAGTACCATATAAAGCGTATATTGCACACGGTAGGAACTTGTGGGTTATTGTTCAGAGATTGAACACAAAGGAGTGAGTTTTGATGAACATGTCTGTGTGAGTTCAGAGAGACATAATAAGTGGAGTGCCACAAATGTCAGCCCTTGGACTCCCAGTTGCTTACTCTCTGTATTAAAGTTGTTTTTGTTGGGGGGGGCGGGACGTGTAGAATGCAAACAATGCATATTTGATGATGGTAAAGATAGGTTGGAGTGCATGGTGTGATTAGGATGTAAGAAATCTGCACTGTGTAATTGGAAGATAGAGTTCATTTTAATAAAGTGTGTGGTCAAGCACTTCAGAAGGAATAATAAAAAAGCTAATGATTATTTATATGGAGAAAGATTGTGAAAACAAAAGACCAGCGCAGAGAGATTTGGGTGTTGTTGTGCGTGCAAGGTCTGAGAAACCATAAGGATTAATCAATTTCCGGGAGCGGATAATGTGTATGCCAGGGCGTTGTGGAAGGAAAGATATGTAGGTTCGAGAGTTGGGCTGAGAAGTTGCAAATGGAGTTCAATCCTGTCAAATGCGAGATCATGCTTTCTGGAAGATCCAATTCAAGAGCGAATTATACAGTAAGTTGAAATGTCTGGAGGAAAATTAATGTGCAGAGAGATCTCTGGGTGTTCAAGTCCTTTGATCCCTGAAAGTGGCAATGCAGGTTAATAGATTTGTCAAGAAAACATATGAAATGATTTCCTTTATCGAACTAGGTATTGAGTACAGGATTTGGCAAGTCCTGTTACAGTTCAATAAGACTATGGTTCAGCATTATATCTGGTACATTTCTGGTCGCCCACTTTACCAAAACGATGTGGATGAGTTGGAAAGAGTACAGAAGAGGTTCACTAGGATATACCTGATATGGAGGGTGCAAGCTATGAAGAGAAGTAGATTAGGATTATTTTCATTAGAAAGACAGAGGCCGGGGAGGGGGAATCTGTATGATGTCTGCAAAATCATGAGAAGTATAGATAGGGTGGATAGCAAGAAGATTTTGTTCCCCCCGAGTGGCGTACTGAATTTCTAGGGGCCACGAGTTCAACGTGAGATTGGATATGTTGATGGGAGGTATATGTGGTAAATTCATTATGCAGAGGGTGGGGGTGACTGGAACGCGTTGCCAGTAGTGGTGTTAGTGGTGGACACAATGAACATCATTTAAGATCTATCTAGACAAATATATGAACGGGCAGGGAGCAAAGTAATACAGATCCTTAGAAAATATGCTTTGATAGAAGAACTGGATCGGCACAGACTTGGAGGGATGAAGGGCCTGTTCCTGTGCTGAAATATTCGTCGTTAGTTTTCTTTGCTCTTTGTTCTTTTAAACTATGGGAACCCAGCAGATATAGTTGAATCATTTATACACACGTGAAGTACTGGAGGACTGGAGGATGGCTAATGCTGCGCCTTTAGAAAGGCCGGAAGGAAAAGCATGGAAACGATAGACTGTGTGTCTGACATTGGTGATGAGTAAGTTGTTGGAAGAGATTCTGAAAGATAAGATTTACATGTGCAAGCGGGCATCAGAGCCGCCCTGCTTTTGCCACGGGACTATGCCTACATCAGTCAACTATAAGAATTCATTTTGTGTTTTAAACAGCAGTCGCAGCTTTAAACCCACAGAACTCAGCAGCTGCCGGTCCGCCCACGTGACCGGGAGATAGGAGACAGAGGACAGATAAAATCCACACTATACCAACACTACCCATGACTCATAGACTAAAACTCCGGAATTAATTAATATGGAAACCCATCTCCTAATCACATCAAGAGACTGATATCAGACCAATACACACCAACACCCCAAGGGAACAAAGGGGGGTGCTAGCCCCTGCCCTCACAGAGAGAGACAAGCAGATAATACCCGGACCGGTTTTACATAAACCAATTAGCACCCGATTGTGCGTGCCCTGCAACTCTCCTGTGATGGCAGGAAACATTCTATTTGCACCTACTCCAGTGATGATGGGGAACTGTCATCCCATTCATCCTCAAATTCCACACATCCTGACAACTAAAAGTATATAATATGTAGCTGCGCGCGGGAACAGCAGAGCAGCCGAGATTCGGACCTCGGTTGGTCTCCGCCGGCGTTACTGTAGTGCGGTTACCGATTGTTGAACCGCACTCTCGGCTGGGACTGATATCATTTCATCCGCGCAAACACATGCATGGAGAGAGAAGGACTGATTTCTGTTGGTCAGAAAGATTTTGTATGAGAGGAATCATCTCTTATAAACATGATTTTAATTTGTTTTAAATGAAGTAAACAGAAAGATTGATTGTAGCAGAATGGTAGATGTTGTTTAAATGAACATTAGCATGGTAGAACAATTAATAAAGTTAGAGCACATGGGATTGCGGGTAAGCTTGACAACTGGATGTAAATTCGGCTTTATAGAAGGAGACAGATAGAGGATTTTACTTTCGCCTGGAAGCTTATAACAAGCAGTGTTCCACCGGGATCAGTACTGGATGGACTTTTGTTTGTCATTGATGTAAAAGATTAGGATGATAAGATCGAAAGCATGGTTGGTACATTTACAGATGACACTAAGATTGCTGTTATATTGGGCAGAGAGACAATTGTCTGCGATTGCAAAGATATATTGTGCAATTCGGTCAATGGATTGAGGAGTGACAGATGGAGATTAGATAAACTAAACGTGAGGTACTGCATTTTGGTAAAATAAACAAGTTCATGACGTAAAACAAATAATTATACGGTCCAAGGTAGTACTTCAGGCCATAGAGATCGAGGGATCTTGGTACATAAATCTTTGAACTTTGTATCACACGTGGAAAAAGTATTTTAGAAGGCATTTAACACGTTTGCCTTCGTCACTCAGACGTTTCGCTATAGGTGTCGTTATTTCATATTGAGGTTGTACAAATCATTGATAAGGCCTCTTTTAGAGTACTGGGTCCACTTCTGATCACTCAGTCAGGGGAAGGGCATTATTAAGCTTGTTAGAGTTAAAATATATTTACCGGAATGTTACTAAGAACGGAGGGATTGGGGTATAAGGAGAGATTGGATTGGATCTTATTTCCTTAAAGGGCAGAAAATCCAAGGGTTACATTATAAAATCATGAGGGATATTGCTAAGGTGAATGGCATGTTTCTGTTCCTTCAGATGGAGGAATTCAAAACCAGCGTGAATATTTTAAAGTGAGAAGAGAAAGATTTCGAAAGTACATGCGGGGCAATTTGTACTTAAATAGAGATATTAGTGTGTGTAATGCACTTTCAAAGGAAGTGGCAGGTGCAGGTACAGTTACAACATTTAAAAGATTTTTGGGTAGGTACAAAAATAGGAAAGGTTTGGAGGGATATGGGCCAAACTCAGGCTGGTAGTATTAGTTGAACAAAAGGTGTGGTTCCATGATGTTCGATTCTGTGACTATGATTCTTTTACCTTTTATAAAAAAAGGTTAATGACTTTTCAATATCTGTGTCAAAGTGAATACTTATTCTTAAAATGAATTCCCTAGTTTTAGTCTCCCGAACAAGAGGAAATGTCCACCAGGTATTCACCTGATGCACGGTTTTCAAGATCTTGTTTAGTACAAAAGCAAGAACACTTACACTGAAACCTAAAATGCATATCTTTCATAATACAAAGCCTTCAACTCAGAAATAATAAAGTGAAGTATCTTTGGAAGTTTCTAAATGTAATGAATCTTTTTTTTCCAGAAACCAAAAGCACGTTGGATAACAGATATAAACCGATTCCTGGAGCATTCTACTGGTTTCAGTTTTTCAACCTGAAAATCAATATAAAATTCCACACACAACTTCCTGTTGTAAATCAGGAACGAAAACAGAATTTCCTGGAAAATCTCAGCAGATATGGCAACTTCTGTGAAGAGAAATCAGAGTTAACATTTTGGGTCTGAATGGTGTCCTTCCTCAGTTTGAATCTTTCTTTTTGTCAGTTTAGGATTCAAAACATTTTACATAGCATCAGGCGTGATCTCAGCGATGCCCTATACTAATGCAGTAAAACATTCCTACGATTAAACCCGATACCCTTAGCAGCATCATTCCATTTACTTTCCTAATCATTTGCTACACATGGTGACTAACTTCACATGATTCATACAACAGTACTCACAAATCCCTTGTGTGTCACTAAGTTCTGAAATCTCTCACCATTTAAACAGTTACTGATTTTATATCCTTCTTCTAAAACACCCACTCTCATAATCAACATTAAACAGTTTCTGCTGAAGATTTTCGCACTAAACCACCCCTGTCTGTATCCCATTGCTGACTCCCTGCGTCCACTTGACAAAGCATTGAATGACTATCTTGATAAATTAGCTCATTTCGGTTCAATCCATCGGGTCATCCAAATAACTGTAACTAGTGGTGTACCTCAGAGATTAATATATATCAGTTCTACAACCTGCAAACCAATACTAATCTCGAAGCACTACTTCCTGCTATATTCAAGAGGCTGCTGTGAATGCTCAGCACCGAAGGCAGTTTGAATGGCCTCGTCCTGTGGTGTGTAGTGTGTTCTGGAGGGCTGAATACCATCACCTCGTTTCTGTCTAACTCCTTAGACGGTCAGAATGGTCTCCCGCTGTCTTATTGCCTTACTGGCTGAATGTGGTCTTTCTCTCCCTCTATAACAGCATTGAGGAGTGGATTGAGAGAACAACACAGGAGCTAGGATCATGAGTTGGCCAATCGCCCCCTCAGGCCTGCTGCAACATTGAGAATGCTCTTGGCTGATATGATTGTGTCTGAGCATCCTTTTCCTGTTTGTTCCCAATAAACACTGACTCTGTTGTCTAGCAATGGTCAGTACAGCTCAGCCTTGAATACCTTCAGTAACCCAGTCTTCACTGTTCCCTGGGAATGTGAAAATCGACAAGGAGACAAAATTATCAGTCTTAATTAGAAGGCGCTTATTTTATAATATATTTGATCAGATTAGATTCAATTAGAGTAAGTTAGATTCCCTACAGTGTGGAAACAGGCCCTTTGGCCCAGCCAGTCCATACTGACCTTCTGAAGAGTAATCCACCCAGAGCCATTTCCCTCTGACTAATGCACCTAACACTATGGGCAATTTAACATGGCCAATTCACCTGACCTCCACATCTTTGGACTGTGGGAGAAACCGGAGCACCCCGAGGAAACCCACGCAGAAACGGGGAGAATGTGCAAAATGTGCCAAACATGCCCCACATTACCACTGACTATATTTTGGTTAAATATCTATCAAAGCCAGCCTGCACAGCACCCTCACAAAGCCATTTCCAGATATCAAAGGATCATAAGAAACACGAACAGAATTAGCTTAATCGAATCTGCTCTGCTGCTTCATCATGGCCGGTTTGTTTCTCAACCTCATACTCCTCACTCCTCCCAATTACCCTTGATTCACTTATTAATCAAAAGTTTACCAAACTCTATTTCAAAGACTGTGTAATGGGATCTCTCTTGTTTTGGGGACAGGCGATTAATTGAAATGGGGAATAACACCTTGTTTCTTCGTATGTTTAAAATGATGTAATATAATCTGATTAGATTAGATTAGATTATTTACAGTGTGGAAACAAGCCCTTCGGCCCAACACGTCCACACCGCCCCGCCGAAGCGCAACCCACCCATACCCCTACATTTAACCCTTACCTAACACTACGGGAAATTTAGCATGGCCAATTCACCTGACCTGCACATCTTTGTGTTGGGGGAGGAAACCGAAGCACCCGGAGGAAACCCACGCAGACATGGGGAGAATGTGCAAACTCCATACAGTCAGTCGCCTGAGGCGGGAATTGAACCCGGGTCTCTGGCGCTGCGAGGCAGCAGTGCTAACCACTGTGCACAGTGGTTAGCACTGCTGCCTCACAGCGCCAGAGACCCGGGTTCAACTCCCGCCTCAGGTGACTGTCTGTGTGGAGTTTGCACATTCTCCCCGTGTCTACGTGGGTTTCCTCCGGGTGCTCCGGTTTCCTCCCACAGTCCAAAGATGTGCAGGTTAGGTGAATTGACCATGCTAAATTGCCCGTAGTGTTAGGTGAAGGGGTAAATGTAGGAGTATGGGTCTGGGTGGTATACGCTTCGATGGGTCGGTGTGGACTTGTTGGGCCGAAGGGCCTGTTTCCACACTGTAAGTAATCTAATCTAATAATCCTCTGCTGGTTCACCAACTCCACTGAGCAAACAGTAGGCTTCATAGAAGACATTCAGTTTGGAATTCATTCCATCTAGTTCACACTGACCAGCCATAGAGAGTCCCACAATCATTCCCATCCCTTTAACCCTGCGTTTCACATGGCTAATCCATCTAAGCTGCACATCCGTAAGCATTATGGACCACTTAGCGTGGCCAATCTATTTAATCTGCACATCTTTGAACTACAGGGGGAAAGTAGAGAACTCATCGTTTGCTTGAGAATGCATCAATAACTGTGAATCACCCACATTCATGCTTCAAAGAATAGCCGTGGCAACAGAGAGGAGTTTGTCTGATCCCTTGCAATGCTGTCTCTGAGATATTAGAGAAGGAGGTGGACATGTCTATCATTGACCTGCTGGCACCATTGGGTCATTAAAAATGCTTTCGCACTTATCATTTGTCAGAGTGTAGAGCAAATAAAATGCAAGTAGCAGAACGTGCAGAGCATGCTATCAAATTATCTCATCTTCTTCCACAATGGTTCACTTATAGACGTCTGAAGACGAATGCTGTGGAGCACGACATTTCTCCATATGATCCTCAGTACAATTGAAATCCTCTCCTCACCAGTCTAGAGAGAGAGAGAGAGAGAGAGAGAGTCTGTGTGTCTGTGTGTGTGTGATTGAGTCTGTCTGTCTGTCTGTGTACTGTTGATGTTGGTGTCAGTTTGTATGATGCTGTGACCTGCTGCCCTCCCTCCTTCCAGATGGTTTTCACCCTCCGCCACTGTCTGTGCAATGGAGTGGAAAGGCCAGCAGAGTGTGGAATTCCATCACTTTAACCAACTCAGGGACCACCAGACCATTCCCACACAGAGGTACACGCACACACACTAATACACACAGTTACATGCACTATTACATGCACAAAGATGCAGACATATGAATAAATACACACACAGAGATACACTGACATGAGACAAACATGGGAGTCAATCGGTATTTCTCTTTCTCTGTGGCAAATTCTCACTATTTCACCCACTCTGTATAGTGTACAATATTATTTCTATTTCTCTGTTTGCAGCATGTCAGTTTTCTTAAATGGCTCTTTGGGATGTGTGTTGTTATTTCTGACGCTCCTTTACTATCAGTGTACACCTTGATCACATCAGTGAATCTGTCAGTATTTCAATTGTTCTGTAGGGGAAAGTAAGGACTGCAGGTGCTGGAGATCAAAACCGAGATTGTGGTGCTGGAAAAGCACAGCAGGTCAGGCAGCATCCGAAGACAAGGAGAATTAGCATTGTAGGCATAGGCCCTTCATCAGCCCTGTCAAAAATCCGGATTCTGGCCTGACTTACTGTGCTTTTCCAGCATCAACTCTCCGCTTTGATCTCCAGCATCTGCTGTCCTTACTTTCTGACTTGCTGTGCTTTTCCAGCACCACATTCTCTTTCAGTTATTTTGACTGGCGTGTGATACTATGACAACTTCGATGCTTGTTGATGTCAGGATACCTGGAAGAATTATGAAGTGTGTGGAGGATGGAGTGCAACAGCAACAGGACAACGCCAACTTGGTGTAGAGTTCAGGTATATTTCATACGGCGATCAATGCAAGACAGTGTGAGGTGATGCAGTTTGGAAGGAAAACATGCTGTGCTTTTATAAAGTGGGTGCAGGAGCAAAGGGACCTCGGTGTGTATGAGCACAGATTATTGAAGACGTCAGGACAAGTGTGGAGAGCAGTAACTATCACAGATTAGTTTCAGAACCTGAGCTGTTTACAGAGGGAGGTGTAGGACGGAGTCTCCGTGCTCCCTTCCTGGGAGGTGGTGGTGACGATGTGTTGTGAGTCCACCCTCTTGCCCACCGCCTGGATTCCATTTGTAGCAGCTCGATACAAAAGGGAGATGCCATCAGGGTCACGGCTTCTAAGTTGGGCCAGGGGGAAACGGAACTACCAATGGATTTAACGTGAGAATTTCCCTTCACTGAACATTGCTCCTTACTCGGTCGGTGGGACGTGGATGTTTCAGAATCTCCACACGAGGCGTCCCGGTCTTCTCCGGCTCGTACCAGGGTCCTCCCCACATGGCCAGTGAGGGAACGGCTATCGGGCACTCCACCACCAGGCTTGGCCCTTTCTGTCCTATTCCAGGCTGTTTCTCCTGGAATGGGTGGGAGGGAGGGAGGGAGGTTGGGTGTGGGAGGTCCTGCTGTTAGTGCTGGTGTAGGTGTGAGGGGTGAATGAAGAGATATTTGGAGCGGCGTCTGTCCACAGTGTTGTATCCCTGCAGTGTTGTTAGTGTGGGGGGTATAGTGGAGGTGAGAGAAGCAGAGAGAGAGGGGGAAGATGCTACATGCAGCAGTGAGAATGTTGGAGGATGAGCCTTGTTATGGGGTAGGTGCTATAACAGATATACAGTGAAAGTGAGGGAGCAGAGAGAATACGGTGACCCTTATCCTGACAGAACAGGAAAGGTTATTGATGCTTGTCCTGTATTGCTGGACATTTCTTCAGACCGCAGATACTGCACTGAGCTGGGCGGTGAGCTCAGATTATGTTCGTTGGGTCTGGTGATGTGGCCCCCATCTGGGAAGAGAATGTTCCCCCTCTGTACTAGCCCATCCGCCAGGACCTCCGTGCCCCTGCCGACAAACTGTGGTGTAATTGCCCCTTATCTGCCATGCTCGGGGTAAACATTGCAGGGCAGTTCCTAAGAGAGAAAGCTCAAAAAAGTGCCCGTTTGGCCTTTTAAAGCTGGCCACAGTGCCAGGGATCACGGAATATCCAAGGGTATCCGAGCGATGGTGAGTACCTCCAGCCATGATGGGTGTTAGAATCAGTCTGGCATTGAAGGAGAGGGACACCATGGGGAGGGGATGGTTGTTAATGAGGTGAGTTCGATACCATAGCACCAGGAAACTAGCTCAGCCTCGTGTTGACGATCCCTCTATCACATTCAATAAACATGGCACTGAGACAAATTATTGTTAGATTCAGCCTAATGGATCGAAGTCTGTGCTGACCTTACTCCCAGTTACAATGCTGCAGAACAAATTTTAATCTAAAATTCTCCAGAACTCACACCAATATCCCATTCACCAATCATTCCTGGAAGCACTGGCTGATGTTACAGGATACTGTACGCTGGTGAGTGATCTCATGCAGTGTTACTGAGAAACGTACTGGGGTGGTGGACACAGTTCCACACCCTGGTCGCATGTCTCATCTAGGCTTATAGATCAATACACTGCTGTGATCTGCATAACTTTCCACTCTGTGTAGATTAGGGATTTTATTGTACAGTACACCAGTCCGGTCTGCACAGTATATCATACTGAACACATATCTCATCTGGGCTTATAGATCAATCACTTCAGAGGTCTGCACAGTGTTCTACTCTGGACCGATTGCCTTGTTGTGTTCAGCAATACACGAGCATGGTCTGCATAGTGTTGCATGCTGAACAGATATTTTCTCTGGGTTTATGGTGTCTGGGCTGGTTCTCTGAGGTGGATTGAGAATGTGATAGAACTGATGACTTCAACTGATATGGCAATGCTTTTAGTTTTGTTCTCATTCTTGTGGTTGGACCATCCAAATTCTGACTCCACCGGCCAGTCCCATTCTTCAATCTATCTCCATCGTTCAGTAACGTGTTGCCCCATGTGTTATTGTCCATTTCAAATGTGAGTAAAACTTCTATTTCCCTGGCCTTTGACGTTGCTCTCCCTGGAGAATTGGGATTCACTGCGATAAACCTTAGTAAGGTCACTCCTCAGACTCAACACTCCAGGGAATATAGCCCCAGCCTATTCGTACTCTCCGTTAGCTCAACACCACCCACTCCTAACACCAGCAACATACTTGTAAAAGTTTTCTGCACTCTTTCAAATTTAGCAACATATTTTCTAAAGCAGGGAGAACTGAATTCAAGGCAGTATTATGGAAGTCGCTGAACCTAGTGTGTTGGCGAAAGTGAGTACTGCAGGTACTGAAGGTTAGTGTCGATAATGTGGTGCTGGAAAAGCACAGCAGGTCAGGCAGTATCCGAGGAGCAGGAAAATCGATGTTTCAGGCAAAAGCGATCTCGGATGCTGCCAGCCTTGCTGGCCTTTTCCAGTACCACACTCTGAACCCAGTGTATATCCCAAATGGTATCCTTCTTCAAAGATCGCAATTTTCCCTCCCACGTGGTCGACGATGCCCTCCAGCGCATCTTATCCACTTCCTGCACCTCCGCCCTTGAATCCCACCCTTACAAACGCAACAGGGAAAGAACACCCTGGTCCTCATCTTCCTCCCTACCAAACCACTAGATGCAATGCATCATCGACACCCATCTGGGCCACCTACAAACAGACCCCACCACCAGTGTTATATTTCCCTCCCCACCCTCCCTGTGCTCCATAAAGAACATTCCCGGTTCGACTCCCTTATCAGGTCCACGCCACCCACCAACCCACCCTCCCATCTTGGCACCTTACCCTGTCACCGCAGGAGTTGTAAAAGCTGCATCTTCACCTCCCCCTCACCTCCGTCCAATACCCCAAAGGAAACTTCCACGTCAATTGGATTTTTACCTGCACTTCCACACGTGACATCCACTGTATCCGTTGCTCCCGATGTTAACTCGTCTACACTGGGGAGACAGGACACCAACTTACGGAACATTCCAGAGAACATCTGTGGGACACCCGCACCAACCAATCAAACTGCACCGTAGCTGAACACTTTACTCCCCCTCCCACTCCGCCATGGACATGCTCGTCCTGGGCTTTCTCCACCTCCACTCCTTCACCACCCGACGCCTGGAGGAAGAAAGATTCATCTTCCGCCCTGGGACCCTGAAACCACATGGGATCAATGATGATTTCACCAGTTTTCTCATTTTCCGACCCCCACCTTATCTCAAATCTAACTTTACAACTCAGCACGGCCCTGTTGATGTGTCCTACCCGTCCATTATCCTTCCCACCTATCCCTTCCACCCTCCTCTCCGACATACCACATTCATCTATCTCTCACATTCTCAGCTTCCTTCCCACCAACCCCACCCCATCCCATTTATCTCTTTACACCCTTGGGCTTCAAGCCGCTTTCCTAATGAAGGGTTTACACACAAAATGTTGATTCTCCTGCTCCTCGGATGCTGCCTGACTCGCTGTGCTTTTCCAGCACCACATTCCCGACTCTGATCTTCAGCATCTGCAATCCTCACTTTCTCCCTTGAGTTAGTGTATCCAGAAATTTCCTCACCAGACATCTTCTGCAGCTCGCCTGACATTTAAACCCTGTCTCCTTTTCTCGACAGAGTGGGACATGAACAAACCTGCAGTGCTCTTACAGTACCCGTACAATCAAGGAAAAATATTTTTTAAATGTACGATTCATAGTCCATCCAGTAACCCTCATCCATTCCATCCAGAATGAGTAAATATTATTCCCTTTTATTGTGATATGAGATGTGATGTAAGGAAGAGGTTAACTGAGCCTGTTTGTTCAGTGATTGTAATTAATGTCAGTCTCCATGGGTTCTAAATACCCCAGTTGGGAGTTCCCATCTTTTAATCATAAATGGGTGCCGTTCAATGTGTTATGCCATAGCATGAGCGGGAGAATCACCAACTGCACTAACAGGGATCAGCAGCTCCTGACAGAAGCGAGGAGAGATCAGAATCTGAGAATATTAGATTGGAATGTTCCAACAATGGATCAGAATAGGAGAATATTTGACTGGAATGTTCCAACAATGGATCAGAATCTGAGAACATTAGACTGGAATGTTCCAACAATGGACAGGAGTTTATCCTATTTTATTTGGTATCTTTCTATGTATTATGGTCGGTTGTCATTATCATGGCAGCCCGGTGGCACAGTGGTTAGCACTGCTGCCTCGCAGCGCCAGAGACCCGGGTTCAATTCCCGCCTCAGGCGACTGACTGTGTGGAGTTTGCACGTTCTCCCCGTGTCTGCGTGGGTTTCCTCCGGGTGCTCCGGTTTCCTCCCACAGTCCAAAAGATGTGCAGGGTCAGGTGAATTGGCCATGCTAAATTGCCCGTAGTGTTAGGTAAGGGGTAAATGTAGGGGTATGGGTGGGTTTCGCTTCGGCGGGTCGGTGTGGACTTGTTGGGCCGAAGGGCCTGTTTCCACACTGTAATCTAATCTAATCTATTGTGCACTTCGCATGATTCAATAAATTTATTATCCTCTCCTGTCTATCGTTGGTGTACCTGGTAAGTCTCACTGTCCAGATACTTTTTGTATAAACCAGTTACGACTGCATTTGTGTTCTTTCGTGTAGTCTACACTTCTTGCCCCCAATACTGTTCCTGGTGAGACTTGAATCCAGTTCAATTCCTGTCTCCCTCTTTGCATCTGGCTGTATAACTCATGGGTCTCTATGTTGACCTACTCAGTTGCAGATATGAACCATTGCCTCTCTGCCCTTGTTATGTAAATATTGGGAGTGTGGAGGTCATTGTCGTCTATTATATTTACAAACTCCATTTTCTTCCTGGGGCTCCATCCCGTCCCTGGCCAATATCTTTCTTCATTCATTTCTGGGTCTTGGGCATCGCTGGCTGCAGAGCATTAATAGCCCATTCCTATTTGCCCTTGAAAAGGTGGTGAGCTGCCTTCTTGAATGGCTGCAGTCCACTTGCTGTGGGTTTACCCACAATGCCAGTAGGGAGTGAATTCCAGAAATTTGGCCCAACGATTCTGAAGCAACAGCAGTATAATTCCAAATCATGGTGGTGAGAGTTTTGGAGTGTGGGAGGTGGGGGGCGGTGGGGATTGGTGCGTGTAGGTGAAATATGCAGGTTGTGTTTGAAACAGACGAATCACAACTTTGATGAACCCTTTCGCCATGAGCTGATTCCTGACACCATGTCCTGACCATTATTAAATTTAACTACACACTGCTCCCGAAAGTACTTCACTGTCTTAAGTCATGTGCTGTTTGAATCTCGAACTGTGAAATACAGACTTAATGATGACAACAATCTGCTGATGACACTCTCAGGTTAAAACCTGCAGAAACAAATCTGATTCGAACTCACACCAAAATTCCATCCATCTGACATTGCTGTTCACGCTGATCTGTATCGCTATTGTGTCTGGCAATGTCTTTATTTTACTATTCTTAAGCACTTTAACTCATCTGTTCTTGAAACCTCCCTCAGTCTCTCTGTGTCGTTTATCCAAATCCCTGCCAGTGGTTCATATTTAATCTGTTTTCCTTCATGTGTATTTTCTCTCATGCAATGATATTTGCATTCAACACCCAAATGCATCACACACACGCACCCGCGCGCGCGCGCACACACACACGCACACACACACACACGTGCATGACACACACACACAGTCACAAACACATGCATGCTCGCGCACATGCACACACACACCTTGACTTATACTGGTCCAATGGAGATGGAAATCCTCTCCTTTTCGACAGTAATCTGTTGTGTGTATCATTCCCATATGATAATAAAGTTTTGCAATACTCCCCATGCTGGGCAGATAGTGCAGTTTAATGAGCAATACACTAGCATAGCGTGCACAGCTCTCCATGCTGGGCTGTCATCTTGTCCCAGCGTACGTTATTTGAATTGTTCTGTGAAGCAGTTTCAGAATTTGATTGAACAAACCATTTCAATTCACCTGAAAATACCATTATTCAATGATCTCATTCTTGTAATTTTGCTTTCGAAGGATTCACTCCTCCAGTTAGTCCCACTGCTCTGTCTTTTTCCCCATATTTCCACAACAGGTTCTCAGGTAATTAACTATCTGTTTCTGTCTTTAATGTGCATCTCTCTGTCCTTCTGTACCTGTCCGTGACCTTGGTTTCTGGCTCCCTAGTGTATCGACTGCTGGCATTGTGAAGCTCAGAGACGATGAAATGGTGTGTGTCAGGCTGTTGTTCACTTCCCAGCGTGTCCCATATGGTGCTCCATGGACAATTGGGTGTATGTCAGGCTGTTTGTATCCCTATCGGAGGAGGTATCTGGGGAGTATAAGGTGAAGAAAGCATATGAGCTTGTGGCAGAAGCCGACAGACAATGTTTCAGGAATCTAAAAAAGGGTCCCTGATTTAAACGCAAATTGAGTTTGAAAGAATCAAAGTAATTTTGAAAGGTGCGTAAGGGTATAAAAATCTGAGCAAACCTATGACACTCTTAGAAAGGTTCTTTTTTCGAACGAGTTCAAAAATTCACTTCCTGCAATAGTGAGAAGTCGTGCAGAAGAGTAGAGAGTTACAATGGCAAGATTAAAAGCAGAAATGGCTGATGATTATGAGTTCGTCCATAAATCAAAGTTTGGATACCATGATGGATTGAGAAGAATGTATCAGAACTTCTTAAAATATACACCTGTGAGAGTAAGATTGACTGGCATAGGCCAGGAGTAGCAGGAAACGACGTTACAACATTAAGAGGTGCAGAGGCATGTAATTTCTTGATGCTGAGAAATGAGGAGACATGTCATTCAGAAGAACTATTGGAGAGATGCAAATTGTTCCATTATGTAACGTGTGGTTGGTGTGCCCAAGACAAATCTATATAGATTAGATTACTTACAGTGTGGAAACAGGCCCTTCGGCCCAACAAGTCCACACCGACCCGCCGAAGCGTAACCCACCCATACCCCTACATTTACCCCTTTACCTAACACTACGGGCAATTTAGCATGGCCAATTCACCTGACTTGCACATCTTTGGACTGTGGGAGGAAACCGGAGCCCCCGGAGGAAACCCACGCAGACACGGGGAGAACGTGCAAACTCCACACAGTCAGTCGCCTGAGTCGGGAATTGAACCCAGGTGTCTGGCGTGCGAGGCAGCAGTGCTAACCACTGTGCCACCGTGCCGCCCACCGTATAATATACGATCATAACACCTAAACGTCTTTGGAGAAGTTTAGGGAGAAAACATCTGGTCTGTTCAGATATAGGTTTTTATTGCTGCCATTCGATTTGGAAGTTATACAGGTGACAGGACAAGAAACTGTACTTGCTGACAAGTTGTCGAGACTTGAATGAAGAAAGACAGAGGCGTTCTGCGGCAGGAGTATACAGACTGAAATAGAATGGAGTTGTGAATGTTTGCATACTTACTGTCAATGTCGTATATATGTATTGTGGTCCACTAATAGAGTAAGAATAATGGGTTTAAAAAGAAGCTGCTGTTGTGTATTAACGGTTCGTTTTGTCAAAGGAGCAGATGTGACAATGCTGTCATTTTGAAAATGTTATTTTCTCTTTTTTTTTGAAGAGAAGTCTGAAGGCAGAGATGCCTAACTGCCTACTGAAAACGGCTGAAGTAACTAACTGAAGAGGCCTTTAGGTTTTATTAAAACAGTGGTAACAAATGTAGGGCAGTGTCCAGCTCTCCCAGACCAGATCTTCTCATTTTGATTTCAGCTGCAGCTTTCAGAAGCTGCTCGGTGTCCCAGGCGGGTTGGAAGCTTCAATACATGATCTCGAGCTGCCCCTCTCTGTGAAACCTCTCTTGAAGATGCTTCTTCCTGGATTGGAGAACTGCAGTTAAGAATCTGTGTTTGAATGTACCTTTGTGTCAAGGAACATGTTTATGGGACAGTATTAGCACAGTTAATTAGTAGAAGGCATTGTATCTATTGTTTGTGTAAGTGTTCCAATTGAGAAGCTATCTCAACTTGTTCATCTGTTTGATTGTGTTTTAACTGGATTGTTTGAATGGATTACATATTACTTAACGTTGAGTAGGTTGACCAGTTGCAACATTTGTGGAACGCACAGTTCACATCTACAATTAAAATAACGAAAAGTTAGGGTCTCGGCTACCTTTTTAAAATATTTTGAGGGGTCTGGTCAGTCCATAAGTCTTGTAGCTGAGGGGCGTCTGACTGACCCCTGTTATTGAAATGTTAGTGGAGGTGCTGGGGATGGTTTTCTGGAGGTTGTGCTGTGAGCTGCCTCAGACATTCAGGGAGACCTGAGGATTTGGTGACCCAACTCGGGATGGAGCATGGGGACTGTAGTTACAGTATCTGGGTGTGTAACATGCACAACAAATGGAACAGAGGCTGCAGAGAGGGGAAGCTCTGAAACCATGGAGTGAGTGCCTGTGGGGAAAGGGATCTGCGGTATCCGTTTGTGTTTTCGCCTGGACAAACACACACTCTCACTCTCCCTGTTACATAGACTCATGCACACTCTCCCTATCCTCTCCACACACACACACATACACACACACACACACTCACACTCCCCCTGTCTCACATGCGCACATGCACACTCTGCTCTGTCACACGCAGGCACACCCAAACCCACTATATATTCATCCCGCACTCACACACACACTCCCCCTCAGTCTCTCTCACTTGCACACATTCTCTCTCTCCCCCTCACACAGGCACACTCCCTCACACACACGTACACGCACACACACGTATGCACATACAAATCTGCGGCGTGAATTTGCATTTGTATTTGCAGATACGCTTTATTTTGTTCCAAAAACATACAATTTGGAGACAGTCAGTCAATGTGGCATTTTATGAACTCCTGAACTCGGAACAAACCCAGTCTGACTCCAGATGAAGACACAGACAAACTCCAAACAAGACCTCACTACTGAAATACATTGCCTGATCGGAGGTGTCACCTCCTTTACATCGATAATGTCTGCGATTTGCATATCCATCAATCAAAACCTACACCTCGATTCTAAGTGATTAAGGATTTAAGAGCCATTTTATGTGTGTACCATTCATGCACATGAGTTGTACAATCCTTTGATCTTTTCCTTATAACTTCTGAGTCTAAGGTCTTCATCTCTCTCTAAGACTTAACGAAGAAGCAACGCTATGGAAGCTTGTGTTTTCAAATAAACCCGTTGGACTCTAACCGACTGTCGTGCGAATTTTGACATTGTCCGGCCCAGTCCAAAACTTATTATTGCTTATCCCATTATCTCTCTTAGTAAATAAATCTTTCCTTTCCCCATGTGGCCTTGTCTTGCATATTAATCTATTGTGAGGCACATTACACACTGCTGTCTGGGAATCGAGATATATTACATCCAGATGAGCCCCATTACCCATCTCTTAAACGAGGAATCAGCGGGCTAAAAGTTGACATGACATGGATTTAACGAGCACAATTAAGGAGAATCCCAAAGCATCTTATTCTTATATAAGAAGCAAGCGGGTAACTAGAGAAAGGATTGGTCCACTAAAAGATAATGAAGGAAGGCTGTGTGTCGATCCTGAAAGAATTGGTGAGATTCTGAATGATTACTTTGCATCAGTGCTCACTGAGGAGAGGAACATGACGAATGTTGAGATTAGAGATAGAAATTTGATTAGTCTGCACCATGTTGACATAAGTAAGGAAGGTGTGTTGGGTACGCTAGAGGTTTTAAGGTGGACAAATCCCCAGATTGCTGAAGGAGGTGAGAGAGGCCCTGACAGATATCTTTGTGGCATCCTTAAATACATGTGAGGTACTGGAGGACTGGAGGATTGCACATGTTGTCCCCTGTACAAGAAGTGTACTAGGGATATTCCGGGTAACTACAGACCATTGAACTTGATATCAGTGGTGGGAAAGTTGCTGGAGAAGGTACTGAGGAATAGGATCCATTCATATTTAGAAAAGAATGGGCTTGTCAGTGATAGTCAACATGAATTTGTGCAGGAGAGATCGTGCCTTACCAACTTAATAGAGTTCTTCGAGGAAGTGACCAAGTTGATAGAGGAAGGAAGGGTTGTTGATGTCATACACATGGACTTTATAAGGCGTTTGATAAGGTTCACCGTGGTAGACTAATGGAGAAATTGTAGTCATATGTTGTGCAGGGTGTTCTAGCCAGGTGGATAAAGAACTGGTTGAGAAACAGGAGACAGAGTAGTCGTTGAAGTTAGTTTCTCGAATTGGAGAAAGGTGACCAGTGGTGTACTACAGGGGTCAGTATTGGGGCCACTGTTGTTTGTAATATATGTAAATATTCTGGAAGAGGGCACTGTTGGTATGATCAGCAACTTTGCAGATGATATGAAGGTTGGTGGAGTAGCAGAATGCATAAAGGACTGTCAGAAAATATAGGAGGATATAGATAGACTGGAGAGTTGGGCGGAAAATTGGCAGATGGCGTTCAATCCAGACAAATGTGAGGTGATGCATACAGGCAAGACTAATTCGAGAGCAAACTATACAATAAAGAAGAGCCTTGAGAAAAGTTGATGGGCAGAGAGATCTGGGAGTGCAGGTCATTGTACCCTGAAGGTTGCTGCACAGGTGGATAGAGTGGTCAAGAAGGCATATAGTACACTGGCCTTCATTGGACGGGTATTGAGTATAAGAGCTGACAAGTCATGTTAACATTGTACAAGACATTGGTTCGGCCGCATTTTGAATACTGTGTACAGTTCTGGTCGACACATTACCAAAAGAATATGGACGCTTTGGAGAGGGTGTAGAGAAGGTTTTCGAGGATGTTGCCTGGTATGGAAGGTGCTCGCTATGAAGAAAGGTTGAGTAGTTTAGGTTTATTTTCATTAGAAAAAGGGAGATTGAGTGGGGACCTGATTGAGGTTTACAAAATCATGAAGGGTATAGACTGGGTGGATAGAGACAAGCTCTTTTTCCCAGGGCGAAGGATTCAATAACGACAGGTCAAGCTTTCATGGTGAGAGGTGGAACGTTTAAGGGGGAGACACGCAGCAGGTACTTCATACAGCGGGTGGTGGGCGTTGCCAGCAGAGGTGGTAGAGGCAGGCACGGTAGATTCATTTAAGATGCGTCTGGACAGATGCATGAGAAGGTGGGGAGCAGAGGGATACAGAATCTTAGGAATTGACCAATAGGTTTAGACAGTACATTTGGACCGGCTCAGGCTTGGAAGGCCGAAGGGCCTGTTCCTGGGTTGTAAATTTTGTTTGTTATTTGTTTGTCACATTTTTAAGAAAGCTAGTCAAATCATTCAAACATGATTTATTCTTCATAAAACTATGTTGACTGTGCTGGATTCTGGGAGAAAGTGAGGACTGCAGATGCTGGAGATCAGAGCTGAAAATGTGTTGCTGGAAAAGCGCAGCAGGTCAGGCAGCATCCAGGGAACAGGAAAAATCGACGTTTCGGGCATAAGCTGAAGAAGGGCTTCTGCCCGAAACGTCGATTCTCCTGTTCCCTGGATGCTGCCTGACCTGCTGCGGTTTTCCAGCAACACATTTTCAGCTGTCCTGGATTCTGGCTTGACTTTGAAAATTTATTGTTATTAATTCCTTCATAATGGACTCTAACAATTTGTCTTCATTACCAATAGATTTCTTACAACTTTTCATTCCCTAATGAATTTGGTTATTATAATTTCTTTGCTTTCTATAACCTTAAAATTTCCATTCACAATACCTGTGTAACAGGCGCAAGGCTGTAAAAGATCTGTGCTAATTGCTGTGAAAGAGACATGAGGAGCTGATTGGGCACATTCTGTACCTGATTTATACACTCGCTGGGCTGAATGTCCTCTTGGTGTTCCTACACTATAGTCTCGATGGCGTGCATGTCCTGCTCCTGTTCCTGACCAAGCCTTTCAAGATCTCAATGCCCTTCTCTTGTCGCTCATTGACAGGTCTGGGTCTTATGGAACCTCCCTGCTCAAATGTCACTTTTCAAGCGCTGAAATATGCAGGCAAGTTGTGTTGCCCACACTGGGTAGGTCAGTGGTTGACAATGCTGCCTCACAGTGCCAGAGATTCGTGTTCAATTACAGTCTCCAATTTCCTCCCACAGTCCCAAGATGCACAGGTTAGGTGGATTGGCCACGCTAAATTACCCATAATGTCCAGGGATGTGCAGGCTCGGCGCATCAGTCATGGAAATGCCATATTATAAAGATTGGGTGGGGTCATATTGGGGGGAGCGGAACTGAGGAAGCTGGACTTGATCCCAGCGATCATCGAACTCGATCCCCCCAGTCATCATACTAGATCCCCAGTGCTAGATCCACTTGATCACTGCACCGGTCCAACTGGATCCCTTCCCTCGCTGGACTTGATCCCAGTGATCATTGAACTCGATACCTCCAGTCATCCTACTGAATCCCAGCGCTAAATCCACTGGATCACTGCGCTGGTCCGACTGGATCCATTCACTCGCTCTACTTGATCTCAGTGATAATTGAGCTAGATCTCCCCAGTCATTGTACTGGATCCCTGCACGAAATACACTTGATCGCTGCACCGATCCAACTGGATCCCTTCCCTCGCTGGACTTGGTCCCAGCGATCATTTGTATGTATATGCTTAACTTTGAAAAATCGTTTGATGTCTTTATAATAACTGTGCTAAAATAATACACTTTATTCTTAATATGTATTCGATAGTTTTTGTCTCCCTGAGAAGAGAAAATATGCATCCAGCTGATTTTTCTCAAAGTTGTATATGCTTCAAAAGGATTTCTCATCTAAGTCCCAAACTGATAATGTTTCAGAACAAAAGGCCTTCATTCCAGGAAAGTGTGAAAAAAACATCGTCGATAAGCTTCTAAAACTTTGTTTTTAGGTTAAGGGATCAAAACTGCACATAATGTGCCAGATGTGCTCTTAGCAATGCCCTCTACAGACGTAGACTCGTAAAATGTGAAGCTGGAAAACCACAACAGGTCAGGCACACCCAACGAATAGGAGTCTCGATGTTACAGGCATATTCCTGATGAAGGACTTATACCCGTGACGCCAATTTTCCTGCTCCTCGGACGCTGCCTGATTGGCTGTGCTTTTCAAGCCTCACACTGTTCGACTCTGAACTCCAGCATCTGCACTCCTCACTTTTACCGGTACAGATGCAGTAAAACATTCCTGACTAATCCTGGTACCCTTTGCAGAAACACAATCATTCCACTTAGCTTTCAAATCACTTACAGCAAGTGCAGACTAACTACATATGATTCGTGTACCAGGATCATGAATACCGTCTGTATCACAGAGTTCTGCAATCTCTCTCCACTTAAATTGTTAACCATTGTTTTATACTTCCATCCAAAATAGACAACTCACATTTTGCTATATATGGATAAGGTTTGCTCACTAACCTCCCTTTGCCTAAATCACAGTGATGACACACGACCTCCATTTGATGACATACTGGATAACCAGCTTGATGTTAAAACTAATTAGGCTCTAATATATCCAGTCCCTTCCTCCAGATCTTTGATACAGATATTGATCGTTGATGATCCCAAAGTGATTTCTGAGGCAGTCCACCTGTTATAGCTTTGTAATGTGAAAATAAGCATTTATCCCTACTCTATTTCCTGTTAGCAACAACCTCCTGTGTCGCAGCTCACGCAGTTTAAATGGCCTCCTGAGCAGTATAATGTCCTCAACGAGCTAAAATGATTAGTTCTATTTTCCTCTGTAACTCGTTAAATAGGCAGAATGGTCTCCTCCAGTCTCATGGTAGCGATAATGACTGGCTGAATGAGAAGGCCCCCTATCTCTGTCACAGCGTCGAGGGGTGGATGGAGGGCACAATACATAGGGTAGTGGCAGCAGTATATCCCTGTAACAGCATCGAGGGTGGATTGAGGGAACAACACATTGGGTAGGGCCAGCAGTATATTTCTGTAACTGCATCGAAGGGTGGCTTGAGGGAACGACACATGGCGTAGGGACAACAGCATGTCTCCGTAACAGCCTCGAGGGTGGATTGAGGGAGCAACACATGGGGTAGGGGCAGCCGTTGGTCATTCGGCGCCACTAGTCAGAATGCTCATGACTGATCCGATTGTGTTTGACCATCCGTCTCCTGTCTGTTCTCAATAAATATTGACTGTCCTGTCCAGCAAAGATCAGTGGATCTCAGCCTTGAATATCTTCAAAAACCGAGTCTTCACTGCTCCCTGAGGATGAGGACCCTACAAATAGTACAACACTAAAGTGAAAGGGGCGACCGTATTTCAATGTGGGACCTGTTATTTTAAACTGTGTTAACCTAACATGAAATCGCGACCTCTTTTGAAATAAAAGGACATAATAATTAGGCATAGACATAAACTATTCAGCCCTCTAAACCTGTCCAATATTACCACTGATTCTTTTCAATCAAATATGTATTAAACTCATTCTCTGCTCCTTTCCCAGGAATTGAATAACTGATAGCATGACACCACACGAGCATTAAAAACGCAGAATTAGGCCATTCGGCCCATCGACTCTGAATGCCATTTAATACTGACTTAGAGATTTCTCAACATCATTCTCCTGATTACTCTCTGTTACTCTTGACATGCTTACTCATCAAAAACCTATCTATCTCTGTCTTATAAGCACTAGTGTCTGTGTCTCTATGGGTCCGTGTGTACACTTGTGTGTGTTTGTTCATGTGTCTATGTGTTTGTGCATTTATGTGCTGACATCGGTTCATCTGTGTATTAGACTGTGCGTTTTACTTGTGCTTGTATCTATTTGTGGGCGACTGTCTATGTCTCTGTATGCCACTACTTTTGTGCGGTTCTATCTCCGTGTATGCACTGTTAGTGTCAGTATATTAGCGTGTTTACATATGTCTCTGAATATTGTTGTGTCTGTAACTCTCTGCAATGAGATATTTGTTGTTTTGGGAGGGAGAAAATTGTGAGAACCGACAGAGTGGTAAAAGTGAGAATTGCCCTTCACTGAACATTGTTTTTTACTCAGTTGGAGGGACATGGATGTCACGGAATCTCCAGACGACACGTCCCGGTCCACTCCGGCTCATACCAGGGTCCTCCCCACTTGGCGGGGGAGAGGGGGTGTGATGGAGGAGGGATCAGATATCGGGCACTCCACCATCTGGCTTGGCCCTTTCTTTAAGGTAGAATCACCGAAGAAAGGGCAAGTGACTTAATGAAGGTTAACATAATAAATTAAAGATTATATTAATCAAAGGAAGTGAGTTCAGAAGAATTCTAGACATTGTGGAAACCGGAGAATTCTCAGAAATTTGTTTGTGTGGAGGTTGCATATTCTCCCCGTGTCTGCGTGAGTTTCCTCCGGGTGCTCTGGTTTTCTCCCACAGTCCAAAGATTTACAGGTTAGCTGAATTGGAAATGTTTATTTTCTAAAAGTGTTCAGGGATGTGTAGATTAGGTGCATACGTCGCAAAATGTAGAATCGAACGGGAGTGGGTCTGGGTGGTTCCTCTTCGCAGGGGCAGGGTGGATTTATTGGGCCCAAGGGCCTTTTCCACACTTGTGGGATTTTAATGATTCTGTGAAAGAAGAACATAAAGACTGCATAAATCTACAATCTGTATTGCAAAGAAAACAAAATAAAAGCGAGGTCAAATGTGGAATTTTGTAATCGGGAGAGGAGAGGTTATTGTGGAGAACAGGGAAATGGCCAAGAAAGTAACCAGGTACTTTGCATCTGTCAACACGGAGGAAGATCCAGAAAATCGCTGAGAAATACCAAATGATCACATGGAACTTGTGGAACTGAAGACATAAAGTCAATTCATATCCGTAACAAGGTAACAGTTGAAGGCTAGCATAGTTGTATTGTAGCTGGATTGAGCATTGCTAAGTCTGATGAGCCAGTTGTACTTCGTATCAAAATATTCGAAATAAATCAGCAATAGACGCATTAATTGTGCTGTCGCTGACTGTTTTATTTTCCCGTACATTCTGCAGAGGCTGGAAGTTAGTAAATGTGTTCCAAGCATTGTAGATGAATGGAAGCGATTCAAGCATCTGCAAAGGGAAGAAGAGATAGTGTGGAGAACTGCAGACCAATTAACTTGACATCTATAGGGAAACTGATGGAATCTATTATACAGGATCAGCTATTGGATATTTCTAATTTAACAGCAACATTGTAGAGAATCAGTATACACTGATAGAGTCTGACATACTTGAAAAACTTCAGAATGATTTGAACTTGTTTATTACAACATAGAAATGGCATATTTCGATTTTCAGAAGGCTTTTTATAAGAACTCATGCAGTGAATTCATAAATAAAGTAATGTGAATGGCAATTGGAGGAATATATAGAAGTGGAAAGTTAAAGTCAGGTTCGCCTTCATTTAAGAGAATTAGAACATAGTTGGAAGGTCATGTTGAAGCAGTTTCACAGCTTGCTAATGAGACTGTACATAGAGTATTGACCCAATCTGAGAAAGAATATACTGACCACCGAGGATGTGCAATGGACATTCTCCAGATTAATCCCTCAAATGGCGAGATTGCCTGATCTGGAAACTCGGCCAGTGTTCTTTAGAGTTTCGAAGAATGAGAGGTGATCATAGTGAAATTTAGAAAAGTCACTGAACAAATGACAAGGTGGAACTAAACAGGATTTTTCTCTGGTTGTCTACTCTACATTTACGGCAAATAATGGCAGGTAAATGATAGAACATTTCAGACTGCAATAAGAAGGCAATTCTTCATTTGAAGGGGACTGACGAAGACAGCAACATGGAAACGTGCTGGCAGGACAAGATTAGGGAGAATCCCCAGATATTCTACAGGTACGTCAAGTGTAACAGAATAACCAGGGAACAGGTAGGACTCATTAGTGACTTCCAAGTTGCATCCAAATCCACTTAGTGGTAGGAGAGAGAAGGTCTGCTGGTAGAAGTCTGTTTGTTTGACTGGAGACTGGTATCCAATCTTGTACCACAGGGATCAGTGCTGTGTCCCATATTATTTGTGATTCGGAGATGCCAGTGTTGGACTGGCTTTGGCAAATTGCAGAACACTAGATGAAAGTCCAACAGTTTATTTGGAGGCACGAACTTTCAAAGTCATAATCACGTGATGAAGAAGCAGCGCTGCGAAAGCTAGTGCGTCGGAAAAAAAAACTGTTGGATTATAACATGGTGTTGTGTTATTTTTAACCTTATTATTTGTAGTATTCATAAATGATGCAGCTGTGAATATGGATGTGTTGGGGTGAGTGATAAATCATTTTGCGTTTGACACAAAGTTTGGCTGGTTGGTTGACAGTGAGGAGGAAGGCCTAATATGATAGGAAGATACAGATGGAATGATCAAATGGGTGGATCATGGCCGATGGAATATAACCCTGATAAATATGAGGTGATGTACTTTGGAAGAAGGAACCAGACAGGGGAGGACTCAATGAATAGCAGCACACTAGGAAGCTCAGAGGGTGCTTCTCCACATATCCCTGAATGTGATTAAACAGGTTAACGCACAAGTTGACAAAGCATAGCGACCATAAACATAGCCTTTATTCATGGAGACACAGATTATAAGAGCTATGTGGAACTTTGGTTAGGCCAAATGGAATACTATGTACAGTTCTGGGAGCCACATTACAAGAAGTATGTGATTGCTTTGGAGAGGGTGCAGTGGAGATTCACCAGGATGTTCCCTTGGATAGAGTAGATCAGCTCGGGTTGTTTACTTTCTCTCAGCCCTCTCAGAAGGCTGAGAGGGACGTGCTTCAGAAGGAGAAGATTACCAGGGGCATGGACAGGATGGATAGACAGCAGCTGTTCCTTTCAGTCAAAGGGCGAAGAACAAGGGAGTGCCATTTTAAAGCGAAGGGTTTGATAGTTAGTGAGGATTTGAGGATTGGTTTTCATCCAGAGGCTGTTGGGGTCAGGAATGCACTTCCTGGGAGGGCAGTTGGCAGAGGTAACCTCACAACTGTTAATAAACACATGGTCATGCCCTTGAAGTGTCATGGCATACATGGATATGTGCCACGTATTGGAAAGTGGGACTAATGTAGGTCGTGCTGTATTTATGACAATGCAGAATCAGTGCTTATGTGATTGCATGGGTTGGATGGTCAATCATTGTGCAGTATAAGACAGGAATTGATGAGTTTCTGAAGAATGCATGAACTAGGATTATAAAAGTGAACATGTCTCCTTGAGCTAGAACAGGAAAAGCCAAAAGTGTCTAATGCCCTGCTCCCTTCCTGATGTTTCTGTGCAGTGTGCGGGAAAGCTCTATCATTGTTGTCACAAGCTCTTAAACATTAGGAAGGCAGCATCTGTCTGGTTGAAAGGACTGTGTTTCCCGTTCCCTTTTCCAAAACTCGTTGCCGGTGTTCTGTCTGGATTTATCCTTTAAAAACTCACAGTAATTTGATTCAATTGAGTGTCTTGCTTGGCTGTTTCAGAGACCATTGTAGAGTTTATCACATGTCTGTGTGTTTGGAGACACTTGTAGGCCAGACTAGGAAGTACGGGAGATTCACTTCCTGAAAGTACATTGGGGAAGGGACAGATGTTTACAATGGACATTAGATTACGGTCAATATGACTGGTACCAGGTTTTATGTCTTGATATTTTATTAATTGTTTTCAACTTCCACCAGCTGCCAGAGCATTATCCTGGTATGGATCAGTAATCCAGTGACATTTGCACAACAGCACCATCTCCACATGGGGACCTATCGGAAACCACACTGCGCACATTATTTCTGTGTTGCTTGACAACTCTGTCAAAAAGAACTCCCACCAATGTGATGATCGCGACGGGACCGAGGGCGTGGTAAGTGGTCAGACTGTAGTCATTCCCTTGTTATGGGACTGGGTATAGTTGAGGAACTTTTCACGTGGCCAGGTAGATGTCAGAGTTGAGCTGGATTGAATCAGCTTCCCCAGCGACACGGCTTGTCGTACAGTACAATCTTGATGCCTATTGCAGGAATGGTGTCCGGGTCCATTGCCTTTGTAATATCTACTGTGTTCAGCTGTTTCTTCATGTCACGTGCAGCGAATCGAATTGGTTGAAAACTGGCATCTGGGATTCTGTGGGCATCACGAGGAGGGTAAATTGGATTATCGACTCAATACTTCTGGCTGAGGATGCTGCAGATACTGCATCCTTGTCTTTTACACTGATGGACAGGGCTGGGAATATTTGTGGAGCCCTCTCCTCCTGTAAGATGTTTATTAATCCATCGACATTGATGACAGGATGTGGCTTGACTGCAGAGTTTCGATCTTATCTGTTTGTCTTGGGATCATTTCCCCCTCTCCACCAGATGGTAGGTCTGCTGTTTATAATGTAACCAGCCAAGTGCGGTAGCTTTAATCGGTTGTTATCAGGTTTAGATACACATGGTTCTGACATTGGAATGTTCACCCAAACTCGGCACTGAACCATTACTCGGCTTGATGATAATGGTAGTATCATGGATTATCCTGGAGGAAAAGTTATGGATTGTGATTGAATGCAATTCTGCGGTGTGAGCTGCAATGTCTGCAAATCAATTCTTCTGACTTTCCCCCAGTTCACACTGAGACCCGTTCACCTATCAGCCCTGTACTCAGTGACCTAACCTGGTTTCTGATGAGCGAACACATCCAGTTTCATAATCGCATTCTGATGAGGGTCTCACACCGACGTCACGCCTCCAATTTGTTACATTACACAGATGCTTTAAAATATTAATCTGAAACGTTTCCTTTCCCGTAATACAATCTCCTGTGTTTCAAATGAATGCTTTTTTTCCCTCTGTTTTTCTCCCTGGTCATGATTAAGACCTCTGTCGTGTCAGTGATGCCAGCCTTATGTCGTTTTAGAGCCAATGAACTTGTGCACTTTGCGTTTTTGTTCCCTTCCCAATGTAAAGCGCTCTCTGCTGGACAGAGCTTTTGAGCAAATTCGACACATGTCTTTCGAAAATGTTCAAAAACAGAAATTGCTGAAGAAACTAAGCAAGTCTGGCTGCATCTTGTGAAGTGAAAGCTGAGTTCATCTTTCGGATCCAGTGACCCTTCGACAAAGCTCCCACTTTCTACAACAATTTGTGCATTTTAATTTCCAGTATTCATAGATATTTGTTTAATTGAAATTCTGTGCTGTGCTTATTCATTTCTGGAGAAACTCAGCAGGTCTGGAAGCATTTACAGAGACAGAGAAACAGGGTTAGCGTTTCAAGTCCAGTCTGACACTTCCTCAGAAAAATGATTGGAAACTGGGCATTTTAGTCCCTTGCCAGAGGTGGGGGATAGATGACAGGGAAAAGAGGGTGCGACAACAGATAAACAGGCTTTTAGCGGTGGTGAACGAGAAGATGGTATAAAATGAGTTTAAATTAAGATGTGAAGGGGGGGAAAGGAGTTCTCTCTATTGAGTGCAAGATAAAGAAGACACAACCACATATGTTCATAGGGAGGCCAGGAGGGAAAATGTTGAACATATGGTATTATATAGATCTGGCCAGAGATGCATTTTCACTGTAGAAATCATCACCGCCGACAGACAAAGGAATTCATGTGCTTGATGACTTATTAGCAATAGTAAGATTTTCATGCTGCCTCAGTATTGTAACATAAATAAAAAAAAACAAATAACAGTCTGCAGTTTGGGCTGAGTGTTGTTTACCTGTCACTTTTAACATGGCTTCAAACTTGCAGTGCTGATCTTTAAATGCTTGTTCTTGAAGTTAGTATCAGATGGAGTGTAGGAGATTGAGGGGTGACATTATAGAAATTTACAAAATCAGGGGAGGCATGGATAGGGCGAAAAGCCAAGGTCTTTTCCACAGGATAGGAAAATTAAATCAGAGAACCATAGGTTTATGGTGGAATAGGGAAGATTTAAAAGGGAGGAAGAGGCAATTGATTTTACACAGAGGGTGACGTGTTTATGGAATGCGCTGCCAGAGGAACACTGGCAGATGCAAGTACAGCTCCAACATTTGAAAGACATTAGGACAAACATATGAATGGAAACCGTTTATAGGCCTATGTGCCAAATGCAAGAAGATGGGAATAGTTTAGTTTGGAAAACCTGGCCGGCATGGAGAAGTTGGACCAAAGATTCTGTTTGTATGCGGTAAGACTGTATGAATATCGAAATCAAAGAAAAGGGAAGAAAAGATGTGATGTAAGCAAATTGGCAAGAAATATAAAAACAAGCAGCAGGAGCTTTTCCATGTATGTAAGAAGGGTTCAAGAGGTGTGTGTGATCTTTGGTAGAAAGGAAGTCAGGAAGTATATTCAAGACATTTGAAGTGTGTGACTGGGGAACTGGATACAGGGAACAGAAAGGTAATTTACACCAATATTTTACTTCGTCCCTCACAGGTGAAGGTACTGTAAGTTTTTCAATGGTATAAACAAAATGGTAATAGGAGGGAAGATCCAGAACTAACAAAAGGAACAAGACATTTCTCAAACAGATGAGACCAAGGGTAAACAGGTCATCAGCAATTCATAGCTGGTTTTCAGAAAAGTGGACACAGAGTGGCAGGTGGCACTGTGTGAAATATTCCATAACTCTCTGGATTAAAGGAGTGTTCCAGTGAAACTGGAGACCCTCCAATGTGGCGCCTGTCTTCAAGAAACGAGCGAGACTAAAAGCGGGAACCACCTAGCCTAACCATGATTGCTGGGAATCTGTGAGAGTCTGTTATTAAGGAAGGGACTGCAGGCCATATAGAAAAGCTTCACAGAGAGTCAGCATAGTCATGTTAAATCCGAACTATATTTTGTCTGTAAAATAATTCAAATGTTTTCTGGAGATCCATTAGAATGTAACAAGCGGCCTTGATAAATGGGGACTGGTACACATAGAGTCATAGAATCATCGAGATGTACAGCATGGAAACAGAACTTTCAGTCCAACCTGTGCATGCCGATCAGATATCCAATCTAATCCCACTTGCCAGTACCCGGCCCATATCCCTCCAAAACTTTCCTATTCATATACCCATCCAAATGCCTCTTAAATATGCAATTGTACCAGCTTCCACCACTTCCTCTGGCAACTCACTCCATACACGTCTGCATGAAAAAGTTGCCCATTAGGTCTCTTTTATATCTTTCCCGTCTCACCCTAAACCTATGACCTCTAGTTCTGGACCCCACGACCCCAGGGAAAAAACTTTGTCTATTTATCCTATCCATGCCCCTCATAATTTTGTAAGCCTCTATAAGGTCACCCCTCAGCCTCTGACGCTCCAGGTAAAACAGCCCCACCCTGTTCAGCCTCTCCTTATAGTTCAAATCCTCCAACCCTCGCAAAATCCTTGCAAATCTTTTCTGAACCCTTTCAAGTTTCACAACATCTTTCCGATAGGAAGGAGACCAGAATTGAACGCAATATTCCAACAGTGGCCTAACCAATGTCCTGTACAGCCGCAACATGACAACATGACCTCCCAACTCCTGTACACAATACTCTGACCAATAAAGGAAAGCATCTCAAACGCCTCCTTCACTATCCTATCTGCCTGCGTCTCCACTTTCAAGGAGCTATGAACAAGGCCTCTTTGTTCAGCAACACTCCCTAGGACATTACCATGAAGTGTATAAGTCCTGCTAAGATTTGCTTTCCCAAAATGCAGCACCTCGCATTTATCTGAATTAAACTCCATCTGCCACTTCTCAGTCCATTGGCCCATCTATTCGAGATCCTGTTATAATCTGCAAACTTACTAACTACCTCTTATGCTCACATCCAAATCATTTATGTAAATGACGAAAAGTAAAGGACCCAGCACCGATCCTTGTGGCACTCCACTGGTCACAGGTCTCAAATCTGAAAAACAACCCTCCTCCACCACACTCTGTCTTCTACCTTTGAGCCAGTTCTGTATCCAAATGACGAGTTCTCCCCGTATTCCGTGAGATCTAACCTTGATAATCAGTCTCCCATGAGGAACCTTGTCACCATCCCCGCCCCAGAATCCTGAGACGAACTCCACCCCTGCTCATGACTCCACCCACATTCCCCCCCACCACGCCAACTCCGTTACATTCTCCGCCCCCACTCCCATCTCAATACCCCACACCGATTCCCAGCTCCCAGCCCTGCCGAGTTTTCATTACCCCTCCAGACCTGCCCCTCACGGTGGATGAAAGATCAGTCCACGGCAAAGGATTCACCTGTATCACCCTCTTCCCACACATCAATGAATTTAATAAACGCCGTGATGTCAAACACTTCTTCTGCCACCTCCGTGCTCACATTTACAATCAGGACTCCAGTCCACCTTCCGAGGACCCCTTCACCCACCTCCAATACGCTCGATCTACCTCTACACCCCGTGCCAGCCTATTACCCGCCCTCGACCTCTTCATTTCCATTTGCCGCTGGGATGTTAACCGCCTCAACCTGTCTACGCCCCCTCCCCCATTCCAACCTCTCACCCTCACAACGTGCAGCCCTCCACTCCCACTGTTCCAATCCCGACCTCACTATTAAGACAGCATTCAAAGGGGGTGCAGTGGTAGTCTGGCGCACTGACCTCGACACTGCTGAAGCCAGACGCCATAAAGAAGTCACCTCTTCCCAGCACCCCCTCGACCTTGACCCCACCCCATCACCAAACCGTCATCTACCAGACCATACAGAACCTCATCACCTCAGGAGATCTCTCACCCACAGCTTCGAACCTCACAGTCCGGGAACCCCGCTCTGCCCGATTCTACCTCCTTCCCAAGATCCACAAGCCTGACCACCCTGGCCGACCCATTATCTCAGCATGTTTCTGCCCCACTGGACACATCTCTACCTACGAGGAGAAAGTGAGGTCTGCAGATGCTGGAGATCAAAGTTGAAACTTTATTGCTGGAACAGCACAGCAGGTCAGGCAGCATCCAGGGAACAGGAGATTCGACGTTTCGGGCACAGGCCCTTCTTCAGGAATTCCTGAAGAAGGGCCTGTGCCCGAAACGTCGAATCTCCTGTTCCCTGGATGCTGCCTGACCTGCTGTGCTGTTCCAGCAATAAAGTTTCAACATCTCTACCTACGTCCACACTGTCCTAACCCCCCCAGTCCAGGAACTCCCCACATATGTTCGGGACACAACCCACCCCTCCACCTCCTCCAAGACTTCACTTTCCCCGGCCCCCAACACCTCATCTTCACCAAGGATATCAAATCCCTCTACATCTCCATCCACCATGACTATGGCCTCCAAGCCCTCCATTTATTCCTCTCCCGACGTCCCCAACAACACCGTTCCACCGACACTCTCATTCGTTTGGCTGAACTGGTCGTCACCCTCAACAATTTGTCCTTTGAATCCTCCCTCTTGGGCACCCATATGGACCACAGCTGTGCCTGTCTCTGTTGGCGACGTAGAAAAGTCCATCTTACGTAGTTACACCGGCATCACTCCCCATCTCTTTCTCCACTATATTGATGAATGCATTGGCGCCACCTCGTGCTCCCACAAGGAGGTTGAGCAATTCATCAACTTCACCAACACATTCCATCCTGCCTTTATGTTTGCCTGGAGCATCTCTGACACCTCTCTCCCCTTCCTGGACCTCGATATCTCCATTAATGACGACCGACTTGGCACTGACATTGTTTATAAACCCACCAACTCCCACAGCTTCCTGGATCACACCTCTGCCCACCCTACCTCCTGCAAAACATCAATCCCATGTTCCCAATTCCTCTGCCTCCCCCGTATCTGCTCCCATGTGGACCAGTTCCACCACAGAACACACCAGATGGCCTCCTTCTTCAGAGACAGCAATTTCCCTTCCCACATGGTTAAAGATGCCTTCGAACGCATCTCATCCACATCCCGCCCCTCCGCACTCAAACCCCACCCCTTCAACTGTAACAAGGACAGAACCCCCCCGGTGCTCATCTTCCACCCTACAAACCTTCGCATAAACCAAATCATCTGCCGGCGTTTCCACCACCTCCAAACGGACCCCACCACCAGGGATATATTTCCCTCGCCACTCCTTTCCGCCTTCCCTAAAGACCATTACCTCCATGACTACCTGGTCAGGTCCACGCTACCCACCCTGCCATCCTGGCACCTTCCCCTGCCACTGCAGGAACTGCAAAGCCTGAGCCAACACCTCCTCCCTCATCCCCAGCCAACGTCCCATAGGAGCCTTCCACATCCATCAAAATTTTACCTGAACATCCACCAATATCATTTATTGTAACCGTTGATCCCAATGCGGTCTCCTCTACATTGGGGAGACTGGACGCCTCCTAGCAGAGCGCTTTAGGGATCATCTCCGGGACACCCGCAGCAATCAACCACACCACCCTGTGGTCCAACATTTCAACTCTCCCTCCCAGTCAGCCGAGAACATAGAGGTCCTGGCCTCCTTCACCGCCGCTGACTCACCATCTGATGCCTGGAGGAAGAATGCCTAGTCTTCTGCCTCAGAACACTTCAATCCCAGGGCATCAATGTGGACTTCACCAGTTTCCTCATTTCTCCTCTCCCCCTCATCCCACCTCCAGCCTTCCAGCTCAGCACTGTCCCCATGACCTGTCCTACCTGCCTATCTTTCATTTATCTTTCCACCCTAAAGGCACTCTGCCTCTACTCTTGGTGAAGGGCGTTTGCCCGAAACGTCAATTTTCGTGCACGACGGATGCTGCCTGGACTGATGTGCTTTTCCAGTACCATTCTAATCTAGAATCTGGTTTCCAGCATCTGCAGCCCTTGTTTGAAACTTGCCAATCACCTTACCGATGTCCATATAGATCACATCTACTGCTCTGCCCTCATCAATCTTCTTTGTTTCTTCTTCAAAAAACTCAATCATGTTTGAAAGACATGATTTGCCACGCACAAAGCCATGTTGACTATCCCTAATCAGTCCTTGTCTTTCCAAATACATGTACATCCTGTCCCTCAGGTTTCCCTCTAACAAATTGCCCACCACTGAGGTCGGGCCCACCGGTCTATTGTTCTCTGGCTTGTCTTTACCGCCCTTCTTAAACAGTGGAACCACGTAGGCCAAACTCCAGTCTTCTGGCACCTCACCTGTGACTATCAACTTTATAAATATCTCAGCAAGAGGCCCATCAATCATTTCTCTAGCTTCCCATAGAGTTATCGTGTACACCTGAACAGGTCCTGGGGATTTATCCACCTTTAACCATTTAAAGACATCGAGCACGTCGTCCTCTGTGATCGTGACATTGTGCAAGGTGCAGTCAGTCCTTGCCTTTCCAAATACATATACATCCTGTCCCTCAGGATTCCCTCCAACAACTTGCCCACCGCTGAGGTAAGGCTCACTGGTATATAGTTCCCTGGTTTGTCTTTACCGCCCTTCTTAAACAGTGACAAAACATTTGCTAACCTCCAGTCCTCTGGCACCTCACCTGTGACTATCGATAATACAAATATCTCAGCAAAAGGCCCGGCAATCACTTCTCTAGCTTCCCACAGAGTTCTCAGGTATATCTGATCAGGCCCTGGGGATTTATCCACCTATAACCATTTCAAGATATCCAGCACTTCCTCCTCGGTAATCAGGACATTTTGCAAGATGTAACCATCTATTTCCCTACCATCTATATCTTCCATATCCTTTTCCACAGTAAATGCTGATGAAAATATTCATTTAGTATCTCCCCAATTTTCTGTGGCTCCACACAAAGGCTGCCTTGCTGATCGTTGAGGGGTCCGATTCTCTCCCAGTTATCCTTTGGTCCTTAATATATTTGTAAACACCCTTTGAATTCTGGTTAACTCTATTTGCCAAAGCTATCTCATGTCCCATTTTTGCCCTCCTGATTTCCCTCTTAAGTATACTCCTAAATCCTTTATACTCTTCTGAGGATTCACTCTATCTATCCTGTCTATACCTGACATATGCTTCCTTCTTTTTCTTAACCAAACCCTCAATGTCTTTAGTCATCCAGCATTCCCTATACGTACCAGCCTTCCCTTTCACTCTGACAGGAATATACTTTCTCTGGATTCTTGTTATCTCATTTCTGATAGCTTCCCATTTTCCAGCCGTCCCTTTACCTGCGAACATCTGCCTCCAATCAGCTTTCGAAATTGACCTTTCTCCAATTTAGAATTTCAACTTTTTGATCTGGTCTATCCTTTTCCATCACGATTTTAAAACGAATAGAATTATGGTTGCTGGCCCCAAAGTGCTCCCCCACTGACACCTCAGTGACCTGCCCTGCCTTATTTCCCAAGAGTAGGCCATGGATTACACCTTCTCTCATAGTTGCATCCACATACAGAATCAGAAAATTGTCTTGTACACACTTAAGTAATTCCTCTCCATCTAAACCTTTAACACTATGGCAGTCCCAGTCGATGTTTGGAAAGTTAAAATCCCCAACCATAACAACCCTATTATTCTTACAGATAGCTGAGATCTCCTTACAAGTTTGTTTCTCAATTTCCCTCTGAATATTAGGGGATCTATAATACAATCCCAATAAGGTGATCATCCTTTTTTTTTCAATTCCACCCAAATAACTTCCCTGGATGTATTTGCAGGAATATCCTCCCCCAGCACAGCTGTAATGGTATCCCTTATTAAAATGCCACTCCCCCTCCTCTCTTGCCTCCCTTTCTATCCTTCCTGTAGCATTTGTATCCTGGAACATTAAGCTGTCAATCCTGCCCATCCCTGAGCCATGTTTCTGTAATTGCTATGAGATCCCAGTCCCATGTTCCTAACCATGCCCTCAGTTCATCTGCCTTTCCTGTTAGGCCCCTGGCATTGAAATAAATGCAGTTTACTTTGTTTGTGCTACCTTGTCTCTGCCTGCCCTGACAGTCTGACTCGCTTCTGTTCTCAACTGTACCAGTCTCAGATTGCTCTCTTTCCTCACTATCTTGCAGGGTCCCAAACACCCCTCCTCTTCCAACGCCGCCACCTTATTACTTTAAATCCTCCCAAGCAGTTCTAGCAAATTTCACTGCTAGTATATTAGCCCCCTTCCAATTTAGGTGCAATCCGTCCTTCTTGTAAAGGTAACTTCTACCCCAAAAGAGATTCCAATGATCCAAAAATATGAATCCTTCTCCCATACACGAGCTCCTCAGCCATGCATTCATCTGCTCTATCCTCCTATTCCTGCCCTCACTAGCTCGTAGCCCTGGGAGTAATCCAGATATTACTACCCTTGAGGAGCTCCTTTTTAAATTTCTACCGAACTCTCTGTAATCTACCTTCAGAATCTGAAAAATATTCCCTTCCTATATCGTTGGTTGCAATGTGGACAATGATCTCTTGGTGGCCCCTCTCCCCCGTGAGAACATTCTGTACCCTCTCTGAGACATCCTTGATCCTGGCACCAGGAAAACAACACACCAGGAAACTCATCTCTACCTACCTCGACACTGTCCTATCTCTCCTAGTCCAGAAACTCCCCACATATGTTCGAGACACCACCCACGCCCTCCACCTCCTGCAAGACTTCCGTTTCCCCGTCCCCAACGCCAGATCTTCACCTTGGATATCCAATCCCTCTACACCTCCATCCGCCATTACCAGGGCCTCCAAGCCGTCCGTTCCTTCCTCTCCCGACGTCCCCAACAGTACCCTTCCACCGACACTCTCAATCGTTTGGCCGAACTGGTCCTCACCCTTAACAATTTCTCCTTTGAATCCTCCAACTTTCTCCAGACCAAAGGGGTAGCCATGGGCACACGTATGGGCCCCAGCTATGCCTGTCTCTTTGTTGACTACGTCGAACAGTGATCTTCCGTAATTACACCGCCACCACTACCCACCTCTTCCTCCGCTACATTGATGACTGCATTGGCGCCACCTCGTGCTCCCGCGAGGAGGTTGAGCAATTCAACTTCACCAACACATTCCACCCTGACCTTAAATTTACCTGGACCATCTCTGACACCTCCCTCCCCTTTCTGGACCTCTCCATCTCCATTCGTGACGACCGACTTGACACTGACAGTTTTTACAAACCAACTGACTCCCACAGCTACCTGGATTACACCTCTTCCCACCCTATCTCTTGCAAAAATGCCATCCCGTATTCCCAATTCCTCCGCCTCCGCCGTATCTGCTCCCAGGAGGAGCAGTTCCACCACAGAACACACCAGATGGCCTCCTTCTTTAGAGACCGCAATTTCCCTTCCCACGTGGTTAAAGATGCCCTCCAACCCATCTCATCCACATCCCGCCCCTCCGCACTCAGACCCCACCCCTCCAACCATAACAAGGAGAGAACGCCCCGGGGCTCACCTTGCACCCTACAAACCTTCGCATAAACCAAATCATCCGCCGACATTTCCGCCACCTCCAAACAGACCCCACCACCAGGGATATATTTCCGCCCCACCCCTTTCCGCCTTCCGCAAAGACCGTTCCCTCCGTGACTACCTGATCAGGTCCACGCCCCCCTATGACCCACCCTCCCATCCTGGCACCTTTCCCCTGCCACCGCAGGAATTGTAAAACCTGTGCCCACACCTCCTCCCTCACCTCTATCCAAGGCCCTAAAGGAGCCTTCCACATCCATCAAAGTTTTACCTGCTCATCCACTAATATCATTTATTGTATCCGTTGCTCCCGATGCGGTCTCCTCTACATTGGGGAGACTGGGTGCCTCCTAGCAGAGCGCTTTAGGGAAGATCTCCGAGATATCCGCACCAATCAACCACACCGCCCCGTGGCCCAACATTTCAACTCTCCCTCCCACTCTGCCGAGAATATGGAGGTCCTGGGCCTCCTTCACTGCCGCTCCCTCACCACCAGACGCCTGGAGGAAGAACGCCTCATCTTTCGCCTCGGAACACTTCAACCCCAGGGCATCAATGTGTACTTCAACAGCATCCTCATTTCCCTTTCCCACACCTCATCCTAGTTTCAAACTTCCAGCTCAGCACTCTCCCCATGACTTGTCCGGACTTGTCCGACCTGCCGAGCTCCTTTGCCACCTATCCACTCCACCCTCTCCTCCCTGACCTATCACCTTCATCTCCTCCCCCACTCACACATTGTACTCTATGCTACTCTCTCCCCACCCCCACTCTCCCCTAGCTTAACTCTCCACGCTTCAGGCTCACTGCCTTTATTCCTGATGAAGGGCTTTTGCCCAAACATCGATTTCGCTGCTCGTTGGATGCTGCCTGAACTGCTGTGCTCTTCCAGCACCACTGATCCAGAATCTGGTTTCCAGCATCTGCAGTCATTTTTTTTTAACTTGAAGAAACGGGCTGGCATTGAATGAGAGGAATATTATGAGATTGAGTGTGTAGTTAATGAGGTGAGTTCGATAAGATAGCACCAAGATTCTAGCTCAGCCTCGTACAGACAATCCCTCAGTCACAATTAATAAAATTGTCACTGAAACAAATTATTGTTAGATGCAGCCCAATGAATCGAAGACTCTGCTGACCCCACACCCAGTTACAATGTTGCAGAACAAATGCTCATCCAAAACTCTCCATCATCTTTACTGACACCAATATCCCCTTCAGCTATCATTCCTGGGAATACTGGCTCATGTTGCAGAATGCTGTCGAAATGTCTTCATTTCAGCATTCTGAAATCTATGACCTTACATGAAATTGTCTCTCAAACTCCCTTTATTTTTTTTCCCCAAAATCCTTTTGATTGTTGGTTGCTAAACTGATTTCCCCGCCATCTCTCTCTGACAGGGACTAGGGATTACGGAATAGGTAACAAGGACTCTGTATCAGGGTGATAATGTACCCAGACGGTGAATTCAGAGGAAAGGGCTGTGCATCCCAAGCAGTGTTTAAAATCCTACCACAGCCGATGTCAGAGCTTAAATTCGAATGACAAAAATTGGAATGAAACCTAATTTCACTCTTGGAAACCAGAAACCGTCAGGATTTATTTTTATTTTCTCACTGATAGTCTTTGGTAAAGAATCTTAACATCATTGCCCAGTCTGATCTCAGTGTGACTCCAGACCAACAACAAAATTGTTGGCTCCATTTTGTCTTGACAAATGGCCGTGTGGTCAAGTATAATTAGTGATGGACAACAAATGCTGCCCTTGGCCGTGATGCTGGCATCCCGGAAAACAACAACATTAAAGGTGAAATAAACCAAGGAATGGTGGGTGCTAGAGCTCGAGAATAAAATTCTCCAGCGTCTGAAAGTGTTGGAGAATCTCGCAGGTATGGCAGCTTCTGTCAGGGAAAATGCAGATAACGGTTTGAGTCCAGCGACCCTGTTTCAAAACTGAAAGCAAGCTGGGAAATAATATTATTTATCCTGGTATCCTGGATGGTTGGGTTGGAGAGAGAGGTGGGGGCCAGGTTTAAATTGAATGGATGGAGAAATGGCCAGAAAAAGAGAGGAAAATAAATGAAAAGTGAGCAAAGGGATTGCTGATGATGAACTGAAAGGAAAACAAAATGGCAAGTTATTCTCATATTTCCCCGTTTTCCCATATTCCTGTATATCGCGTCCATTTAGATTTGTCCCTGTTTAAAGTGAATTGGGTCCCTGTATCTCTCTTCTCTGAGTGTGATGACCAAATCCAGTAGCAATATTGGTGCTGCCCTTCTAGTTGCTGAGACATAGAGAAAGATAATGTTACATTGTCAACTGCTTCTTTGGAGAGAGAAACTGTTACTGTGGGACTCTGTAGAGATGCAACGGCTTTCTCAGCCAGGAAGAGAAACTCAGGAGTAGAAATAAATTTCAACACTGAGCGCGTGCACATTCCGTGTGGGGAATTTACTTGTTCCTGTCATTGGAAAATCAGTGGATTTTCTGGGGAGGCTTATCTCGGGTTTGTATTGTCAGCTGCTGAGTCTGGTGACCCCACTCTATACCCTGCATTTACAGAGTGTCTGGGACATGATAAACAAATGTAGGTGAGGCTCCACAGAAAGGAAGCTCTATAAATAGGGAGGTGCAGGACAGTGCATTATCTCTCCTGGGATTTCCCGGGACATTTGTCTAAGCTGGACCAGGTGTCAGGTATGAAACCAGTTTGTTTCAAAATTGAGGTGGTCACTGAGCTGTGTCCCCTCCTTTAGTATACTGTGACAGGACTGTGCTGATGCTCACCATGAATTAAACTGCATTAATTCTGGGCAGGCGTGATTAACATATCCATCGTCACCGGAGTGCAGTCCTCCGATATATTCACTGGCTGAAAGAACCCCTCTGTCCACTGAGAGCAATATATTGTGTCCATCTCCCTGAGGAAGATACAGAAAGAAACTTCCAGAAATACAGGGGAACAGAGTGACTGGTGAAAATGAGGAACAGCAGGAAATTAGAATTACTAAAAGTACGTCTTTCAAAACCTCATTGAATTTAAGGTTGCTATATTGCTGCATCTGATGAACTACATCCCAGATTATTGTGGAGGTGGCAGTAGAGCTAGTGAAAAAATTGCTGATTATTCTTCAAAGCTGGTTAGATTCTGGAAAGGATCCTCCAGACTGGAAAGCAGCGATTGTAAACCTAAATATTTAAAACAGGACGGAGAGAGCAAACAGCAAACTAAACAGTGGATAGCTTGATGTCAGCTGTGAGAAAAAACATTGGAATCTTTCGTGAGGAATGTGACAACTAGACACTTGGAAAATAATGTCATGATTCGGTAGAGTCAATCTAGATTCAGGAAGGGGAAATGATCTTGATCTTTGATAAACCTGCTGGATTTTTTTGGAGGTTGTCCGTTGTGACATCGACAATTGAGAACCAGTGGGAATGAAGTATTTGAATTTTCAGCAGATATTTGACATGACTGAACACAGGTGAGTAGAGAATGTTAGAATCCATGGGTAGGTAGGGGTGGAATACACCGAATGTATTAAAAGTTGGATAATCGAGAGAATGCAGAGAGTAGTATAATTATCTGGAGTGAAGGCTTTGGGGTATCAGAAGGATCAGTGTTTGGGCAATAGCTCTTCGCAAGATCTAAAATATTTCAGATATGAACAACAAATATCAACATCCACATTTATGTTCATTAAATAGTGAGAGATTGGGAAGTGCTTTTGTTGAAACAGACCTGATGTGCTTGGTCATAAGTCACAAAAAGTTTTTTTACGCAGCAGGAAGTAAATGCTATGTGGCTAATGATTAAAGTACCAGAGTAAATGTACCTTTCCCAATGATAGTGTTTTGTTGAGAGACTGTTAGATGTATTGTGTACAGGTTTACTCAGCAAAGGGGTTTCACCAGACTAAACCCTGGCATGATATTACCATGAGGAGGATGTGAAGAAACTTGTTCTTAATAAGTGTGTTAAGGTGTTTGTGAGGTTATATTTTAAAAAGTGCTGAAGCACATTGAATGTTGAAGATACAAAATTGCCTTATTGTACCAATTAAAGGAATGCCCAGGCAAATTCACATTTCCTATGCATTGGAGTGCAAATATATCCACTGTAAATATATTGGATGGTGCCTGTTCTAGTCGAGGAGCGGTCTGCACGGTAACAGCATGGAGATTGTGGTTTTTGAGGGTGGTGGTGGTGGGAGGTTCAGCAGGTTACAGTATTGCAAACGGACAACGCAGCAGAATCATCTAGCCTGCGATAAGAAACAATGCATCATTCTCCCTCAATACTAACTTCACGAGAGCAATGGGTGATGGGAGATGCGACCAATAGCCAACGGTGCCAACATTCAATCCAGTCCAGTAGTTTTTGTGAACTGAAGGAACCATACTGAAGGGGGTTAAATTGAGCTGTTTGTTCAGTGACTGTGAATGATGCTAGTCTCCATGGATCCTAGTTGTGTCACTGGATGTTTTCCGTCTCCTATTAGTAAGGGACCTCTTGCAATGGTTTATGCCATTGTAGCATCAATTCCAACGCTCAAAGTGATCAGCAGCTGCAGAGACAGAAAAAGTAGATTTAAACATCTGAGAATAGTCTGGAATGATCCATTAATGGATCAGAATCTGAGAACATTAGACTGGAATGCTGCAACAATGGACAGGGGTTTATCCGTTGGTCTTTTCTATTTTTCCTGGTCTTGGTCAACATTATCAGATCGGATATGGGGTGCACTGATGATTATCCAGGCGGGTTACTATCCTATCCTCGCTATTGTTGGTGTTCCTGGTAAGTTTCTTCATCTCTATCCATTTATTAATCTCTTCAACCATGGCGAACTTCGTTGTTATTTCTGTTATCTATATTTGACAAAAACGGAAACTATTGTCTTCAGTTTCAAATGCAAATTCCATTGATTAGCCACTAATTTCAGAACTGTCCACACCCCCGCCCTCACAAACATCTGAGAACGAGACTGTTCACAATACCGAATTTACATAAATAAAATTCATTTGTGTCTCGGTATTCTGTCTATCACAAAACCTATCCACTACCAGCTCGATTGTATGCCCAGTCACCATCTTGGCTTCAAACTGACGCTTAATAAACCATTATCTATGCTTTGATAAAATTCAGTCGTTATGGTTCCACCTCTCCAGTAAGCACTCTTTCAGCTGCAAATATTTCGATCTGAACTTTGTTCTTGTCTCTAAAATAACTTAATGACAGGAACACTCTCTCAGAGCAGTAATGTCAGAAGAAATGTAATTCAGACGCACAGGTTATTATACAGAAAGACACTGTTCCACATCCTACCACGGACGATGTCAGAAAGTAAATACAAAAGACAGGAATTGGAAATAACAACCATAACACTTCCAGCATTTTGTCCATACGTTTATCTATTTCACTGAGGTCCTTTGGTAAATAGATCTTGTGTTATTATCTGGTCTGGCTTAAGATTGATGTGAGACGCACAGCAATGTGCTTGGTTCTGTACTGACTGAAAGAATGACATTTGGTTAGGTCAACAAATGCTGCCCCTGTCAGCGATGCAGACATTCCAAATAATAATAAAATTAAAGGTGAAATAAAGCAAAGAATGATGCAACAAATCAGAAACAATAACGAACGAGAAAGTACCAGACAAACTGAGCAGATGTGGCAGCCTATCTGCCACATTGGGTCGAGAGAAAAATAGAATTGGCAATTCGATTCTAATGACCGTACATCAGAACTGAACACAGTTGGGAAATAGTGTGATTGATGTTGGTGACACCGAAATCTGTTATGAAGGGGAGAAGGACTGAGTTGAATAGATGGAGAAAGAGAGAGATAGAGAGAAAGAAGCAAACAAAGGGATTGTTGATGATCAGCTGGGATGGAAATAAAAAATGAAATTAAACCTTACTTATGTTTCTCCTGTTCCCATATTATTGATAATTATGACCATGTAAGGTATATGGCAAAGTTCCTGTTTAAAGTTATTTATGTCTGTTTTTTTTTTCTCTTCCCTGAGTGGGATCATCTTCCTTGATTCATTAATGGGATGCTGGGCCAACATTTAATTCCCTTTCCTCATTGTCCTTGAAAAGCTTTTGGTGAGCTGCCTTCCTGATCCACTGCAGACCGTGGGCTGTAAGTAGTCAGTGCTGGGGTCCATGCGGTTTCATTTCTTTTGGCTTTGAAGTGACTGATGTAAATGAGTAGCTGGCTTGGCTATTTTAAATTGCAACTGAGAGTTAACCACATTGCTGTGGGTCTGCAGTTACATGTAAGCCCGACCAGCTGAAGATTGTAGATTTCCTGTCCTGAAGGGCATGAGGGTGCCAGGTAGGACAATCAACAATGGTTTCATTGTTTCATTTGATTCTTAATTACTGATATTTTATTGAATTCAATTTCCAACATTTGCCATTGTGGGATTCGGATCCAATGTCTGGGTCATTACCTGATTCCCTGGATTAATATTCGGAGATAATACAGCTGGATCATCGCCTCCTCAGTATCTCCCATCAACTCCAATGGCAACAGTGATGTTGTGGTTGGTGTGACTTTGCTTCATAAGGCAAATAAATGATTGGCAAAAAATGCCATCCTTCGCATTTTGTATTTATGAGAAGGCGAGATGATGGGAAGTCCTCTTGGTGAAAAGGAGCTAGATGTCCTTGATCATGGGGCACGAACAGAATTCATACAGAGCAGTCGGGTACTGGCAGGTGGGACTAGATTGAGTTGGGATATCTGGTCGGCATGGATGGGTCGGACCGAAGGATTTGTTTCCATGCTGTGCATCTCTATGACTCTATGACTCAGCAAATAATCAGAACAATAAATGAGTAGGAGCGTTCATTACAAAATGATTAAAGTATAAGTGTGAAGACACCGTCCTGCAGTTGTGGAGTGTACCTGAGACAGTATTGTCTTTCATTTATAATCAATGATCTCCTTGGTACATAGAGACGGTGTGATGGAGTTTCACCAGACTAATCCCTGCAGTTATGCTACCATGAGGAGAGTGTGAAAGAAATGAGTGTTTAATCTGTAACGCTACAAAAAGAATGAAACGTGATTGCATTAACATTGGAGTGTTATGAATCAACACTCATTACTTCCAAAACAAAATACGGATAGCATTAGATATAACATGTTTTCCATGATACGTGTCTTCACATTTGGACAAATGTATAGATAGGAAAGGTTTAGAAGGATATGGACCAAGCGCAGGGAAATGGGGTTTGCATGGATGGACATTTCGATCAGCATGAACCAGTTTGTGATAATGGGCCTGTCTCTGTGTTGTGGGATTCTATGACTCGATGATCGTTTCCAGAGCTCTATGTAGCCCCCATGTTGTTTGAGAGAGAGCTCCAGGTTCTGAAAGAAGTATCACCGTCTGGATGTACAGTTGGTATGTGACCCTGTATTGAACGTCATTTTGTTCACAAATCTGTCATCAGCCACACTCTGATAGTATTAGCCATTCCCACCAGCTTCTGACCTCCATACAGAACACTAGCCTGTCTTCTCTGACTTATTTTTTGCTAAAAGCTGTTCATTGGCTGAAGTAGACGCTGTCCTTGATGTTTTTCAGAGGGTCAATAAAACGGGACCAGGCAACGATCAGTCTGGTTTGGTACAGACACGAAAGAGATTTTCAGAGGCCTTTTATTTAAATGTAAACAGATGAAACTACAGACCAAAATCGTCATGCTTCAGAAGTGACCTGTATAATGAACGGGGAGTGGTCAGCTCTTTTAGCTGAGCTAGCTGAGTTGAGCTGAGTTGAGCAGTTTTCAGTTGAGTCTTGAACTGGGAAGTTCAACTGGGAGCTGTGTGGAAACTCTCTCTCTTTTCTGCCCTTCAGCTTCAACCTGGAAACATGCATTCCATTATAAAGTTTTTCAAGGAAGTTTGATTATTGGGACTATTGTGTGTATTTGGAATAGCATAATTAAATCTAGCTGGCTAGTTTGAATTCTGTTCGGGTTCTTTATTCTGTTCTTTGTGTTTCATTGTGTAACTTTGTGAATAACGTTTTTTTCTCTGAGTTAAAATCTGGTAGTCACCCGAGCTAAATTACTCCGGGTAATTTTCATTGGATAATGACTAAAACAAACTGCAATGTTATGCACTGGTCTGCTTGCTTAAGAATGTTTTGAGTAGTCTAGCCTCGTCCATAACAGACTGGGGGCTCATTGCTGGATTTTTAACAGCGAGTGGGAGGTGCTAGTGTCTTTAATTCGGGTATTAGTTTGATTGGGTTGACAGAGCTTCGAATAGTAATGGCTATTTCAGTCGCCAAACGTTTCCTGGGTGTGCATGCAGTGACTTTGGAAATTTTACGAAAAGTGAATAAGACCAAGTCGCAAGAATTAGCTGAGAAGCTGGAATTGAAACTGACTGCATCTGTGAGGAAAGGAGAGATAATTACAGCAGTAGCTCGTCAATTAAACTTACTGGAGAAACCATCAGAATCTACAGAGATGGCAAGAATTCAGTTGCAAATGAAACATCTTGAGTTAACATTGAGAGGTAAGGAAAGGGCAGCCAAAATGAAACATTTGACTTTCGATAAAATGCAGAAAGGGGGGGGGGGGGGGTGGAAGAGAGCAGGAGAACAGAGAGTACAAAAATTGGCAAAAGAGAGAGCAACAGGGGAGAGAGAAAGAGAGAGCTTTTGAATAGCAAAAACTGACACTTAAAAAGGATATTCAGTGTAACAGGCTGGAGATAACGTCTGAGGGTGCGCTTAGTAAGGACGAGAGTGAGGATGAGCAAGCCCCTGGTAGTCAGAAGCCTAGTGAGAATTTGTTTGTGTGTGTTCAAGCATTGCCTCAATTTGATGAGAAGAATGTGATGCCCTTTGCATCTGATTTGAAACGTTGGCTATACAAATGCAGTGGCCAGAGGCATTGCGGGTTTTGTTGATCCAAATGAAACTTGTAGGTAGGACTGGTGAGGTACTCACATCCCTGTAGAGGAGGTATCTGGGGAATACGAGGAGGTTAAAAAAAAACATTTTATCTGCATTGGCAACCTTCCAGGAATCTAATGAGGAATCCTGGTCAAACCTACACTGAGTTTGTAAGGAACAAACAGACTAATTTCGATAGTTGGATATGAGCTTTAAAATTCGAGCAAAGCTATAATGCCCTTAGAGAGGTTAGTACTTGGAGGAATTCAAAAATTCACTGCCTGAAGTAGTGCAAACTCAGGTGGTATAGCAGAGTGTAAACAGCAAGGTTAGTTGCTGAAATGGCTGATGATTATGAACTGGTCCATAAACTTGGTTTGGCTTCCAGAACCAGTTCTGGTCTCTGAGGGACAGACGTTGGAGCAAAGAGATATCCTCACGTGCAAAGGGAAAGGTAGATAACAGTGTAGATCATAAGGATAATTTACCACAGTAATAAAGAAAACATTGAGGGGGACAAAGAAGTTAAAATACTATGGTGTTTTCCTTGTAATAAACTGGGCCACACAAAATCACAGTGTTGGTGGGCTGGGAGAAAACCAGATGGAGGATAACAGACAAGCCTGGAAGTTTTGTTAGACTCGTAACAAAAAGCATAAGGGAAGTTAGGCAACTGCCTCAGAGTGTACAAGATGATCAGTGGACGTGCCAATTCTGCATAAAAAAACATACATGAAAGGGTAAAGTTTATTCACATAGGCCAGCAGTAATTGGTAAGGAGGTTCCAATATTAATTGACACAGCATTTTTTCAGTCTGTAATGCTGAGGGGTGAGGCTTTATGCACTCTTGAGATACTATTACCAGAAAATGTGCTGGTAACAGGAATTCATAGTGAGGCAAAAAGTGCTCAGTTATGTAAAGTGTGGCTGGAGAGTCCAGAGAAGTGTGGAGAATGTGTGGTCAGAGTACTGGACCCCTAATTCTCAGCTCCCGAATAAAATTTGTCCTTGCAAATAATATAGCTGATTCACTGGTAGGCGTGCTGCCTACTCTAGTTGAAAAGCCAGTGGAGATGCAGGCAACTGAAAACCTGGAAAATGTTTAACCATGAATTTCCCCTGATTGCGTGATCAGAAGATCACAGATGCACAGGTTTTAGCAGGATAAAGGCACAGATAAGGAAGCTGACGTAGAGTTATCCGAAAGTTTCTTTTTGATCGGATAAGTGGAACAGAGAAGGAACAAGTAGGAAAACATGAACATTTTTGTAGCTCTGGTAAGCTGATTGAATTACAGCAGAAAGATGAGGAGTTAAAAAAATTATATCAAAAGATATTTAACAAGAAAGAAAATGAATGCATTCCTGTGTGATATTACTTAAAAAATGATGTCGTAATGCGGATATGGAGATCAGCATACATTGAAGCAGATCAGACGTGGACAGAAATTCTTCAAATTATTTTACTGTTCGGGTATAGAAAGGAGGTGCTGCGAGTGGCACAAGAGCTACCACTTGGATATCATTTCGGGGTGAGGGCATTACAGGCTGAAATACAAAGCTGTTTTCACTGGCCTGGACTACACAAAGATGTAGTTGAATATTGCCAAGTGTCTCAAACATGTCACACAGGCAGTCATAAAACCTGCAACTTTAATACCGATTCCAGCATTTGAGGAAACTTTCACAAGAATCTTGATAGATTGTGTAGGTCCCCTACCTCAAACAAGAGTGGGAATAAGTATTTATTAAGAATAATGGATATGTCGATTAGATTTCCAGAGGCAGACCCATTATGCAGCATTCCAGCTAAAAGAGTTGTAGAAAAAAATTCTCCTTTTTAAATTAGGTACGGATTACTAATAGAGATCCAGGCAGATCAAACCTCACATCCGAACTATTCAAGTAGGTGATTGATAACTTGGGAATCAAGCAATTCAAATATACTACGTAGTATTCGGAATCACAGTGAGCATGAGCGAGATGGTCTCAAACAGTGAAGACCATATTGAGGGCTTTTGGTCAGGATTATCCAGATGAATGTGATAAGGAAATTCCTTTTGAACTCTGTGATCAGACACGCACGGAATGAATTGACCAAATTCAGACTATTTGAATTAATTTGTGGGCATGAAGTAAAAGGACCATTACCATTGGTTAACGAAAAATTAATAAATCATAATTCAGAGACCACCCATTTGAACGATGTGTCAAATTTTAGGGAACGCTTAAATAGAGCTGGAGGGTGGCTAGACAGCATTTAAAAGTATCGCAGCATACAATGAAACAGGAAGTGGATCAGAAATCACAAATTCGCAATTTTGCAATTGGGAATAAGGTATTGGTGTTACTTCCAGTAACAGCTGAGCCTTTAGAAGCAAGTTTTAGTGTACCTTATCAAATTGGGGAAGAAATTGAATGAGGTGAACAACTTGGTACGGACTCCAGACAGGATGAGATCTCACAGAGTGTGTCATGTGAATTTGCTCAAAAGGTATTTTGAAATGGAAGAGAAGCAAGAGGAGAAGGTGTTAATGATTACAGCACAGAGTGAAGAACCAAGTTCAGAGGATTCTGAATTGGACATTCCTCAAATCAAATTGAACAATGAGAAAGTTGTCAAAAATTGGGATAAACTATTGAGTTACCTTACACAAGAAAAGCAAAGTGACCTGAAAGGGTTATTACGATATCGTGGAGAGATATGCGGCAATAAACTGGGAAGTACGAAAATAATTGTGCATGATGTAGACACAGGGGATTCTGTTCTGATTAAGCAACATCCTTATAGGCACATGTTCAGAAGTAGATAGAGCGCATACTCCAAGATGCCATAATTAAGGACAAAACTATCAGATTGCTTAGATGGAACTTGTGGCTGCAGCCATTCAATCTGACAACTATGCATATGGCAGGTCGCGAAAACGTGAAAGCTCATGAGTTATTGAGACTCGAATGAGATACGAAGGTGTTCGATGGTGGGTGTACCGCGGCCTGAATTTGCATAGGTTTGTGTTTGAATGTTTACAGTTAGTATAGTGTATCTGTTTGTGTTGAGACTACTAACTGGGTTCGAAGGGTTAAAATGCAGCCAGCTTTTAGCATCCATGGTTATTTTTTTTAGGGGGAGGAGACATATCACAAAGCAAGTTCCTTTTTTGTCTAAAAGCTGTTCCTTGGCTCAAGGAGACTCTGTCCTTGATTTTTTTCAGAGGTACAATAAAACGGGGCAAAACTCAGATCAGTCTAGTTTGGTACAGAAATGAAAAGTATTTTCAGAGGCCTTTTGTTTTTATGGAAATAAATGAGACTTCAGGCCAAAGTGGTCATGCTTTATAAGTGACCAGTATAATGAACGGATAGTGGTGAGCTATTTTTGCTGAACTAGCTGAGCTGAGCAGTTTTCAGTTGAGTTTTGAACTGGGAAGTTCGACTGGGAGCTGTGTGGAAACTCTCTCTCTTTTCTGATATTCAACTTCAACCTGGAAGTTCCATTTATACTGGTTTTTATTGGGAGTTTGCGCATTGGGACTATTGTATATATTCAGAATAGCATAATTAAGTCTAGCTGAATCGGTTGAATTCTGTTGTGACTCTTTATTCTATTCTTTGAGTTTTATTGTTTAATTTTATGAATAAAGTTTTTGTCTGTTTTAAAATCTAGCAGTCAATCTAGCTAAATTACTCCGGGTAATTTTCATTGTACACTTACCGAAACAAATTGCAAAGGTATGCTCTAGGCTGCTGCTTAAAAGTGTTTTGAGTGGTCTCGCCTAGTCCGTAATATCTCGGAGATGGAAGGTGCCTCCTTGGGAGTTGGTACAAACCAATCACTTTCCCTCCTCATGGTCAGCATAACACGTGTGTACCATTAGCAATGGGGCCAGGAGGAACAACATGGAGCAGTCTGTCTGTGCAGTCTATGCCTTATTGATTTGTCGTGTTGCAGCAACAATGACATCCTCCTATTTCAGTGTAACAGTTTGGAGGGGCTGTATGGCCTCTTCAGTTCATGTGTCAGTGTCTCGAGGGACTGAATGTCTTCCTCCTGGCCAGAGGGAAGGCATTCAAGGACTTCAGTGGGAAGCCCGTGGTTCCTGCCTACCAACACGTTGTGCTGACTAGACTCGATCTTCCTGAGTCATAGGAGACAAACGGAAGGCTGAAAAAACACTGCAAGACAGGCAGCATCATGAGCTGGGAAAGTCAACATTTCAGGTATACATGTCCTTCAGAACTGGATTGGTGGATAGGGGGAGCTGCAGATAAAGACTGAAGGGGGTGGTTGGGGTGGGGAGATCGGGGGATGGTGAGTTATGGATATGTGGACACAAGTGGTGTGTGCAACCTGATTGGGCGATTGGAGGGATGAATCCCGTTGGCAGCTGAAAGGTAGGGTGGTTAGGTGGAATGGAAGACCTCCCAGTCACTTCCTATTTCAATTCTCTTTCCCAATCCCTTTCAAACATAGCCATCCTTGGCCTCCGCCATTGCCACAATGAAGCAAACCATAATTTGGAGGAACAAGATCTCATCTGTCACCTGTGCAGCCGACACCCGGGAACTCAACATTGAATTCTCCAATTTCAAATAACCTCCCTTCAAATGCCCCGACTCCCTTCCCAGGCTCTCCCCTCCCTTCCATTCCTCTGAGCAAGGTTTTGTCCAGCTACCAACTGGATTCAGCCCTCCCATCAACAACTCGCTGATACCCTTCATCTGTGTTCAATTATCCCCCACCTCGCCACTCTGGCTCCTCCTCCCTCACCCGCCCCTTTATCTATAGACCCCCTTACTCCCATCCACAGTCCTGACGAAGGGTTATATCCAAGGCGTTCACTTCTCAAAGTCTTGATGCTGCCTTGCTTATTTTGTTCTTCCAGCTTCCTGCGTGTGTATTTTGGATTCCAATACCTTTTTTTTTAATTGTCTCCTTGTGTAATAGGTAGGAGTGAGTGAACGCTTTGCGCCTCTTGTTATCCAACAGATCAGATGGGCTGAATGGCTTTCTTATATTACTGTGAAACCAGCTAAAGTTGCTAAAGGAGTTCCTCTTTCTTTTAATCGTGGAAATGTTTAGTGTCCAGCAGTGCTTTTGATTCATGTTACCTTTATATAAACAGCACAAGCTTGAATGTTGTCCAGATTTGATACTTTAGTACCTTAGGAGGTTACTTATTGTTCTGAACATTGTATAATCTTCACAGAACATCCCCACCTCTGATCGTATGACAGAGGGAAAGACATTGATGAAGCAGCTGAAGATGTTTGTGCCAAAGAAGCCATCCTGAGGATTGCTCACAGGGATATCCAGGGACTGGGAGGATTGATGTCAACCAGCCCAATTTTGTTCTCAATGATTCAACCAGTGGGGAGTTTACAACTGATTCCCATTAAGTTAAATTTTGTTCAGTCTCCTTGACATCTCGCTCATTCAAGTACTGTCATGATATCAGGGCCAATCATTTTACGCTGTTTTCATATCTTCTATCCATGTCAACAGCCCAAGGTATATGTGTGGGAAGTGTTTCCTTCTCTCAGAAGGTAGTGATGATTGGGACCAGACAGTTGAGGAGGCCAAATCACTGAAATGTTTGGGGGGTGCGAGTGGGTGTCAGTGGACTTTGACCCGTCAGAGAGTCGAGGGCTACAAAGAATTGGGCATAAAAGAGAAATTGTGGCCGAATGCAGATCAGCCCTGACTTACTGAATGGAAGGGGAGGTCTGAGGGGCTATGTCGCCTGGTTTTATTCCAGTATACCCCATAGTCCAGTCACTTTGTGGCCTCTTCCATTTCCTGTGTTATTAACTTCAAGTAACTGAATAGACTGATCCTGTTGCTGTGTAAATGGATACTGGTGCTGCATGATCTGGTTACACTTTTATAGGTCTTAGGGGCTTATTGGACTCCTCCTGTAATTGTGTATCAGGCTCCAGGGGCTAAAAAGCCTCATTCTGTTCTGGTGTAACTGAAATCCATATTGACTAAATCGACTGCCCTTGGAGAAAGTGAGTTCTGCAGATGCTGGAGATCAGTGTCGAAAAGTGTGGCACTGGAAAAACACGGCAGGTCAGGCAGCATCAGAGGAACAGGAGAATCCATGTTTTGGACGTTCCTCATGAAGGGCTTATGTCCGAAACATACATTCTCCTGCCCCTCAGAGTAGAAATATTCGTTGAGGACTTCACCAATTTCTTATAGTTCCACACATACTTGTCCACTTTGATCTTCTAGGGGTCCTATTTTCTCTCCAGTCATTGCTTTTTTCTTTTAATATACTTAAAGTACCTTTTTGGATTCATCCTAATCTTCTCAGCCAAGGCTCTTTCTTGACCCTTTGCACCCTACTGATTTATTTCCTCAGTAAACTCCTGTATCTCTTATATATCTCCAGGGATTCCCTTGATCCCAGCTGCCTGTACCTGAGCCACGTCCCAAGTTCGAACATGAACCTGTGGACTAGTTTTGTCCCTCTCCATAACTACTTGAAAACTAATAGAACTGTGGTTAGTGGTCCCAAAGTGCTCCCCCAGTATTAACTCATTTACCTGTCCTGTCCTGTTTCCTAAGAAAATTTCGAGTTTTGCCCCTTCCCGAGTAGGACACTCTATATACTGCTTGAGGAAACTTTCCTGACGCATTTAACAGATTCTATCTCATCAAATCCCTTAATGCTCTGGCCGTTCCAGTCTGTATTAGAAAAATGAAAATCCCGTATTATGATAACCCTATTGCTCCTGCAGGTCTCCCCTCTCTACCTGCATATTTGTTACTCTCATTCCTGTTGACTCTTTGGGGGTCTATATTACAATCCCAATCACCTCACTATTCCATTCGTATTTCTTAACTCCAACCACAAAGCCTCACTGGGTGATCCATCAGTTATTTTATCTCTGATTACTACTGTGGGACACCCCTTAATTAGAAATGCAACTCCCCCTCCCCTCCTTCCACCATTTCTGTTTCACCTAAAGCACCTGTTCCCTAGCACATTAAGCTCTCAGTTCTATCCATCACTTAGCCATATTTCTGTAATGGCTATAATTTCTCAGTCCCACCTACGTATCCACGCCCTGAGTTCATCGGCCTTACCTGTCAGCCCTCTTGCATTGAAACAGATGCAATTTAATCCAAAATGCATTACTTCCTCTCTGTCGTTTTCCAGCCTAACCTTACTATTTCTATTTACTCTGTCTCCTTCCACTTGCCTCCCTGCTCTTGAGGATACGACCACCTGCCAATCTAGTTTAAACCCTCCCTTGTAACCCTAGCAAAACTGGCCGCCAATATATTGGTATCCCCTCCAGTGCATGTCTCGGACGGTAATCTCCCTCTCAGGAGATTATCACTGTCAAGGTTTTTTTAAAAATGTTTCTCCTAGCTCTCTGTAATCACGCTGCAGGACCTCGTCCCTATTTCTACGGGTATCATTTGCGCCAACGTGCATTATGATTTCTGGCTGCTCACCGTCCCCCTTGAGAATATTCTGCAGCCACTTGGAGACATCCTGGTCCCTTGCACCTGGCAGGTAGCCCACCATCCTGGATTCCCGTTTGCGACCACAGAATCTCCGAACTGTCCCTCTAACAATCGACCCTCCTATCTTTAACATCCTGTTTAATTTAACCCTTTCCCGTGGTGCCCCAGAGCCAGTGGTAGTACCACCAACCTGGCTACTGCTACTTTCCCCTGAACGGACATCGCCCCCAACAATCCAAACTGGTCTACTTGTTTTCGAGGGGAATGGCCACATCGGATTCGTGTTCTCCCTGCCTACTCCCTTTGCCATTCTTGGTGGTCGCCCATCTACTCTCTGCCTGGAACATGATAGGAAGCAAGGAACGTCTGTTGGGATTAAATTGTGTTTATTTAAATACAACAGGACTGACAGGTAAAGCTAATGAACTCAGGACGATGAACGTTGGACTGGAATATTACAGCCATTGAAGAAACATAACTAGGGTCGTGACTATGAATTTGTCAGTATCTCGGATGACCCTGAGTGCATCCTAGATAAGATTACCTATAGTGATCCACCAAGTCCGCACCAACCTACCGAAGAGCAGCCCACCCAGACCCACTCCCCTATGCGCAACACTACTGGTCATTTAGCATGACCAATTCACCTAACCTGCACATCTTTGGACTGTGGGAGGAAACCGCAGCACCCAGAGGAAACCCATGCAGACACGGGGAGAATGTGCAAACTCCACATAGACAGTTGCCCGAGGCAGGATTTGAACCCTGATCGCTGGTTCTCTGAGGCAGCAGTGCTAACCCAAGAGCCAACGTGCCGCCCAACGTCGCTCCCTAACACGGTCTCCCAGGATCTGAAGCTAAGTGCAGTGCCCACACGTGTAGCCATCAGTGACGGTGGAAATCTCCCCCTGAGCAACCACATACCATAAGAGGAGCATGCGACTGCCCTAAATGCCATCTCGACTGCTGCAACAATAAAGTTAAAAGGGCTATATTTGAGTTTACCTATACATTTTGCTGAGATGGAGCTGTCCGAAGCCTCTCGTGCCAAAGACTTACCGCTTACTCTGCTACCAACGGCATGTCTCTCTATCTCTCCATATTTAATTTTGGTCAGGGAAGGAAGGAGACACGACAGTGATGTAGTGTTTAGGCCTTCAGCACTCTTTGACACCTGGCCTCTGACTACCTGTTCCCCAGTGCAGGTCGCTGCTTGGCCTTGGAGGGTATCTTGCTGAGGTCTTCCTTCTGGTAGTGGTGACTGTGTCGATGCAAATCCTCACCCCGACAGGCAATCCGTGTTATCGCAGTCCTCTCATACTTTCTGTCTATTAGTATCGCGTTTATGAATTCCTTGAATCCCTCGATTGCATTCCAAACACTGTCTCACTCCATCGTGAGAGAGATGGTGTTCTTGTGAATACAGGGCTATTGGAAAAGAACACCATTAGACATAGGGGCAACAATATGTTTATCCTCTCACTGAGTCTGCTTTTCCTTCGATTAGGTGATATTTATTTTGTAAATCCCCCATTCCACTTTCCTGTGATTTCCCCGTAACACTTGTATAAAAACCTGTCTGTCTCAGCCTTTGATGTTTAATGATCCAGCCTCAACAGCCCTCCGAATTTTCTAGAATTGTTTACTTTTCACTGATGTGAGACTTGGTCTTTAATCTGGTGATTTGTCCACTATATCTTACATAAAATTCCAATTCTTCCTCAGGTCCTGTATCAATTTGCTCAAGGGTCAAACGGTCACTCTCCCTGAATCCAAGAACTGCTTCTCCAAACTGAAGACAGATTCATAGCATGTTTTTAACCTATTCTCTGGCTCTGTAAACAGGCTGCCTCCTTAGTCCCTAATACTCCCATTCTTTCCCGCGTTATCCTCTTCCCATTAGTAAACCAAACAAAAATTACTTTGGATTCTTGCTAATCTTACCCGCTAAAGTTTTATCAACCTTCCTTCTGCTCTTCCACTGATTTTTTTAAGTTTAGTACTACGCTTTCTATATTCGTTTAGGTCCTTCATTGACCTGCTCACTTGGTGCCAGATTTAAGCTTTTCATTCCTTTTTCATCCTATTCGGAATTTGTGTCGACATGTGAGGTTCTCTGGGTTTGTTTACTTAAATTTTATCTTCGGTGTAACATGCTGGGCCGACACTGTCATCAATTCAATTTTAATCAAATGATCCCCCAACCCCCGCCCCATCTTGTTCTGCTACACTTTCACCCAGACGCAACTGCACTTTCGCCAGATCCTGTCATTTGTTTCCATAAAATCTGTCTCTCCAATGCAAATAGCTCTTATTTTTCTAACATTGCTGGGGTCTTTTCCTTAGCAAAGTCAAAATGTGTGATATCACAGTCACTGGTCCTATAATGCTCTCCCACTTCTAGCTGGAACAGCTGACTGGCTTCGTTCCCCACAGTGAGGCCAAGCACTGCACTGCCCTTTTTTGTACTTGCTCTACGTTGATATAAGAAGCTCTCTGGAATAAATTTCAAAACACCTGCCCCCTCTTAAAAAGTTATCATTGACCTAATGAATGTTTGGGATTGAAATGCCTGAACATAATGATCCTATTATTGTGTTTACACATCTCAATAACTTGGTTATGTACCTGCTTCCGTACTTTCCTTTATCTGGGGGTCTATAATATATCCCTAGCAGTGTTTCTGTCATGGTTTTGATCCTGAGCTCTAAACACCAAGCCTCATTAGAAGATCCTTTCAAGATATCGTCCCTTCTTATGCCAGTAACTGACTCCATAATTAAAAAGGCAACACCAGTTCCTCTTTTACGCTCTCTGCTGTCCTGACTATAGTTCTGGTAACACAGAATATTGAGTTGTCAGCCCCGACCTCCCAAAAACACATCTCTCTAATGGCAAAAATGTCACACTTCCACATGCCACCTCGTTTCCTTATCATATCTGTCTGTCTGATAATATTAGCAGCGTTAAGGTAAAGCACATCCAACCTGGAATATATCACCTGGAATGCTCTGCACCTCCGAATTCTTCAGTCATTCATTGTTCGTTATCAACCTGTCCAATTCATGAAACAAGACTGTTACTCTAGGACTGAATGAATATTTGTTGAATTTGAATTTCGGTTTTAGTAAATGTGTTCATCAAATGCAACTTTCTAGAACTGAACAGTCAGCTCCAGATACAACGAGTTTCTGCTGATTAGTTCCCTGCTCAGTGTGCAGAGGGAACAGCCCTCAGTAATGGAGAAAATGAGGACTGCAGATCCTGGTGATCAGAGTCGAAAATTGTTTCGCTGGAAAAGCACAGCCATTCAGGCTGCATCTGAGGAGCAGCAGAGTCAAATCTTCCCATGTATTTCATTCCATAATATACAGGATATTGGTAACCATACTTGGTCAGGAAGGCAGCACTCTACAGAGCCCTGAAATTGAAAGCAGTCAATCAGTTGGTTGGACAGGGAGTAAACAAGTTGCGCTGAAATACAGATTGATTGAAGTACAAACATAAAGATAGATAAATCCCTCGGCCAGATGGGAAACACACGAGGTTACTACAGGAAGAGAGGGTAGAGATTTCTGTGCCTTTGGCGATGGTCGTTGCGTCTTCAGTCTCCATTGGAGTAGCGTCGGTTGATTGGAGGGTGGCAAATGTTAGTTCCTTGTTCAGGCAAGGAAACAGGTATTTTCCTGAGAATGACAGTCCAGTCAGTCTTGCATCAGTATTGGGCAGACTGTTGGAGAGGATTCTGAAAAATTATAGTTTGATTATAAATAGTCAGCATGGCTTTGTGAGGGGCAGGTCATACCTCACAACTCTTATTGGATTCTTTGAGGATGGGATTAAGCACACTGAAGAAGGTAGAACAGTGAATGCGGAGTGCATTGCTTTTAACAAGGTGTTTGATAAGCTTCCCCGTGGTAGTTTCATTCAGAAAGTAAGGAGGCATGACATACCGGGAGACCTATCTGTCTGGATACAGAACTGGCTAGCCCATAGAATCAGAGGGTGGTGGTAAATGGGAAGTATTCAGTGTGGAACTAGGTGAACAGTGGTGTTCCGTAAGGATCGATTCTGGGACCTCTGCTGTTTGTGATTTTGATAAATGACTTGGATGACGAAGTGGAAGGGTAGGTTCGTAAGTTTGATGATGTAACACAGCTTCGTGGAATTGTGGATAATATGGAGGGCTGTTGTTGTTGCAACAGGACATTGACAGGATGCAGGACTCAGCTGCTAAGTGGCAGATGGTGTTCAATATGGAAAAGCGGGATATGATTCATTTTGGAAGGTCGAATTTGAATGCAGAATACAGGGTTAAAGGCAAGATTCTTACATTGTGGAGGAACAGGGGGATCATATGGTCCATGGCATAGCTCCCGCAAAGTTGCCACCCAGGTTTATAAGGTTGTTAAGGAGGTGTTTGATGTGTTCATTAGCTGAGGGATTGAGTTTAAGAGCTGCAAGGTGATGCTGCAACACTATGGATCCCTGGTGAGTCCACACTTAGAATATTGTGATCAGTTCTGGTTGCGTCGTTATAGGAAAGATGTGGAAGCTTTGGCGAGGGTGCTGAGGAGATTTATCAAGATGCTGCCTAGACTAGAGGGCATATCTTACCAAGAAAATTTGAGGGAGCTCGGGTGTTTTCCTCATTGGAACGAAGAAGAATGTAAAGTGACTTGACAGGGGTGTTCAAGATGATGAGAGGCATAGATAGATTGGATAGCCAGAGACTTTCTCCCAGGGTGGAAACGGCTCTCCAGGGTATATGATTTTAAGGTAATTGGAGAAAGGTTTAGGGGAGATGTCAGAGGTAGGTTCTTTACACAGAGAGTGGTGGGCGTGTGCAATGAACAGCCAGCAGTTGGAGTAAAATCAGCTATATTAGGGATATTTAATTGGATAGCACATGAATGATAGTATAATGAAAGGTATGTAGGTTAGTCTGATCTTAGAGTAGGATAAAAGGTCGACAGAACGTCAAGGGCCGAAGGGACTGCACTGTGCTGCACTGTTCTATGTTTCCAGTTTCACCCAGCTAGTGGATTCTCATCAATTGTTGAATGTGTGAGGGAACGATGTGTGTGAGTTCAGGAAGCTTTGGAGGCTATAAGGCCAAAACCTCCAGTTATGGTGTGCATTGTTACAGTCACCTGAAAGCCAGTATAATCTGTGTGGTGACTTAGACCAGACAGAATCCACCAAGTTCAGTTATTAATGCGATTTTTGGATTGCCGTTTGCTGCTGGTTATTTCACATACATTCTACTGTGTGACTCATGTAGTAATCTCTGACCATTCACAGAGATGTACAATTTTATTTTGATACTGGAGAATGTGAAGGTGGCATTTATTGGATATGGCTTTAGTGATTTCTTTGTGAGACACAAGGCACTGCAATAGATTGTCAACTTGTTAACGTCTTCACCCATGTCTGATCCGGGGTGCAGATGTATGGAGTCTGGGAGGCAGGTCAGATTTCATCATCATAGGTAACTTGTATGGTGTGATTATGGCTCTCCATGTCAACACGTATGCTCTCTGGGCCAGTCTCTGACTGAAGATGAATTTTAAAACTTGGTTTCTGGTCAGCCATTAGTATTTAACGTGGACAACATTTTTACCTACACTGAGACCAGTGATAGTCTGTTGGCGTGTTCTACTCCTGCCCAAGGTGGATTCTAAACTATTTATTTTGAAGTAATGTTTGGCTGACTGCCCAGAACCACGTTAGATTCTCCATGCACAGATTGTGGAACAGGCCACTGAGTCTCTGTTTCACAGGCAGCTGTGAGATCCAATAACACTGTAAATGGTTTCAGATCTATTTGAAACAATTTTCAGCGTAGCTCCTTGGAAGGATTTGAGTTTACTGACCCCGAACAATAATCGGATGTTTGCTATATTTCACGAATTGGGCAAAACTAAGACGTGAATGATAATCCTTCAAGTGAACTATAATCTCTTAAATCAATTATGTTGATTCTATATTTATGGAACTAAAATATAAACTCCTGTCACGATTTTCTAACAAAGAACTAAAGTATGTACATTTTATTTTATCGAAGAAAGAACTTAACTCTTCTAATCAGAATTAGATATTCAATGTCAGGGTTCAAAGCAATGTTTTGCCACTCCAATATTTTTAAAGTGGATGGCTTCTGAATGATTGCATGTTCAGAGTGAGCAAACGATTGAACATACAAATAGAATTAGCGTTCTTATACACATATATAAACAATCAGTTTAATTTCTCACTGAAATGTACGATCTTCAGCTATTTGTCAGCAATTCAAAAACGGCAATAATGCAACATTCACTGTGAATATTAAACTAAATAAATTATTTGTGTTACCAAGGTTTGTGAGAAGATTTGCAGCTCGGGTGCTCATTGTTGTGGTTCTGTTCGCCGAGTTGGGAGGAATGCCGGAGAAAAGATCACAGAAGCGCTTCACAGGAGGCTCCCAAGCACCGAGGATGTCACCTAGACAGGGGACGAAACATCTGCAACACAAATTCCAATGGGAATCCTGTGCCAACCGCCTAAGCGCCACATACGAAAAACTCCGGTTCCTGCATGCAACACAAATTCCCAGCTCGGCGAACAGAACCACAACTATTTGTGTTACCAAATTTTAGTGAATAATAATTTGAAAACTTCCAATTTTTAGAATGAATGATGTTTAATATGAAACGTGAAGAGTGAAAAATAAACAATGAACATGATATCGTGTAAGTTAAAAGTCAGAGATTTCCAAAGAGTTTTGTGACAAAGCAATGATATATATTTTGTTTTAGTAATTGAAATTCAACATGTAAAATATTCATGTTCTGAGTAATAATTAGACTTCACAATGAAGCTGACCTTGCAATACTTGCATTTTAAATGCTTATTCTGCACCAAATAATCAGATATTTGCGAGCATTTACACTGTAAAATAATTGGATACTGACTTTAATTCACAGCTGGCACATGATAGAATATAAAACTTTAAAGTACAGGAGGAGGCTATTGGCCATTATGTATAAATCAGCTCCAAAATGTCTCGCAAGCACCCCTCATTTGCCAGCCCTCTCTCTGTTGCCCGTTAAATTCATAATTTCCAAATATATATCTAGTTCTCTTTTGAATCTTCATCCCCAACTTTCCCAGCCAGTCAATTCCAATTCGTAATAACTCTCTAAATAAAGACGTTTTTCCTTATTTTACTCCTAGCTCTTTTGCTGACTACCTTGAAATTAGAATTCCTTGATGCTGTAATGCCAACTAATAGAGTATTCTTTTTCGACTCTGCAACTTTTTCCATACTTTTGAGCACCGCAATAAATTCACATCTTTGTCTGTTCTGCTCTAGGAACAATAAGCCTTGCATGAACTGTAACAAACACTACAACGGAAAACAAGCCTAAAACAAGTCACCAGGATATGTGAACATCAACTAGCTACAAAAGACATGATCCCAACACTAATTTCTTGTGTACTGATGAGGAAGTACGCCACTTTGACTAGGTCTCCGTATACATCTTAGGACAGGCCAAACGGAGACAAGCACAGGAATTCCTAGAAACATGGCATTCCAACCGGAACTCCATCAACAAACACATCAATTTTGACTCCATCTACCATCCTCTGAGAAAAAGGGCCTGAAATGACATCATCGACACAGGAAATTACATTACCAACTCAAGGAAACTGAAACATTTAAATAGAAAGTGGGAGATAACACCAGCACTTCTCTGGAGGCTAACTTACTGAGTACAGTTAATGGAACAAACCAGGAACAGCCATTAGCTATTGCTTCAGAATATATCTGAGTGTTCGTGGCTGCCCCACATAGAATAATTGAATGAAAATGCGAGCCTGCGTCACCACGTGCATATCCAAAGCCTTTTAAAAAGTTTATGAGATTACCTGCTCAATCACCCGCCTCGGCAATGTATTCCATGCACATATCCCCAGGATCTGAATGGCGGCACACTGGTTAGCACTCCTGCCTTAGAGCGCTGGGGACCCAGGTTTGATTCCAGCCTCGGGTGACTGCCTGTATGGATTTTGCACATTCTCCCCGTGTCCGCGTGGGTTTCCTCTCGGTACACTGGTTTCCTCCCACAATCCAAAGATGTGCAGGTTAAGTGAATTGGCCATGCTAAATTGCCCAAAGTGTTCATGGTTGTGTAGGTTAGGTACATTAGTCAGGGGTAAATATAGGAGGAACGTGTTTGGATGGGTTACTCTTTGGAGGGTCAGTGTGGATTTGTTGGGCCGAAGGGCTTTATATTCTACGTCTGTGCCGCCCTCTCAGTTCAATACAGACTCCACAAATTCTCTCTCCATCCCCTGCCTTTCACTTTAAGAATGTTTCCCTATGTTTTTAACCCTTCGAGTAAAGAAAACAGCTGTTGACTGTTCATTTTCTCCGTATCCCTTATGCTCTTGTATACCTGTAATATGTTCCCTCCTCAACCTTTCCTGCTGTAAAGACAAAAGGAGCAAGATTAGCCCTCGCCCTTCACAGTTTTAATACTCAATTGTCTTGTTAATTCAGATGTGCATTATCTCACATTTATCAGTGTTAAACTTCATCGGCCATTCATCTGGATATAGAAATCATCTGTTTATATCGTCCTATAGCATAACCCTTTCCTCATCACTGTGAAGCATCCATCTAATCTTTGTGTCATCCCCAACATTAGTTATCATTCCACTGCCATCCATTTTCCACATTCTCACCATCATTTATGAATATCACAAACAAACCTTGATTTCCTTCCTGTTCTCCAGATGTTATTCACAAAGGAATAATTAAGAATTCCAGTCTCTTGTTGTTCTTATTTTTGGGAATTCACAGAGTGATGTAGTTAACACCGATTATGAGAGTGCTGCAAATGCCATTTTTGACACAAAGTTAAATTCACCTTTTTCACTCTGTCCCTCGGCATGTCTTATTCATAAAGCTTGTAACTAATTTAGGGTGAACTACGGTTTTGGCACCTTGCACTGGAACATTGCCCTTTTGTGTGGCACTGTGCTTTGTAACAATAGTCAGAACTGAGAAATTTTTCATCTGCAGGATGGACACAGACTCATTGCTTGAATCAGCTAATGTGATGAGGATAAGTATTCAATTAAATTCTACGTTATGGACAAACTGCAGGAGATGAAATCATATTCTCATGTCTACCTTGAATTGGAAGCAAATACATACTGTTAAAAAATTCAAAAATGTTGATACACAACATCAGGGGAGAAGAAAACACGTTACCTGCATTTGATGGAGATACTAAACTATAGAGTGAATGTACAATCTGATAAAGAATCAAGTGATAGAAAAAGAACTACATCAAATCTCAATTTTCAATTGAATCAGTTCCCAATTTTTATTAACAGTGGTGGTTTTCACCCAACCTCACCTTTCCAAAAACAAGCTTTTCCCAGTCACGAAAACGTCATTAGCCATTCTTCCTCCCCCTTCCTACACTTTCTTTACACTCCTACTTCCCTTGCACTACCCCTTCTGCTGCCACGTACACTTCCACTGATGATATCTCTTCACACCCTTCTTCTGCCACTCCCACTGTAAGATACACCAATTCCCTAGTTAATCCCACTTTCACTGGCCATTCCTTACCCTTTTTGCTATCCACTGGGGAGATGGGAGCTGCTGGCTTCTGTGCTGCTATTGGTCAGCAGTGAATGATGAGATTGAGATGATCAATGCCCAATAGGAACAGACAATAGTTTATGTCTGTCATTGACCAATGCACCGTGAATAGAGTGTTTTTTTGTTCCCCATAGAGAGTGGAACTATTCATCCCAAATAGGAAACACCTCTCCTCAGAATCAGAAGTCCATGCATTTGTTTGTTCTTAAACGTTGCGAAGACAGTGATCACATTGTTCAAATATGCCGTGTTCTACCCTTTTTCTCTTTAGTATTTTAACTTATTTTCTAATGTCAGTTGAGGTGAGATCAGAGCAACTTCCCTTGCCATCAAAGTAGTATTTGACTCATGTAGCATCATTCACCCTCAGGAAACTGCGGTCAACGGGAATCAGAGGAAATTCTGTGCTGGCAATTTCCTCAATGAACAATGACACCTTCCCGAGAGCTATTGAGGATGACAAATAAACGCTGCCCTTGCTAGTGCATCCAAAACCATGGATACATTTGTCTTATTAATAACATCAAGATACATTCAGTTTTCACAGTTTGGTCTAAAATCTCAGAAAAGTAAGACCTTGCTATTGAGTGTCACCACAATGAAATCATAGCATTACAATAAGACAATGATTCCGATTATTTTCAATCATTTACTTTCTGAGGACCGGTCGTACAGTGTCATTACCACTGAGATCAACACTTTCTCTGTTCAACAGTATCACATCACATTGGCTCAAGGCTGCACTGTTCCCCAATTCTATTTCATTCTCAAGCTCATTCGCCATGCTCGCCAGATATACGAGGCTACAAAATGGAATAACTTAGAGATGCCTATGAGCCTCTGGCATCTGAGTCCATCCCCTTCCCCAAGCCCACCTCCTGTCGTGTATTCACCATCCCTCCTAACCTTCCACGCTCTAATGCTGAATGTTCTGTACTCAGCAAAGATCTCAGCTTTAACCCTCTGTGCCCCCAATTTAATGAATTTCAGGCGCGACATAATGTTGAACTTCTCTTCCACCGTCTTCTCCTCGGTGTCCATTTCTTCGTGCAAGAGTACACTCCCCATCCCATAGACCTTCGCCCAGCTCCAACACTCTCCCTCCACCTGGACCCATTCCTCTGGCGTTTACTTGAACTCAATCTGTTCATTGAGAACGCTCCCCCTCACCCGATCCAGCCTATCACCCCCTGAACAGACTGCATGCTGTATGCTTCGATCCAACCCTGACTATGTTTTTCAGCCTGTGCCAATAAGGGTGGTGCTGCGGTAGTCTGGTGGACTCAGCTCTACACTTCAGAGGCTGAGTGCCAGCTCTCAGATACCTCCACATATCACCCTCTTGTCCATATCCCTACCATGGCACATCAGGTTATTTTATTAACTAAATCTGACCACATTTCATCTGGAGATTCTCACGCACTCACTCCCCCCCCCCCCCACCCAAACACACACACATACTCACCCCCACCTAACTGTCCAGAAAATGATGGTCCTCTGATAGCAGAGTTCGCTTTTATCTGCTCCTGAAAACCCACGAACAGAACTGTCTGTTGCTTCAGCATGCTCCTGCCATACAGACGGGGTGCATGGATACAGACATGGGCCCAAGTTATATCTGTTCCTTCATGGGGTACGTCGACCTTTCCTTGTTCCAGTTCTATTTCAGCCCCCATCCACAACTCTTTCTCCGATAGGTAGATGATTTCGTCGCTGCTTCTCCTCTCTCTTCTCCAAAATTGGAAAAGTTAATCGTTTCCAATTTGCACCCCTCTCTCATTTTCACCTGGTCTATCTCTGACTCCTCCCTTCCTTTCCTCGACATCTCTGTTCTATTTCTGGGGATAGACCGGTCACTGATATCCAGCATTAACCCACCAACTCCCAGAGCTACCTGGAGTATACATCCTCACACCCTGTTTCCTGCAAAGACTTCAATTAATTCTCTCAGTTATTCCGTCTCCATCGCATTGCTTCTGATGATGTTAACTACAAAAATGTGGCCTCTGATATGTCCACCTGCTTCCTCACCCAAGAACTCCCCAGCACTGTTATCAACATGACCCTCAACCAGTTCCGACACATCTCCTGCACTTTTACCCTCAGTCTCTTTTTTCCCGCCTGCAACAGCGTTAGAGTTCCCCTTGTCCTTACCTACCATCCCACCAGCATTCACATGCAAAAGATCATCAGTCCGCATTTACCCCACCTCCAGCGAGATGCCACCACTAGACACATATTTGCCTCCTCTCCCTTTTCCGCCTTCTGAAGGACTACTTCCTCCAGGACACCCTGATCCGCTCGTTATTCACTCCCAACACCCCCCACCCCCACCTCCCGCACCCCCACCACAGGTCCATATCACTTTCTCCTGCCAGAGGTGTTACATTTCCCATTTACCTCCACCCTCCTCACTATCCAAGAGGCCAAACATACCTCCCAGGTGAAGCTGCGTTTACAAACATTTCCCACAATCCGATCTACTGCATTCGCTGCTCACATTGTGGGCTGCCCTACTTTGGGGAAACTAAAGGTAGACTGGGTGACCTCTTCACAGATTATCCAAGATGTACCTATGCAAATGTCAGTGTCTCGCAATTGGTTTGTCTCACAATGCAATACGTCATCGATATTTAGAGCCCTGTGAAACATAGGAACTTTGTAATTTCTCATTTAATGTCCACAACAAATTATTCGAGATTCAACTGAGATAGCAGCTTTGCTTATATCGTTCAGATCAGTCAATTTGTCACAGTTCAGAAAGAAAAAGAAATCGAATGAGGGAAACTCAGCAGGCCTGGCACCCTCTGAGCAGAGATACACAGAATTAACCTTTGATTCCAATATGACTTTTTCAGAACAGTGTCACATCATATTCGATATATTAACTCTGTTTCTCTCTGCAGATACGTCCTCATCTGTTGCGTTTCTCCACCATTTTCAGTTTGTATTTCACGTTTCCATATCACTATGTTTTATGTTTTGTTGACAGGGTTACATGTTGAATTTCGTTATTTATGGACAATGTCGTCCTTTTCTGTTCCTGTTATAGTTGGTGTGTCTGGGACACCTGTGTTGCAGCCGAAATCTGTTTCCTCTTTAAGATTCAAAGTAAAAAAAAAATGTTTTTCTGAATATCCTGTAAATCTCAGGAACTCCACTTTGATTAAAAAGGCATTTCAGAGCCAGCTGAAAATTCATGAGATATTAGGAATAGAGTATTGATGATGGAACACTCTGTATCTTTCATTAAACTAGCTTGTCTACACCCTCTCCAAAGGTTTTGATTACATATCACAGAATTAATTATAGCAAAAGTGGGGGAAACTCAGCCCATTGTCTCTTCCAGCTTGGAATGACTATATCTCTACTGTTAATCTCCTCTATTGTCCCCATAGCTCTTCAAATTTTGTTATTAGTGTCTGCTTTTAATTGTAAGTATCCTGCCAGATATGAACAATACGATCAATCTCAAACAAAAAAAAAACAGAACTTAGAGGGCAAGCTCAGCATGTCTGGCAATATCTGTGAAGAGAAATCAAAGTTAATGTTTCAGGTCCTGTGATCCTACTCAGGCTGTATACCCAAAGATTAAATGGTGTGTATATAAAATATTGTTCATTTTATCACATTTAAAATTATCCTTTTCAGATCACATTTTCATTCAGCATTACATCTCCCAAATGTTGGCTGTTTCCCTGTTGTGGATTAGATTTAATTCTGTCTGTCAGAAAGAGTGATGATGACTGGGGAATATCAATGTCTCCCCATGCATTCTCCGCAGCCACTGCCCCCAATCCGCCTTAGCTCACAGCCAATGTCATATTCATTCGAACCTGACTTATTAATTCATAAGTCTTAATGAATAAGCTCATTGCAATTATCGCTTTTGGTTTTGGACTGAGGCCAAAATGTGTTAAAAAATACTGCTTTACAGCAAATAAAACTGCATTTAGAATTTTCTCAATTTGTAAAAAATTAATTACTGAAGCATATTCCCTATGGAAGTTCCAAAGTCGCCTTATTAGAGCAGGGAGAGGAATACTCAGAGAAGTCCACACTTCCTGTCTATGTTCAGGACAACTGTGCCCATTGACAGTCTGTTCGCTAGCGTTTGTTCCCGTGGCGGAGAGATCAGCACAGTAACAACATCCTAATTTTGATTCTTTGTGGGGGAGGGGGTGGATGGATTTGGGGAGAGATGGTTACAGCATAGTAAACGGACAACAGAGCAAAATCATCTCGCCTATGAAAAGATAACACCCATCATTCTCCCTCACAACTGGCTTCACTAGAGCAATTGGTGATGGGAGATTTGACCAATAGCCAGCAATGCCAACATGTAGCCCAGTCCAGTTATATTGTGAAATGAATGTGCCGTATTGAAAGCTGGGACTGTTTACTCAGTGACTGTGATTAATGTCAGTCTCCATGCAATGTAACTGTGTCAGTGGATGGTTTCCCTCTCCGATTTGTGAGGGGCTTCATTCAGTCCGCTATCCCACTGTAGTAGCAGATGCATCAGCTCCAAACTAACAGAGATCAACAGCTGTGTAGACAGAGAGAGGACAGATCTGAATCTGAGAATAGCAGACTGGAACATTACAACAATGGAGAGGAGATTTTCCTTGAGTCATTTCAAGATTACGCCCTATTAGGAATTTCTACCATATCGAACATCAGCAGTGCTTATGATTATTCTGGGCGGGGTTGAGGGTGTGCTACTAACCTATTCTCGCTTTTGTTGGCGTTCTCTACCTCTGTCCATTCATTAATCGCAAAAGCAAATTTGAACTTCGTTGCAAATTCTGTTATCTATATTGTCAGAGAAAGAAACTCTTGTCTTCAGATTCAATTGAAGTCTCCATTCATTATCCATGAATTGCAGACCACTACCTCCGAAACATCTGCGAACAAAACTGTTCACAACCTCGAGATCTCTTTTTGCCCTGGACTGCTTTATGTCTCGTGTTCTCTCTGTCACGAAACCTGTCCACTACCCGCTCCCCAAACTCCATCTCTGTGTTAGTGCTGTTGCTGAACAAACCAATGGCTGTACGTTGGTAAACTTCAGACTTCATGTTTCAAGCACTCTGCTGACCATTTCTCCAAATACAAATATTTCAAGCACAAAATTATTCTTGTCTCGGATCTTACTTCATGATTAGGACACTGTATGAATGTAGGAATGGCGCTGGATGCATTTCAGAAGCAAAGCTTATTAAACGAAAGATATTGTTTCAAGTGATTTGTTCCAAGTCCTACCACTGCTGATGACAGAACTTAAATAAAAATGACAAGAATTGGAATAAAAGTGAATTTCACGAAAAACAACCACAAAACCAACATTTTGTCTGAAAGCCTTCCTGTTTCACTGATCACCTTCTGTAAAGAAAACTAATGTTATTACCCGGTGTGGGTTAAGTGAGACTTCAGCCCCATGACAATGTGCTTTACTTTATATTGGCTTGTGGAATGGCCTCAGAGTCAGGGCAATTCGTGATGGTCACCTCATGCTGCCCTTGGCAGAGATGCCAACGTCCCACGAAATAACAAAATTGATGGTGAAATCAAATAAAGGAAGATGCTGAAAATCTGAAATTATGGAAAGAAATACAAAGAAACGAACAGAAAGTGCTGGGGAACTTTCCTGAACTGAAAGCAGCTGGAAAGGAGTGTGATTAATACCGTTAAGAAGGAAGTCAGCTTTGAAGGGGAGAAGGAGTCAATAGAGAAAGAGAGATATAGAAGAAAAAAGAGCAAACAAAAAGAATGATGATCAGCTGGGCTGGAAATAAAATGTAAGATTGACCACATTTATTTTTCGCTAATCCCATCTTCCTGAATATCATGCTCAATTAGATACAGATATCGCCCGCTTTTCAAAAGTTCGCCTTTCAACGCCTTTCCGAATGACCTACATTAGGACCTTATTTCGCTAACCAAAAGAAATCCGAAGACAATTTTCACTTTTACAAGAAAGGCAAAATTTTTCCCATGCAAATTAGTGCTACTGCTCTTTACACCATATCGTAGGAACACTCTACTTACAGATAACAAGCGAAACCTGTATTAATCTAAGATTATGTTTAATTCGATTTGATACCCCTGTGTGTCTTCCCAGAGTGTGGTATCTTCGTGTATTCATTAATGGGATATGTGTATCTCTGAATACGCCAGCATTAGTTCACTTTCCCAGTTGCCCTTGAGAAAACCTTGAGCCACTGCAGTCCACGTGTTTGATCTGAAGTTCATTCGCACTTCAGTTGGATATTCAGTAATATCAAGGCAGTCAAGTTCTGGATTGCCAGAGGCCACCCCCTCTCTCTGCCACAGAAATGCAGCTGGATTCTAGCAACTGTCTGTGACTAACAAAAGGACATCCTGTTCTATTAAGATTGTCTCATATTTCAAGGTCCTAGAGTCTGTGAGCCATTGTCCTGCATTCTGATTTAAGAATTCTTTGCCTTTTACTCCAGAATCCTTGAGACCTTTGTTAGTTAATTTAACACAGCTAGGTCTAAAGCTTAGTGATGATCGTGCTGCTCCCGTATCCACAAAAAAAAAAAACTACGTCCTCTTTGTAAGGTCCCAGCTTTAAATTTATCAAGGCTTCCTGGTGGGTCCCCGGGGGCAGGAACTCCTGACACCCCTACTTTTCATCAAGGTTCATAAACGGCACTGTCTTTACTTCCTTTTTCGGATCTGGACACTCTCTCTTAAAGTGACCTGTCTTTCCGCCTGTGGGGATTTCCACTTTGATCCTTGTTCCTGTCTACCAGACTCCTTAACATCTCCTCCCCGATCCCTTCTCCTCCCTTTATTTTCAACATACTACCCGCCACCATTCCAGTTTCCTTATCCTATTAGTTTTGACATTTTCTTTGTTACCACATCAACCGCGGCTTATCATTATTTTTGCCTTCTGTTTCTGCTTCTCATGTTACGTTGCCAGATCAATTGCTGAGCCGATTTAACCAACTGAACAGCTTTAGGCCAACCTCATGGTCATTCCTCATCACTCAATGTTTTGTTTAGACCTTGATTTTTTAAAGAAATATTGCAATATTTCTTCCTCCCTGTAATCTCAAATATAATTTATCAATTTATGATTGTCTAACTTTAAAGCCTGTTCCTAGATATACATTTTTGAATCTTACTTGCAAATATATATTTATATATTATAAATTCATTTATTCAACGTTTAATATTTAAAATGTAAAATGCATACAGTTCCCAACTTTGAAATTCACTATAATTACCCGGTTTTAGTCCCTTGATCCAAAATTAGTTTTCTTAAGTAGTCTTGACCAGTCATTGCTCAATTACAATGCTATTGGTAGTTTAAAAAAAATCTTCTAATTCATGAATAATGGCCGAATCCAAGGTCTCCGATTTTAACCATAGGATTTTCCTTTTTGTTTTTATTTATTACAATCTAATGTTGAACTGATACGCCAACTGTCCTCCACAAATCCCTTTTATTTAAGAATGATAGAGATTAGTTAGAAACTAATAGTAAGACAGTCATGACCTGTAAAAAGAACAGGAGTTAACATTTTTTTCATAATCTTGCAATATCCTTAACCTTAAAAGAAATCATGGTAAAATTTCCATAATAGAAATCAGATTCTAAACAGTCCCGGACCTCAAGCTCCAGGGAACATTTGATCAACAACAAACAAATGTGCATTCAAACTGAATCACAAAAGGTTAAGCATTCTCCTAGCTGTACAGCTCCTCTCTCTCTGTCTCTCTCTCCTCGAGGTTTTGAGTATTTTTCTGGATGTCTGGCTGCAAGTTAGTTACGAAGTATAGCCTCAGTCGCCCTTCAGCTACTAGCCCTTCTGACACGAAGCATAATCTGATTCGTCCTGACTGCAAGGCTGTTTTCTACGGACGTTTTATAATTTGTTTTTTATCGTTTCCTTGCGTCCCAGGATTGTATTTCCAATCTCGTAACATTTTTCCTAAAGAGCTGTCCGTTGGAAAGCGGTCCTCGGAAATGCGTTTAATTTCTCCTTCTACACTTAAATCACTATTATAATTTCCCATTGAAAATACTCGGCTGTTTCTTTATGTAATTTTAATTAACCTCACTGAGGTCCGGTGTCACCTTCTTCCACACCCACTTCAGACCTTCGCGTGGGGGATTTCCTCTCTTAAAAACCGGTCTATGGCTGGGTGATCGAATCAGTTAGACACCTTACTCGTTAGATTGATCTAGCCAATTAAAGACCTTTATTCTCTATGTTTGTAAGTTGCCATTCCCTATGTACTTCTCTACGGTACCAACCACCAAGGTAATACTTAAAGGTCAATTTTCATACCTTGGTGTGTGCCCAAGAGTTACCTGGTCGAATGCGCGCCCCATCCCGCGGCAATACCAGACAGCAAAAGCCGTTGTCAATCTTGGTCGCCCGAAATTTACCTTTACCCGTGTCTTATGTAAACAAGAGTAACCCGACCGAACCACCACGTCTTAGTGCCCTTCGCACCGCGGCGAAACAGCAAGTAATGCTGCAAATCTTGGCCGCTCGAATGTGGGCCTTAAGTCCATAAGAGTTACCCGACCAATCCGCTGCGTCTCAGTGCGCCTCGTCCGTGGCAAAGACCACAACAACAAATGTCGCTACAAATCTAGATCGGTCTTGTGTACATAAGAGTTACCCATCAAAACACTACGTCTCAGCGGACCTAGAACCACGGCGAAAGAACAAATGCTGCTGCAAATCCCGGCCGCCCGTGAATGTGAGTCTTAAGTCCATAACAGTTACACGACCAACCCACCGCGTCTTAGTGTGCCTCGCTCGTGGCAAAGACTAACAACAAAACAAAACCCGCTGCCTACCCCGGTCGCCGGGATAATACTCTTTTAAGACCTTTATTTTACCCGTTTTTTTGCACAAGAGTTACCCAACTGAACCCGTCGCGTCGCGTCTACACGTCTTGTTTCCAGGGTCTCTCAGTCCGATCTCGCTCACCCGAGCCGCCGCGGCAATGGGGGAATGTTGAGACTGCCGAAATCGGTGGGTTCACCTTCTCCGATTTTTCCGAAATTGCCGAGCGACAGGAGCTTGTCATCCCGGACGAGCCCTCAAATCTGTAAGAAACAAACTCAATAAAATTATATGAGACCACCAAAGCTGGAAACAAGACAATTTATTTTACGATCTTGCAAGAAAGGACCCCAATTTCAGAAAGCAATTGAAGGCAAGAGATTTCAAAGTACTACACAGTTATACTTTTTGAGCTACGTGAGGCCACCTCTTCCGATCCCTACATTACCCAATCTTTCTTACCATTTCTTCTTTGCTCATCTATACTCCACGCCCATTGCCCCCTTCTTTCCAAGTTGGCAATTTTCCTCCTTGTATGTGCTGACATAAGGCTAAACTTGTATCTTGATGTTCCCTTCTTCCATTTTGTAATATCTTTCATTATTCATAGGTACATTCCATTCTTGAACATACATCTTAACAATGTACCTTTTAGTGCCTCGCTTATATGTTTCAGCAATCTTAGGTTTTTTGCTGAAACTACTGTTTTAAACATTTCTTTAATAATTCTACATTAAAGTTAGTACTTTTAATGCGGATTAAAAGTAAATATACATTTCCCTAATACTTTCCTAGATCCATCATGTACTCCCTTGAAAAACAACACATTTTCCCATTTCTTACAGTATGATTCCGTGGGTATGTCTATGTCAGGCTGTTGCTTAACGTGTCTGTAAGGCAGTTGTTCCAATGTTGGCACTAGACCTCAGATATTAGTAAAGAAGACTTTGCAGGTTCTACATTGATGTTTCGAATGTTGACTTGTCTGGTTCCCATTTCGACACCAAGTGTTCCATCCGGTTTCATTTGTTTCAAACAATGTAGCGATTGGTACAACTGAATGACTCATTAGACCATTGCAGGGGGCGATTGAGAGTCAATGACATTGCTTTGGGTCTGGAGTTGCATGTCAGCCAGACCAGGTGAGGATGGAAGATTCCTTCATTGCAGGATATTGGTGAACCAGATGGATTTTTCTAACAATCGGCAATGATTTTATTCTCATCAGTAGATTCTTAATTCCAGGGATATCTTTACATTATTGAATTGAATTTCCACCATCTGCAGTGGCGGGATTCCACCTGGATCCACAGAACAGGAGCTGATTTTTCTGGATCGATAATCTATTGGTAATACCATGAGACCTACTTGTAAACACATGTCGTACTCAGCTGCCATGTCCTGTGTTACCCTGTTTTTCATTCATTGCTTATGTTATTCTGGAATCTCATCCTTCATTAAATCTTGATTGAAATACATACTCATGAATGTCTTCTCGACTGCTCGGATTTCATTCAGTCTGTTTTGTTTGAACAGACATTTCAAGGCAGCTGTACACCAGAGAAGAGCAGGAAAAGATAATGGATGATTGTGCACTGTACCTGTCACAGGACCAGCAGGTCTGTCCAGGAAGTATTTATTGTGGGTCAGAGAACCTCAATTATTATGGCATGGATGGAGGCCATTCAGCCCACTGTGGAGTCCAAGCTCTCCAACTGCACAATTGGAGATAGAGAGAGTTTGTGAAGAGAGGTTGTGTGAGAGAGAAATAAACAGAGAGAAAGCAAGTGTAGGGAGATAAACTGAGAGAGGATAGAAAGGGGAGCGACTGACTGAGTGCGAGAGGAAGAGGTGTTAGATGAGGGTGAAGTCAGATAGATCAGAAGACTGCATTACGGTAGATAAATATTTAGAAGCTTTATTTAGAAATTCCTCTGGACGGCAAGCCTTTTGTCTGGGCTCCATACACTGTGAGCACTGTGCTGATACTGGCTGTCATCCCAAATTATTTATTTCCCACAATATCACAGAGCTGGGTTACTGACAGCTAAACAGAACCCATTAGGCCAATAGATTGGTTCCATGGTGAAAGCAGAGGTTTTAAATAGACTGTGCTAAGAGCAGCAAGAAATGATAACCACCACCCCACCTCCACGACGCCCTCCCCCACACCGATACTGTCTGAGAGACTCGGCCAGAGAATCTCAGTGAGGGGATTCACTGACAGATGTGAAATCACGATCTTAGCTGTGGGTCAAATAATGATTGAGAAAGTTTGCATACCACTTTCCTAGTTATGTAATTCACATTTCAATTTATATAGCTCAATATCAGGAGTGTATTTTAACAACCTTATCCCTTTGTACTTTGCATATATTGGTGGGTGCAGGAAATCATTTTGTTCCTGTATTTTATATTGCATAAACACATTTCATTAATATTGTCTCTGCTAATTCCTCATTGTAGATGTATTCTTGAATCAGTTCTTCGTATGAATTACAAAGAGTAACATTCCAATTCTGGTAACTGGGGAACATCGCTGTCCCTCCACCCAGTCTAATCAGCCATGTCCCCCTGTCCTCTCCATCTTCTGACTTTTCCCCGATATCATAATCACAATGTAATTGAAGCCCATTAAGTGACACTTCATGACAGTTCCTTAACATCGATAACATCAACAGCATGACCCACAGCTGCCCTCTCTGATCCTGGAATAACAATCTGAACTGTGTTGGCCATGTGCAATTCTCTGTTAACGTATCCATGCCGTTTGTTTGTTGTAACCCAAGGTTTTCTTTATTGGCAGATTTTGCTATCTCATCATGGATGATAGTTGTTTTCTCAATGTTTTACAGACATTGCAATGACTGATCAGTAGTTACGGGATTTATTTCTGTATTTATGAACAGAGAAGCATGTCTATGTTCCGTTAAACTTCTGGCATTACTTCCATATCCAAGGCTGACTGAATGATTGCACACAATCAATCTGCCATCTTCAACATTCCTTCATTCAGTCACACTTGCATATCACACCCAGAAATCATAAATGTTCAAGGTTATTTTGCATTTCAATAATGTAGCTTTGAATTCAAAGGGGTTAACTGGAGCTATTTGTTCAGCGATTGTAATTATGTCAGTCTCCATGGATCGTATGCATCCCTTGACAGTTTGTCTCTTCTATCAATAAGGGAATGCTTTCAGTGTTTTATCTCATAGTGTGAGCGGGAGCATGTCCAACAGCAAGAAAAGGGATTAGCAGCTTTAGAGGGAAGGGCAGGAGAGATGGAAATCTGGGAACATTAGACTGGAATGTTCCAACAATGGATAGGTGTTTAGCCTACGGTCTTTACAAGCTTTCCCAGCCTTGGATATCATTAACATCGCGGATTGAATATGTACTGCTGGTTATTCAAGCTGGTTACTATCCTATCCTTGCTATAGTTGGTGCTCTTGGGAAGTCACTTTGTCTGTTTAGTGAAACGGTCTGAACTGATTCGATGCTCATGATATGCAGATTTTGGGAAGGTGCAAGCCAACGTTTTCAGCTCCAATCAAAGATTCCATTCCTTAAGAATTATACCTAGCAAAGTATTATTTACATGTTACTCACCAATACGCGAGGGTAAAACACACTGTTCTCAACCTCTTTGATTCGTTTTCTCCTGCAAAGTGTACATTTCCATATCCTCCCCACATACCAATCCTGTCCAGTACCACCATTAAGACGTCCCAGTCTCCTCCTCAGCCTCAGTTCAATTCCTGAATAAAACATCGTTTGTGACTTTGTTAATTCCAGATACATCTGTTTCAACTCCCTTCTTACCACGTGCCCACTGCAAAATAATTGCAATTGAGATGTTTAACTTGTTCTCTGCACAAAATCTGAAAGATGGGCAGACAGTGTATGGTGGGTCACGTCATTGGCTCGTATTCTAGAATCACACTGTTCTCAACCTCTTTGATTCGTTTTCTCCTGCAAAGTGTACATCTCCATATCCTCCCCATATACCAATCCTGTCTAGTTCCACCATTAAGGCATCCCAGTCTCCTCCTCATCCTCAGCTCAATTCCTGAATACACCATCGTTTGTGCCTTTGTTATTTCCACATATATCTGCTTCAAGTCCCTTCTAACCACGTGTCCATGACAAAATAATTGCACTTCAGATGTTTAACTTGTTCTCTGCACAAAATCTGAAAGATGGGCAGACAGTGTATTGTAGGTCACGTCATTGGCTCGTATTCTGGAACCACAGAATGATAATCTGTTGATATCGGCTTGCCTTATACCCATTAGAGAAGGCGGTGGGTCATCCTTCTCTGGTCACGTCTCTGTTTAACTGCAAACCCACGGCAATTTGTTTTACTATTTATTGTCCTGAAACAGCCACTCAGTTCAAGATCGGCATAACATGCTGGCCTGACCAGGGCTGCACACATCCCGTGAGGGCAGAACAAAAGGAAAGGTAGCTCTCTTCCTCTGCCTGCATCCCATATTCCAACGGCTCGTTTCCATTCAGGTAGTTAGCCATTCACTGTTTTAGATGTATTCTTTGTGAGCGAGTCTCTTCCAAGAGTCATGTCCATCTCCTTGGGCACTTCTGGTGCTGGCTGTACTGATGCTGACCTACAGATGAGAGGATGTTTTTAAATTCTACATCAGTGGCAGTGCATTGTAAATGAATTGTTTCCTGTGTTACACGAAAGAAATGGAGCCAGCTAAGTGAGGGAAATGAATTATTGTGATCAAACATGAGTTTGTTGAGGCAGTATTTGGGGTATTGTGGACAGATTTTCTTTCCTTAATATGGAGTGATCTCCTTACCACAGAGAGGGTGAAGAGAAGTTCCACCACATTAATCCCTGAAATGATGGCACCATGAGGAGTGAGTGAAGGTTGATCTGTAGCGCTGTGAGAGAATAAGGTGGTTGCATTGAACCCTGAGTGGGATGGACAATCACTCCATATATTATAAACAGACAATGGGAAGGTGATAATTTCCATGACTGCTATTTCACTCAGGATGCATGATTCGGGATAGTTTAAGTGCCTGGGCGGACGTTCCGCCCACCCACCCCAACGCCTACTCCCAATTGAGAGAGACGGAGAGGTCCAAGTTTTGAATAAACTCTCCCCACATTAATATAGTGCAGTTGGTGTGTGATCCTGCACTGAATGTCATATTATCCACCACCCTGACAGCAGCCACAATACCTTCATTCTAAAACAGTTAAGTATTCCCAACAGCTTCTGACCTTCATGAAGAACATGAATCTATCTTCTCAGAGATGCAAGGTACTTCCTTAAGGTTTAGAACCAGAAGACTATAAGACATTGGAGCATAAATTAGGACAGTAAGCCCATCGGGTCTGCTCCGTCATTCAATCATCGCTGCTGGGTTTCTCAAACCCATTCTCCGACCTTCTCCCCGTAACACTTCATCCCCTGGATAATCAAAAACTATCTATCTCCGTGTCAAATATTATCAATGACCTGACCACACAGCCTTCTGGGGGAATAAATTTCAAAGCGTCACCATTCTATGGTTAAATAACTTTCTCCTTATTTCTGTTCTAAAAAGTGTTCCATTTCATTTAAGGCTGTGGCCTCGGACTTTGCCCTATTTTACCAAACGCTTTCAAACTATTCAGAAATCTCATCCTACACAATGGATTCCAGGATCTTACCCATGACAGAGGTTAAAATGGTGTTTGTTTTGTTTTTTTCCTTACTCCCTTATTAGAAAGGGGTGTCACGTTCGTGGGTTTCCAGTGCTGTGGGATCGTTCCTTACTCTCGTGATTCCTGAAAGATAACCACGAGTGTCTCCATTCCCTCTTCATCTATCTCCCTTATAATACTGGGATGTAGTCCATCTGGTCAAGGTTATTTAACCACCTTCGGACTATTACATTTTTTTTCTAGCATGTTCTCCATGGTGGGGGCCATCATACTCAGTTCTGGCCCCTCAGTCTCTTGAATGTTTAAGGTATTACTCGTGCCTTCCACCATGAAAGCTGATGCAAAGTAATTATTCAGTTCCTTGGCCATTTTCTCGTTCCCCACTACTATCTCTCCAGTACCATTTTCCAGCAATCCAATGTTCACTTTTGCCGCTCTTTTATACTTTATATATCGAAAGAAACTGTTACACTCTTTCTTTATCTTACTGGCTAGTTTACCCCCATATTTAATAATCTCTCTCCTAATTTTATTTTGTTTGCCCTCTGTTTTGTCTTTGAAAGCTTTCGAATCCTCAGGTTTCCCACTGCACTTTGCCACTTTATATCAATTCTCTTTTGCTTTTATGTTATACCTGACTTCCCTAGTCAGCTATGGTTGTCCCATCCTCCCTATATAAGCCTCTTTTTCCTTAGGATAAATCTCTGTTGTATCCTGAATTACTCCAAAAATCTATTGCCATTGCTGTTGTACTGTCTTTCCTGCTGGGCCCATCTCCCAGTCAATTCTACCCAGCTCCTCACTCATGTCTGTGTAATGGCCTTTATTCAGCTGTAATACTGTTACTTCTGATTCTAACTTCTCCACCTGAAATTGCAGAGTAAATTCAATCATATTATCATCACTGTCATTTTCAGCTCCCCTCATCTAGTCTGCCTGCATAAGCTGCTCCAAAAGCCATTCCACAAATTCATTTTCCTGCCAACCACTATCAATCTGAATTCCCAGTCCATTTGTATAATAAAATCCCACATGATCACTGTAACTTTGCCTTTCCTGCAGATCTTTCTAGCTCCTGGTGTATCTTACACCCCAGCTCCCTGTATATAACTCCAACTGCATTTTTCACCTTTTTGATTCCTCAATTCTACTGACACAGATTCACCACCATCTGACCTTATTTCATTTCTTATTATTAATTATTGATTCGATTCCATTCTTAATACTGAGACAACTCTATCTCTCTGCCCAACTGCCTATCTTTTCGACAGGATGAATATCCTTGAATATTCAGCTCTGAATCCTGATGCTGTTGCAGCGATGTCACTGTAATGCCCACTATGTCGTACCTGCCAATTTATGGATGAGTCACAAGCTCATTTACCTTATTTCTTAGACAGTATACATTCCGATATAATAGATCAGTCCTGTATTACCCGTCGCTCTTCTCATTGTCATTTGTTTGTCCAGCTGTCGGTACCTACACGGACCCTGGCCACTGGATCATTCCCCTCCCGCTTCAAGTTCTGCAACCCAGATGATATATCCCAAACCCGAGCACCATGTAGGCAACACAACCTTCAGAACTCTTAATCCCGATCACGGAGAACAGTATCTATGCTTTTAACTATACTATCCCCAATTATCCAGCATTGGCCAGCCTGGTGACACAACAATGCTGCCTCACAGTGCTAGGGACTTGGGTTCATTTCCAATCTCTGGACCCTGTCTGTGTGGACTTTGTACATTCTTCCCGTGTCTGCATTGGGAGCATTAACTCTTTTCTTTCTCTACAATACGTCTCTGTGTTTGCTTCATATTTCTACCATCTACAGTATTTTTGCTTTTTTTCGATGATGAAATGCAGCAAATGTGACAGGTTTTTGTTAAAGCAGTCGTGGTTCACGAGTTCCCTGGGTGGTTAGGAATCTTGCCCGGCCACTTGTCTGAGTGCAGTGTCCCTGAATGCCCATTCCATCTCTCTCAGTTCCCTCAGTCCATCGGCACTACATGCAGCCTTTCCTTGTGCCACCCCTGGGCCACCTCACACCCCATTGCCTGGCACTGGATTCTCCCTTCGCAGGACTGTGCACAGAATGACACTGGGAACTTTCTGATCCGCTGGGGATGCTGGGTAAAGACCCATTGAAAGGAACAGAATAACTAGAATCCAACAGAATATCAAAGCAGAGTAAAAAGGCTGCATTACATCCATCTGCTCTGCTATGTTCTAATCTTCTGCTTATTCTCGTCCATCTGCAAATAGATGGTCCATATGTATGCCTTGTCAAACAGGTTTGGTGGCGGTGATAGATATCAGATCCGGTGGTCACTGGACTGATTCAGTGGTCTCACTTTCCTGACGTCACACTTAAGTTTTTATTATCAAGTCTATCCAGATTAAAGAAAATGCCTTGCTGGAGTTGTGCTGAAAGGTTATTTGAATTTTGGGGACATTAGAATATGTCACGTGTGAGTGAGGTGAGGAATCGTAAGGTAGCACAGTTAAATACACGATCAAAGTGCTGGTCGAGCAGGCAGCACTTCCGATATGTGGATCATTGGGATTCCCATGTCGGTAGGATATACACAAAATGGACGGTATGAACCTGAACTGGCAGCAATTTACGATATGTAGATTATTGGGATACACGGGTCAGTAGGATACACACAAGAAGGACGGGATGCACATGAACTGATAACACTCTCTGATAAGTGGATCATTGGGATTCCCGGGTTGGTATGATATAAACAAGATGGACGGGATGGACCTGAACTGGCAGCAATCTCCTGGCAGGCAGGTTTGCTATTGTCCTTTACGAAGGTTTAAACCAGTGTGTAGCGGCAGTGGGGGAGGGGTGTGTGGAATGACAGCAGTAGGCCACAGGTACAGAGACTGAGTTAGAAACTAATCCCAGTACAGCTAAGACCAACAAAACAAAAAAACAGGCAGAGGGTACTGAACACAGTGGCCTGGCGGTCTGAAGTGTGCTGATTTTAATATGAGGAATCTGTTTGTTTGAACAGATATTTCGATGTCGATGCATGTCAGAAAATAGGAAGAGATAATGGTTAATTGTCCAATGTGTCCTTCACTGGACCAGCTTGTCTCTACAGGCACCAAAACTTGTTACTGTGGTCAGAGAACTTCAGAATTAATACAACACAGAAGGAGGCCATTCAGCTCACCATGCGTTCATGAGCTCACCAGAATGACAACTTGAAAATAGAGGGAATGATCGGAGCTAGACTGAGAGGGAGAGGAATAAACAGAGAGAAAGACAGTGAAGTGAGATAAACAAAGTGAAATAAAAGGAGTGACAGAGTGAGTGAGAGCAAGGGGTGTCAGACGAACGTGAAGTTAGATCAGGAGACAGCATGAAGAGAAATACACAGAAACGTTTCTTAGAAACTCTCACAGACTGTAAGCCCTTTGTCTGGTGCCATACCCTGTGAGCACCATGCTGATACTGGCTGTCATCCCAGATCATTTATCGCCAATAACATCCCAGAGCTGAGTTGCTTACAGTTAAACACAATCCAATAGACCAATAGATTGCTTCCAGGGAGAAGGTGGATTAATTTAAATATGCTGGGCCAATAGGAACTTGGAGCCCCTCTAGACACTGCGTGAGAGGCAGGGGGGAGTCTCAGTGAAGGGAATCACTGGCAGAGGGGAAATCAGGACCTCAGCTCTGGCTCAAATAATGATTGATAAAGTTTTCATACCACTTCCATGGTTTTGTAATTCACATTACAATTTATATAGCTCCACATAGTAAGTATATTTTAATAATATTTTCTTTTTGTAGTTTTCATATTTTGGTATGTACAGAAAAGCTTTTTTATCCTTGTATTTTGTGTTGAATAAACACATTTTATTACTGAGGAATAAAGGACCTGCTCCAATGGGACAGTCGTCATCTGAACCGCGCTGGGACCAGAGTCTCTGTGTGTGTGTGTGTGTGTGTGTGTGTGTGTATATGTGTGTGAGTGTGTGTGTCTGTGTGTGTGTGTGTGTGATTGTGTGACTCTGTGTGTGTGTGTTTGTGTGTGTGCGGGGTGGGGGTGCAGTTATAGGGTTTAATTAGAAAAGCCGAATTAAAAGAGGAGGTAAGAGGACAGAACTCAGGAGAGGTTATTAAAGTCTCCAGCACACACACAAATATGATAGAGCATCTGGAAATGTTTAACATATCAAACTTCAAGCACACTGCACAAATGAATGACAATGAGAAGAGGGACGGTTAATGCAGGACTGAAGGGGTTATAACTGAATGCATGCTGTATAAGGAATAAGGTAAATGAGCTTGTGGCGCAGAGCTTGTGGGCGGCACGGTGGCACAGTGGTTCGCACTGTTGCCTCACAGCGCCAGAGACCCGGGTTCACTTCCCGCCTCAGGCGACTGACTTTGTGGAGTTTGCACGTTCTCCCCGTGTCTGCGTGGGTTTCCTCTGGGTGCTCCGGTTTCCTCTCACAGTCCAAAGATGTGCAGGTCAGGTGAATTGGCCGTACTAAATTGCCCGTAGTGTTAGGTAAGGGGTAAATGTAGGGGTATGGGTGGGTTCGCTTCAGCGGGTCGGTGTGGACTTGTTCGGCCGAAGGGCCTGTTTCCACATTGTAATCTAATCTAATCTAATTAAATCAGCCGGTATGAAGCGATGGGCATCACAGAGATGTGGCTGCAAGGCAATCTGAATATTTAAGGATATTTATCCTATCAAAAAGATAGGCAGGTGGGCAGAGGGAGTGGATTTGCATTATAAGCAAGAATTGAGATTAAATGAATAGTAAGAAAGGAAGTAAGGTCAGATGGTGTAGAATCAGCCTGGATAGAATTGAGGAACAACAAAGGTAAGACAACCACAGTTGAAGCCTTGTACAGGGCTCCAAAGGGTAGTCAAGAGCTGGGGCACAAGATACACAAGGAGATAGAAAAGATGTGTAGAAAAGGGAAAGTACAGTAATCACGGGTGATATCAGCATGCAGGGGCACTGGTAACATAAGATTGGCAGTGGTTCGCAAGAAAAGGAATTTTAGGAATGCTTATGAGATGGCTTTTTGGAGGAACATCTGGTGGTGCGCACTCGGGAACAAATGATACTGGATTTAATGACGCAGGATTCGTAAGGGAGATTAGGGTGAAGGTAAACTTCGGAAGCAATGATCAGAACATGATTGAATTTATTCTGCAATTTGATAGAGAGAGAAGATAGAATCAGAGGTAACAGTATTTCAGCTGAATAAAGGCAACTACAGAGGCATAAGGGAGAAGCTGGGTAGAATTCACTGGGAGAGTGGTCAAGCATGAAAGACAGGGGAACAGCAATGGCAGCAGATTCCAAGATTAATTCAGGAGACACAGCAGGGATTCTTGCCGAGGAATAGAGGCATGGTACAGGGAGGATGAGGCAGCCGGGGCTGACGACGGAAGTCAAGGATTGCATACAAGCAAAAGAGCAAGTGTATAATGTGGTTAGGGGCAGTGGGAAACTAGAGAATTGGGACACTTACAAAGACTAACTGAGGGGAAAAAAAGGACAGAGAAGATTAGATCTGGAGGTAAGCTAACCAGTAAAACAAAGGAGACTGGAAGAGGATCTTTAGATATATAACGAGCAAAAGAGAGGCGAAAAGTGAATATGGACCACTGGAACATGATGCTGGAGAGACAGTAGTGGAAAACAAAGAAATGAATGAGGAACTTTGCATCAATGTTCATGGTGGAAGACACGAGTAATTTCTCAAAAATTGAAGAGTGTGAGAGGGCAGAGCTGAGTATGGTGGTCATCACCAAGGAGAACATGCTAGAAAACTGAATGGCCTGAATTTGGATAAATCACCGGAACCATATGGAATACACCCCAGAATTGTAAGGGACATAGCTGAAGAGGGAGTGAAAGTGAAAGTGGTAATCTTTCAGGAATGACTAAAATCAGGAATGGCTGGAAATTTGCTAACGTGACAGTCCATTTAATAAGGGGTTTAGGCAGAAGATGGAAAATTACAGATTTATTAGCCTAACCTTGTTTGTGGGTAACATCCTGGAATCCATCGTGAAGGATGGGATTTCTGAATACTTGGATTTAGCAAAATAGTGCAAAGTCAGCATTGTTCCATCAATGGGAGGTCATGCCCAGCTGGAATACTTTGAGGGAGTAATGAGCAGATTTGACCAAGGAGAACCAGTAGATGTTACCCACCTTCTTCTCTAAATTCCATTGATAAGATGCCACGCAGGAGGCTATTGAGAAAGATTAGGGCCCCTGGTGTTACAGGCAAAGTGCTAGCTTGGATAGATGCATGGTTGTCTGACAGAAAGCAGAGAATGGGGATAAAAGTGTCCTTCTCAGGATGGCATCCAGTGATAAGTGGTATTCCTCAAGACTCAGTGTTGGGACCACAACAATTCGCTTTGTGCATTAATGGTCTACATGAAGGAACTGAGGGAATTCTGACTAAGTTTTCAAACAGTGCAAAGATGGAATAGAGGGATAGGTAACATCGAGGAGATGGTTCAGCTGCAGGAGGGTGCAGTAGCACCCTCTAGCAACCCTTCTGATACTCGGCTTCCAGACCACCAACCTCAGGATATCACCCTCCGCCAATTCTACCACCAACAGTAAGACCACACCACCAGAGATATACTTCCCTCCCCACCCCTATCAGCATTCTGCAGAGACCAATCCCTTCACGACACCCTCGTTAGTTCACGCGTCCCCCCTCCTACACCCCAACAAGCCACCTTCCACTCCCGGCACCTTCCCTTGCCATTACAAGAGGTATGAAACTGGTGCCAACAACTTCCTCCTCACCTCAATTCAAGGCCCAAAAGGATCCTTCCACATCAGGCAGAGAAGATCCTGTGCATCCAAACACCTCAGCTACTCTGTCCATTGCTCCTAGTCTCCTCTACACTGGGGAGACAGGACGTCAACTTGCAGAACGGTTCAGGGAACACTCTCCGTCACACACTCAACAACCCCACTTCCCTGTGGCTGAATACTTCGCCTCTCCCACCACTCCTCCAAGGACATGCAAGTTCTTGGCTTCATCCACTGCATTCTAGCCACCAGACGTCTGGATGAAGAGCGCGTCGTCTTCCACCATGGAACCTTTCAACCACATGGTATCCAGCGCAATGTCACCAGTTTTCTCATCTCCTCTACCGCCACCTTATCCCAGATCTAACCCACCAACTGAACACCCCCTATTGAACTGTCCGACCTGTCTATCTTCCTTCCCATCTATCCACTCCACCTTCCGCTCTCACCACTCACCTCGATATAGCCATTGTCTTCCAAGCTACCTTCCTCCCAGCCCCTCACATTCATCTCTCAACCACTTTCCGCCCACCAGCTTCATTCCCGATAAAGGATTTATGTCTGAAACGTCGAATATTGTGCTCCTCAGAGTCCGCCTGACTGGCTGTGCTTTTCTCGCACCACGCTTTTTGACTCTGATCTCCAGCATCTGCGGTCCTCGCTTTCTCCTGTTGAAGGATTTGCACAGGTTCGGGGAGTGAGCAAAGAAGTGGCAGATGGAGTATAACGTGGGCAAGTGTGAGGTTATGCAGTTTGCCAGAAAAATAAAGGCATGGACTATTTTCTAAATAGCGAGCAAGTTCAGAAGACTCGGTGGGGGGGGGGGGGGGGGGGGGGGGGGGGGGGGGGGGGGGGGGTGCTAGTCCAGGAATCTTGAAAGGTAAACCTGCAGGTTGTCAGCAGTTGGGAAGGCAAATGAAATGATTCCATTTATTTCAAGAAGGCTTGAATATAAATGCAGGGATGTACTTCTGAGGCTCTATAAGATTTTGGCCAGGCTACAGTTGGATTATTGTGCACAGTTTTCGGTCCCATATCTCAGGAAGGATGTACTAGCCCTGGAGTATTTTCCTATAAGATTCACGAAAGTGGTCCCAGGAATGAAAAGCTTAACATAGGAAGTACATCTGAGGGCTCTGAGTCTATATTTGATCGAGTTCACAAGAATATTAGGAGGTCTAATTGAAACTTACAGACTATTGAATGACTTGAACAGGGTGGATTTTGGGAAGATATTTCCAATGGAGGGGAGATTAGGACCGAGGGGACAGAGTAAAGAGAAGACGTTTTCAAACACAGATAAAGATGAACCTCTTCAGCCAGAGATAGTGAATCTAGGGAATTCACTGCTACTGAAGGCTGTCGAGGCCAGGTAATTGAGTATATTTAAGAGTAAGACAGATAGGTTCTTTATTGTAAAGCCGATGAAGGGTTACAGATAGAAAGTGGAAGAATGGTGTTGAGAAGCTTAACAGCCATCATTGAATGGCGGAGCGGGCTGAATGGCCAAATTTCTGCTCCAATGTCTTCTGGTCATGTGGTTAATATTGGCTCTCCTCACTCCCCTTTTGAGATGTCTCCTGGAATTTGATTTTCTTATGATATATAAAGAGTAACATCCCAGTACTGATGACTGGTAAATATCATGTCCCCCCCCCCCCCCCCCCTCCAGTCTCTGCAGCCATGTCCCCAAAAACATAAGCACACTCAAATTGAAAACCAGTGCATGGTACTTAATCACAGTTGATTGACATCGACAACATTAACAGCATGACACTCACATGCCCTCTCTGATCCTCGACTAACCATCTGAATTGTGTGTCATATCATATTCTCTGTTAACATATCCATGCCGTTTGTCTGTTATAGCTCCTGTTGTCGAAGGCACGTGTGCCTGTCAGATTAAGGACTAGAAAAGTTCTCTCCATATTTTACTGACATTATAATCACTGATCAGTAGTTACAGACTGGATGTTTCTATTTATAAACGGCGAACGGCGAATCTTGTTTATGTTCTGACAATCCATTGACATTATTCCCATATCCAAGTCAGATTGAATGATTAAACGTAATCAATCTACCATCTCCAATATTCCCTCCATCAGCAACCCCCACATATCCCAAGCTAAATGAGTAAATTTTGAACGTTCTTTTGACTTTTAATAAAATCAATATTGAACTCAAAGAGTTTAAATTGAGCTATTTGTTCAGTGACTGTGATTAAAGTAAATCTCCGTGGATCCTAATTAACCCAGTGGAGAGTTTCCATCGTTGAAAGATAAATGGGCTCTGTTCAATGTGCTATCCCATAGTGTAAGTAGGAGCATCACTTACAGCACTAACAGGGATCAGCAGCTCGAGAGAGAGGGGGAGGAGAAATCAGAATCTGAGAACATTAGACAGGAACGTTACAATAATGGTTCATAATCTGAGGACCATGGATTAGAATGTTCCAACAATGGATCCGAATCTGAGAACATTAGACTGGAATGTTCCAACAATGGACAGGAGTTTATCCGGGGGTCTTTACTGGCTTTCTCAGCCTTGGATATCATTAGCATATCGGATACAGGATATCCTTTGGATTATTCAAGGTGGTTCCTATCCCATCCTCGCGATAGTTGGTGGTCCTGGTAAGTCATTATATTTGTCTACTAAACTGGGTTGAACTGAATTTCGGCTCATGATATGTACATTTTGTAAAGTGCAAGTCAATATCTTCAGTTCCAAACAAAAATTCATTTCCTTATATATTATAACTATCAAACTACGATTTATAAATTACTCATTGATATGCAAGAAGGAACCAGACTCTTCTCAAACTCCATAATCCATTTTCTCCTTCACAGATTTACATCTCCATGTCCTCCTCACTCACCAATCCTGTCCAATACCACCATCATGATATCCCAGTCTCGTCCTCTGTCTCAGTGCAATATCTGAATAAACCATTCGTGCCTTTGTTAAATCAGGATGCAACAGTTTCACGTTCTTAGTAACCATGTCCGTGACTAAATAATTGCTATTGAGAATGTTTAACTTGTTCCCTGCACATAAGGGAAGTCAGTTTATGGTGGTCAAGCCATTGACTCATCATCTAGAGCCACAGAATAATGGTCTGTTGAAATTGGGGAGTTTAATAGCAACCATTATCATTTGTTATAAAAACCAGTCTGCTTGCCTCATGACCTTTAGGGGAGTCAATGTGTCATGATTCCCTCCTCAGGTTTCCGTGTGACTTCTGTGATGAACACGTGGGTGTACTGTACCTTTTAGAGAATTAAAAGCCAACAATAACAACCTGACAGCACCAAGAGTTCTGAACAATAGATATAATGTAACATTTGGTCGAACAACCCGATTAGCTCATTGTCTTGAAAAAAATTCAGCAAACCATTTTAAATTATACCCCAAAATACCCACTCCAAACAAGTTTCAATTTATTATATTGACAATCTTAACAGCAAATGATACAATCCAATAGTTTGGCGGTACAAGACCATGGAAACTTGAAAAAATGGGAGAAGAACTGTCGAGCTACCAGCGTGCAAAGACTGTCTGAAATATAGCTCTCCTATAGGTACCTTTATTGATTCATATTTGGTGAAGCAGAGTCCCCAAGACGAAAAGAAGACAGGAATATGGAGAAGAACCGAAAGCTTCCTGGTTTTGAGAAAAGAAGTTTTGTTTTGTAAATCTTAATTAGGAGTCTAATCGGACTAGTACTGTGGAGGGGGAAGGTAAAAGACAGGTTAGAGGAAAACGTTGTACATAGTTGTTCGTTTATTATTCTCTGTTATACTTTAAGAAATAAAGTTGTTATTTTTTACTTTAAATAGATTTGGACTCTAGAATTATCACAGATTACTGCATGGGATAAATCTTTTCTCTGTTGCTGGTTTTAATTAAGCAGGAAGATTTCTCCTGTGTTGTGACACTACAAACCCAAAGTTATGTGTTTTACTCTTTATGGTACTGTGGAACAGCTGAACCAGTCACTCAGTTCAAGATCTGCAAAACATACTGCCCTGACCAGGGCTTCATACATCCTGTGAGAGAAGAATAAAGGTAAAGAAAGCTCCCTTTCTCTGCCTGTTTTCTGTATTGCTGCATCTCATTTCCATTCAGGTACGTGATCATCCCCTATTTTAGGTGTATTCAATCTTATTGAAATTCTCCCCGAGAGTGATGCACGGCTCCATAGGTATCTCTGGTGCTGGCTTTATTGATGCTGACGTACAGATGTCAGGGACTTATAAATTCCATGTCAGTCGTAGTGCATAGAGAAGGAATGGCTTTTTGTGGCACATGAAATAAATGGCGATGTCTAAATGAGAGAAAATATGGTTTTTGACAATCCCTGAGAGTGTTGTTGAGGCAGTATTTGGGGTACTGTGGATAGACGTTCTCTCAAGTTTCACCAGACTAAACCCTGGGATGATGGCACCATGAGTAATGAGTGAAGCTCAGTGAGAGAATAAGAGGTGATTGCATTGAACCTTAAGGGGGATGGACAATCACTCATGATGTTCTAAGCAGACACTGATATGGTGATAAGTTCCATGGCTTTTTTTTCCCACTCAGATCACATGATTCTCGATAGTTTTAGAGCCTCTGAGAACGTTCCACCCAACCACCCCACTCACTATTTAAACTGAGACAGAGAGAGAAAGAGAGGGGAGAGAGAGGAGAAAGAAAGGAGAGTGAGAGAGAGACAGAGAGAGAGACAGAGAGAGAGAGAGAAAGAGCGGGGAGGGAGGGAGAGAGAGAGAGAGAGACAGGTTCAGGCTTTTGAATAAACTCTCCCAACATTAATAGAGTTCAATTGATGCGTCATCCTGCCATGAACGTCATGGTGTCCATAATCACGACAGCAGCAACAATACCTTCATTATAAAAGTGTTAACACTTCCCAGCATTATAGAGAGAAGGAAAGTCTTTTTACGCCACAGGAAAGAAACGGAGATGTCAAAGAGGAAAAAGAGATTTTATGATCGTCGCTGAGAGTGTTGTTGAGGCAGCATTTGGGATATTGTGGACAGACATTCTCTTCTTTATAAAGAATGATCGCCTTGCCACAAAGACGATGCAATGGAGTTTCACCAGACTAATTCCAGGGATTATGGTACCACGAGGAGACAGTGAAGATTAATCCCTGGCGTTGTGAGAGAATGAGAGGCGATTGCATTGAAACTTGAGGGGGAGGGACAGTCACTCACGATGTTCTAAATAGACACTGATACGGTGAAAGATTCCATGGCTTCTTTTTTACTCGGGTTGCATGATTGTCGATAGTTTGAGAGCCTCTGAGAATATTCCCCTCAATCCACACCCAATTCCCATGTCGCATGAGAGAGACAGAGGGCCAGTGTTTGAATAATCTCTCCCCACATTAATACAGTGAATTTGGTGTATGGTCCTGCATTGAAAGTCTAGTTATCCACAATCCCTACAGCAGCCACAATACCTTCATGCTGAAACAGTTAACTATTCCCACCAGATTCTGACCTCCATGGAGAGCAAGGGTGTGTCTTCTCGGTGATGGAAAAATGCCTCCTTGAGAGTTGACACAAATCATTTAGCTTCCCTCCTCATTGCCAGCAAACTATGTTAAAGCAGCACACGTTCTACAAACAATGGAACCATGATTAACATCATGGAGTCTTCTATCAGTGCAGTCTCGGTTTCATTGGTTTGTCATGTTGGAATATCAGTGACCCCCTCTTGTTCCTGTATAACTATCACGTGGGGATGAATAGCATCCTCCTGATCTCATAGAACAGGTTTAAGGGTCTGATTGGGCTCTGCCTGTTCCTGTTTAACAGCTCGATGCACTGAACAGACCACTCTTCTTCCTGTGTAGCAGGCAAGAGTATTGAATGTACTGTCACTCTTCCTGTTCCTGAATGCTAACTCATACCCATGTGCAACCAGCTTGAGATGCTGAATGAGTTCCTCTTTTAACTGTTGAAATGTGCAGTGTCTGACCGTGCTGTTACATAAATTTTACCGACACGTTAACAGCACAAACCGGAATGCTGTCCGGGTCTTGCTGCACATGGACACAGAATGGTTCCGGAGCTGATGGGGGTCAATTTGTTCTGAACATTCTGTGATCTTCAGTCATCATACCTACTTCAGATCTTATGATGGGGAAAGACATTGATGGACCAGCTGAAGATGTTTGTGCTGAGGAGGCTAACCTGAGGATGTCCTGCAGAGATGTCCCGGGACTGAAAGGATTGTTGGCAACTGACCCCAAACTTCTTTATTTGTATTCTGAAAGAGCCCGTCCACATTCAGCTCAAATAAGTAGGTGGTCCCGATGCCATCCTCAACCAAATACTGCCTTGGTATCAAAGCCATTCGCTCTTTCCTGAGCCCCTGTGTTCACCTCTTGTTCATATCAATAGGTGACAGTGCATGTGTAGGGAATGCTTTCCTCTCACAGAAGGTAATCACTGTCAGGAATTATCTGGGCGGGAGAGCTAGGGGAGCTTTATCGCTGAAAGTATTTAAGTAGGAGTTAGATGGATTTTTGACCTGTCAGATAGCTAAGGGGTGAAGAATTGGGCTTAAAAAAGAGGAGTTACTGTCAACGGTAGTTCAGCCATGATGTTATGCAATGGCTTGATCATCCGAATTACCTGATCCTGTTCCTTTTGTCCTCATATTCAGTAATTGCAAAGTTAATGGCTGTAATTTTCCTGAATGTTCTTTTATTGAACGTTGCAATCAGAAAGAGTAAAGTATTTTGTGAGTCATCTTTGGTTGATGTATGGGGACTGTATTCACGGTGAATCTGGGTCGATGATATCACCAACAAATGAACCACAAGTTGCAGAGAAGAAACACTCGTAAAGAGACAAAAAGCGTCTGTCGAAACAAATAACATTTTCCAACCGACACCAAACCATGTGTGACAATCTTGAGAGACTGATGAGATCCTGTGTTACTGTTGACCAGGTATTTGTAGCAAGTGGCCTGCATCTGTTCCTTGCAGGAGCTGTGGGTGGTTTAATAGAACATAGCAACACAGGACTGAGCAGCAGGAGTGAGCCATTAGATATTTTGTCACCGCTCCATGTGCTTTTGGTCTCAGCAGCACGTTTCTGTCTGTATACAATTTTACTACATACCGAAAACAAATTTGAATAAATGCAAACATCCAGGCGCCACAATCCTCTGGGGAAGGGAATTTCCACTTGAACAGCCTTCTGGGAATTTCTCATTTGTGTTCCAACAAATGTTGGAGAGTCACTATGTCCTTTTCCAGTCCCACGTCTCCACTGGTTACACCCATCGTAAAGGCAGCCAGTTTAGTGAGGTGGTCAATGATTTAGGTCTCAGACCCCGCCATTTTTTAGAAAAATGTGAGACACAGAAAGTTTCACCCATAACAAATGTTAAAATAATAGAGTGCCCCAACATGTTATTCTGCCTTTTGAGTTATTCTGCTCACACAAGCTACTGGTAGTGGGATTTCTTTCTGGAACAGTGGGATTTGGCTGAATTCCCTTCGTTTCAGGCAGTGGAGAGATTCCAATGAGTCCTCACCAGGAATCCTTCACACGTGGTAAAGATGACACAAAGATTTTATGATCTCACACTTTTCTATCTGGCGGAACAAAGTAAGAGAGAGGGATGAATCGGCTGCTCCTTCTCAGACAGGGAACATTTTTCTCCCTCTCTGTGTTGGAACGTACAATTTTGTCAACTGAACACCAAACTGGACCATGTGCGATCTCCTGGAACATTCACTGGAAAACCTGATTATGGATTATATGCAGATGCGTCATTGCTCTTGTTGTACACAATTCTTCCAATCGCAAAAAAAAATCCCCACTTTATAATTTGAAGACATGCTTACATGTGTCTGTGTAATTTGTAATATTGGTAGGTGTCTTCATAGTATTTGTGTTAATATCAATGCATGTTTTTCTTAAAGTTTATTCTCTAGCTTTAATCTCCCTGACAGGAGATAATATGCATCCAGCTGATACACTTTTCAGAAAGTCATGGATGGTTAAATACTATTTCTCAGATAAGATCAAAACGGATAATCCCCCATAACAGAAGGCCGGCATTCCAGGAATGAGTAAAGGGAAACCTCTTTGAAAATCTTCGAAAAGAATTATATCTTTTTATTTTAATTTAGGGGATCAATCCTGCACACAGTACATCAAGTGTGGTCTCAGCAATGCCCTGTACGGATGCAGTTAAACATTCCTGCAATTAAACGTGATACCTTTTGCTAAAAACAGCATTATTCCACTTACCTTCCAAATCACTTGCTGCATCTGACTTCATGTGATTCATGACGCAAGAATATGGAAACCTCCTGTATCACAGAGTTCGGCAATCTCTCTCCATTTAAATTATTTACCATTGTTTTATGCCAAAATATAATTTACCTTCATGCCAAAATTGACAACTTACGTTAAGTTATTTCTGCTGAAGGTCTGCTCACTAACCTTCCCTGCCTGCATCACTTTGCAGACTCACTACCTCCATTTGACGACACATTGAATGGCCATCTTGGTGTATGAGCTAATTGAGCTCCAAGCTATTCCCTCCCCTTCCTCCAGATCTTTGAAAAAGATTATTGATAATTGATAACCCCACAGTGATCTCTGAGGCACTCCATCAGTTACAGCTTTTAGCCTGAAAATAAACATTTGTCTCTCCTCTCTATTTCCTGTTAGCGACAGCGTCCCTGTTCCTGTGTAGCAGCTCAGGTGGGTTGAAAGGCTTCCTCCTCGAATTTGTAGTGTACTGAACGAGCTGAATTACTTCATTCCATATTCCTGTGTAATTCCTTAGAGGGGCAGAATGGTTTCCTCCTGTCTCATTGTAACGATCCTGTCTGACTTAATGGAGTGGTCACCAACCCTGTAACAGCCTCGAGGGGTGGATTGAGGGAACACATGGGGTAGGGGCAGAAGTTGCCCATTCGGCCGCACCATTCAGAATGCTCATGGCTGATCCGAGTGTGCCTGACCATCCATTTCCTGTCTGTTCCCAATAAACACTGACCCTTCTGTCCAGTAAAGATCAGTCGAGCTCTGCCTGGAATATCTTCTATAACCGAGTCTTCACTGCTCCCTGAGGATGAGGACACGACAGGTAGCACAACACTAAAGTGAAAGGGACGTCCTTATTTCATTGTGGGACAACTGTTATTTTAAAACTGTGTTAACTGAACATCAAGTCACTACCTCTTTTCAGACATAAGGACAGAATAATTAGGAATAAAAGTAAACCTGTCCCACATTCCCACTGACCCTTACCAATCAAATATCTATCACACCTAGCCTCTGCTGCTGTCTCAGGAAGAGAATGCCTGATCGCATAATACCGCAGGAGCATGAGGGAAATGAGCAGATTGAGACCATTCAGCCTATTGAGTCTGAAATTCTGTTCAATAATTTCTTATTAGTACCTCGGCCTCATTCTTCTACCTTCTCCCTGGAATCATTGATCCCCTTACAAATCAAAAACATATCGACTTGGGTCTTAATAACACTATTGTCTGTGCCTCTGTGTGTCTGTATGTGAGTAAGTGTTTGTGCGTGTATCTGAATGTGTGTGTGTGTGTCTGTGCCCCTGTTTGTGTTTGTGTGCGTACCTGCGTATGTGTGTGTCCGTGTGCTTGTTATCTGTGTGTTTGTGTGTCTACATCTGTCTGTCTGTGTTTCAGCCTGTGTTGCTATCTGTATTTATGTCTATTTGTATGTGACTGTATATGTCTCTGTGTGTTTATATGTGTGTGTGTATGCCTATCTCCTTGTAAGTATTGCATGTGTTCGTCTGTGTATTTCTGTGTCTGCGTCTCTGTGCAGTGAGGTATCTGTGGTTTTTGTTTGGAAGTGAAAGGACTGTTTTGACTGTTGTGGGAGCTGCCAGTGGGTTTAAAGTGAGAATTGTCTTTCACTGAACATTGCTCCTTAACTGGTCAGTAGGACGTGGATGTTTCAGGTTCTCCACACGCGGCTTCCTGGACCTCTCCAGCTCTTTAAGTGTCCTCCCCATATGACGGGGGGAGGGGAGTGAGGGAACCGATATCGGGCACTCTACTACCCGGCTTGGAGTTTCTATCCTATTCCAGGCAGTTTCTCCTGGAATGGGAGAAAGGGATGGAGGGAGAGTGTGAATGGATAACCCTGCTGTTTGTGCTGTTGTAGGTGGGGGGAGTTGTGAGGTGTCTGGAATGAGTCAGTCGACAGTTTTGAATCCATATAGTATTATTAGTTGCTGATTTCAATCGTGAGAGTGGTAATGCCTGAGCCTTGTTTGGAGACAGAGCGTGAACCTTGTTCGGGGTTAGGAGCTATAACAGATATACAGTGAGTGTGCGGGAGCAGAGAGTATACGGTACCTCTTATCCTGACAGAGCGGGGAGGATATGGATGCTTATCCTGTACTGCAGGACATTTCTTCAGATCATCTCAGTGTCGAGATGAGGCTCCCCGAATGTCTTGTCCAAATCTGTCACTAATAACAACACAGACCTGTCCCTCAGCTTCCACAGAATCAGTTTAGGTAGAGTTTACAGATAGCAAGGAGAAGCAAATATTGGTGTGTTATATATCGAAACCAAAACGGTAGCAGAAAATCGGAGCATCATATGCCCTGGAAATTAGATAGGCAAGTATTGTGGATACCGCAGTCTTATTGGATGGTTAACAGCGTTAATTAAGTGACTGCTGAAGCTGTGAAAAATAAGTTCCGTAAGTGTATATGAGGTGGGTTGAAGAGTATTTTGTGAAGCAAACTAGAGAGCAGGTTAGTTAGAATTTGATGTTGTGTGGTCAGAAGGACGACTTATTAACCTTGGTCTGAAGCAGCTTTTAAGGAATAATGGCATTTATAAGGTGCAGTTTACAAGGTGTCTGCATACAATATAGAATGCTTGAATATTCTAGTCAAACATTATGGAAGACCCCCCGGAGGATTGAGTGTCAAGATATCTTCAGTAAATTGGGAAAGTACAATATAACATTCAGTGGGAAACAAGCAATGGTTGTTAGAGACATAGAGGCAGACAGCACGGAGACATGCCCGTCAGCCCAAACTGGTCCAATGCAACCAAAATGCCCATCCACGCTAACCCCATGTCCCTGCCATCATCCCGTATCTTTCTAATCCTTTACTATTCATGTATTTGCCCAAATGCCTTTGAAATATTGTTAATGTATCCGCCTCAACCACTTCTTATTCCATATGCGTAACAGCCCCTGTGTTAAAAAGTTGTTCCTCAGGTTCCCTTTTATTCTATCCCCTCTGACCTGAAACTGATGCCCTCGAGTCTGTGATTGTCCAACATTTGGAAAGAAGACTGGGTGCATTCACTCTATCCATGCCTGTCATAATCTTATAAACTTCAATATGATCCTCCCTCAGCTTCATGCACACAACAGTATAAAGACCTAGCTTGTCCAACCTCTTTCTGTAACTCAGACCATTGAGACCTTGGCAACATCCTTGTAAATGTTTTCTGCACTCTTTCCAGTTTAATAACATCCTTCCTATAGCAAAGTGAACAAAACTGAACATAACGCTACCAATATGACCTCACCAGCATCCTGTATAACTGCATCATAACTCCCTAATTTCGATACTCAGTGATACAAACCGCTTAAGGCCAGTGTGCCAAAAGCTTTCTTCACTGTCTACCTCTGAATCAACTTTCAGAGAACCATGCACCTGAATTCCAAGGTCCCTCTGTTCCACTGCACTCCTTAGGACCCAACCATTCACCATGAAACTCCAAACTTGATTTGACTTTCTAAAATGCAAGAACTTACATTAATCTATACTAAAATCCATTTGCCATTTCCCAGCCCACTTCTACAGCTGATCAAGATACTGCTGTAATTTCTGAAATTTGTGATAAGCTTCGTCACTTTCCTTGATGCCGCCTGATTTAGTGCCATCTTCAAACTTACAAATCATGCCTGTATATTCTCATGTAAATCATAGATATATGTAATATGTAGTGGTAATAGCATCAATCCCTGAGGCATTCCACTATTCACAGGCCTCCAGTCTGACCAGCATGTTTCCAGTATTAATCTCTGCTTCCAACCATCAATGCAATTTTGTACCTAATTTGCCAGCTCCCCCTCAATTCCATGCGATCTCACCTTCCAGAGCAACGTACCACATGGAAACTTATTGAAGGCCTTACTGGAATCAATCTGGACTACGTATACCACCCGGACCTCCTCAATGTTGCTGGTCACTTTATCAAAGAACTCCAACAAATTTGTGAGTCATGATCTCCCTTGCACAAACTCCCGTGCTGAAGTTGATAAAGGGCTTTTGCCCGAAACATCGATTTTCCTGCTCCTCGGATGCTGCCTGACCTGCTCTGTTTTTCTAGCACCATTCTAATCTTACTCCGAACCACACCCTGCCTTTCCAAATGCATGTATATCCAATCTCTCCAAATCTTCTAAAGTAACCTACCCATTAGATTTTAGGATTACTGGTCTTTAGTTCCCAGGTTTATCTTTGTAGCATTTCTTGAATAAGGGCTCAGCATTCGCTTTGCTCCAATCGTCCAGGACGGCACTCGTTGGCCAGCGATGATAGAAAAGAGCCAAGCAGTGCTCCCGCAATTTGTTCTCTATCCTCTTATCCTCCTGCTGTGTTCCTGAATATAACTGGTCGGGACCAGGAGTTTTTAGAAATACTGAAAAGTCTGAAACATGCATCTATTTATTTCAGGTACAAACACCAAAGAGTGAGAAAGTGACTCAGTGATGGTTAACATAACAAATTAGAAAATATGTTCATCGTAGGAAGTGATTTCAGAAGAATTCCAGCTATTGTGGAAACATGAAAATTCTCAGAAATTAACGATCCAGGAAAGGAAGGCCATGAAACTGATAAGGAAATCAAAAAGAGAACATACCTGCTAACACACAGGAACACAAAGACTGCATCAATCTGCGATCTATATTTCAAAGGAAACAAAATAAAAGCAAGGTCAAATGTGGAAATTTGTAGGAGAAAGTGAGGTCTGCAGATGCTGGAGATCAGAGCTGAAAATGTGTTGCTGGAACAGCGCAGCAGGTCAGGCAGCATCCAGGGATCAGGAGAATCGACGTTTCGGGCATAAGCCCTTCTTCAGGAATCCTGAAGAAGGGCTTATGCCCGAAACGTCGATTCTCCTGATCCCTGGATGCTGCCTGACCTGCTGCGCTGTTCCAGCAACACATTTTCAGCTGTGGAAATTTGTAATCGGGAGAGGAAATGGCCAAGAAAACAACCAGTTACATTGCATCTGTCTTCATGGAGGAAGATCCAGAAAGTCACCCAGTAATACCAAGTGATCATATCGGACTCCTGGAGCTAAAGACATAAAGTCAATTCATATCAGTAACAAGGTAGTACTTGAACATGGAGCTGGATTGAGCATTGCTAAGTCTGACGAAACAGATGTTCTTCACATTAAAATGTCGGAAATAAACCACCAATAGTAGTATTAATTGCATTGTCGATGACTTTGTTTTATTTTCCTGTACATTCTGCAGAGACTGGAAACTATTGTGGATAAACTATAGATCAATAGAAGGGATCCAAACAGCTACAAAGGGAAAAAGACGTAGTGTGGAGAACTGCAGACCAGTTAACTTGACATTTGTAGGGAAACTGTTGGAATCTATTACACAGGATGACCTTTTTGCTCTTTAGAATTAACAGCAATAATGGAGAGAATCAGCATGCATTTCTAAAAGAGACATCATACTTGATAAACTCTGGAATTGTTTGAAGATGTTTCTTAAAGCATAGGTAACGGGGAAACAGTAGAAGTGGCATATATTGTATTTTCGGAAGGGTTTCTGTAAGATTTCAGTGAGTTCGTAAATCCAATGAATGTGAAGGGTATTTGGAGGAACATATGTAAGTGGAAAGTTAAAGTTTGGTTCGCCTTCATTTAGCGGAGTCAGAACATTTATGTGAAGACTTGTTGAAGCAGTTTCACTGGGTGTTGATGGGACTGTACCTGGAGTATTCTGTGCAGTTTTGGTGACCGAATCTCAATAAGAATATAATGACCTGAGAGGAAGTGCATTCTCCAGATTAATCCCTCAGATGTTGAAATTGCCTGATGAGGAAACTCGGCCTGTGTTCTCTAGAGTTTCAAAGAATGAGAGGTGGGTCACAGTGAAATTTCGAAAATTCACAAAACATCTGACAAGTTGGAAATTAACAGGACGCTTCCCTCGCTGTCTATTCCACAGTCAAGGCAAATAATGACAGGATCTGGGACAGGCCAGTTAAGGCTACAATAAGGAGGAAATTCATCACTTGCAGGGGACTGACTAATACAGGGGCATGGAAACCTACTGGAAGGCAAGGTTAATGAGAATCTCCAGATATTCTCCAAGGGTGTCCAGCAGAACAGAATAACCAGGTAACAGGTAGGACTCATCAGTGACTTGCCAAATTGCAACCAAATCAACTTTAGTGGTAGGAGACAGAGGGTGGTGGGAGAAGGCTGTTTTTGTGATTGGAGGCTAGTGTCCAATGGTGTACCACAGGGATCAGTGCTGTGTCTCTTAATATTTGGGATTCGGAAGTGTTGGTGTTGGACTGGGGTGGACAAAGCTAAAAATTGCATAAACCAGGTTATAGGCCAAAAGGTTTATTCGGTGGCACCAGCTTTCGAAGTGCTTCATCAAAGCTCACAATCACCTGATGAAGAAGCAGCGTTTCGAAATCTCGTGCCTCCGAATAAACCTGTTGACTATAAGCTGATGTTTCCTTATTTTAAACCTTATCATAAAGGATGCAGCTGTGAATATGGACGAGGCGTGGGGAGTGTCATAGGTAAGTTTGTGTTTGATACAAAGATTGGCCGGGTAGATGGCAGTGAGGAGGAAGGCCTTATGTTACAGGAAGATACAGATAGAATTGTCAAATGGTCACATCAATGGCAGATGGAATGTAACCCTGATAAATATGAGGTCATGCACATTGGAAGAAGGAATCAGGCAGGGGAGGACTCAATGAATGGCAGCACACTAGGAAGCTGAGAGAGTGCTTCTCCACACATCCCTGAATGTGGCTGGACAGGGTAACACACAATTTGAGAAAGCGTACGGGAGCATAAACATAGCCTTCACACATCGAAGGATAGATTATATGAACTATGCGGAACTTTCGTTAGCCAAGATGGAATACTGTGTGTAATTCTGGGAGTTACATTACAGGAAGGATGTGATTGTACTAGAGGGGGTGCAGAGGAGATGTTCCCTGGGATGTTGCCTGGGATGGAGCATATCAGCTATGGAGAGAGCCTGGATAAGCTCGGGTTGTTTACTTTGGAGCAGAGAAGGCTAAGGGGGACGTGAATCAGGAGGATAAGATTACGAGGGATATGGAGGGAGTGGATAGACAGCAGCTGGTCCTTTTAATCAAAGGGACACACCTTTAAAGTGAAGGGTTTGAGGCTTAGTGAGAATTTGAGGAATGTTTTTCAACCAAAGTGTGTTGGGGTCTGGGATGCACTTTGTGAGAGGGGAATTGTCATGGTAACCTCAAAACCATTAGAAAATACATGGTTGTGCACTTGAAATGCCTTAAGATTCACAGCGACAGGTTTTGTGTTGGAAAGTCCGGCTAATGTAGACCGCGCTGTATTTCTGATAGTACAGAGTCTGTGCTTGTGTGATTGTATGGCTGTGGAAGGTCAATCATTCAGTAGCTTATGATAGGAATTGATGGGTTTCTGAAGAATATCTTATCACAGTGTATATGAGTGAACTTGTAATATCTTCTGAAAATAAGTTAATGGCAAAATTAAGAGAAAAAGGTGCAGCTTTCTTACAGTCTAATACAAAATAATTGAGGACAGGGAAATAGCAGATCAATGGAGCAAATACTTCGGTTATGCCTTCACAGAAGAAGAAAAAAAAACAAAAATAAAATGTCCTCGCAATACTAGGAAACTTTCGTCTGGTGAGAAAAAGAGAATAGATTGACATTAGTAACTAAAACGTTTTTGAAAAAATATTGGACTGAAATTAATGGGCATAGACAAAGTCAACAGAGGTTTATAAAATAGGAATCATGTTTGAGAAAATGGCTTTTAGCAAAATTATGGAGAAGGTATCAACGCAATACGATTGGATTTTCAGAAAGATTTTTGATAAAGCCCCAAGCCTATTGTGCAAATTCGAATCCTATGGGACTGGGGCTAATATATGGTCATGGTTTTAGAATGGGAGAACTGGCAGGAAACAGTGAGTATGAACAAAACCATGTTTTTTTGAATGGAAGGCTTGGAGGATATAACAAGGATCGGGTTTTGGGATCCAGTTAATCCCAATACACATCATATCTTTGGTTGTGGAGCTCAATTGCAATATTCCCAAGTCTGCTGACAGCTCTAAACGATGTCAGCTTGTGAGTGGATGAGGAGGATGTCAAAAAGGCTCCAAGTTGATTGAGACAAGTGGAGTGACTGGGCAAATATCTGGCAGATGGAGAGCAATGGCAGAGATGAGAGGTTGTATACATTGATGGGATCAATTGAATGGCAGCCTGCCATTTGAAAAGGGATTGGTTGAAAAATGTTGATACATAAATGAACTTAAGCTGCATTTTTGTTTATTTCTGCGCAGCCGAACGAGTCCATGCAGGGCAGTGACTTCTGAACACGGAAGCCAATACTGGGAATGGCATTGGCACGCTGTATACAGTGTACATAGACCCAGCAAGTAGGGAGCTGTAACATTGAAAAGAATCTGGATCTTCCTGTACACCAGTCACTGAAAGCAATATTGAAGGAGCAGAAAGCAGGTAGGAAGATAAATGGTTTATTATCCTTCATTTCAAGGGGATTTAGAATACAGGAGTAAGGGTCATTTACTGCAACTGTACAGGGCCTTTTTGGGGCTCCATCTCGAACATTGTGTAGTATTGTGTGCAATTTTGGTGTCCTTACCTAATAAAGGGCAAACCTGACATCGAGGGAGTGCAGTGAAGGATGACCAGACTGATCTCTGGGATGACAGGTAGTTGTGGGAGCAGAGTTTGGGGTGACTGGACCTGTATTCCATGGGCTTTAGGAAAATGAGTGGAGATCTCAGTGAGATATATAAAACTCTGCCAGGGTGTGACAGATTGGAAGCAGGGATGATAGTTCACTTTATAGAAAGCGGTTCACGAATCGCATTGCAGTCAAATGGCACTTAATAAACAAACACTATCAGAGAACTCCCTATATATTGATGGGCCGAAGGCACTATAGTTCATAATGTTTAAACATATTTTGGGATATGAACATTGTTTGGGGAAAACTGCATTGAGGAGATGTTCGGCCATGAAATAGCATGGGGAAAGCTCAATGTGCTGAATGACCTCCTCCTCTCCCGATGTTTCTGTGCAGTCTGTGGGAAAGCTCTGCAAATGTTGTCACAAGCTCTCAGATGTTAGGAAGGATGTCTATGCAGGGTCAACAGGACTGTGTTTCCCATTCCCTTTTCTGATAACGATGTTGATGCCGGGTGTTCTGTCAGGTTTTATCCTTTAAGACCTCAGAGTAGTTTGATATAATTGAGTGTCTCACGTGGCCGATTCAGAGACCATGTCTGTGCGTCTGGAGTCACTTTTCGGCCAGACAAGGAAAGCACGGGAGATTCACTTCCTGAAAGAATATTGGTGAAGGAGATTGATGTTTACAATCAACATTGGACACAAGATCATTATTACTGACACCAGGTTTTAGGTCTCGATACTTTATTAATTATATTTAACTTCCACCAGCTGCCAGAGCATTATCCTGGTCTGGATTCGTAATCCAATGATATGTTCACTACAGCACCATCTCCACATGGGGACCTATCGGAAACCACACTGACCTGATTATTTCGGTGCTACTTGACAGCTCCATCAAAAAGTATTCCCACCAATTTGACTGTCGTGATGGGACTGAGGGTGTGGTAATTGGTCAGATTGTAATTATTCTCCTATTCAGGGACTGGACATAGTTGAGTAATTTTCCACATTGCCAGGGAGATGTCAGAGTTGGAGCTGGAATGAAACAGCTTCCCCAGGGACACGGCCTGTTGTGCAGCACAAGTCTTCAGTCCTATTGCAGGAATGGGGTCAAGGCCCATTGCCTTTGTTGTATCTACTGTGTTCAGCTGTTTCTTCATGCCCGTACAGCAAATCGAATTGCTTGAAGACTGGCATCTGCGATTCTGTGCGAATCATGATGAGTGTGAGGTGGATCATCCACTCAACACGTCTGGCTGAGGATAGTGCAGACACCACATCCTTGGCATTTTTCACTGACGTACAGAACCGTTCCGATATTTAGAATGAGGATATTTGTGGAGTCCTCTCCTCCAGTAAATTGTTTAATAGTCCATCGATATTATTGTTTGGAATTGGCAGGACGGACAGACCTTAGATCGGATCTGATAGTCTTGGGATCATTTCCCCTCTCCATCAGACATTAGTTCTGCTGGTCGGAATTTAACCAGTTGAGTGTGGTAGCTTTAATGGGTTGTCAACAGGTTTAGGTCCACGTGATTCCGACCCTGGCATGTTCACCCACACTCATCACTGAACCATGGATCAGCTTAATGGTAATGGTAGACTGATGAATTATCGTCAGGAAAATGTTACAGATTGCCGTTGAATACAGTTCTGCTTCTGCTGTTGCTGCAGCATCAAATGATAACACAGTTTGAGATGCAATATCTACAATTCAATTCTACTGATTGTCCCCCAATTCACACCGAGACCCATTCACCCATCAGTCCTGTATTCTCTACCTAACCTGGTTTCTGATGCGGTAACACTTGCATTTTCATATTCTCAATCTGCTGAGGACCTCTCCCTGGTGTCACGCCTCTAATTTGTTACTTTAACTCAATCCATTTAAAGTAATGATCGAAATCGTTTCTCTTCCACAATGTCAACTTCTGTATTTGAAGTGAATGAGTTTCCCTCTGTTTTTCTCCCTGACCATGATTAAGAGCACTGCAGTGTCAGTGATGCCAGACTTATGTAGTTTCAGAGTCAAGGAACTTGACCACCATGCGTTATTTTTCTGTTCCCAGTGTACGGCACTCCATGTTGGACAGGATGTTTGAGCATCTTTGACATACTTCTTTGGAAATTGTCCAAAGACAGAAATTGCTGAAGAAATTGCAGCATCTTCTGGAATGAATGCAGTGTTTATCTTTCAGGTACAGTGACCCTCGACAAAGCTCCCAGTTTGTCAAGCAATTTTAGTATTTTTATTACCAGTATCCATAGTCATTTGTTTTGTGAAAATTTGTTCCGTGCCTATTCATTTCTGGAGAAATCCAACAGGTCTATCAGTATCTGCAGAGACAGAGAAACAGCGTTAGCATTTCAAGCCCAGTGTGACACTTCTTCACAACTGAAAAGGATTGGAACCTTGGCTTTGTAATAGCTTTCCAGAGGTGGGAGATAGGTGACAGGGGAAAAAGGGCGTGGCAAAGATAAACCGGCTTTTAGCAGTGGTGAATGAGAAGATGATATAAAATGGGTTTAAATTTAGGTGTGAATGGAGAAAGGGGTACTCTCTATTGAGTGCAAGGTAAACAAGACACAATCACCCAAGGTCATAGGGAGGCCAGGAGGGAGAATGTTGAGTATGTGGCATTATAAAGATCTGGCCATAAATACGTTTTCACTGTCGAGATCATCGCCCCCTTTAGACAAAGAATATCAGGTGCTTGACTTCTTATTGGCACTAGGAAGCGTTTCATGCTGTCTTAGTATAGTAATTGGGTGAAAAACAAATCACAGTATGAAGTTTGGACTGAGTATTGTTTACCTGTCATGTTTACTATAGTTTCCAATTTGCAGTGTTTATCTTTAAATGCTTGTTCTTAAAGTTATTATTGGTTGCAGTGCAGAAGGTTGAGGGATGACATTATGGAAGTTTCTAAAATCATGAGAGGTATGGATAGGGTGAAAGCCAAGGTCTTTTCCACAGGATGGGGGAGTTCAGCCGAAGAAGGCATAGGTTTAAGGTGAAAGAGGGAAAATTTACAAGGGACGCAGGGGCAATGTTTTTACACAGAGGGTGGTGTGGGTATGGAATGAGCTGCCAGAGGAAGAGTGATAGATGCCAGTACAGCTAACACATTTAAAACTCATTTAGACAAACATATGGATGGGAAACATTTCGAGGCATATATGTCAAATGAAAGCAGATGGGACTAGCTTAATTTGGAAAACCTGGCTCACATTGACATTTAGAAAAGCTTCACGCAGGTTCAGAGTGGTTTTGTGAAAGGGAAGTTATATTTTGCCCGTAAAATCATGCAAAGTATTTCTGGAGATGCCTGAGAATGTAACAAGCGGACTTGATAATGGGGATCTGTTAGACACCAGGCTTTCCAGAGTTTTTCCACAAGGTATTACAAAATAAAAGTTCTCACACAAGACAGATGCCCGTAGGATGATGGAGAATGTATTAACATGGGATGATGATTGCTTAACATATAGAAATCGGAGAGTCAGGATCAATGGATCTTCATGATAAAGGTATATCTGCTGGAGGACCACAGCTATCAGTTATTTACACTCTATACTGATAGCCTGAAGGAGGGAGCTGAGTGCAATATACATCCGAGGTTGAGGATGACACTGAGAATCAAAAGGCAGGCGGTTATATAATGGAGAGGACTTCCAGAAAAAGAGCAGTACAAAGGGATTGGAGTGTTCCTGTGTATGAAACATAAAGTTAGGATGTTGTTGCAGCAAGTAACTAGGTTGTTTCATTAGCCGGCTTCGACCGATGAAAGGGTTGTGTTATTGAGAATCTGTAAAGTGGAGAGGCGATTATTCATTGGGGTTTAAATGAATGAGGAGTGATACTGCTGAAAAATACAAGACACGGAAGGGACTGGAGAAGGTAGATGTTGAGAAGTTGTTACCATTCCTGAGTAGAGTCTCGAACTCGATGACATAGATACCGAATATGGAACATCGATTTCTATCTGAGATGCAAAGTGATGTCTTCTCTCAGAAGGTAGTGAATGTCTGGAATTCCCTAACCCAGAGAGGTGTGGAGGGATACAAGGAGTTGGCAAGAAAGTGGAGTTAGACCTGGAGTAGATCAGCCATGTTTGTAATTAATTACATGGCAATCTTGAGGTGCCGAATAGCCTACTCTTGTTCTTATTTATTAATTTCACATGTTATGCTTTTGCAAAGTAACTGGTTATTTTCCCGGAAGTTGTGTTGTGTAATGCTACATTCGGGTGAGCAGAGGATTTGTTTGGTTAGCGCTGGGTGGGGTATAGGGGCTGTATTTACAGCAAATCTGGGTCTGTAACATGACCCACATCTGGATCAGACGTTGCAGAGAGGGGAAGCCTGGAAACAGAGATTGGGGGTGAGTGTCACTTCCTGACCCAGCCTGGATTTTCCAAGTACATTTCAAAAACTGCACCTAACCATCGGAGTGGCTCGATCTGCCCCTGTGTAGCAGGTCTGAAGGGCTGAATGGAACATCAAAACATAGGGCTGAGGGACAGAGTGGGCCATTTGGCCCTTTGACACGACTCAACCAGTAAATAAGGTCAAGGCTCATCTCATTGTGGTTCCAGCTGCACTTTTCTCTCCCTGCACCATTATCCCTGATTCACCTGTCGATGGAAAATCAGACGAAGCCAGCCTCGATATAATATAAAGATTCAGCCATCCCATACTTCTGTGAAAGAGAATTCCCACTTGAATGAATTCCCACTTTGTGATTTTTTTCTCACTTTGTGACTGAGGATGGGGGGTATCACTCTTTCCTTTTCTCGTCCCACTCATCCCCTGCTCACAACAAATTTTAAATGTAATCAGGTCGGTGATATGGCCGATGTTAAAGGTCTCAGACTGGGTCAGGTTCAATGATAAGAACAAGTAAGGCAGATTTCTTTAGTCAGCCACAAGTTACTTACAGAACTAACGGAGGGGTATGGTGGTATCTGTGTGTAGCACTGCTTCCTCACATCACCAAGGAGCTGGGTTCAATTCCAACCTCGGGCGACCCTCTATGTGGAGTTTGAACATTCTCCCCGTGACTGTGTGGGTTTCCTCTCAGTGCTCCAGTTTCCTGCCACAGTCCAAAGATGTGCAGTTTAAAGTGGTTGCCCATAGTGCCCAGGGATGTGTAGGTTAGGTGGGTTAGTTATGGGAAATGCAGGGTTACATGGATAAGATTGGGGGGCACGTCCAAGTGGGATGCTGTTTGGTGAATCAGTGCAGACTTCATGTCCTGCCTCCACACTGTAGAGGTTCTATGACAATGACAATAAATTTGGACAATACAAATACTCAGTGGATACATACCTAATCCACTCTTATCAAGGTCTTATATGTTTCATTCTCATTCCAAGAGTAACCTGTTAAGGCCTTCATAATATAAGCCCTTCACCCCAGGAATACGTGAAATGAAATATCTCTGGACTGCTCCCAGTGTAATTATATCCTTTCTCATCTAAGGAGACACAAAAAAACTAATCTCACACTCAGATCATAATGTTTATCATTGTTTTCTCAAAGTGCTGTGAGTCTTTGGAACACTCTTCCCCACAGACCATTGGAGGCGGAAATATTGAATATTTTTAAGGCACAGATGGAAGGTTCATAAATAAAAACAGAGTCAAGGATTATCGAGGAATGGGCAGCAATGTGCAGTGTGGGGGGAAATGTAGACAGTGGTATCAAATAACACGGCTTCAGAACCTCCAGGAATATAATGCAAAATGAAATGATAATATCAATAAAATGTTAAGGGGGAATACAAGATGGCGGCGATTCAGAAGGTCTGCATCAACACACGGGAAAAGTGTTTCTCTAACCCACCCCATCCAAGCCATTTACTTAAAATTCAACACTAAAAGAGCGATAGAATCTTTAGTAATCCCGTTTTATCAAGTGGAAATGACAAAACGTGGGAAAGGATCGAGTAAGTCCCAACACACGGTGCACCCATCAAAAGCATCGAGCCTGCCTGAAGCTGCAGCTGCAACCCACTCTGCTCGTTCCATAGACCCAGTGCCTCACCAGGCCTTGGTCACTGAGTTCACCAAGTTATGTGAAATGATTGAAGCCATGATTGAAGAAGGGTTCAGCTGTGGTTCGGGCCGCTCTCAGCCGTGCTCCAAAAACATGAGCAGCAACTTGACAGCCTTGGAAACAGAACAGACGATGCCAAGGGCCGAACTGCAGCGACAGAGACCGTGATCGATTTCTCTCGGGAGAGGATCGTCGGCCTTGAAAATTAGGTCTGCCCCTTAACTGAACAAGATGACGACCTCGAGAACAGGGGTATGATGAAGAATATTCACATCGTCGGTTTGCTGGAGCGGACAGAAGATGGTCAGCCGGTGAGTTTTTTCAAGAACAGGCTGCAGCGATTCCTTCACTTCAAAACTGAGGAGGGACGGGTGAAGAGTGAGACAGTTCATCGGGTTACGGTGCGGAAGTGAGACTCAGACCAACGCCTTCATCCTGCCCTTGCGCGATTACATAGTTATGGGGCCAAACAAAGACTGATGGAATCTTCCAGAACCGATGGGTTTAATTCACGAGGGCTCCAGGATTATTTTCTTTCAGGACTTTTCAACGGCGGTGATTCAGGAAAGAAAATCTTTTGATGATATCAAGAGAAGAATAAGGGAACTCTGGATTCAGTATTCCTTACGGTACCCAGCGGTGCTCCGTATTGCTTTCAATGGATCCATACACTCGTCTGACTCTCCAGAGAAAGCGAAAACTTTGTGGACATTTTAAAGTAAGCTGGATATTTAGATAGTCATTTTAGATAGAATTTTTGTTGGATGTTTCAGCTATTAACCAGTGTTAAATTATAGCCGGGAGTGGGTAGAGTACTCATTTTTGTCGTCTTCCTTAGTATTACTACTCTTTTTCTCTTTCTTTGCTTGTGTCTGGGGTGCAGCTCAAGCTGGAGGGAGTTACAAAGGTAGTTGTGATGACTAAGTGCCGACCGAAGGGCAGTTCAAGCCCGATGTTTGTTGTTAATTGCCTTGGATTCCATATTGGTAGCGGGCAGAAGATAAAGTTTTGAGATATGTAAGCATCCCTAGTGGGCGGTGGGGGTAAATTCCCCAATCGAGTGTCATTGGCATTTTGGATTTTATTTCGTTCTTTGAATTTTTATGTGTTTAGCTTTGGAAAGTTTTGAGAGCTTGTTAGTTGTAGTAGTTTTAGTTTGGGCAGGTTTTAGGCCCAATGAGTATTTTCTTAATTAATGATCAGCGATGTGTAATTCGATGTGAAACTCTCGAGTTGAAATGTTGCTACAGTGTGTTCTGGATAATGATGTGCTGAAATGTTGTACCTGGAACATTAAGGGGAGCCATCTGCCAGTCAAGAGGAAAAATGAAGTTTCTAGTCTTAAAACAGAGAGAGTGGATGTCGTCCTATTGCAGGAGATGCACCTTGATGACAAGGAACATTTGACCTTATAGCAGGGTGGATTTGATCGGGTTTATTTCTCGTCTTTTAATACTAGGAGTACGGGAGAAGCCATACTAGAGAAGAAGAATCTTCCATTTAAATTACTAGATTGTATTAGACACTCACGGAAGGATGATCATTCCCAAAGTCTTGAACTATGGGAAATAATACAGTCTTTTTAATGTTTATTGCCCGCTGGTGCACTGTCTTAAAATCCTGAAAGATGCATTTTCCAAAGTAAGTTATCTTGCATCATGGCACATTATTGTAGAAGGAGATTTCGACTGTCTTATGGCCCCACGGTGGACAGAATGTCCAAAGGTACCACAATACCCTCATTATAATGTAAGCAATTAGTGGGTTAGAGCTGGTGGATACCTGGAGGCAGATCTACCTCACAAGTAGGGATTTTATTTTCTTCTTTAACCCACACAAATGTCACAATAGGGTTGATCTCTTCCCCATCCCTGCAACAATCTTAGACACGGTGGCATACTGCACAATTGGGAATATTACCCCAACATACCTGCCCCAGAATTAAGATAGAAGTCACATAAGATTATGTTGTATGCAGATGAGGGTCTCATGTTTTTGTCAAATCCCACAGTTTCGGCAGCTCACGTGATGCAATGCATTAATTCGCTTATCGCCTTTTCGGGCTTTAAGATTAATTTTACAAAATTCGTGGCCATACCTATGGGAGGTCTCAGGGAAATACCTGATTTTGAAGGAAAATCCTGGTTTACTTTTAAATGGTCACGGGGGTGCTTTCCCTATTTCAGTATATTCATTGCATCTGTCTTTGATATTTATTTAACGTGAACTATGTCCATTTCTTTGACAAAATTAAAAAAAGACCTTCAAAGATGTGAGGCACTTCCAATATCCTGGCTAGGTCGGATAGATGTTCTGAAAATGAATGTCCTTCCTAATTTACGATACCCCGTGTGAATGCTTCCTTTGATGTTTCCCAGACAGATATTTAGGAGACTTTATGGCTGGTTTAGCTCTTTTATTTGGCACCATAAGCGACTCTTTATCAAGCTAACCAAATTGCAACTACCCCACAGATTGTGGGGAGTAGATCTCCCAGATTAAAAGCTGTCAATTAAGTTCTTTATTATCATATGTTAGTGTGTGGACCACTGAGGACTCGGCGTCAATATGGTTAGATATTGAACTCTCTCAGACAAAATGAACCCTTATTAGTCTGTTGTTCGTAGACAAAATGACAACATTTATGGAGTATTGTCATAACCAAATAATCATTAATGAAGTTAAAGTATAAATGGCAATGGGTCAGATCGAGGGCAATACAGCCAAAACCTTGTTTCTTACCCCTATAATTGGTATACCAAGTTGCCAACTGGGGATCATGGATTCCATGTTTAAACTGTGGGAAGCCAGGGGTGTACCTTGCTTCAGTGATTTAGAATTAATAGAATCCCTACAGTGTGGAAACAGGTCCTTGGGCCCAACAAGTCGACTTCGACCCACCTAGTCCCATTCCCCGACCATCCTATATTTAACCTAACTAATGCCCCAACCTACACATCCCTGAACACTATGGGTAATTTATCAATAGCCAATTCATCTAACCTGTACATCTTTGGATCCTGGTGCTGTGAGGCCGCAATGCTATCTACTGAGCCACAATGTTTTATTTCAGGGAGAAAGAATTACATCATTCGATCAAATAACTCGTAAGTATGGACTACCTAGTAGAGACCTCTTCTGTTTGTTTTTGTTTTCAGATCAGAGATTTGATTTCAAAAAAAAACACACACTTTTACCAGACTCTTACATATCGGATAGAGAGAAGCGGGTGCTTAGTGCTCAGAATGCACTCTCTGTCAGTACCCTTCATCATTAGTTGGAGAGTGTCCCCTCAGACGAGACTGTGCAGCTTTGATCTGTAATAGGATCCATTCCATGCAGTTGAAAATTCTTCGTAGAGTCTATCTGACCCCAAATTGTCTCTCGAAATGCAAAGTGGGATTATCTTCAGCATGTCGTAAATGCAGAATGACGACAGGCACTCTTACTCATTGCTTTTGGTCCTGCTGCAGGCTTCAAATATATTGGAGCACTGTGTTAGCTGTGATAGAGTGGGTCTTGGGGGCTGAATTGGAGATGGACCCGGTTTCTCTTTTCCTGGGCCTGCCCCGGATACTTTACAGAGATGCACATGCGGAAAAATTATATCCTTACTTTCTGTGCTAGGAAAAATGTTCTGTTGTGTTGGATATCTGAAAACCCCGGGTCTGTTGGGTCGTCGTAAGTTCTTCATGGAGAATATCCCTTTGGACTTTCTCACCAGTATGGTGCATCAAAAAACAGAGACTTATATGAGACATGGCAGCCCTTTTTGGATTACCACGATACAGGCTTATCTGTCACATTAATAAGGGCTTGTGAATAGTCATGACGATATGGCCTAATGAATCTAATATCCAGCGAGAAAGAGTTATGAACATAAAAATGTGTATCAGTTAATGCTCTTGAAGAACGAGAGTTATCGCTTTGTTATGCTGAGCTGTACAATTTATTCATTATTTATTGTTTATTTTTGTTTTTTTCTCTGTCTATTTAGTGTTTTTAAATGTACATGTTTTGTATGTACATGCTCACGAGTGTAATTTTGATCAGTTATTTGAGTTGTGTTGTTATTGGGTTAATATAATATTAAAAATCTCTTTTTCAATAAAATTACTATTTTTAAATTAAAATGCTAACATTGATAGAATAGAGTCCCAAAGAACTCTCATTAGAGAGACCACTCATGCTGGTTTACCGTGAGGGTCACCACATTTTGGGTGATGGGGTGATGTTGAGAGAGCATTCCCTTCATGGTAATCTCAGTCAGTGTGAGGAACTGAACCTGCGCAGTTGGCCTCCCTCTACATCACAAACCTTCCGTCCAGCCAAATGAGGGACAGCAGAGCAACTGTTACGGACAGAAACAGTCACAGGCAAAGGGCAAGAGAAACTTTCACAACAATGAAAAGGGTACAATTCAGAAAACAGGGAAGTGGCTTGAAGTGTGTATACTTCAATGCAAGAAGTATACGAAATAAGGTAGGTGAACTTGCAGCGTTGGTTGGTACCTGGGACTTCGATGTTGTGGCTATTACGGAGACATGGCTAGAACAGGGACAGGATTGGCTGTTGCAGGTTCCGGGATTTAAATGTTTTAGTAGGGTCAGAGGTGGGGGTAAAAGAGGGGGAGGTGTGGCATTGCTTGTCAAAGATAGTATTACAGCGGTGGAAAGGACGATGGATGAGGACTTGCCATCTGAGGTGGTTTGGGCTGAGGTTAGGAATAGGAAAGGTGAGGTCACCCTGTTAGGAGTCTTTTACAGGCCTCCTAATAGTCCTAGAATCATTGAAGAAAGGATTGGGAAGGTGATTCAGGAGATGAGTGACAGTAATAGGGTGGTTGTTATGGGGGACTTTAACTTTCCTGATATTGATTGGGAAAGCTATAGCTCAAGTTCGTTAGATGGGTCAGTGTTTGTTCAATGTGTGCAGGAGAGTTTCCTGACACAATATGTAGACAGGCCAACAAGAGGTGAGGCCATACTGGATTTGGTTCTGGGTAACGAACCAGGCCAGGTGTTAGAATTAGAGGTAGGTGAGCACTTTGGGGATAGTGACCATAATTCGGTGATTTTTACACTCGTGATGGAGAGGGATAAGTGTGTACTACAGGGCAAGAATTATAGCTGGGGTAAGGGAAATTATGATGCGGTGAGGCATGACTTAGGATGTGTGGCTTGGAAAAGTAGACTCCAAGGCAAGAGTGTAAATGATATGTGGAACTTGTTCAAGGGGCAACTATTGAGTGTCCTTGATAATTATGTACCTGTCAGGCAGGAAGGAAAGGGTCGTGCGAGGGAGCCGTGGTTTAATAAGGAATTGGAATCCCTTGTTAAATGGAAGAGGGCGGCCTATCTCAAGATGAGACGTGAAGGTTCAATTGGGGCGATTGAGAGTTATAGGGTAGCCAGGAAGGACCTGAAGAGAGAGCTAAAAGCAGCAAGGAGGGGACATGAAAGGTCCTTAGTAGATAGGATTAGGGAAAACCCTAAGGCTTTCTATAGGTATGTTAGGAATAAAAGAATGACTAGGGTAGGAATAGGTCCAGTCAAGGATAGTAGGGGGAAGTTGCGTGTGGAGGCGGAAGAGATTGGGGAGACACTGAATGAATACTTTTCTTCAGTATTCACTCAGGAACAGGGCATTGTTGTCGATGAGAATACTGAGGAACAAATAAGTAGAATGGATGGCTTTGAGGTATGTAGAGAAGAGGTGTTGGAAATCCTGGAAAAGGTGAAAATAGATAAGTCCCCTGGGCCTGATGGCATTTATCCTAGGATTCTCTGGGAAGCAAGGGAGGAGATTGCAGAGCCATTGGCCTTGATTTTTATGTCCTCTTTGTCTACAGGAGTAGTCCCAGAAGACTGGAGGATAGCAAATGTGGTTCCCTTGTTCAAAAAGGGGAGTAGGGATAGCCCTAGTAACTATAGGCCGGTGAGTCTCACTTCTGTTGTGGGCAAAGTCTTAGAGAGAATTGTAAGGGATAGGATTTATGCACATCTGGATAGGAATAATGTGATCAAGGATAGTCAGCATGGTTTTGTGAAGGGCAAGTCGTGCCTCACAAACCTTATTGAATTCTTTGAAAAGGTGACGAAGGAGGTTGATGAGGGGAAAGCGGTAGATGTGGTATATATGGATTTTAGTAAGGCGTTTGATAAGGTTCCCCATGGTAGGCTACTGCAGAAAATACGGAGATATGGCATTGAGGGTGAGTTGGAGGTTTGGATTAGGAATTGGCTGGATGGAAGAAGACAGAGGGTAGTAGTTGATGGCAAAGTTTCTTCATGGAGTGCCGTCACTAGCGGTGTTCCGCAAGGATCTGTTTTGGGACCATTGCTGTTTGTCATTTTTATAAATGACCTGGAAGAGGGGTTAGAAGGTTGGGTGAGCAAGTTTGCGGATGATACGAAAGTCGGAGGAGTTGTTGACAGTGAGGAAGCATGTGGCAGGTTACAGCAGGATATAGAGAAGCTGCAGAGCTGGGCAGAAAGGTGGCAGATGGAATTCAATGTAGCTAAGTGCGAGGTGATTCACTTTGGGAAGAATAACAAAAAGATGGGGTACTGGGCTAATGGTCGGATACTTGGTAGTGTGGATGAGCAGAGGGATCTTGGTGTCCATGTACACAGATCTCTGAAAGTTGCCACCCAGGTAAATAGTGCGGTGAGGAAGGCATATGGCGTACTGGCTTTTATTGGTAGAGGAATTGAGTTCCGGAGTCCTGAGGTCATGATGCAGTTGTATAAGACTCTGGTACGGCCGCATCTGGAATATTGTGTGCAGTTTTGGTCGCCATACTATAGGAAGGATGTGGAGGCATTGGAACGGGTGCAGAGGAGGTTTACCAGGATGTTGCCTGGTATGGAAGGAAAATCGTATGAGGAAAGACTGAGGCACTTGGGGCTGTTTTCACTAGAGAAAAGAAGGTTTAGGGGTTACTTGATTGAGGTGTACAAGATGATTAGGGGGTTAGATAGGGTCGACAGTATGAACCTTTTCCCGCGTATTGAGTCGGGTATTACAAGGGGGCATAGCTTTAAATTAAGGGGGGGTAGATATAGGACTGATGTTAGGGGTAGGTTCTTCACTCAGCGAGTCGTTAGTTCATGGAATGCCCTGCCAGTAACAGTGGTGGACTCTCCCTCTTTATGGGCATTTAAGAGGGCATTGGATAGGTATATGGAGGATAGTGGGTTAGTGTAGTTTAGGTGGGCTTGGATCGGCGCAACATCGAGGGCCCAAGGGCCTGTACTGCGCTGTATTCTTCTATGTTCTATGTTCTATGTTCTATAACGGCTGAGGGTAAAAACGTTCTCTGCTCGAAATTGTATTTTATAACAAGACGCGCTTAGAAGCTGTCTTTGATTTAATATTATTAAGGTTAGTCAAGTGAAATAACCAGAATTACTAAGTGTGATTGGACATCTATAACGAAAAAAGTGTAGATTTTTGTTTGGTCAGTGTTAAGTATGCTGACCGTTGCATGAAAGTATATAGCTGATGGAATATATTGTTAGGAGAGTGCATTCCATGGGAAATGCCCTCAAACAGACACCTAAAGAAAACTGGGGTAAAAGTGCCTGAGTGCCGTCTGGTCAGTGACAGGAACCCAGGGAGTTGAATGACTGAAAGTTCTTGTAAGATGGAGCTGAGAAAACCATCAGATCAGCCGGACCTTATTAAATGCTAGAGCAAGTTTGAAGGGCTGAATGGCCTCAGCGTGGTTTGAATTGTGTGTGGTTTGAAAAACGTACATCTCTACTCCTTCCTCTTATGTGTTACACACTGGGGCACTGCCATTTTCCTGAAACTGGGAATTATTTGGAACATCATCTGGAATTTTCAATAAGTGGTATTCTCCAGAATATTCTACAACTGTAATGGGGGGGCGGGGTGGATATTGCAAACGAGAGAGAGAGAGAAGGCGCTGCAGTGAGCGTGTTAGAGCATGAGCCTTGTTTGGGGCTCGGTGCTATAACCGATATACAGTGACTGTGAGGGAACAGAGAATACGGTGACACTTACCCTGGCAGAATGGGGAAGGTTATTGATGCGTGTCCTGTATTGCTGGATATTCCTTCAGACCGCAGATACTGCACTGAGCTGGGTGGTGAGCACAGACCATGCTCGGTAGGTCTGGTGGTATGGCCCCCTCTGGGAAGGGAATGGTCCCCCTCTGTACTAGCCCGTCCACTATGCCCGCCATGCTCTATCAACAAGCTGTGGTGTAATTTCCCCTTATATGCCGGGCTCGAGGTAATCTGTGCAAGGCAGCACCAACCTGAGAAAGCTCAACCGTGTGCCCCTTGGCCTTTTAAAGATGGCACCAGTGCCAGGGATCACGGAATATCCAGGGGCACCCTGGCTACTTGTGTACCTCCAGTCATGATGGGTTGGAGAATCGGGCTGTTATTGAATAAGAGGGACACCATGGGGTGGGTAGGTAGCTAATGAGGTAAGTTCGATAAGATAGCACCAGGAATCTAGCTCAGCTTCGTACAGACAATCCCTCTGTCACAGTCAATGAAAATGAATTTGAGACAAATTACTGTTTTATACAGCTCAATGTGTCGAAGACTCTGTAGTCCTCCCTCCCAGTTGCAAAGCTGCAGGACAAATTCTCATTCAAAACTCTCCATCGCCTGAACTCACACTAGTATACCATTCACTCATAAGTCTTCATAATACTGACCCGTATTGCATGATACTATCGAAATGTCTTCATTTCAGCACTCTGGAACCAGTGAACATATCTTTCCATGACATTTTTTCCTCGGTCTCCCCCTCCCTTTCTCTATCCCAAAACGCACGTATTTGCAGTCATACGGTTCTACAGACGGAAACAGGCCCTTCGGCGCAGATGTTCCATGCCGAACAAAATGTACATCCACACTCGTCCAATTTCCCTGCGCTTGCTCAGTATCCTCTAATCATTTCCTATCTGTGTATTTGTCCAAGTGCCTTTTCAATGTTGTTAGTGTAACAGCTCAGTCCATATGTGTACCATTATCTGTGTAAAAGAGTTGCCCCTACGAGTTAATTTTTATTTTATTCTTCTCGAAGCATGAACGGATGTCCTCTAGTACTCGATTCCCCAACCTTGCGAAAAAACTTGAAGTATTCACCCCTATGCACGTCTCTCACAATTTGATAAGATCTACACTTCTATAAGAACCCCTTCAGTTTCCTAGGATGTAAAGAAATAAGTTCTGACCTGTCCATAATCTCCCTATAATGTAAACTCTTTAGATCAGCAAACATCACTGAAATTCCTACTACACTCTTTCTAATTCAATAATATCCTTTCTACAGTAAGGAGAACAAAACTGAAACCAATGCTCCAACTGCAGCCTTACCAACACCCTGTACAACTGCAACACAATGTCCCAACTTCTATACTCAATGCGCTGATGAGGGCCAATGTGCCAACAGCCTTCTTCACTGTCCTGTGTATCTGTGACTCAAATTTCAGACAACCGTGCACCTGATCTCCAACGTCCTTTTGTTCCACTGCACTACTTAAGGCACTATCATTCATCACTAAACTCCTACCTGGATTTGACTTTCCAAAATGCAAGACGTCACACTTATCTATATTAAACTCCACATGCTATTTCTCAGCCCACTTCCCCTGCCGATCAAGGTACTGCTGCAATTTCTGATAATGTTCCTCACTGGATGCCTACTTTTTTAGTGTCATCTGCAAACTTATTAACCTTGCGTTGTGCACTCTGGTCCAAATCATTGATATAGATAACAAACAGCAATGGGCCCAGGACCGATCACTGAGGCACTCCACTAGTCACAGGCCTCCAGTCCGACAAGCATCCCTCCACCATAGCCATTTGCTTCCTAACGCTAAGCCAATTGTGTCGCCAATTTACCAGATTATCTTGGAGTCCATGCGATCTAACCTGCTCGAGCAGCCTACCATGTGGAACCTTATCAAAGACTTCACTGAAATCCATATAGAATATGTCCACCACCCTGCCCTCGTCAACCTTCCTGGTCACTTCCTCAAAAAATTCGAACAAAATTTGTAAGGCATGATCTGCCATGCATATAGCTATGCTGACTGTTCAAGTCAAACTCTGTCTTTCCAAATGCATGCATATCTTAACTCTCAGAATCTTCTCAAGTGGTTTACCGAAAACAGATGTGAAGCTTTCTGGTCTATATTTCCCAGGTTTTTCTTTGCAGCCCTTCTTGAATAAGGGCACATTTGTTACCGCCCAGTCTTCCGGGACCTTGGCCCCTGACCTGTCTTCTCTCGTCTCTTGCAGTGCTCTTGGATATATCTGGTCAGGACCAAGAGATTTATCTGACTTTATGCATTCTACTATGCCCAACGGCACCTCCACTCTGATATGAACGGTACCATGATATGACAACTAACCCCTCCAAAAGGTCACAGATCTTCATGTCTTTCTTCATGGTAAATACAGAGGGGAATTTGAGGACCTCGCCCATCTCTTGTGGTTTTACACATGAATGCCCACTTTGGATTTTAAGGCGTCCTACTTTCTCTCTCGTCGTTCTTTTTCTTTACTATACTAAAAGCACATCTTTGGATCCACTGTAATTTTCTCAGCCAAGGCTATATCATACCCCCTTTTCGCCCTCCTGATTTCCTTCTTCAGTAAACTTCTGTGTCCCTTGTGTCTCTCCAGAGATTCCATTGTTTCCAGCTGCCTGAACCTGAGCCACGCCTCCTTTTTTGCTGGTCAGAGCCTAATTATCTCTTGTAATACAGGGTTCTCTCTTCCTGCCTCACTTTCCCTTCACCCTCACAGGCACATTTCGACCATGAATTTTAAAGAACTCCCACTTACCAGAGATCTTTTTGCCTGGAAACAAGCTACTCCAATCAATCTTTGCAAGTCCATGTCTAATTCCAAAAAATTGGCCTCGCCCCAATTTAGAACTTGAATCTGTGGACCAATTTTGTCACTCCCATAACTATTTTAAAATTAATACAGCTCCAAAATGCTCCCCCACATTACAGCTGTCGCCTATCCTGCCCTAAGCCCCAACAGTAGGTCGAGTTTGTCCCTTCCCGAGTAGGACCCTCCATATGCTGCTTATGGAAACTTGCCTGAACACACTTAACAAATTTCATTCCATCTAAGTCCTTAACACTCTGGACGTTCCAGTCCATGTTAGTGTAATTAAAATCACCTATTATGACAATCCTATTGTTCCTGCAAGTCTCCCCAGTCTCCCTGCATATTTGTTCCTCCAATTCGCATTGATTATTTGGAGGATTATAGCGCAATCACTGTAACATTACCACCTCACTCTTACTTCTTTTCACCATCCACAAAACCTCACTGGACATTATCTCAGTTATTTCATCTTTAAATACTGGAGTGTTATGCGCCTGAATCGGAACCATTGGTATTTAAACTGTTTCCATTTACATCTCTCCTTTGCAATGATTTTCACACCCACAGAGCCCCTTGTCAAGGCACAGTGGAGACATAGAGCTGTAAATGGATAGGAGCTGCACATCCTGTCACTGCCAGCATCGGCTGCTAGTTTCCCCACACTGGGCAGTGATCTAACACACTGCTAACGAACAATGCAAAAGCCTGGGGTTATATATGAATGAACCAGTGCGGTCTGCAAAGCTCCCTCCGCTGGACATTTAGCCCAGGATTGTAGATCAAACATTGGTGTGGGCTGCACAGTGTACCACTCTGGACCGGATTTACACAGTGCTCCATCCTGAATATGTAATGGATGGGCTGGTTATGTGAGTTGGATTACGAATGTGAGAGAACGAAACATCTGGCAAAGCCTTTATTTTGTATTTTTATTCTTGTGATTGGACCCTTCAAATCCTGACTCATCCGATTAGACCCGACCCTCTGGATGAATGATGGTGACTGTTGTTACAGCATCTGGGTCTGTAACATAACCAAAAATGGAGCAGAGGCTGCAGAGACGGCAGTCTCCATAAAATGGCATGAGGAAATCACAATCAGATCAGCCGTGGTCTGAGTGAATGGTGGGGCAGGATTGTGTGGACCACGAATGTAACTTATTCATCTATTTCTGTTTGTAACAGGCAAACTCCCCTTCTCTCCCAGTGTCCCATGCTGGTGGGGAGTGAGTCCCCTCCTCCTGTTCCTGCGTAACAGGATCCTCGGGCCTCACTAGCCTCCAGATTTCCCTGTGCCCTAGTTTCGAGCAGTCGAATGACTGCCTCCTGTCCCTGCGACCCAGTCTCGAGCAGTTGAATGACTCCCTCCTGTTCCTGTTTCCCAGACTCGAGCAGTTGAGTGACTTCCTCCTGTTCCTGTGTCCCAGTCTCGAGCAGTTGAGTAACTGCGTCCTGTCCCTGTGTCCGAGTCTCGAGCAGTTGAGTGACTCCCTACTGTTCCTCTATCCAAGTCTCGAGCAGTTGAATGACTCCCTACTTTTCCTGTGTCCCAGTCTCGAGCAGTTGAGAGACTCCCTCCTGTTCCTGTGTCCCAGTCTTGAGCAACTGAGTGCTGCCTCCTGGTCCCAAGTTTGTGAAAGTAGATGTCTTCCTCTTGCTACCGACTAACAAGCTCCAATCGCTCTGTGCTCACCTGCTGCTTCTGTAGAATGGAGTTGAGGGACTGAATGGCCTCTTCACATTCCTTACAGCTTCTCTTGACTAAAAGCCTTTCTCTTGTTTCTGCACAACACCATCAAAATCTGAATGATGTATTTTTGTATTTGACTCTCAGTAATTGAGCAAACAAGCTGACTAACAGAATTCAGAACCAGAGTAGCCTTTTCCTGTTCCTGTGTTATACACTCAAGAGTCAACAGAGTTTCAGTGATGTACAGCATGGAAAAAGACCCTTGATCCAGCCGTCCATTCTGACCAAATATCCTAAATTTATCTTTTCCCCCTTGACAGCACCTGGCCCATATCCCTCTAAACACTTCGCATGCACGTACCCATTCAAATGCCTTTTAAATGGTGTAATTGTGTCTGGCTCCGCCACCTCTTTTGGGTGCTCAAACCATACACACAGCAGTCTATCTTTGTACCTCATTTCCCTTGATAAAACTTTCTCCTCTCACCTTAAACCTTTGTCCTGTAATTTTCGACTTGCCTATGCTGGGGAAAAGACGTTGACTGTTTACCTTATCTATGTTAAAAATCACACAACACCAGGTTATAGTCCAACAGGTTTAATCGGAAGCACACTAGCTTTCGGAGCGACGCTCCTTCATCAGGTGACAATCACCTGATGAAGAAGCGTCGCTCCGAAAGCTAGTGTGCTTCCAATTAAACCTGTTGGACTATAACCTGGTGTTGTGTGATTTTTAACTTTGTACGCCCCAGTCCAACACCAGCACCTCCGAATCATACCTTATCTATGCCCGTCATGATTTTATAAACCTCTTTAAGATGGCCCCTCAGCTTCAACGCTTGAAAATAGCCTCAGCCTATTCAAACTCTCCCTGTAGCTCAAACCATCCAACACCTGCAACATTCTTTTAAATCTCTTCTGCACGCTTTCACGTTTGACAACATCTTTCCGACAGCAGGGTGACCAGAATTAAAAGCAGTATTACAAATGTGGCCGAACCAATGTCCTGTACAGATGCAACATGTCTTGCAAACGCATAGACTCAAAGCAAGTACCAATAAAGGGAAGATCACCAAGTGCCTTCTTCACTGCGCTGTCTACCTGTGACGGCACTTTCAAGGAACGGAGAACCTGCACCACAAGGTGACACAGCAGCTCAGAGACTAGCATTGCTGCTTCAGAGCGCAGCGATCTGGGTTTAATTCTATCCTTGAATGACTGCCTGTGTGGTGTTTGCACATTCTCCCAGTGTCTGCATGAGTTTCCTCCGGGTACTACGTTTTCCTCCCACAGTACAAAGATATACAGGCAAGTGTAGATTGGCCATGCTAAATTGCCCCAAGTACCCTGGGATGTGTAGGCGAGGTGGATTAGCCATGGGAAATGCAGGCTCAGAGGGATAGGGTAGAGGTTTGTCCAGTTGGATACTGTTTAGAGGGACGGTGAGGCCTTGATGGGCCGAAAATTCTGTTTCCTCGCTGTAGGGATTCTATAATTTCAATGGAGTTCTCTTTGATTGGCAACTTTCGACAGGGCACTACCTACATGTCTTGCCCTGATTTGTCTTGCCAAAATGCAACACCTCACATTTATCTAAATTTAACTCCATCTGTCACCCCTCGGCTCACCTAATCAAGTTTCCACTTTGTTCTGAGATATCATTCTTCACTGTCGACTGCACCACCAAATTTGGAATTATCTACAAACTTACTGACCGTACGTCATGTGCTCAATTGCAAATGATTTGTATATGTGACAAGAGGCAGTGGACCCACTATTGACTTTTGTGGCACACCACTGGTCACAGGTCTCCAAGTTTAATGAACAAATGTCCACTGTCACGCCCTATCTTCAATATTCAAGAAAATTTTGGATCTAAATGGCGAGCTCTCCCTGGATTCCAGGCAGTCTGACCTTGCTAACCAGTCTACCATGTAGAACATTTTGCTTTTCTTACTGAATTCCATAAAGACAACATCCACTATCCTGCCTTCATCAATCATCTTCATCACTTCGTCACAAAATTCCACCGAGTCAGTGAGACGTGATGTCCAATGTACAAAGCACTCTTCAGTCCTTGTCTTTCCAAATGCATTTCCATCCTTTCCCCCAAAGTCCCCTCCAACTATTTAGTCACTATTGACGTCAGGCTCACCAGTCTATAGTTACCTGGTTTTTCGTTTCTTTCTGAAATGATGACACTATGTTAGCAGCTCTCCAGTCTTTTGATGCCTCACCTGTGGAAATCAATAATACTGATATATCAGCAAAAGTCTGAGCAATCTCTTTCCTAGCTTCCCACAATCTTCTGGGATACAACTGATCCGGTCCCAGGGATTTGTTCACCTTTATGTGTTTTCCAATGTCCAACACCTCCTTGTAATATAGATACTTTTCAAGATATCACCATACACTTCTTCATTTTCTCACTCTTGTAACCTCCACCACATTAAATACTGAGGAGAAATACTTGTTTATATCTTTCCCATCTCTTGTGGTTCCACACACATAGGTAGCCTTACTGATCTTTAATGTGCCCTATTTTCTCCCTAGTTAATCTTTTCCCACGAACAGATTTTTAGAGATTTGTCAATACCTCGTTAACCATATTTCTAAAGCCAACCCGTGTTCACATTTATCTGGCCCGATTTCACCATTGACTATACATTTGCTGCCCTTATACTCCTCTGGGGTTTCACTTGATCTCAGCTCTGTTTACCTGACATATGCCTCATTCCTTACCTTGACCAGAGCATCAATATATCTAGCCATCCAGCAATCCCTGCACCCACAGCCTTGCCCATCTCACTAATAGGAACACGTTGGCTCTGAACTCTCTGGATCCAAGTTTTTATGGCCTTGCATTTTCCAACCATCCCTTTCCCTGTGAACAGCATATCGAAATCAGCCTTTCAGAGGGCTCGCTTAACTCTTTCAAAATTGGCCTTATTCAAAGTTAGAACTTTAATGTTTACATCAGGTCTTTCCTATTCCATAACTATTATAAAACTAATATTTATGTGTAACAGACTTGAAATGTTAAGGAAATATTTCCTGCCCCTCTGTAACAGGCTCGAGAGGTTGAATAGGCTCCTCCTGTCCCTTTATAACAGTCACGAGACATTAAATGACACAGCAACCCTTGGATTATGAGCAGCCATTAAACTGTATCTGATGGAGGTACATCCCTTTTCAGTTACCGAAACACAAATAACACAATGTACTCCAGGTGCCCTCTCAGTAACACCTCATACAGCTGCAGCGATAATTCCTTTTATTTTGAATGATTTTGTTTGCAAAATGTGCTAATGTTCCAGCGTTCCACCTTTTCAAGTAGCAACAGGCTAATATGGATTGAATGGCCTTCTCTTATCCCTCTGTAAGAGGCCCATAGGGACAGAATTGCTTCGGCCTGTTCCTGAGCAGCAGTCTCAGTGCTCTGTCTCAAGATTAAGGAAGGTTCTGGAAACACGGCATTAAAAGCAGGAGTAGCCTCACACCAGATAATAAGTATCATACTTTGTGTTCAGGTATCTAGAAACTTGCCCACTCGACGTTTTTTTTTTATGTAGCCGATCTGTTATTTTATAACTGCTTCCTTTCATAAACAGAGTGGAACATATATAGAGCCTTGCACTTTCCTGTTAATACTCTCGTATGCAAGGAAAAAAAAAATGATTAAAACATTGAAAGATTTATGGTTCATCCCTCAGCAACCCTTATCCATTCCATTCAAACCCAGTAACTGTTCCCTTTTATAATGATATGAAAAATGATGTATGGAACTGGTTAACTGATCCTATTTGTTCAGTGACTGTGAATAATACCAGTCTTCGTGGATTCTAGTTATCCCAGTGGAGGATTTCCATCTTTTTACGATAAATGGGCGTCTTTCAATGTGTTATCCCATAACATGAGAGGGAGCATCACCGACAGCACTGACAGGGAACAGCAGAAACTTTATTGCTGGAACAGCACAGCAGGTCAGGCAGCATCCAGGGAACAGGAGATTCGACGTTTCGGGCACAGGCCCTTCTTCAGGAATGATTCCTGAAGAAGGGCCTGTGCCCGAAACGTCGAATCTCCTGTTCCCTGGATGCTGCCTGACCTGCTGTGCTGTTCCAGCAATAAAGTTTCAACTTTGATCTCCAGCATCTGCAGACCTCACTTTCTCCAGGGAACAGCAGACCCAGGGAGAGGAGGAGGAGAGATCAGACTCTTAGAACATTAGACTGGAATGTTCCAAACATGGACCAGACTCTGACAATATTGGACTGGAATGTTACAAAAATGGATCAGAATCTGGGAACATTAGACTGGAATGTTCCAACAATAGACAGGAGTTTATCCGATTATGTTTGGTATCTTTCTGCATTTTATTGGCTGTCCTTGTCATTCCAGATTTATTTTGCTCTTCGCATTATTCAATATTTTTATTATCCTTTCCTGGCTATCGTTGGTGTTCCTGGTAAGTGTCACTGTCCAGTTTTTTTCTACAAACCTGTTATGACTGTATTACTGTTCTTTCATATATTCTACACTTCTGGCCACTATTATTGTTCATGTTGAAACTCTACAGACCACTACTAGCTACATCAATGAAGGTGTTCAATTACTGCCTCCCTCTGCTTTGGCAGTGTTACTCATGGGTCTCTATGTTGACCTCCTCAGTTTCAGCGGAGAACCGCAATGTATTGTATATTTGCCTTTGTTATTTAAATATTAAGAGCATGGAGGTCACTGTCTACTGTTCTGGTTACAAACTCCACTTTTTTCCAGTGTTTTCATCCCATCCCTGGCCAATATCTGCGGCTGAAACAGACGAGTCATAAATGTGTGGGTGATCCCTTTGACCATGAGCTGATTCCTGACACCATGCCCTGACCATTTCTAACTTGAAATATTTATCACTCCACAATGCATCTCACTGACTTATTCCATCTCCTGTTTGAACCTTGAGTTATAAAATACAGTCTTAATGATGATAATAATCTGCTGCTGACGCTCCCGGCTTCAAACCTGCCGAAGCAAATCTGATTCGAACTCACACCAAACTCCCATCAATCTGTCATTCATGTGCACGCCGAGTATATTGCTATTGTGTATGGCAATGCCTTTATTTTAACATTCTCAAACACTTCCCCTCATCTGTCCATGAAACTTCCCTCGTTCTCTCTCTGTCGATTATCCAAAAGCCTGCCAGTTGTTCGTATGTAAAATAGTTTCCTTCACGTGTGTTCCTTTCGCATTCAACCACGCCAATCGCGCACGCACACACACTCTCTCTCAGTTTCTGATGAACACACACACACACACACACACACACACACACACACACAGAGCAAACCTTCCCATTGTAGGCAGTAATCTGATGCGAGTATAGTTAGCATATGATCGTAAAGTTTGCAGTACTCTCCATGCTGGGCAGATAGTGCAGTTTACTGAGCAACACACTCGCATGTTCTGCACAGCTCTCGATGCTGGGCTGTCATCTTGCCCCGGTTCATGTTGTTTGTGGTGTTGTGTGAAGCAGATTGAGAATTTGATGTAATAAACCATTTCAGCTGATCTGACAATGCCTTTATTCAAAGTTCTCATTCTTGTAATTTTACTCTCGAATATCTTACATTCTCCAGTCAGTCCCACTGCTCTGTCTTTTTTCCCCATATTTCCACAACCTCCTCCCAGTTAATTAACTGCCTGTTTCTGTCTTTAATGTGAATCTCTCAGCCCCTCTGTGTCTTTCCCTGGCCTTGGGTTTTGTCTCCCTAATGTTTCGAGTGCTGGCATTGTGTAGCTCAGAAACAATGAAATGGTGTGTGTCAGGCTGTTGTTCACTTCCCGGTATGTCACATGTGATGGCCATGGACAGGCATGTTTCTGAAGTTATGAGACTCATCCTTGTAACTTGGACTGTACCTGTGTTTGCCCCACTCAGGTGACCTTGCGATCAGTAACTCGGGGAAGCCCATTGAGTAAAGGACCAGGCATCTAAATTGTGTGACAATGCTGTCATTTTCTTTAAAAATAAAAGGTTATTTTCTCTTTTTTTAACAAGATGTCTTAAAGGCCAAACTGCCTACTGAAATGGCTCAAGTAAATAACTTACGAGACTTTTAGGGTTTTTAATAAATAGTAGTAACAATGGCCAGCTCGCATAGACCAGGCTTTCTAGTTTTTTCCTTACGGCTGTAAGTCACCAGGTGGTTGTGTCCCAGAAGGGTTGGAAGTTTTAGTAAATTATCCCTATCTGCTATTCTCTCTGAAGCTTCACTTGATGTTGTTTACTCCTGGATTGGAGAACTGAATGTCTGAATGCTCCTCTTTAACATGGAGTGTGTTTAGGTGATGTTAGTATATTGGAACAGTTCATTTGTAGAAGGTACTGTATCCATTATTTGGTTAATGTTTCCAATAGTTAAGTTATTCTAAAAATCCTCTTCATTTTGTATGGCTTATCATTAGAATGTTTAAATATATTGTGGTTTAATTAATGGTGAGTGGTGTGACGAGTAGCATCACATCTGGAACACCCACTTCACATCTACCTTTAAAATACGAAAAGGTTCGTATCCAAGCTACCTGCTTAAAATAGTTTGAGGCAGTCTGGTTGGTCTATAGCAAACTGGGGTCTCTTGTTTGGTTCTAAATCGGTAACACCAAATTGGGTTTAGAATTACAATCCCTACAGTGTGCCAACAGGCCATTCGACCCAACAAGTCCACACCGACCCTCCGAGGAGTAACCTACCAAGACACATTCCTCGACCCTGTTGTTACACATTTACCCCGACAAAGACTCCGAACCCACACATCCCTGAAAACTACAAACAATTTAGCTTGGCTAATTCACCTGTCAGGCACACCTTTGGATTGTGGGAGGAAACCAGCGAATCCAGAATAAGCTCATGCAGACACTGGAGAGCACGCACCAGGAAGCTATTGCGTTCAAAGGTCGCGGATGGTAGCTGTTAGTGTCTCTTGTGCCCGATGTTGAATTCAGTTGGTTTAAACAGTATTTTGTGTATAAAGATTCTTTCAGTCACTGAGAGTTCTCTGGGTGTGGAAGAAATGAAGTTGGGTGTTTTACAAAAGGTAATGAAGGCAAAGCTGTAGGAATTGGCAGACAAGCTGGAGTTGGGGTTGCGTTTGTTTGTGAGAAAATGAGAGATAATTACAGCTATAGCTCGGCAATTACATTTGGTGGAAGCGCCATCAGAGTCTTTGGAAATGGCGAGAATTCAATTTCAAATGAGGCACCGTGAACATGAGAAGGAATTGAAACAGTTTGAATTATGTTGAAAAGTAGAAATTAAAGAACAGGAAATGAAGAAGAAAGAGAGATTAAGAAAGAAGAAAAGCAGAGAGATTTAACTTCAAAGGTTAGTAATTAGAGAGGAAAGTTGACATAGAAGGTGGTGATGAAGGTAGACGGTAGGCTGGATGAGGAGGATAGTGAGGATGAGCAACCCTATAGTAGCCAAAGGCTTGATGGGGTTATGTTTAAATACATCCAGACATTATCTAAATTTGATGAGAATGATGGGGGAGCCTTTTTAATTTCACTTGAGAAAGTGGCTAAACAAATGCAGTGCCCAGTGAACATGTTGATTCAAACAAAGCTGATTGGCATTTACATCTCTTTCGGAGGCGGTGTCTGGGGAGTAGGATGAGGTGAAGAAAGCCATCTGAAGTGTACATGAGCTTGTGCCAGAAGCCGAAAGACAGTGTTCAGGAATCTAAAATAGCGTCCGTGGTTAAACGCACATTGAGTTTGAAAGAATCTAACAAAGTAAATTTGAAAGGTGGGTAAGGGTATTAAAAACAGAGGAAAGTTGTGACACTCTCAGAGAGATTCTTATTTTGGAGAAGTTCAACAATTCACTTCCTGCAGTCGTGAGAACTCGTGTGGAAGAGCAGACTGTTAAAACGGCAAGATTAGAAGCTGAAATGGCTGATGATGATGATTGAGTTCAGAAATCAAAGTTTGGTTTCTGTGAGGGATTGAGAAGAATGTACGAGACCTTCTTAAAACATATCCCTGTGAGAGTAAGGTTTACTGGCATAGGCCAGGAGTAGCAGGTAAACAGGTTACAGCATTAAGAGATACAGAAGGATGTAACTCTTTTACGCTGAGACATGAGGAGCTATGTCATTCAGAGGGAAGATTGGAGAGCTGAGAAGTGCTCCATTATGTAACGTGTGGTCAGAGTCTCCAGTGGAAACATCAACAGATTTATTCCACAGTGAGGAAGGAGGCCTTGAGCTTGGCGTTGGCATTACAACATTTCAGCATTTAAATTGCGAATAACATACCTGAGACAAACCTTTGTCACTGATCGTGACCCCTTAAAGTTTTTGGAGAAGTTTAGGGAGAAGAATACCAGCCTGTTTCAACTGAGCTTATTACTGCTGTCATTCAACTTGAAATTATACAGGTGACAGGGCGAGAGAAAGTAAGTTTTGACACGTTGTGGAAACTTGGATGAAGAAAGACAAAGGCATTCTGTGGCAGGAGTAAAATGACTGAAATCGAATCTAGTTGTAAACATTTGTATGTTCAGAGTCAATGTAATATATATATGCACCTCTTCCTCCGCTACATTGATGACTGCATTGGTGCCAACTCGTGCTCCTGCGAGGAGGTTGAGCAATTCATCAACTTCACCAACACATTCCACCCTGACCTTAAATTTACCTGGACCATCTCTGACACCTCCTTTCCCTTCGTGGACCGACTTGACACTGACAGTTTTTACAAACCCACTGACTCCCACAGCTACCTGGATTACACCTCTTCCCACCCTACCTCTTGCAAAAATGCCATCCCGTATTCCCAATTCCCCCGCCTCTGCCGTGTCTACTCCCAGGAGGACCAGTTCTGCCACAGAACGCACCAGATGGCCTTCTTCTTTAGAGACCGCAATTTCCCTTCCCACGTGTTAAAGGTGCCCTCCAATGCACCACGTCCACATCCCGCACCTCCGCCCACTGACCCCACCCTTCCAACCGTTACAAGGACAGAACGCCCCTGGTGCTCATCTGTCACCCTAGCAACCTTCGCATAAACCAAATTATCCACCGACATTTCTGCCACCTCCCAACGAACCCCACCACCAGGGATATATTTCCCTCCCCACCCCTTTCCGCCTTCTGCAAAGACCGTTCCCTCCGTGGCTACCTGGTCAGGTCCACGCTCCACTACAACCAACCCTCCCATCCTGGCACATTCCCCTGCCCCTGCAGTAATTGCAAAAGTTGCGCCCACACCTCCTCCCTCACCTCCATCCAAGGCCCTAAAGGTGCCTTCGACATGCGGTCTCCTCTACATTGGGGAGTCTGGACGTCTTATAGCAGAGCACTTTAGGGAACATCTCTGGGACACCAGCACTGATCAACCACACCGCCCTGTGGCCTAACATTTCACCTCCCCCTCCCACTCTGCCAAGGACCTGGAGGTCCTGCGCCTTCTTCACCGCCGCTCCCTCACCACCAGAAGCCTGGAGGAAGAATGCCTCATCTTTCGCCTCTGGACACTTCAACCACAGGGCATCAATGTGGACTTGAACATTTTCCACATTTCCCCTTCCCCCACCTCACCCCAGTTCCAAACTTCCAGCTCAGCACTGTACCCATGACTTGTCTTACCTGTCTATCTTCATTTCCACCTCTCAACTCCACCCTCCCCCCGACTGCCACCTTCATCCCCTCCCTCACTCACCTATTGTACTCTATGCTACTTTCTTCCCACTCCCACCCTCCTCTCACTTATCTCTCCACCCTTCAGGTTCTCTGCCTGTATTCCTGATGAAGGGCTTTTGCCCGAAACGTCGACTTTACTGCTCCTCGGATGCTGCCTGAACTGCTGTGCTCTTCCTGCACCGCTAATCCAGAATCTGGTTTCCAGCATCTGCAGTCATTGTTTTTACCTATATATGCATTTCAGTCTACAAATAGAGGGCGATTAGGAGGTCTAAAATTAATCCATCTTTGTATATTGATGGATCATTTTATTAAAGGAGAAGTTGTGAGTATACTATCACTGTAAAGAGGTTAGTTTCTCTTAGGTTGTTTTTGAAGAGAGGTTATAAAGGCAGAGGTGCAGAACTGCTGTCGAAACACTGTTTAAGTAAATAACTGAGGAGGCCTTTAGGTTTCATTAAACGGTGGTAACAATCGAAGGGCAGTGGCCAGCTCTCACACACCAGGTCTTCTCGTTTGGTTTTTAGCTGCAGCATTCAGAAGCTGTTGGGGATCCCAGCAGGGTTGGGAGTTTCAATACATGATCCGTAGCTGCTTTTCTCGTTGAGATCTCTTGTTGATGTTGATTTCTCCTGGATCGGAAAATTGCATGTAAGAATCTGTATTTGAATATATCTTTGTGTCAAGCGGTGTAAACCAAGAAGGTACGGTACCTATTGTTGTGTAAGTGTTCCAACATATAAGCTATCCCAAAATGTTCTTTCCTTTGATTGGATTTTAACTAAATCATTTGAATAGATTATATTATATTGTGCTTAATGTCGAGTGGTTTGACCAGTCACAACATATCTGGAATGCACACTTCCCATCTATATTCAAAATAAGGAAAGCTTTGGGTCTAAGCGGCCTTCTTAAAATATTTTGCGGGGATCTGTAGCCGAGGGGTTTCTGATTGACTCCAGTTATTGAAAAGTTAGTGGAGGAGTTGGGGAATGGTTTGCTGGAGGTTGTGCTGTGAGTTGCCTCAGACATTCAGGGAGACCTGAGGATTTGCTGACCCAACTCGGGATGGAGCATTGGGACTGTAGTTACAACATCTGGGTCTGTAACATGATCAACAAACGGAGCAGAGGCTGCAGAGAGGGGAAGCTCTGAAACCACGCGGTGAGGGTGTGTGGGGAAAGCGATCTGCTGTATCCACCCCGTGTTTTCCAGGAACAGCTTCCAAACTCCACCTAACCTAGGATCAAAGTGTGAGGGGACCCTGATTGAACAAGGAGCTGGTCACAGAGCGGTGTCACCTCCTTCAACATGACCTGCAGCTTCACACCAGGCGGAGGACGGTGCTGCAAGTGGCTGTTAGCGTCACAGTTTCATTCAGCTTCTATGATCCAGAACTTTCCAGGCAGGACTGGGTGACATATCCATCATTTCCCAGTATCTCAACATCAGTGTCACCATACGGTGACGGAGTATGTATATGGTGGATGAGGTCAACACATTGTTTCTCCCACAGCAGGGAGCTGCCGGGTGTATCCAGTATAGTGGGATTCCCGATGGTATACATGGCATCTGCGGAGTAACTATATCAATAGGGAGAGGTAGAGGAACTGAAGGAGCTCTCTCTCTATTAATGTTACACTGTGCCCATGCACAGTACTTCATGTTGGTGAATACCCACTGTCCTGGCAGCAGTCACGGCCTCTTCATTCAGAAGCAGTCAGCCATTCCCATCGTCATCGGGTCTCCACGTAGAAAGAAATGAATATATCTTGGATAAAGGCCGTCCCCTTGATGCACATTTCAAAACATCATCCCCATCTCCAACCAACCACATCAAAGTATTACATGTGTACGGAGAGCAATGGGGTCACTTGGAGTGTCTGGGAGCTGACGATCAGGGATGGAGCAAAACCTCCCATGTCTGAACGGGTCTGAGTGAACCCCCCAGTACACAGTATCATTTCATCCTGTAATCCCTCTCCATTTCAGTCACATACTGCCTTCCATTATTCCTGTAAATGAAATGATCGGTGATATCATGCTAAATTAGACCTGCCAAACTATTATCTATTGCCTTTACCTCTCTGAATCTATCTGCAGACTCTCCACCCTCTCGTGATAATTTAATCTCTTGCTTATCACAGCGACATCACTAAACTCAGCATCTGAATCTCTGTTCCATCCTCCTGATCATTAATATAGATTGCAAATAGTTGAGAACTCAGTGCTCGTCACTGTGTCACCCTACTGCTTACGTTCTGTCTAACTGATTGAGATTGATTTATCCTGAGTGCCTGCTTCCTGTATGATACCCAGGCCTCCCCCATTCCTATCCAACACAGTCGAAGGGCTGAATAAGAACAAGGAGCATCTGTGAGGAATCCAACCCCTCGATGAGGCTGATGTCAACGTGGCCTCTGTTCCACTTTCCTGCTATGTCTCCATCCGAAACCCTCGTCTCTTTTTGTAGATTGTGCCACAGGAAAGAAAATTCTCTCCAAACCTACACTTTCAATTACATTTAGCATTTTACAGATCTCAATGAAATCTCCTTTTATTATTATAAACTCGAGAGTATAGGCCTAAACTGCTCAATTTCTCTTCATAAGACAAACACTTCAAATATGGAATCAATCTAATGAAGCTCTTCTGAATTGCCTACAATGCAAATACCTCATTCTGTAGGACACCCAAACTGTACTCCAGTTGCAGCCTCACTAATGCCTTGCATAGCTACAGCAACACTCCCCACTTTTCTACTCTATCCTTTTATAAATGAACACTGAAATTATGCTTGCATTTCTCATTACTTGAAGTACCCACAAGCAGGTTTTCTGTGATATGCAAGCAGGCACCCAGATCCCTCTGCACCTAAACACTTTGAACTTTCTCTCCATTTAGATAATAATTTGTCTTTTTATTATATTGGCCAACTTGAATAGCCCCATATTTATTCACTTTAATGTTCCTTGCCAAATGTTGGCCCATTCACACAACCTATCCATATAGTTTTAAATCTCTTGCATTATAATTCTGAAGTAATTTCTCACCAATGTTAGTGTTATCTGAAAATGTGGTATCGTATTTTCTATCCCGTCAACCGAGTACAGTAATACTATTGATCGCAAATGAGAACTGAAATCAATGGCACACCACAAATTGCATTTGCCAAAATAAAATGATACATTTATTCCATCTGACTGCATTTTGTTGGTTAACCAATCCTCAATACAAGCTAATAAATTACTCCCAAACCCATGTTGTCTGACCTTACCACTTACACTTTGGAGAAGTGACACATCCAATGCCTTCAGGAAGACCAAATACATTCCATCACCAGGAATCCTACTATCCACCTTGCTTGTCATATCTTTAAGTAACTCAAGCAAACACTTCAAACTCGATTTAACCTTTGTAAAACCATGTTGACTCCAATGGATTGTGGTTTAACTTTGCAAATGTCCTCAACAATGGATTCTAATAATTGTCTTAAATTACAATAGTTTATCATTACGTTTTACGCCCAAATGTAACAGTTATTATAATTTATTCCCTTTTGAAAACCTTTACGTTTTCTTTGAATTCCTGTTTAATGGGCAAAAGGTTTTAAGAGATCTGCTCCAATTGCTGTTTGAGGCATGTGTGACTGACTGCTGGTGTACAATCTCGATGGGCTGACGTCTTTCTGGTGTTCCCATGCTGATGTCTCCAAGGCCAGAATGACCTTCTCCCATTGATGCGTTAGGGGGTTGGGGGATTATGGAATCCTCCTGTTGCTGGGTAACATTTTGAGGGACTGATGGGGCTTCTCATATTTCCCCATAACAGGTGGAGATACTGAACGGTTTCTGCATGTATCCTGGAGATGGGACCGAGGGAGTGATTGGTCTTCTCTTGTTCCCATACAACATACACGTGTCTGAATTACCTCTTCCTTTCTCATGAAAGAAGTCGCAAATCGTTTTTATCCTTATCCAATTCCCTTGAAATAGACTCGGTGGGTCTGAATGACCTCCTGTTATCCCAGTGTAACAAGCTCGAGTCACTGTGTGACCTCTTCCAGTTCCTATGTTACAGACTTGAGGAGGCTGAATGGACTGATCCCGTTACTGTTTAACAGGATACTGGTGCAGCATGGCCTACTGTTATAGGCTCAAGGGGCTGATTGGCCTCCTTCTGTAAATGTATATCAGGCTCCAGGGGCTGACTAGCCTCGTCCTGTTTTGGTGTAACAGGCTCGAAGGCCTGAATATCCTCCTGTTGTTCCTGTGTAACAGGCTGGAGAACGGAATGGTTCCTCCACTATCTGCGTAATTTGCTTCACTTGTTGACTCCTTCTGTCATCTATGTTGAAATAGGACACTCTTTAATTTTTGTAAACTCCAATGGCTACTGGGTTAACCTGATCACCCTTTCGTTATAAGATAGCACCTTCATTTCAAGAATCAGTTGAGGGAACCATCTCTGAGCTGCTTCCAATATAACAACATCCTTTCTTCATTGAAGAGATTAAATCTGTACACACTACTCCAGATGTGATCTCACTAAGACCCTGTACAGCAGCAGCAACACTTTACCAGCCTGTTGTAAGGTTTCCACCCAGGTTAGAGCTGTCTCAGCTCTCTGGAGGAATACAGACCATTGTTGGAAGATCATTGTCCTTCTCTACTCCATCAGCATAACGGGAGATCTGGAGAAATTAATGTTTGAGAAGATCATAAATGATGTGGTGAGATGATCTCTACCATTAATCTCCCCAGAGCCCATGTCGCTCAGATTCCACAGAATCTTGTATGGTGGAGCGCAAAAACAGCAAGGAGGAGCAAACATTGATGGGAGTTATATATCAAAGCGAAAGCTGCAGTACAAATGCTGGACATGTTATAAAACAGGAAATGAGATATTCACCTTTGTGGCGACTGCAGTAATAATTTACTGTTTAAATTATATCTAAACTGTGTTAACCCAATTGAATGCTGATGCTGGGAAAAATGGATTTCGTGACCACGTGCGAGATGGTTTACATTAACATTATGTCGAGCACTGAGCTCGAGATCAGGTTATTTAGGAATTGGTGTTGAGTGAGCAGAAGAGCTAATTGAAAATTTTGCTGGAAAGGACCTTTTGGGAACAGTGACCACAATGTATTGGTTTTCTTTTATGCTGTTTGAGTACACGGCAGTTTTTGTTTTATTTGAAGTAACCGTTATAAATCTGAGTCATGCAAGCCATGAAAGTGTGAGTTGAAAGTGGGGACTACAGATGCTGGAGATCAGAGTCGAAGTGTGTGATTCTGGAAAAACACAGTCAGGCAGCATACTAAGAGCAGATAAATCGATGTTTCGGGCATAAGCCCTTCATCAGGTATGAAGCTTATGGGCCAAGCGGGCTGGGGGATAAATGAGAAGGGGGTGCGACAGGGGGGAGGTTAGCAGGGATTGCGATAGGTAGATGAAGGTGGGGTTGAAAGTGATAGGTGACGAAGGGAGACAGAACACCTCAACTACTGCATCCATTAAACCCAATGTGTTCTTCTCTATATTGGCGAGACAGAACATCAACTTGTGGATCAATTCAGAGAACATCTCTGGGACAGCCACATTGAACACCTCCATTGCCTTGTGGCCGAACACTTTAACTCCCCTTCCCACTCTGCCAAGGACATGAGGGGCCTAGGCCTGATCCATCACCAAACCTGAGCCACCAGAAGCCATGAGGAAGAAAGCCTCCTCTTCTGTCTTGGGACCCTCCAACCACAGGGGATCAGAGTGGATTTCACCATTTCTCCATTTCCCCTAAGGAGAAAGTGAGGTCTGGAGATCAAAGTTGAAACTTTATTGCTGGAACAGCACAGCAGGTCAGGCAGCATCCAGGGAACAGGAGATTCGACGTTTCGGGCACAGGCCCTTCTTCAGGAATTCCTGAAGAAGGGCCTGTGCCCGAAACGTCGAATCTCCTGTTCCCTGGATGCTGCCTGACCTGCTGTGCTGTTCCAGCAATAAAGTTTCAACCTCCATTTCCCCTTATCCCACCTTATCTCGCTCCAACCTTCCAAGTCAGCACCGCCCTTTTGAATGTTCCTATGTGTCCACCTTCCTTCCTATAAATCTGGTCTACCTTAATCTCCGATTATCACTTTCAACCCCACCTTCATTTACCTATTAGATGAAAGGAGGCAGCTTAGAAAAATGCCAAGTGTTGCAGTAAGCCAGTGAATTCAGAGAAATGTAGGACCCAGCAAAGGATGGCTAAGAAACTGAGAAGAAAATCAAAAAGAAAGGATCTCCAATCTGGATAAGGTTATAAAATATTATCCAACAGTTGAAGAAAGGATGAATTTGGAGAGTGGAGAACTACAGACCAGTTATCTTGCCATCCACAGTCAGGTGTCTGTTGGACTCGATTACAAAGGACATGCTACTAGATAATTAGAAGTTAATAATATAACTGGGGAGTGTGGGAATGTATCGATGAAAGGAAAACCAGAAGTGACAAACATTTTTTTGGAATAGTTTGAAGATGATTCTTGTGGACATAGGCAATGAAGAACCAATGTATAACATATAGCTGGATATTCATGAGCTTTTCTTTTCAAAGAACTCACACAGTAAGCTCATAAGAAAAGTTAAAGCGAGAGGTATTGAGAAGAATATATGCAAATGGGAAAGTAAAAATTAAGTTTACATTCATGTGAATGTAATTGGAATAGAGAGGATGTCGTGCACCAACTGCATCGAGTGTTCATGAGACTACACTTAGAGTGTTTTGTATCGTTTGGAGTCCCAATCTAAGAAAGAATATATTGACTACAGAGGAACTGCAAAAGGTATTATCCAGATTAATCCCTAAAATGGCAAGATTGTCTGATGGGGAACCTCAGCCTGTGATTTCGAGTTGATTGTAGTGAATCTTAGAAACATCGAAAGGACTGAATAACAGAGGGACATGGAGAAGTACAAGTAGGCGAGATCAGGAAGAATCCCACGATATTCTACACGGACAAGTAGAACAGAATAATCAGCAAACAGTTAATCTGTGTGTCAAGCTGGAGAACATTGATGGATTGTTACATGAGACCTTCACATCTATTTTACTTGGGAGAAGGAGGATGCAGCTACAGAATTCAAGAAGATGGACTAGGAAGCTCTTGAACAGATTGATGTAAAATACGAGCAGGGATTTGAGGTTTGTTCTGTACACATTTGGTCCAATCTCCGTGTCTGAATGAGTTGTATCACAGGCGGCTGTTGGGGTCAAAGGAGGAAAGACCCTGACTGAATATTTTAATTAGAATCTGACCATAGGGGAGGTGTCAGAGAACTGGAGAACTGCTAATACGATTCCACTTCACAGTAAGGGTTGGAGAGATTGACCAGGGAACTATAGACGAGCGAGTATTAGATCACTGTTTAGGAAAATACTGGAGAAAATAGGGAAGGAGAAAATTGAACTCCAATCAGAGTTGCAAGGTTTGACCAGGGATAATCATCATGACTTTATCAGGAGGAAGTCACATGCAATGGATTTGATTGAATTAGTTTGAGGAGGTCGATTGTTTAGTATTGTAGGAAGGTCTTTGGCAAATTTCCACCTGGGAAACTGAAAAATAATGTAAAATCTCACAATATAATGGATAAGTTGCCAAATTACAACGAAATCTGTCTTAGTAGCAGGAGAGAGAGGGTGGTGGGAAAAGGCTGTTTGTGTGACTGAAGACCAATGTATCCGAGTGTACCACAGGGATCAGTGCTGTGTCCCTTATTGTTTGTGATATTCATAAAAAAAATGTGAATGTGGAAGGGGCCAGATGGAGATCGGGGGAAGATGTGATAAGTAAGTGTATGGGTGGTTCGCAGTAAGGAGGAAGGCCTGAAGTTACAGGAAGATGCAGATGGAATGGTCAGATGGGCAGATCAATAGCAGATAGAATGTAACCCTGATAAATATGAGGTGATGCACTTTGGGAGAAGGAACCAGGCAGGGGAGGACACAATGAATGGCAGCACACTGGGAACCTCAGAGTGTGCTTCTCCACACATCCCTGAATGTGACTGGACAGGTTAATGGGCTAGTTAAGAATTGGGTGTTATGTTTCCTAATCAGGGCGTAGATTATAAGAGCAATACAGGGCTTTGGTTCGTCCAAAATGGAGTACTGTATGTAGTACTGGGAGCCACATTCCAGGAAGGATGTGATTGTACTGGAGAGGGTGCAGAAGGGATTCACCAGGATGTTCCCTGGGATGGACTATATCAGCTATGGAGAGAGGCTGGATAAGCTCGGGTTGTTTACTTTGGAGCAGAGAAAGCTGAGGGGCCCGTGATTCAGAAGGATAAGATGATGAGCGACACGGACACGGTGGATAGACAACAGATGTTCCTTTTAGTCAGAGGGTCAAGAACAAGTGAGCACACTTTTAAAGTGAAAACTTTGAGGTTCAGAGAGGATTTAAACTTTTTTTTTCACTGAGAGGTTATTGTGTTCTGGGATTACATCCTGAGAGGGGAATTATCACGGGTAACCTCACAATCATTAAAAAGTACTTGGACGAGCATTTGGAAGTGTAATGACATTTTAGGCTATGGGCCTGCTGGAGGGAATTGGGACTAATATTGATCGTGCTGTACTTCTCTCGGCACAGAGTCTATGCTCCTGTGAGTGTATGGTGTGGAAGGTCAATTATTGAGCAGCTTAAGGCAGGGATTGATGAGTTTCAGAAGAATATATTCACAAGGGTTATAAGAGTGAACTGTAATAACTTGTTAAATCATGTCAATGTGAGAAATATGAGAAAACAAGTGCAGTTTCATTACAGGCTGAAACCAGAGAATGGAGAATGGGGAACAGGGAAATGGCAGAGCTATGAAGCCACTACTTCAGTTCTGTCTTCACAGAACTTTCTAATAATACAAGGAAAACCAAGTCTGGTGTGGGAAAATTATAGAGTACATGGAACATAGAACGGAGTAAGGAAATGGTTTAGGAGAAATTATTGGGGCTGAAAGTAATGGTCATAGATAACACTAACATAGATTTATGAATGGGAATTGTGTTTGAGAAACAGACTGGGAGACAAATGAAAGAGAAGCAATGAATGTAAAACATGTTGAGTTTTAGAAAAAAAAATGGTAAAGCTCCAAGCCCAGTTTACAAAATCAAATCTGAGTGGATTGGGGCTAATGTATGGCCATGTTTCTAGAATGGGACAGCTGGCAGGAAACAGTTAATAGAAATAAACAGACTCGTCAGGCAACAGTCTGACATTGTCTCTAAGGTTCTGTAAGGTATAAGTCCTTCCACATCTAGTCAAGAAACGCTGGGGACAATTAAACAATTCACTGGAGAAGGAGATTCCACAAATCACCCCTGCCTCCATGATGGGAGAGCCCAGCACTTAAGTTTATAAGATAAGGCTGATTCATTTGTAAGAATCTTCAGTCAGAAGTGCTGAGTGGATGATCCATTTCAGACTATATCCCAGACTCCCCATCACCTTCCCTGAATATCTCCTGTCTCATCAGCAGGACGGACACAGCAGAAGTGGCGGCACATTGGGATATAGTTGGAAGGGAATTTCTCTTGGAGTCCTCAACACTGACTCTGTATCCCATAAAGTCTAATGGCATTAGTTTACACATGGGAAAGGAAACCTCCTGCTGATTACAATGTACCAGCCTTTTTCAACTGAAGAATCAGTACTCCTCCATGCTGACCAACATTTGTAGGAAGCATTAAGGGTAGCACGGACACAAGATGTACTCTGGGTGGAGGATTTCAATGTCCACCTCCAAGAGTATCTCAGCTACAGCATTACTGATCGAGCTGGCCGGGTCCTAAAGGATATAACTGCTAGACTGGTTCTGCGGCAGGTGGTGAAGGAACCAGCAAGACGAAAATACTTACTTGACCACAGCCTTACTAATCTGCCAGTTGCAGAAGTATCTGTCCATGACAGTATTGGTAAGAGTGACCACCGCATAGTCATTGTGGAGACAAAGTCACACCTGCACATTGAGAATAAACTCCGCCATTTTGGGTGGTACTATTGCGGTGCGAAATAGGACAGACTTCGAACAGAACTAGCAGCTCAAGTCTGGGTGTCCATAAGGTTCTGTGGTTCATCTATAGGAGCAGAATTGTACACCCACACGACCTCATGGCCTGGTATATCTCCCTCACAACAATTACCATCAATCCAGAGGATCATCATTGGTTCAATGGACGTTCAGGATGGCAGGAGCAGCACCAGGCATACCTGAAAATGAGGTGTCAGCCTGGTGATGCCACCAAACAGGACAACTTGTGCACCAAACAGCATAAGCAGTAAGTGATAGACAGAGCTAAGGATCAGAGCTAAGCACTGCAGTCCTTCCACATCTAGTTGAGAAACGTTGAGGACAATTAAACAATTCACTGGAGGAAGAGATTCCACAAATAACCCCTTCCTCCATGATGGAAAAGACCAGCACCTCAATGTATAAGATAAGGCTGATGCATTCGCAACAATCTTCAGTCAGAAATCCTGAGTGGGTGATCCATCTCAACCTCCTCCAGTGGTCCACAGCGATTCAGTTACCAGTCATCAGCCAATGAGATTCAGTCCATGCGATATCCAGAAACGGTTGGAGATACTGGATATTCCAAAGGGTCCATACTCTGACAACATTCTGCCAATAGTACTGAAAACATGTGCTCCAGAACTTGCCACTCCCCTAGCCAAACTGTTTCAATCCAGTTGCAACAATGACATTTCCCTGGTTATGTGAAAAATTATCCCAAGCATCTCCTGTATATAAAAAGTAGAACAACTCCAATCCGGCCAATTATCACCCCATCAGTCTACTCTCGATTATCAGTAAAGTGGTGGAAGATCTCAGTGCTTTTAAACAGCACCTGCTCAGCAATACCGTGGTCAATGGCGCCCAGTTTGGACTCCACCAGGGCCACTCAGCTCCTGACCTCATTATCGTGGTTCAAACATGGACAAAATAGCTGAATTCCAGAGGAGGGATGAGAGTGATAGCTTAAATCAAGGCTGCCTTCGACCAAGTATGGTATCAAGGGGCTTTAGCAACACTGGAATCAAGGGGTATCGGGGGAAACTCCCTGCTGGTTAGAATCATACCTAACACGTAGGAAGGTGGTCATCGTTGATGAAGGTCAGTTATCTCAGCTCCAGGACAAGTCTGTAGGAGTCCCTCGGGCAGTGGCCGAAAACTTCTTCAGGGCTGCTTTATTAATGACCTTCCCTCCACTTTAAGGTCATAAGTGGGGATGTTCGCCAATGATTGTACAATGTTCTGCAACATTTGTGGCTCCTCCGATACAGAAGCAGTCCATGTTCAAATGTGACAAGATCTGGAGAGTATCCAGGCTGACAAGTGCCAAGTAATATTCAGGCCACAGAAATGCCAGACCATGACCATCACCAATAAAATACAATCTTACCTGCCCCTTGGCATTCAATGGTGTTACTATCACTGAATCCCCCAGTATCAAAGTCCTGGTGGGTAATCATTACTCAGAAACTCACTGGTCTCGCCACATAAACACAGTAACTATAAGAGCAGGTCCGAAGCTAGGAATACTGCGGCGAGTAAGTCACGTCCTGACTTCCAAAATTCTGTCCATACTCTGCAATGCATAAGTCAGAAGTGTGATGGAAGACTCCCAATTTGCCTGGATGATTGCAGCCCCAACAACACTGAAGAAGCTTTACACCATTCAGGACAAAGCAGCCAGTTTGACTGTCCCTTCATCCACAATGCTCCACCACCAACGTTCAGCAGCAGCAGCAGTGTTTTACTATCTACACGCTGCAATGAAATGATTCACCAAAGATCCTCAGAGACCATCTTCCCAACTCACGACCACGTCAATCTAGGTCAAAGGCTGCAGATGTATGGAAACACTGTCATCTTCAGGTTCACCTCCATGCCATTCACCATCCTGACTTGAAAATATACCACCGCTCCTTCATAGTCGCTTGGTCAGAATTCTGGAATTCCCTCCCTAATGGCATTGAAGCTCAACTGCAACAGGTGGACTGCAGCGTTCAACAAGGCAGCTCACCACCGCCTTCTCAAGGACAACTAGGGACAGGCAATAAATGCTGGCCCAGCCAGTGACTCCCAGATTCACGAAGTAAATAAATAGAAATTAACAGAGGAGGTTGCTGAGATGTCGCAGGGATCAGTGCTTGGGGCCCAGCTGTTCACAATGCCCTTTAAACATTGGGTTGCTGGAATCAGATACAATATATCCCAGCCTGCTGACAACACTAACGGATGTGGGATTGTGAGTGGGTGAGGAGAATGTAAAAAAGCACCGAGAAGACTAAGACAAGTGGAGTGAATGGGTAAATACGTGACAGATGGAGAACAATGTGGATAGAGGTGACGGTGTGCCCTTTGGTGGAAATGATAAATTGGCAGCCGACCATTTGAAAAGAATTGGTTGAAACATGTTGATTTACAAAGGGACGTATGCTCCTTTTTGTTGTTTCCATCCGCATAAACCTCTGAGGCCTATGCAGTGCAGTGAGTTCTGCAACCATAAGTCAATATTGGGCATGGCATTGGCACGCTGAGCAGTGTACATAGACCCACCAAGTGGGGCGCTGCAACATTAAAAAGGATCTGCATCTCCTTGTACACCAGACGCTGAAAGTAATATTGCAGAAACAGAAAGCAGTGAGGAAGATAAATGGTGCATTGACCTTCATTTCAGGGGGATGCGAGTCCAGGAGAAAGGGTGTCTTACTGCAGCTGTACAGGGTCTGGTGAGATATCATCTCGAACATTGTGCAGTATTGTTGTAGTTTTGGTCTCCTCACTTAATAAAGGACAAACCTGACATTGATGGAGAGCAGTGAAGGATGACCAGACTGGTCTCTGGGATGACGGGCTTGTTGCGGGAGCAAAGATTGGGGAAACTGGGCCAGTATTCCACGGGGTTTAGGAAAATGAGTGGAGATCTCAGTGAAATATACAAAACTCTGACAGTGTGAGTCAGATTTGAAGCAGATCACTCTGCGTTGAAATGAGAATAAATGTCTGCACTCACAGACTGGTGAACCTGGGGAATTCGCTCGCTCCTGGAAACCGAGACATTGATTATAGGTAAGGATTTAGAGACAGTAAAGGGATGGTGGGAGAGCAGGAGTACGGTGTGGAAATGAAGGGCCAACCATCATTACTTTGAATTGGGTAGCAAACTCGATGGACCAAACGTACTACTGCTCTTCCTATTTTATAGCTTTCCAAGGTTACTCACATTAACGGATATGGATATCGTGTGGGGTAAGTGCATTGAGGAGATTTTTTCCATGAACTAGAATGGGGGAGGCTCAATGTGTTGTATGACCTACTCCTTTCCCGCTGTTTCTGTACAGTCTGTGGGAAAGCTCTGTCAATGTTGTCACAAGCTCTCAGATGTTAGGAAGGAGGTCTCTGCAGTGTCGACAGGACTGTGTTCCCATTCCCTTTTCTGATAATGATGCTGAGGCCGGATGTTCTGTCCGGTTTCATCCTTTCAGACCTCGGAGTAGTTAGATTCAAATGAGTGCCTTGATTGACCGTTTCAGAGACCATTGAAATGTTTATCACATGTCAGGGTCTTTGGAGTCAGTTTTAGGCCAGCCCAGGAAATCACGGGAGATTCACTTCCTAAAGTACATTGGAGAAGGAAATTCTGTTTACAATCGATATTGGCTCCAAGGTCACTGTTACTGATCCCAGATTTTAGATCACGATATTTTATTAATTGCTTTTAACATCCACCCGCTGCCAGAGCATTAGCCTGGTCTGTATTAGTAATCCAGTGACATTTCCACAACAGCACCATCTCCACATGGGGGCCTATTGGAAACCACACTGAGCTGGTTATTTCTGTGCTGTTTGACAGCTCTGTCAAAAAGAACTCCCACCGATTTGACTGTCGTGATGGGACTGAGGGGGTGGTAATTGGTCAGATTGTAATTATTCCCCTCTTCGGGAACGGGACATAGCTGAGTAATTTTCCACGTTGCCAGCGAGATGTCGGAGTTGGAGCTGGAATGAAACAGCTTCCCCAGGGACACAGCTTGTTGTGCAGCACAAGTCTTCAGTCCGATTGCAGGAATGGGGTCAGGGCCCATTGCTTGTGTCATATCCACTGTGTTCAGCTGTTTCTTCATGTCACGTGCAGCAATTGAAATTGGTTGAAGACTGAAATCTGTGATTCTGTGGGCATCATGATGAGAGTGAGGTGCATCATCGACTCAATACTTCTGGCAGAGGATGGTGCAGATAAAACATCCTTCTCTTTTACACTGATGTGCAGAGATGTTCCATTATTTCGGATGGGGATGTTTATGGAGACCTTGCCTCCAGTCATTCGTTTAATTGTCCATCACTATTTTATAACTGAACGTCACAGGACTGCAGGGCTTCGTTCAGATCTGTTGGTCAAGTCTGGTAGCTTTAATGAGTTAGCATCAGGTTAAAGTTCTGACATGTTCACCCACGCTCGTCACTGAACCATAAATGGTGTTGATGGCAATGACAGACTGAAGTGTTATCCTGGCAAAAAGTTTCAGGTTGTGGTTGAATGCAGGTCTGCTTCTCCTGTTGCTGTGGTCCAGCAGTTTCGAGCTGCAATCGCTGCAATGCAATTCTGCTGTCTGTTCCCCAATTCTCACTGAGACCTATTCACCCATCAGCCCTGCACTCAGTGATCTAACCTGGTTTCTGATGTGGAAATACTTCCATTTTCAAACTCTCATTCTGCTGAGGGTCTGTCTCCCCGGGTCTTGCTTCCAATCTGATACATTCCGCAAAAGCATGGAACTGATCTTAATTCAAATGTTTAATTCACCTGAATCTTTTTCCTTGAGAAATACCATCTTCTGTGTTTAAAGTAAATGTGTTTCCTCTGTTTCTCTCCCTGACCACGATTAAGAGCTCTGCAGTGTCAGTAATGCCAGCGTTATGTAGTTTCAGAGCCAATGAATTCTCTGGATTCCCAATCATCTTCACCACATTGTATATTTTCTCTTTTGGTTTGATGCCTTGTAACTCATGGCTGCCTTGTCCTCCCATGAATATGTTTCATCTTCTTGGGGTTCCATTCTGGTATTATCTTCCGAATTATCCCCAGAACCTCCTCCCATTGCGGCTCCATGGTATTTCCTGCTCAGCTCCCCTTCCAATTAACTCTGGCCAGCTACAGCCGCATGTCTTTGTAGTTACATGGCTTAATTATAACCACATTACATCTTGAAGAGTGCATTAGATATAAACTGAAAGAAGGAGTTTTAAGAGATGGTACACGAAGAATAATTGGTGGATTTCTTAACTAGATACAAAGGGAGAAACAAATGAGAGGATATTGATAAGGAGATGTGGAAAATGAGAAAACTACATTATCGAAAGAAATAGATGAACATCCCCCAATGTTTTGGCAATGCCTGTGTGCTGTGGTCCTTTGTACATTGCATGTACAACAGAGAAATATGTTCAAATGCTGAGTCTGATGCCAGAATATTTATCTCCGATTATATGACAGACACTAACTTTGGAAAGAACCCAACAGACCAATATATTCAAGGGGATTAACTGAAATAAGTTGGGACACTAGAATCAAGAATTTGGAGCACACATCCTGGTAAGAATGAGAGAGTAGAGTTGGGAATTCCAGAAAAGGAGGGAATGTTGAGAGGATCAAATCATGTTTTAATGTTGTATCAATTTTATACATCATATGCATGATTTTTCGTTAACTGTGTCTCTGTTGTTCATTTATAATGTGTTGTGCACATGTGAAAAATGTTACTTAACTGCACACACATTGATTAAACAGTGTATATAAAATCACTTTTCCACCATTGAAACTGTCCTGTTGTCGTGTTACGAGGATACATGAACACCAACTCACCACCAAAAGACATGACACACTATCACTATGTTCCATACATACAGATAAAGCAAGGCACTACTTTGACTGGGACAAAGCACACACACACACATACTAAGACACGCAAGGACCTTCTTAGATGAATGGCATTCTAACCAGAAGTCCATCAATAAACGGATCAATTTAGATCCTGTCTACATTGTCTTGTTAAAATAACCGGAAATGACATCACCCACTTTAAGAAACCAGGACCAGGCACGGAGCCTGTCCCCGTTACTCAGAAGGGAAGGGTGAAGAGCAGAGCAGTAGTAATTGGGGACTCGATAGTTCGTGGCACAGATAGGCGGTTTTGTGGGAACGAGAGAGACTCACGTTTGGTATGTTGCCTCCCAGGTGCAAGGGTACGTGATGTCTCTGATCGTGTTTTCCGGGTCCTGGAGGGGGAGGGGGAGCAACCCGAAGTCGTGGTCCACATTGGCACCAACGACATAGGTAGGAGGAGTGCTGAGGATGTTAGACAGGCTTTCAGGGAGCTAGGTTGGAAGCTCGGAGTTAGAACAAACAGAGTTGTTGTCTCTGGTTTGTTACCCGTGCCACGTGATAGAGATTCGAGGAATAGGGAGAGAGAACAATTAAATGCGTGGCTTCAGGGATGGTGCAGGAGGGAGGGGTTCCAGTTTTTGGATAACTGGGGTTCTTTCTGGGGACGGTGGGACCTCTATAAACAGGATGGTCTACACCTGAACCTGAGGGGAACCAGTATCCTTGGGGGGAGGTTTGCTAGTGCTCTTGGGGGGGGGTTAAACTAACTCGGCAGGGGCATGGGAACCCAGATTGTAGCTTCAGGGTGCAGGGCCTGGAGTGTAGGGAGGTGAGGAACATGGCATCAATTTCCAAGGAGGGTGCCTGTAAACAGGGAAGTGGCTTGAAGTGTGTATACGTCAATGCAAGAAGTATACGAAATAAGGTAGGTGAACTTGCAGCGTTGGTTGGTACCTGGGACTTCGATGTTGTGGCTATTACGGAGACATGGCTAGAACAGGGACAGGATTGGCTGTTGCAGGTTCCGGGATTTAAATGTTTTAGTAGGGTCAGAGGTGGGGGTAAAAGAGGGGGAGGTGTGGCATTGCTTGTCAAAGATAGTATTACAGCGGTGGAAAGGACAATGGATGAGGACTTGCCATCTGAGGTAGTTTGGGCTGAGGTTAGGAATAGGAAAGGTGAGGTCACCCTGTTAGGAGTATTTTACAGGCCTCCTAATAGTCCTAGAATCATTGAAGAAAGGATTGGGAAGGTGATTCAGGAGATGAGTGACAGTAATAGGGTGGTTGTTATGGGGGACTTTAACTTTCCTGATATTGATTGGGAAAGCTATAGCTCAAGTTCGTTAGATGGGTCAGTGTTTGTTCAATGTGTGCAGGAGAGTTTCCTGACACAATATGTAGACAGGCCAACAAGAGGTGAGGCCATACTGGATTTGGTTCTGGGTAACGAACCAGGCCAGGTGTTAGAATTAGAGGTAGGTGAGCACTTTGGGGATAGTGACCATAATTCGGTGATTTTTACACTCGTGATGGAGAGGGATAAGTGTGTACTACAGGGCAAGAATTATAGCTGGGGTAAGGGAAATTATGATGCGGTGAGGCATGACTTAGGATGTGTGGCTTGGAAAAGTAGACTCCAAGGCAAGAGTGTAAATGATATGTGGAACTTGTTCAAGGGGCAACTATTGAGTGTCCTTGATAATTATGTACCTGTCAGGCAGGAAGGAAAGGGTCGTGCGAGGGAGCCGTGGTTTAATAAGGAATTGGAATCCCTTGTTAAATGGAAGAGGGCGGCCTATCTCAAGATGAGACGTGAAGGTTCAATTGGGGCGATTGAGAGTTATAGGGTAGCCAGGAAGGACCTGAAGAGAGAGCTAAAAGCAGCAAGGAGGGGACATGAAAGGTCCTTAGTCGATAGGATTAGGGAAAACCCTAAGGCTTTCTATAGGTATGTTAGGAATAAAAGAATGACTAGGGTAGGAATAGGTCCAGTCAAGGATAGTAGGGGGATGTTGCGTGTGGAGGCGGAAGAGATTGGGGAGACACCGAATGAATACTTTTCTTCAGTATTTACTCAGGAACAGGGCATTGTTGTCGATGAGAATACTGAGTCACAAATAAGTAGAATGGATGGCTTTGAGGTATGTAGAGAAGAGGTGTTGGAAATCCTGGAAAAGGTGAAAATAGATAAGTCCCCTGGGCCTGATGGCATTTATCCTAGGATTCTCTGGGAAGCAAGGGAGGAGATTGCAGAGCCATTGGCCTTGATTTTTATGTCCTCTTTGTCTACAGGAGTAGTCCCAGAAGACTGGAGGATAGCAAATGTGGTTCCCTTGTTCAAAAAAGGGAGTAGGGATAGCCCTAGTAACTATAGGCCGGTGAGTCTCACTTCTGTTGTGGGCAAAGTCTTAGAGAGAATTGTAAGGGATAGGATTTATGCACATCTGGATAGGAATAATGTGATCAAGGATAGTCAGCATGGTTTTGTGAAGGGCAAGTCGTGCCTCACAAACCTTATTGAATTCTTTGAAAAGGTGACGAAGGAGGTTGATGAGGGGAAAGCGGTAGATGTGGTATATATGGATTTTAGTAAGGCGTTTGATAAGGTTCCCCATGGTAGGCTACTGCAGAAAATACGGAGATATGGCATTGAGGGTGAGTTGGAGGTTTGGATTAGGAATTGGCTGGATGGAAGAAGACAGAGGGTAGTAGTTGATGGCAAAGTTTCTTCATGGAGTGCCGTCACTAGCGGTGTTCCGCAAGGATCTGTTTTGGGACCATTGCTGTTTGTCATTTTTATAAATGACCTGGAAGAGGGGTTAGAAGGTTGGGTGAGCAAGTTTGCGGATGATACGAAAGTCGGAGGAGTTGTTGACAGTGAGGAAGCATGTGGCAGGTTACAGCAGGATATAGAGAAGCTGCAGAGCTGGGCAGAAAGGTGGCAGATGGAATTCAATGTAGCTAAGTGCGAGGTGATTCACTTTGGGAAGAATAACAAAAAGATGGGGTACTGGGCTAATGGTCGGATACTTGGTAGTGTGGATGAGCAGAGGGATCTTGGTGTCCATGTACACAGATCTCAGAAAGTTGCCACCCAGGTAAATAGTGCGGTGAGGAAGGCATATGGCGTACTGGCTTTTATTGGTAGAGGAATTGAGTTCCGGAGTCCTGAGGTCATGATGCAGTTGTATAAGACTCTGGTACGGCCGCATCTGGAATATTGTGTGCAGTTTTGGTCGCCATACTATAGGAAGGATGTGGAGGCATTGGAACGGGTGCAGAGGAGGTTTACCAGGATGTTGCCTGGTATGGAAGGAAAATCGTATGAGGAAAGACTGAGGCACTTGGGGCTGTTTTCACTAGAGAAAAGAAGGTTTAGGGGTGACTTGATTGAGGTGTACAAGATGATTAGGGGGTTAGATAGGGTCGACAGTATGAACCTTTTCCCGCGTATTGAGTCGGGTATTACAAGGGGGCATAGCTTTAAATTAAGGGGGGGTAGATATAGGACTGATGTTAGGGGTAGGTTCTTCACTCAGCGAGTCGTTAGTTCATGGAATGCCCTGCCAGTAACAGTGGTGGACTCTCCCTCTTTATGGGCATTTAAGAGGGCATTGGATAGGTATATGGAGGATAGTGGGTTAGTGTAGTTTAGGTGGGCTTGGATCGGCGCAACATCGAGGGCCCAAGGGCCTGTACTGCGCTGTATTCTTCTATGTTCTATGTTCTATGTTCTATCTATAAATAGAGAGGCGGGACATACCACCAGAGCTTCAGCGGAGACTCTCACTGATGATGTCACCTAACCATGGTGACGTAACTTCTGAAAACAAACCTTCAAGCTCAGCGAGCTAACTTGCACACATATAAATTGTTTATTAGTGGAATTTAGGAGTTCCCTGTCGCTCACTTTTTAACAAATTATGATGTGAGGTGAGCTTTTCTGGGTGTGTGGTTTTAATTAACAGAGGGATTCGACATTGATGTCATAACAGTTTGGGGCCTTGTTATATGGGATTTGGACAGACGTGAACAGATTTGGGATACAAAAGGTCCCAGCAAATTCCAACTCTTTGCAATTAGTGATTTTGATCTTCAAATAAAACCAGTGGGGAAATTCGTTTAATTTTGTTACTTGTGGTTGATTAAATCAAAAGTGAGGGAAATGGCTTTTAACATTACTAAAGAGGTTCCCAAATTTTCCAAGGAAGTTTAGAAGGACAGAAGGAGGACATTTTTTAGAATTAGCAAATAGTTTGGAATTGGGTTTAGCCAGGGAGAAAAGGGAAGCTGAAATTGTAATGGAGTTGGTCAAGCACTTTGATGTATCAGAGAAACAGGCAACTGCAGTAGAGTTATAAAACTTAAATTGCAAATGTAGCAACTGGAGTTAGAAGATAAATAAAGGGACGGAAACAGAGAGAGAAGAAACAGAAAGAGAGGAAAAAGAAAGGGAGTGAGGATTTGAAATTCAGAAGTTGGGAATTATACAAGAAAGTTAAATTAACAGGATGGAGGTGAAGGGAGAACATAGGGATGTATAAAACTATGTTAATAACTTGCCATTTTTCGTTGAGAAAAATGTCAAAACCTTTTTTATTTCATTTGAAAAAATGGCTCGTCAGATGACGTGTCCAGTGAACTTGTGGGTAATGCTAGTTCAGACTAAGCTGGTGGGCACAGCTGGTGAGGTATATGCAGCGCTATCAGATGGGGGGTAAAGAGATTATCAAGGTGTCAAATTGGCAATTTTGATTGGTTATGAATTGGTACTAGAAGCATATAGACAGAAGTTCAGAAAAATAGAGACGGAACCAGGTCAGTCTTATATTGAGTTTGAAAGAAGTAACCACAGTCATTTTGATAGGTTGGTGCTGGCCTTAAAAATGGATAAGGCCTGTGAGGCTTGACGGAAGATTAATTTGCTGGAGAAGATAAAAGACTCACTTACAGAGATAGTAAGAATTAATGTGAATGTACCGAAAGTTCAAGAAGTGAGAAGCACGGCAGAAAGGGCAGGTAAATATGCACTGGGGCATGGGATGATATTTAGTTTCTGGCAGGATTTTCATCCTGTGAGGGATAGAAATTGGGAGAAGGCAGGATCACACATTACAAAGCGAAGAGTAACGCACAATACTTTACCACAGGTGAAAAAGAAGCCCAAAGAGGTTGAAAGGTGGTGAAAGGCCTCAGGAGTTCTCACTATAAGGGAGTGGAAAACATAAAATGACAGTGCCAATGGTTTCAGAAGGGCACTGGGAAAAGGTGGTTTCACTGCACTAAGCTGGGACACACCGTGATGGGCGTTGAATGAAGGCACTTTGAGGAAAGATGTGGTAGAAGAGGCTAAGCCCAGCGGAATTACTGAAACTGGTAAAGGAGACCCCAAGTAAAGCCGAGGATCATGCAGGAGAGTGCACAGACGAGGTCAGGGCTGGTTATTGAGTTAGTACCTGATCTCTGAAAGAATTCGCCTCTGTAGATAAAGTTTACTCAGAAAGAACAGGGGAAAACGGACAAGAAGATATAATTTTGTGAGATTTGGGATCTGCTCAGTCTCTAATAGTTGAGAGGTGAGGCGCCGGAAAAACACAACAGATCAGGCAGCGTCCGAACTGCAGGACAATCGAATATCAGGCAGAAACCCATCGTCAGGAACATGGTGGGGGGACAAGGGGGCTGAAAGATAAATACGAGGGTAGTAGCTGAGCTGGTTGGAGGGTCAATGGGAAGGCAATAAGAAGATGTAGGTGGGAGTGATAGTGATATGTCAGAGGGGAGGGTGGAGTCGATAGGTGGGAAAAAAGATGGCTAGTTAGGGCGGTTCAAGAGAGCAGTGCTGGGTCGAACGGTTGGATCTGGGAGAGGTTGGTGGAGGGGAGATTTGAAATTTGGTGAAGTCAACGTTGATGTACAGTTTGAGGGTTCCAGCTGTCCTACCACCGATAGGTGTCCTATCACCCTCCTGTCCGCCTATCACCATCACACCCCACCTGCATCTACCTATCGCCTTCCAAGCTCTCTTCCACCCAGCTCCACTCCCACCCTCAAATTTATTTCTCAACCTCCTTCCCCCTCCCTTACCTCCCACTTCCTGATGAAGGATTTATGCCTGAAACGTTAAGTCTCCGGCCATCGGATGCTGCTGATGTGCTGTGCTTTTCCAACCCCACACTTTTCAACTCTGATCTCCAGCATCTGCAATCCTCACTTTCTCTCGGCCGCTAATAGTAAGAGATGAAAGTATTTTCACTCTTTCTGGCATGTTAATCAAGAGCGTGATAATTTGTAGAATGGGGACAGAAATTAAGCATTCCCTTGTGTAACATCAGGATGCAGTGCCAAATCAAGATTAGGGAAGTAGCAGTGACAGTGAGTAACAGAGTGTCAGTTCTCGGAATACAGTTTGTTCTTGGGAACGATTTTGCAGGAGGCGAGGTGGGAGAGGTACCCCTTGTGGTGAAGAAGACAACGGAAGATTAGGGAATTGAGGTGTTGAAAGAAAAGTACCCAGGAATTTTTCCAGAGTGTGTAGTAACAAGATCCCACTTTCAAAAGTTACAGCAGGAAGGAAAAACGAAAGAAAAAGGCAAATGGGTTGACGCTTAGTGAACTGACACCCTGTTTGATGTAACGGTACAGAAAAAAAACTGAACAGGCAGAGGATCAGGCAGAGGTGTTTAGTCCTGAAAGGCTAATGGACTTACAACAGATATATACGCGTTATTGACTTAAAGATAGAATCCTAAAATTAAAATGGAGACCCCAATAGGTTAGTGCAGAAGGGAAATGGGACGAAGTGCACCACGTAGTGTTACCTGTAGCATACAATGTTATGGCTAGCACATATACTAATTGCAGGCGGTCACTTAGGTGTACAGAAGACTCAGGCTAAAGTACAGAAGCATTTCTAGTGGCCTGGAATGCACAAGGATGTGTTTTTTTTTGTACATGACATACATACCAAATGGTAGGTAAGTAACAGGCAGTAATAAAACCAGCACCTTTCTTGCCAATTACTGCATTCGAAGAACATTTCACGTGGGTTATGATTAATTGTGTAGCTCCCCTTCCTAAAATAGAAGTGGAAAACTATATTTACTGACAATAATGAATGTGTCTACCAGATCTCCAGAAGCAATTCCATTATGGAATGTTAAGATAAAAAATGAGATGGAGGGGTTGGTAGCTTTCTTTACTCGCTGTGGGCTAGGCAGGAAGATTCAGTCAGACCAATGATCTCATTTTACCGCTCAGCTGTTTATGAAGTCATGGATAGGTTCAGGATAAGCAGTTTAAATCAAGTGCGTCAGAACCTGAATCCCAGGGAGCCTTGGAAAGTTAGCACCAGACGCTGAAGACCATGTTAACAGCGTACTGTTAGGGTTACCCGAATGATTGGAATAAAGGTGTCCCATTATATTGTTTGCCATTAGAGATGCCCCAAATAAATCTCCTCAGTTTACTTCCTCTGAGTTAATATTCGTTTGTGAAGTGAGAGGACCTTTGAAATTAATAAAATATAAATTGACAGGACCGAAGTCGGAAATCTCACACTTGGATTCTGTGTGTGAGGTGAAGGAGAGAGTGAATGGAGTAGGTGAGTTAGCTAAATAGTATCTGAAGAGCACAACATAGAGTGAAGCAGGTGGCAGATAAATACTTTGAAACTTTGAGGACTTCCCGTGCGAATGACGTATTAGTATTGCCACCAGTGGTAAGAAATCTCTTCAAAGCCAGGTTTAGTGGCCCCTTTCAAATTTAAAAAAAAATGTGGAGCCAGTTAAGTTATCTAGTAAAGACACTGGAGATGACAGAAAAACTTAATCGAGTATTTCATTTGGATGAATAATGCACCAGCCAAATTTAAGACTCAGGAAAAGAGCTGTGGCCAGATGAACAAATTGTGCAGTTTATCTGTATGATGTAGTGATCTTTAGCAAGTGATCAAGAATGATTATGTTTCGCACTGGCCTGACAATATTTCAATGTGTATATGACAAACAAATTATCGGAGATGGTTGTGGACAATGACAAATCTCTCGCATTTTTTGGAACAGTTAAAGAGCAGAATATGAGACTATTTCATTGGAGTCTTACCTGACCGACTTTAAACTTACAAAATGTACATGCTGTGGCTCCTACAATGTGATAGCAGATGTGCTATCGCGGATTTAAAGGAAAAAGTGTGGATAAGATTTACCTTATTCCAGTGTTATAATGGTGTGCAGAATTAATATGAATGTTATAACTGAGATTAATACTTTCGTATTTCATATAATTGGGATTAAGAATTAGAGGAAAAGAAATGTAGCCATCTTTTCATTCTGCTGGTTCACTTTATTTCCAGAAGCGGGGAGTTGTTATGAAGCCAAAAACATGTATGGACACTTTAAAACAGAACGGGTTTTGCCGAATAGAAATTAAATCCACAGATGCCAGCTAAAGGTCAAACTGTTTCACATGTCACCATTAGCTGAGATATGGATACCTGAGTTATGGTTGCTGTTTTGACAGCCATTCAAACGCAACCAAAGAGTTTAAATAACGCTCAGGAAACCAGAAGCCAACAGAATTTGAATATTATTATTTGGACACCTGGTAAGCAACCAAATTATGAGAATTGCTATATCATGGGGAGTATGCAAACCTAGCATTTTGAACACTGGTGGGAAAGCTCCTGCCATCCAACAGCAGAGCAACTGCTGTAGAGCAGGAGTGCGAACTGGCCATCTCAAACACTCTCTATCAAAGACACATGTTCATGTAAACCTACTTGCAATATAAAAAGACCCAGGGAGATCATCAGCTGATAGAGTGAACACAGCAGGGAAGATAGAAACTATATAGTCTTGAGATTGTAATGTTTAATATGTGGGCTGTTGGAACAGCATATTTTTACAGAGTTGGAGTCAGATAGAAAGTAGCTAGGAAAAGAGGGGTTGCATTTGTGAATAGTTGCTGTTTAGTGTTCACTATTAAAGTTAAGAAACAAACTTGTTAAGTTTTGTTAAAATAGTGGAATATAGGAGATCTGTGTCGCTCATATTTTAACAGATTACGAGGTGAGGCGAGCTTTTCTGGGTGTTTGGCTTTAATTAACAGAGGGGTTCATCTCCACCTTATAAATGTCCATTCACTTTAGCCCCATTTCTCTGCAGTTGGTCCATATCCTTCCAGTCCTTTCCTATCGACATATTTATCCAAATGCATTGAAATGTTGTTAATGTAGCCCCCCAACCACGTCTGCTGGCAGCTCATCCATGTACCAGCCTCTGTGTAAAGAAGTGGCCCCTCAGGTTCCCTTTTATTCCTTCCCCTCTAACCTTAAACTGATCCCCTCTAATCCTCGATTCTGTAAACCTTGGAAAAAGTCTGAGAGCATTAACCCTATCCATACCCCTCGTGATTTTATGCAGCTGTATAAGGACTCTCTCAGTCTCCTACACTCTAAAGAAAATGTCCTAGCTTGTCCAACCTCTCCCTATAACTCAGACCACTGAGTCCTGGCAACGTCTTTGTAAATTTCTTCTGCACTCTTTCTAATTTAATAACAACCTCCCTATAACAAGGGTACAAAAACTGAACACAATACTCCAAATGCGGCCTTACTAAAGTTCTGTGTAACTTCAACATAAGTTCACAACTTCTATACTCAATGTCCTGCCTGATGAAGGCCAATGTGCCAAAAGCCTTCTTCACTACCCTGTCTACCTGTGACTCCACTCTCAGAGAACCGTGCAACTGAACACCAAGGTCTCTGTGCCCACTGCACCCCTTAAGACCCTCCGATTCACCGTGAAACTCCTACCTTGATTTGAGTTTCCGAAATGCAAGACCTCACGGTGGGGGCACGGTGGGCGGCACGGTGGCACAGTGGTTAGCACTGCTGCCTCACAGCGCCAGAGACCCGGGTTCAGTTCCCGCCTCAGGCGACTGACTGTGTGGAGTTTGCACATTCTCCCCGTGTCTGCGTGGGTTTCCTCCGGATGCTCCGGTTTCCTCCCACAGTTCCAAAGATGTGCAGGTCAGGTGAATTGGCCATGCTAAATTGTCCGTAGTGTTAGGTAAGGGGTAAATGTAGGGGTATGGGTGGTTTGCGCTTCGGCGGGTCGGTGTGGACTTTTTGGGCCGAAGGGCCTGTTTCCACACTGTAAAGTAATCTAATCTAATCTAAAATCTAATCACACTTCTATATTAAATTCCATTTTCCATTTCTCGGCCCACCTCCCCACCTGATTAAAGTCCTGCAGCAATTTTTGATAAACTTCCTCACTGGTCATGCAACCACTTATTTTAGTGTCATCTGCAAACTTACTAATCCTGCCTTGTACATTCTCAACCAAATCATAGATAACAAACAGCAATGGACACAGCCTCGAGTCTGACAAGCATCCTTCCACTAAACCCTCTGCTTCCTACCATCAATCCAACAGTGTATCCGATTGGCCAGTTCCCCAAGCATTCCACGTGATGGAAACTTCCAGAGCAGCCTGCTGTGTGGAACCTTATCAAAGACCTTACTGAAATCCATCGAGACCCTACGTCTCCCGCTCTGTCCTCGTAAACATTCTCGGTCACTTCATCAAAGAACTCTAACAAATTTGGGAAGCATGATCTCCCACTCACAAGTCTACGCTGACAGCTCTGAATAAAACCCTGTGTAAGTAATGGGTGCAGTCAATGGAATGCTGTCCCTCATTGTAAGATGATTCGAGTATGTAATTAAAGCCATCTTCCTTGCTGAGACAGCATTAGGGGCACTCTCTACAGATTTGATCTCCTTTGTAAGGAATGATCTCCTTCCCACAGATACAGATGGTGGTATCATGAGGGTAGAGTGAAGTACCTGAGAGTTTAATCTGCAGAGCTGTGAAATACGAAGAAATGGTGATGCTGAAACATGAGGTGTCGCAGGTGTATTTCCAAAAGACACATTGATAGGGTGAGAAATTCAATACTTTACCCAGGATTGATTGGTGTGATTTATTGTCACATGTACCTCAGTACAGGGAAACACTTTATTTATGAGCAGTGGAGGCAGATCATAGTAAGCATGGCCAGACAGATCATAGGGTGGAAATAGTCTTGGACAGAGTAAGGCATACAGGATACACTGCACAAGACAAGCACTCAACAAGATCAACAAGAGCAAGATCAGCATTATTTGAACATAGAGAGTCGATTCATCAGTTGACCGAGACTTTCCTAATAGTTTATATGTCTAAATTAACTCTCCCCATGTTATTGTGCAGTCGGCGTGTGAGCCCGTACTGAACGTCAGGTTGCATACAATCCCCAACAGCAGCTACAATACCTTCGATCTGAGCAGGTAGCCATTCCCACCAGCTTCCGCCCTACATAGAGAACACCAGGCTGGCTTCTCGGAGATGGAAGGTGCTTTCTTGAGACTTCACACAAGACATATGGCTTCCCTCCTCAACACTAGAAAACCACGTTAAAGTCCCACGTGTTTATCATGAGCAACGGAGCCAGGAGGACCAATGTGCAGCAGTCTTTCTGTGCACTACTGTGCCTCTGCTCCACTTGTTCATCATGTTGGAGCATCAATCTGGAGACAGCGAGGACTGCCGATGCTGGAGATTGTCGTAGAGAGTATAATGCTGGAAACGTACAGCAGTTCAGGCAGCTCCGAGGAGCAGGAGAATCCACGTTTTGGACATAAGCCATTCATCAGGAATCAGCATCAATTACCTCATTCTGTCCCTTTGCAAGAGCGTTGAGGGGGTACGGCCTCGTACTGTTCCTGTGTAAGTGACTCAAGGAGCTGAATGGCCTCCTCCTGTTCCTTTGTAACTGACTTTAGAGGCTGAATGACCTCCTCCTGTTCCTGTGTAAGAGACTGAAGGAGCTGAATGGCCTCACCCTGTTGCTGTGGAAGTGGCTTTAGGGGCCGAATGGCCTCCTCCTGTTCCCGTGTAAGAGACTCCAGGGGCTGAATGGCCTCCTCCTGTTCCTGGATAAGTGACTTTAGGGGCCGAATGGCCTCCTCCTGTTCCCGTGTAAGAGACTCCAGGGGCTGAATGGCCTCCTCCTGTTCCTGGATAAGTACTTTAGGGGCTGGATGGCCTCCTTCTGTTCCTGTGAAAGAGACTGAAGGAGCTGAATGGCCTCATCCTGTTGCTGTGGAAGTGGCTTTAGGGGTTGAATGGCCTCCTCCTGTTCCTGTATAAAAGACTGAACGGACTGAATGGCTTCTTTTCCGATTGGACAGGACCAAGAGCTTGATTGGGTTACCCCGGTTCCTGTTTGACAGCTCGATGTGCTGACAAGTGTGATGATGCTGCAGGCCTTGAGAGGTTATTTTGTCCTGGTTTCTTTTCAGAGAGAGATTGAATGTTCGTTACCAAACTGGTTAGTGAAGGCCACTGAGTAAACAGCGAGGGAGGTCTTGGGTTAATTTTAATGCAGCCTGAATGGATGTGGCCAGCTCTCACAAATTACGATCTCTGGGTTTTGGTTTCTAAGTAGCATCAGAAACTATTGGGGTCTCCACAGAGTTGGAAGCTTCAGTGACTATCTCCAGGCTGCTACCATCTCTGAATTGTCTCTTGGTGCTGTTTTTAATTCCTGGATTGGAGAAATATTTGGGACAATCTGTGTCTGAATTTTCCTTTCTGCCAGGGGCTGTGTTTATGGGATTTTCCTATATTGGAACAGTTCATTAGTAATAGTTCCTGGATTTGTTATTCTGTTAACTTGTCCAATAGAATTACGTTTTTCTAAATTCCTCTTTCTTTGCTTTCATTTTATTTTTAGTGTTTCAATAAATAGTGTTTAGCTTCACACCGAGTAGTTTGACCTATCACATTGCATCTGGAACAGTCACGTTATATTCCCTTTAAAATAAAAATAAATAGAGTCTAGGTTACCGCCTTCAAATATTTTCGAGGGGCTCTCGTGTGGTCCATCACACTAGACTCCTTCTCTTCCTGAGTAATATGCTAGAGGCACTGAATGTGCTGTCCCTGTTCTTCTCCAATCGTGTCAATGGGCTGAATGGCTTCCTCATATTCCTGTGAAACCAGCGTGAGGTGCTGAATGAACTCTTATTTTACTGTGGCAATGTGCAGTGTCAGGCAGTGCTGGTAGATGAATGTTACGGACCATTTAACAGCACAAGTCTCAATGGAGTCTGGGTCTTGCTGCACATGGACACAGACTAGTTCAGAAGCTGACGGGGATACAAAATGTTCTGAACATTGTGGAATCTTCAGTGACAATCCCCACTTCTGATCTTATGGTGGGGAGTGTGGGGGCGGGGAGATATTGATGAAGCAGCTGAAGCTGTTTGTGAAGAGGAAGCTACCCTGAGGATCTCCCACAGAGCTGACCCAGGACTGAGATGATGAACATCTTCCTTTGTGCCATGTTTGACTCCCAACACTGAAGAGTTTTCTCTGTTTCTCATTACGTCCAGTTTTGTTAAGCTCCTTGATGTCAGCAGACGTCAACCACTGCCTTGATATCAGGGCCAGTCATTTTTACCTGAACCCCTGTCTCAACCTCTTTTGTTCATATCAATAAGCCATGATATAGGAGTAGCAAGTGTTTTCTTCAAACAGGTGGTATTGAATGTCAGGATTTCTCTTCTCAAGAGTGGTGGGGAGCAAATGACTGAAAGTATTTGAAGAGGAGGTAGATGGATATTGATCTGTCAGAGAGTTGAGGGCAATAATGAATTGGGTATGAAAGAGGATTTGAGACAGAGAGCAGATCAGTCATGATCTTAGTGAAGGGCAAAGCAGGCTTGGGGAGTGAACGACCTGTTCCTGTTTCTGATTTTCTCACATTCTGTTCTTGGAAAGTTAGTGAGTGTTATTTTCATGAATGTCTGTTATGGAATGTTGCAGGCAGGGAGACGAGAGGGTTTTGTGCGCCATCTCTGGGTGAGATATCGCGGCTGTATTCTCAGTGATTCTGGGTCTAAACATGACCAACAAATGAAGCACAAGTTGCAAAGAGGGGAAGCTCTGTAAAGAGAGATGAGGGGCCTCTTTCATATCCGTGCCTGGATTTTCCAACAGCATTTCCCAAATCACTTCAAAGCGTGTGTGACAGTCTTGAGAGGCTGAATAGTCTCCTCCGTTTCTGTACAACAGGTTATAGGAGTAAGTGGCCTCCAACCTCTCCTATCTAGCAGGTATGCGGGGCTGGATGGAATACAGAAACATGGGACTGAGGAGCAGGAGTGGGACATTAGATACTTTGAGCCTTTTCCACCACGCACTAAGATTGTGGACTCAGCCCCACATTCCTGTCTGTATACTATTACCCGTGACTCACTTCCCTGTCAAATATTTAATTAAACAGCTTTCAATCCATGTGAACATAGAGGCACGATAAACTTCCAGTGAAGAGAATTCCCACTTGAAAGGTCCTTTCAGAATGTTTCGCCATCCCTCTTATAGAATCTGACAGTCATGCAGAACGGAAACAGACTCGTTAGTCCAATCTGATAACCCCGATCAGATATCAAAGCTGCTCCAGTCCCATTTGCCAGCATTTGGCCAATATTCCTCCTCTTTCAGATACTTTTTAAATGTGCGATTGTAGCCGCCATCACCACTTCCTCTGACAGCACTTTCTGTACACACACCACTCTCTGTGTGAAACATTTACCTTCAGGTCCATTCTAAATTAATCGCCCTCTCATTTTCACACTATGCCCTCTTGTTCTGGACTCCCCTACCCTGGGAAGCAGAACGTGGCTGTTCAGAATATCTATGCCCCTGATGATTCTATAAACCTCTATCATGTCACCCTTCAGCTTCTGACACTCCAGGGGGAAACACCTTAACCTAGTCAACCTTTCCCTGAAACTCAAACCTCCAGTTCTGCAACTGAGTTGTACGCAGTATTGCCTCACCAACATCCTGTACAGATACAACATACCACCACAATTCCTATACTCAATGCTCTGACTGATTAAGGCAAATGTGCCAAATGTGTTCTGCACCACACTGTCGACCTGCGACCCCACTTTCAAGGAACAATGTACCTGCAGCCCTATGTCCCTTTGATTCACAACACGACCCAGGACCTTACAATTAGGTGTATAATTTCTGCCCTGATTTGCCTTCCCAAAATGCAAAACTTCGTATTTATCTAAATTTAACTATATCTGTTACTCCCTGTCCCTTTGTCCCATCTAATTGTGGTCTCGTTGTACTCTGAGATAATATACTACACCACCTTTCTGATGTAATCTGTAACCTTACTAAATATGGCCCAAATATTCACATCTAAATCCTTTACATAAATGATGAAATGCAGTGAACTCAGTACTGATTCTTACTGCACACTGCTGCTCACAAGCCTCCAGTCTGAAAAATATCCCTCTTCCTTCAAGCCAATTGTGACTAGCTTCCTCTCTATCTCGTGTGACCGTACCTTACTCATCTGCCTACCAATTGGAATGTTGTGAACACCTTACTGAGGTCCATGTAGACAATGTCTACCAAACTGCCTTCATCAATCTTCTTTGTCACCTCTTCATAAAACTCAATCAAATTAGTGAGACATGATTTCCCATGGAGAAAGCCACGTCGACTACCCCGAACAGCCCTTGCATTCCCAAACGTATGAGCTGAAAAATGTGTTGCTGGAAAAGCGCAGCAGGTCAGGCAGCATCCAAGGAGCAGGAGAATCTACGTTTCGGGCATAAGTATGCATGTAAATCCTTTCCCTCAGAATCCCCTCCAAGAACTTACCCACCACTGACATCAGGCTCACCGGTCTAAAGTTCCCCAACTTTTCGGGTCATGTTTCCTTTTCAATTCCCACTGCTCCACTGCTCACAACAAATGTCAAATGTAACCAGGTTTGTGATAAGGCCGATGATATCGGTCTCAGACTGGGTCAGGGTCAGTTTTAGCAACAAGTCAGGCTAGTTTCTTTAATCTGCTAAAATAGCACGTTTATGATCCAGAGCAATGTTACTCAAACTATGGTGGAAAGATGAATGGCAAACTGTTTGGAAATTGCAAATAAAAATCGATATTTCCCTTTCTAAAAACACTGACACACACGCACACACACACACACACACACCAATTTCAAGTTGAACGCGCTTTGTCCATATATTATTGTAACTCATGACAAAAGGAAAAATTGAGAGAAGGTTGGTAAGGACGTGTTGTGCCGAAGGGCCTGTTTGCACACTGTAGGGATTCTATAAAAATAAGAATGGGAACGATGACTGTAGATTTTTTGTTTTAGCTCGCACACATTGCTGTCATGAGGAACAATGAAGGAGAGAGAGTGTAATCAGGCAGATTACATTTTCTCTCTCTCTGAGCTGAATCACACAGTAATGTCATCCTCTCCCAACATGTGAGGTCGCCTTGTACATTGTCCAAACTATGTCTCCATCACATTCCCTGTTCCATGTCGGTGCATCATTGTTGCTGTCATACACAGTGCCATATCCTTAGCAGAAAATGGTCTCGGTCGATTTGAAGATATGTTTATATGTCGCTGCATCATTAAAAAAAATAAAATGTTTCATGTATTCAGAATATTGTGTTAAAATGAATTCATTTTGCAACAAATGCAGACCTCTGGCTCAGAGGCAGGGACATTACCCACGACACTACTATATCCAGATTTTGGGTCATATTTTAAGTGTCAGCTTTCAGCTTGGTGTGGATTTATTATAATCAGGTTACCTTTCCTGAATTACACAAAACACTTTGTATTGTTCAACAAAGGCAAAATATTTGTCTCAACTAATAAAGGGCTTTTGCCCGAAACGTCGATTTTACTGCTTCTTGGATGCTGCCTGAACTGCTGTGCTCTTCCAGCATTACGAATCCAGAATCTGGTTTCCAGCATCTACAGTCATTGTATTAACTTTGTTGAGTGTACGTGCTGTGCCATCGAAGTTAACTATGAACAGCTTTAATCGTCATTATCTGTAGTCTGCAATATTAGGGAAAGAAATCCTGCAGACACAATCTGCACAATGAAGGGTCTCAAATAGATTTTCATTACTGAACACCAGAGACGGAAAAAGATCATAATTTCCGGTCCCAAAAAACCGATCAGTATTACCCAACTCTCACGTGTGACTGCCTTCTTCCTAAAACCATGACGTGATACCAGGCCGCTGATTACTGGCCAGCCTCTCCTCCCCACTGACTGTGTCTGCAATCTGTCCCTCCTCCCCCTAACCACAGAAGGCAAACCAAGCTCAGGGTCTTTGTGAAAATCAAGGCCGGAGTGTGCAGGCCTCCTGGAGAGGGGGAGGGAATTTTAAAATTAAATGGGGAAGGTGAGGTGGCAGTAATATCACTCACTGGGCTGAGGGGTGGCAGATGGATTTTCGTTTGGATTAATGCGAGGTATTGGATTTGGTAAATCAAACTTGCGCAGGACCTATACAATTAAAAGCAGGGCCTTTGTCAGTGTTGTAGAACAGAGATCTAGGCCGTCAGCGTCCCCATTGGGCGGTGGGGGGTAAAAACCAGTGTCATTGGTACTTTGGATTTTGTTTCTTTTTTTATGTTTTTAGCTTTGGAAAGTTTTGAGAGCTTGTTAGTTGCAGTAGTTTTAGTTTGTACAGATTTAAGGCTCGATGAGTCTTTAGTCATTAATGCTCAGCGATGTGTAAGTCGATATGAAATTCTCTAGAGTTCAAATGTTGCTGCAGTGTGTTATGGATAATGATGTGCTTAAATGGTGTACCTGGAACATTAAGGGGAACCATCGTCCAGTCAAGAGGAAAATATACTTTCTCGTCTTAAAAAAAGAGAGTTGTCCTATTGCAGGAGATGCACTTGATGACAAGGAACATTTGACATTACAGCAGGGCGTGTTTGCTCGGGTTTATTTCTCGTATTTTAATACTAAGAGTGGGGGAAAAGTCATAATGGATAGGAAGAATCTTCCATTTAAATTACTAGATTGTATTAACACCCATGGAAGTATCATAATGGCAAAGTCTTGAACTACGGGAGTTAATACAGTATTTTAAATGTTTATTGCCAAGCGGTGCACCCTCTTAAAATCCTGGTAGATGCATTTTCCAAATTCAGTTATCTTGCATCATGGCACATGATTGTAGAAAGAGATTTCGACTGTCTTATGGCCCCACGATGGACAGAATGTCCAAAGGTCCCCCAATACCCTCGTTATAATGTAAGCAAATAATGGATTTGTGTCTAGAACTAGAGCTGGTGGATGTCTGGAGGCAGATCTACCTCACAAGTAGGGATTTTATTTTCTTCTTTAACCCGCAGAAATGGCACAATGGGTTGATCTCTTCCCCATCCCTGCAACAATCTTAGACTCCATTGGGAATATTATCCCAACATTCCTGTCCCAGAAGTGGGATAAAAGTCTCATAAAATTATGTTGTATGCAGATGGTCTTATGTTTTTGTCAAATGCCGCAATTTCGGCAGCTCACGTGATGCAATGCAATAATTCGCTTGTCGCCTTTTCGGGCTCTATGATTAATTTTACAACGTTGGAGGCCATGCCTGTGGGAGGTCTTGGGGAAATACCTGATGAGGGAAAATCCTGTTTCCTTTTAAATGGTCACGGGGGGTGTGGTGGGGGAGGGCTTCCCAATTTCGGTATATTCATTACATCCGTCTTTGATCATTTATTTAACGTGAACTATGTCCATTTATTTGACAAGACCTTCAAAGATGGGAGGCACTTCCAATATCCTGGCTAGGTTGGATAGCTCTTATTAAGGAATGTCCTTCCTCATTTACAATATCTCGTGTGAATGCTTCCTTTGATGTTTCCCACATAGGTATTTAGGAGACAGAATGGCGGGTTTAGCTCTTTTATTTGGCAGCATAAGCAACTCTTTATCAAGCTAACCAAATTGCATCTACCCCACAGATTGGTGGGAGTAGATCACCCAGATAAAAGCTATCAATTAAGCTCTTTTTTTTATCCTATGTTAGTGCCTGGGCTGCTGAGGACTCGGCATCAATTCTGTGAGATATTGAACCCTATCAGATAAAGTGAACCTTTATTCGTCTGTTTTTCTTAGCTAAATTGACAACATTTATGAAGTATTGTCATAACCAAATAATTATCAATATTGTTAAAGCATGAATGGCAATGCGTCAGATCGACGGCAATACAGCCAAAATCATGTTTCTTACCCCTGTAATTGGTACACCGGGTTGTCATCCGGGGAGAATGGATTCCAGGTTTAAACTGTGGGCAGTCAGGGGTGTACCATGTTTGGGTGATTTAGAATTAGTAGAATCCCTACAGTGTGGATACAAGCTCTTGGGCCCAGCAAGTCCACTTCGACCTTCTGAAGAGTAACCCACCTAGACCCATTCCCCTACCATCCCATATTTACCCTGATTAATGCCCAAACCTACACATCCCTGAACACTATGGGTGATTTATCAATGACCAATTCATCTAACATGTGCATCTTTGTACTGTGGGAGGAAACCCACACAGACACGGCGAGAATGTTAACTTCACACAGCCAGTCACCCGATGCCAGAACCAAAGCCGAGACTCTGGTGCTGTGAGGCAACAATGCTCACCACTGAGCCACCACGTGTTATTTGATGGAGAAACAATGATATCATTTGATCAAATAACTTGTACGTATGGACTACCGAGTAGGGACCTCTTCTGTATTTTTTTCCCAGATCAGAGATTTGATTTAAAAAAAAACACTTTTACCACGCTCTTACAGATCCGATAAAGGGAAGTGGGCGCTTATTGCTTAGAATACACTCGATCAGTACCCTTTATCATTAGTTGGAGAGTGTCCCCTCAGACGAGACTGTGCAGCTTTGTGATGTCTGCTAGAGAGAGTTGGGGGTTCAGAACACTTCGGAGACATGGGAGGACATTTGTGAAAATGTTTGAAGGATTTTGATCTGTAATAGGACCCATACCATGCAGTTGAAAATACTTCGTAGGGTCTATCTGACCCTAAATTGTCTCTCAAAATGCGAAGTGGGATTATTTTCAGCATGTCCGAAATGCAGAATGACTACAGGCACTCTTACTCATTGCTTGTGGTTCTGCTGCAGACTTCATCTATTTTGGAGCACTGTGTCAGATGTGATAGAGTGCGTATTGAGGACTGAATTGGAGATGGACTTGGTTTCTGTTTTCCTGGGCCTGCCCAAGGTATTTTCCACAGATGAATATGGGAAAAAATTATATCCTTACATTCCGGACTTTCCGTGCTAGGAAAAATATTCTGTTGCGTTGGATGTCTGAACTCCCCCACCCCCAGAGAGGAAGAACTGTGAACATAAAAATGTGTATCAGTTAATGCTCTTGATGAACGAGAACTGTCATTTTGTTATGCTGAGCTGTATTATTTATTCATTATTTATTGTGTAGTTTTGTTTTTTTCTTCTGTCTGTGTAGTGTTTTAAGTTTTTTTGTATGTAATTTTCTCAGTTATTTGAGTTGTGTTGTTATTGGTTTATTATAATATTTAAAAACTCTTTTTAAGTATTTTATTTTAAAATAAAATGCTAACTTTGATATAATACAGCCCCAAAAAAACTCTCATTAGAGAGACCACTCATGGTGGTTTATCCTGAGGATCACCACATCTGGGGCGATAGGGTGAGGCTGAGAGAGTCTCCCCTTCATGGTAATCTCTGTCAGTGTGAGGAACTGAAACGGCGCTGTTGCCCTGCCTCTACATCACAAACCTGCCTTCCTGCCAACTGAGTGGGAGACTGTGTCACTGTTAAACACAGAAACTGTCACAAACAAAGGGTAAGAGAAACATTCATAGTAAGGAAAGTGGTACAGTTCAGATAACGGTCAAGATAACGCCTGAGGGTAAAAATGGTCTCTGCTCGAAATTGTATTTATAACAAGACGTGTTTAGAAGTTGTTTTTGGTTTAATATCATTAAGGTGAGTCAAGTGACTCTTATGTGTTACACATTGGGACACTACCATTTTCCTGAAACTGGGAAATATTTGGAACATTATCCCCTGTATACCTCCAGGGATTCCCTTGATGCAAGCTGCCTGAAAATGAGTCACGCCTCCTTTTTTCTGGTCAAAGCCTCAATATCTCTTGGCATCCAGGGTTCTCTCTTCCAGTCTCACATAACTTTCACCCTCACAGCAAAATGGAAACCTTAAACTCGAGCTATCTCCTACTTGCCCGAGATCCTTTTACCTGGAATCAAACAACTCCAATCATCCCCTGCAATCCCCTGTCTAACTCCAACAACATACGCCTTGCCCCAATTTAGAACTTGAATCTGTGGACCAATTTTGTCCCTACCGTAACTATTTTAAAATTAATACAACTCTGATCACTTTTACCAAAATGGTCCCCCGCTTTATCTCCTTCACCTGTCCTGCCCTATTTCCCAACAGTGGGTCGAGTTTGTCCCTTCCCGAGTACAATACTCTATATATTGATTGTGGAAACTTTGCTGAACACACTTAACAAATTACGTTCCATCTAAGTTCTTAACCATCTGGAAGCCCCAGTCTATGTTAGAAAAATTCAAATCACCTATTATAACAACCCTATTGTTCCTGCAAGTCTCCCCAGTCCCCCTGCATATTTGTTCCCCTAATTCACATTGTTAATTATAGTGCAATAGTGTTGATTATAACATTACCAACCCCCTCTAACTACTTTGTTTCACGAAACCTCATTGGATATTATTTCAGGTATTTCAACTTTAAATACTGGTGTGATACTCGCCTTAATCAGAACTATTGGTATTTAAACTGTTTCCATTTACATCTCTACATCGCAGTGATTTTCACATCCATGGCACCCCTTGTCAAGGCACAGTGGAGATATGGAGCTGGAAATGGATGGGAGCTGCACATCCTGTCACTTCCAACATTGGCTGCAAGTTTCCCCACACTGGGCAGCGATCTAACACAATGTTACCAAACAATGCAACAGCCTGGGTTTATATATGAGTGAACCAGTACAGTCTGCAGAGCTCCCCAAGCTGGACATTTCGACCATGATTATAGATCAAGTATTGGTGTGGGCTGCACAGATTTCCACTCTGGACATTGCTGGGTTGTATTTAGCAGTATGCTAGCCATATCTACACAGTGCTCCATCCTGAAAGTATAATGGATGGGCTGGTTATGTGAGTTGGATTGCGAATGTGAGAGAACTAAACATCTGGCAATACCTTTATTTTGTGTTTTCATTCTTGTTATTGGACCCTTCAAATCCAGACTCATCCGGTTAGACCCGACCCTCTGCATGAGTCATGGGGACTGTTGTTGCAGCATCTGGGTCCCCAAAATGACCAACAAGTGGAGCAGAGGCTGCAGAGAGGACAGTCTCCGTAAAATGGAATGAGGGAATCACTATCAGATCAGCCGTGGTCTTAGCGAATGGTGGGGCAGGATTGTGTGGACCACGAATGCAACTTATTCATATATTTGTGTTTGTTCCAAGCAAACTCCCCTTCTCTCCCAGTGTCCCATACTAGTGGGGAGTGAGTCCCCTCCTCCTGTTCCTGCGTAACAGGATCCTCGGGCCTCAGTAGCCTCTAGATTTCCCTGTGTCCCAGTTTCGAGCAGTTGAATGACCGCCTTCTGTTCCTGTGCCCCAGTCTTCAGCAGCTGAGTGACTGCCTCCTGTTCCTGTGTCCCAGTCTCAAGCAGTTGAGTGACTCCCTCCTGTTCCTGTGTCCCAGTCTCGAGCAGTTGAATGTCTTCCTCTTGTTCCTGTGTCCCAGTTTCGAGCAGTTGAGTGACTCCGTCCTGCTCCTGTGTCCCAGTCTTCAGCAGCTGAGTGACTGCCTCCTGCTCCCGTGTCCGTCTTCAGCAGATGAGTGACTCCTCCTGTCCCTGTGTCCCAGTCTTCAGCAGCTGAGTGACTGCCTCCTGTTCCTGTGTCCCAGTCTCGAGCCTTTGAGTGACTGACCCCTGTTCCTGTGTCCCAGTCTCGAGCAGTTGAGTGACTGACCCCTGTTCCTGTTTCCCAGTCTTCAGCAGCTGAGTGACTGCCTCCTGTTCCTGTGTCCCAGTCTTCAGCAGCTGAGTGACTCCTCCTGTTCCTGTGCCCCAGTCTTCAGCAGCTGAGTGACTCCGTCCTGCTCCTGTGTCCCAGTCTTCAGCAGCTGAGTGACTGCCTCCTGCTCCCGTGTCCGTCTTCAGCAGATGAGTGACTCCTCCTGTCCCTGTGTCCCAGTCTTCAGCAGCTGAGTGACTGCCTCCTGTTCCTGTGTCCCAGTATCGAGCAGCTGAGTGACTGCCTCCTGTTCCTGTGTCCCAGTCTCGAGCAGTTGAGTGACTGCCTCCTGTTCCTGTGTCCTAGACTCGAGCAGTTGAGTGACTGCCTCCTGTTCCTGTGTCCTAGACTCGAGCAGTTGAGTGACTCCCTCCTGTTCCTGTGTCCCAGTCTCGAGCAGTTGAGTGACTGCCTCCTAATCGAAGTTTTGTGAAAATAGATGTCCTCCACCTGCTCCTGTGTAACAGGCTGCAATAACTCTGTGCTCACCTGCTGTTCCTGTGGAATGGAATTGAGGGACTGAATGGCCTCTTCACATTCTTTACAGCTTTTCTTGACTAAAAGCCTTTCTCCTGTTTCTGTAAAACACCATCAAAATCTGAATGATTTATTTTTATATTTGACTGTCAGTAATTGAGCAAAACAGCTGACTGACAGAATTCAGAAGCTGAATAGTCTCCTCCTGCAACATTCTTTTAAATCTCTTCTGCACCTTTTCAAGTTTGACAACATCTTTCCGACAGCAGGGTGACCAGAATTAAAGGCAGTATTACAAAAGTGGCCAAACCAATGTCCTGTACAGATGCAACATGTCATGCAAACGCATAGACTCAAAGCACGCACCAATAAAGGGAAGATCACCAAGTGCCTTCTTCACTGCGCTGCCTACCTGTGATGGCACTTTCAAGGAACGGAGAACCTGCACCACAAGGTGCCTCACAGGGCAGCGATCTGGGTTTAATTCCATCCTTGAATGACTGGCTGTGCGGAGTTTGTACATTCTCCCCGTGTCTGTAAGTTTCCTCCGGGTGCTATGTTTTCCTCCGACAGTATAACGATACATAGGTAAGGGTAGATTGGCCATCTAAATTGTGCATAGTACCTTTGGATGTGAGGGCGAGGTGCATTAGCCATGGGAAATGCAGGCTGAGAGGGATAGGGTAGGGGTTTGTCCAGTGGGATACTGTTTAGAGGGACGGTGTGGTCTCGATGGGCCGAAAATCATGTTTCCTAACTGTAGGGATTCTATAATTTCTATGGACTTCTCTTTGATTGGCAACTTTCGACAGGATCCTACCTATATGTCTGGCCCTGATATTTCTTGCCAAAATGAAACACCTCACATTTATCGAAAATAAACTCCATCTGCCACTCCTCAGCTCACCTAAGTTCCCATTAAATTTGAGAGATCATTCTTCACTGTCGACTACACCACCAAATTTGGAATTATCTACAAACGTACTGACAATACTTCATATACTCAAGTGCAAATGATTTGTATAAGTGACAAAAGGCAGTGGACCCACTATTGATGTTTGTGAGTAGCACCACTGGTCACAGGTCTCCAAGTTAATGAACAAATGCCAACTGTCACATCCTGTCTCCGATATTCAAGAAAAGTTTGGACCTAAATGGCGAGCTCTCCCTGGATTCCAGGCAGTCTAACCTTGCTAACCAGTCCACCATGTAGAACATTTGGGTTTTATTACTGAATTCCATAAAGACAACATCCACTGTCCTGCCTTCATCAATCATTTCTTCACTTCCTCAAAACATTCCACCGAGTCAGTGAGATGTGATCTCCAATGTAAAAAGCCCTCTTCAGTCTTTGTCTTTCCAAATGCATATACATCGTTTCCCTCAAAATCCCCTCCAACAATTTAGTCACCATTGACGCCAGGCTCACTGATCTATAGTTACCTGGGTTTGCCTTAATTTCTGAAATAATGACACTATGTTAGCAACCCTCCAGTCTTTTGCCACCTCACCTGTGGAAATCAATGTTACAGATATATCAGCAAAAGGCTGAGCAATTTCTTTCCTAGCTTCCCACAATATTCTGCGATACAACTGATCAGGTCCCAGGGCTTTGTTCACCTTTATATGTTTTTAAATGTTCAACATCTCCTTGTAATATAGACACTTTTCAAGATATAACTATATATTTCTTCATTCTATCGCTCTTGTAACCTCCTCCACATTAAATACTGAGGAGAAGTACTTGTTTAGTATCCCTTCCATCTCCTATGGTTCCACACATAGGTAGCCTTTACTGACCTTTAAGGTGCCCTATTCTCTCCCTAGTTAATCTTTTGCAATTATTAGAGTTGCTTCAATGCCTCGTTAACCCTATTTCGAAAGCCATCTAATGTCCACATTTTTCTGGCCCGATTTCCCCATTGACGACACACTTACTGCCCTTCTACACCTCTGGGGATCCAATTGATCTCAGCTCTGTTTACCTGACATATGCCTCCTTCCTTAACTTGACCAGAGCATCAATATATCTAGCCATCCAGCACTCCCTGCACCAACCAGACTTGCCCAACTCACTAATAGGAACACGTTGGCTCTGGACTCTCTTAAACCACGTTTTGATGCCCTTGCATTTTCCAACCATCCCTTTACCTGCGAATAAGGTATCCCAATTGGCCTTTCACAGGGCTCGCCTAACACTTTCACAATTGGCCTTATTCAAAGTTAGAACTTTAATATTTACATCAGATCTTTCCTATTCCTCAACTAGTTTAAAATTAATATTTATGTGTAACAGACTTGAATGTTAAATAAACATTTCCTGCCCCGATGTAACAGGCTCAAGAGGCTGAATAAGCTTCCCCTGTCCCTCTGTAATAGACTAGAGAGGCTGAATGACCTCCTCTTGTCCCTCTGAAATAGACTCAAGAGGCTTCATGGCCTCCTCCTGTCCCTGTGTAACAGATCCGAGACATTAAATGAGACAGCAACCTGTGGATTACGAGCAGCCATTAAACTGTATCTGATGGAGGTCCATCCCTTCTCAGTTACAGAAACACAAACAACACAATGTACTCCAGGTGCCCTCTCAATAACACTTCATACAGCTGCAGCGACACATCTCTTTGTTTTGAATGATTCTTTCAGCAAAATGTGCCAATATTCCAGCTTTCCACCTATTCAAGTAGCAACAGGCTAATATGGGTTGAATGGTCTTCTCTTATCCCTCTGTAAGAGGCCCATAGGGACAGAATTGCTTCGGCCTGTTCCTGAGCAGCAGTCTCAAGGTTCTGTCTCAAGGTTATGAAAGGATTTGACAACAGGGCATTAAAACCAGGAGCGGCCGCACACTGGTCAATAAGTACCGTACTTTGTGTTCAGGTATCTAGAAACTTGCCCACACGACTTTTTTCTATGCAGTCGATCTATTATTTTATAACTGCCTCCTTTCATAAACAGAGTGGAACATATATAGACCCCTGCAGTGTCCTGTTAATACTCTCATATACAAGTTAATTAAAAGATTTAAAAGATTTCAAGATTTATGATCCATCCCTCAGCAACCCTCATCCATTCCATCCAAAACCAGTAAATGAAAAGTGATGTTGTGAACGGGTTAACTGAGCCTACTTGTTCGGTAAGTGCGATTAATGCCAATCTCCATGGATTCTAATTATGCCAGTGGAGGATTTCCATCTTTTAATGATAAATGGGCTCCATTCATTGTGTTATCCCATAACATGAGCGGGAGCATCACCGACAGCACTGACAGGGAACAGCAGATCGAGAGAGAAGGGGAGGAGAGATCAGAATCTTAGAACAGTAGACTGGAATGTACCAACAATGGATCAGAATTTGAGAACATTAAACTAGAATATTCAAACAATGGATCAGAATCTGAGAACATTAGACTGGAATGTTCCAACAATAGACAGGAGTTTATCCGATTATGTTTGGTATCTTTCTGCATTTTATTGGTGGTCATTATCATTTCAGATCTATTACGCCCTTCTCATTATTCAATACATTTATTATCCCTTCCTGGCTATCGTTGATGTTCCTGTTGAGTGTCACTGTCCAGATTTTGATTTCTATAAACCAGTTATGACTATATTATTGTTATTTCATATAGTCTACACTTCTTGCCACAATTATTGTTCCTGTTGAATCTCTCAATCCAGATATTCACTCTACAGACCACTACTAACTACATCAATGAACGTGTTCAATTACTGTTTCGCTCTCTGCTCTGGCCGTGTTACTCACGGGTCTCTATGGTGATCTATTCAGTTTCAGGGGAGAACCACAATGCATTGTATCATTGCCTTTGCTGTTAAGAGCATGGAGGTCACCGTCTACTGCTCTGGTTACAAACTCCACTTCCTTCCACTGTTTCCATCCCATCCCTGGCCAATATCTGCAGCTGAAGCAGACAAGTCACAACTGTGGGAGAGCCCTTTGACTATGAGCTGATTCCTGACACCATGCCCTGAACATTTCTAACTTGAAATACTCACCACTCCAGAATATAACTCACTGGTTTATTCCATCTGCTGTTTGAACCTTAAGCTATGAAGTACAGTCTTAATGAAGCCAATAATGTGCTGCTGACGCTCCGGGCTTCAAACCTGCCGAAGCAAATCTGATTCGACCGCACACCAAACTCCCATCCATCTGTCATTCATGTTCACGCCGATATATATTGCTGTTGTGTCTGACACTGACTTTATTTTAACATTCTCAAACACTTTACCTCATCTGTCCATGAAACTTCCCTCATTCTCTTTGTTGACTAACAAAACGTCTGCCATTGTTCGTATTTAAAATAATTTCCTCCATGTGCGTTCCTTCTCAAACAATGAGTTTCGCATTCAACCACGCACACGCACACAAACACACAGAGCACATCTTCCCATTGCAGGCAGTAATCTGATGCGAGGATAGTTAGCATATGATAGTAAAGTTTGCAATGCTCTCCATGCTGGGCAGATAGTGTAGTTTACTGAGCAGCACGCTCGCATGGTCTGCACAGCTCTCCATGCTGGGCTGTCATCTTGTCCCAGTTTATATTTGTTTGTGGTGGTCGGTGAAGCAGATTCAGAATTTGATGTAACAAACCATTTCAACTGAGCTGACAATGCTTTATTCAATGTTATCATTCCTGTGATTTTACTCACAAAGATCTCACTTCTCCAGTTAGTCCCACTGCCCTGTCTTTTTCCCCATATTTCCACATCTTTTCAGTTAATTAACTGTTCGCAGGAGGCTCCCAAGCACTGATGATGTCGCCTAGCCAGGGGACGAAACGTTTGCAAAAAAAACTTCCAGCTCGGCGAACAGAACCACAATAATTAACTGTCTCTTTCTTTCTTTAATGTGACTCTTTCTGTCCCTCTGTATCTTTTCCTGGCCTTGGGTTTTGTCTCCTTAGTGTATCTAGTGCTGGCATTGTGTAGCTCAGAAATACTGAAATGGTGTGTATCAAGCTGTTATTTACTTCCCGGTATGTCCCATGTGATGGTCCATGGACAGGCGTGTTTCAGAAGTTATGAGACACATTCTTGTAACTTGGTTTGTACCTGTGGTTGTCCCTCTCAGGTGACCTTGCGATCAGTAACACGAGGGAGCCCACTGAGTGAAGGACCAGGCATCTAAATTGCCTGACAATGCTGTAATTTTTTTAATAAATCATTAGTTTCTCATTTTTATTAGTAAGAGGTCTTAAAGGACAAACTGCCTAATGAAAACGTCTCAAGTAAATAACTTATGGGGCTTTTAGGGATTTTAATAAATGCTAGTAACAATGGCCAGCTCGCACAGACCACACGTTCTAGTTTGTTTTTTTCTGGAGCTGTAACAATCACCGGGTGCTTGGGGTCCCAGAGGGGTTGGAACTTTTAGTAAATTATCCCTAGCTGCTACTCTCTCTAAAGCCTCACTTGATGGTGTTTCCTCCTGGATTGGAGAACTGTATGCAAGAATGCATGTCTGAATGTTCCTTTTAGCCAAAGGGTATGTTTAGGTGATGTTAATAGATTGAACAGTCCATTTGTAGAACGCACTGTATCCATTATTCGGTCAGGTTTTCCAATAGGCGCCTCATCTTCCGCCTAGGAACCCTCCAACCACAAGGGATGAACTCGGATTTCACCAGTTTCCTCATTTCCCCTCCCCCACCTTGTCTCAGTCAAATCCCTAGAACTCAGCACCGCCTTCCTAACCTGCAATCTTCTTCCTGACCTCTCCGCCCCCACCCCACTCTAACCTATCACCCTCACCTTGACCTCTTTCCACCTATCACATTTCCGACGCCCCGCCCCCACATCCCTCCTCCCTACCTTTTATCTTAGTCTGCTGGACACACTTTCCTCATTCCTGAAGAAGGGCTCATGCCCGAAACGTCGATTCTCCTGTTCCTTGGATGCTGACTGACCAGCTGTGCTTTACCAGCAACACATTTTCAGCTCAGGTTTTCCAATAGTTAAGTTATTCTAAATTCCTCTTCACTTTGTATGGATTTTCATTAGAGGATAGTGAGGTTGAGCAACTCTATGGTAGCCAAAGGCCTGATCAGGAACTGTATAAATACATCCAGGCATTACCTAAATTTGATGAGAATGATGGGGGAGCCTTTTTAATTTCATTTCAGAAAGTGGCTAAACAAGTGCAGTGGCCAGAGAACATGTGGATTTAGTTTATCCAAACAAAGCTGATAGGTATTTGCATCCCTATCGGAGGAGGTGAAGAAAGCCAACTGAAGTGCATATGAGCTTGTGCCAGAAGCCGACAGTGTTTCAGGGATCTAAAATAGCATCCCTGGTTAAACGCACGTTGTGTTTGAAAGAATCAAACAAAGTAATTTTGAAATGGTATTTCAAAATGGGGAATGGTATTAAAAACAGAGCAAAGCTATGACACTCTGAGAGAGACTCTAATTTTGGAGAAGTTCAACAATTCACTTCCTGCAGTCGTGAGAACGCGTGCGGAAGAGCAGACTGTTAAAAAGGCAAGATTAGAAGCTGAAATGGCTGATGATGGTGATTGGGTTCAGAAATCAAAGTTTGGTTTCTTTGAGGGATTGAGATGAATGTGTGAGATCTTCTGAAAACATATCCATGTGAGAGTAAGGTTTACTGGCCTCGGCCAGGAGTAGCAGGTAAAGAGGTTACAGCATTAAGGGGTACAGAAGGATGTAACTCTTTTATGCTGAGACATGAGGAGCTATGTCATTCAGAGGGACTATTGGAGAGCTGAGAAGTGCTCCATTATGTAACGTGAGGTCAGAGTGTCCAGTGGAAACATCAACAGATTTATTCCACAGTGAGGAAGGAGGCCTTGAGCTTGGTGTTGGCATTACAACATTTCAGCAGTTAAATTGCAAATAACATACCTGAGACAAACCTTTGTCACGGATCGTGACCCCTTAAAGTTTTTGGAGAAGTTTAGTGAGAAAAATACCAGCCTGTTTCAACTGAGCTTATTATTGCTGCCATTCAATTTGAAATTATACAGGTGACAGGGCGAGAAAAAGTAAGTTTTGACACGTTGTGGAGACTTGGATGAAGAAAGACAAAAGGCATTCTGTGGCAGGAGTAAAATGACTGAAATCGAATCGAGTTGTGAACATTTGTATGCTCAGAGTCAATGTAATATATATTCGTTCCAGTCTACTAATAGAGGAAGATTAGGCGGTCTAAAATGAATCCATTTTTGTATATTGATGGATCATTTGATTAAAGGTGGAGTTGTGAGAATACTATCACTGTAAAAAGATTATTTTTTCTTGGGTTTTTTTTTGAGGAGAGTTTTAAAGGCAGAGATGCAGAACTTCTGTCTGAAAACAGTTTAAGTAAATAACTGAGAAAGCCTTTATGTTTTATTAAAACGGTGGTAACGATGGAAGGGCAGTGGCCAGCTCTCCCAGACCAGGTTTTCTCGTTTTGTTTTTAGCTGCAGCATTCAGAAGCTGTTCGGGTCCCAGAATGGTTGGAAGTGTCAATACATGATCCCTAGCTGCCTTTCTCTCTGAGATCTCTGTTGATGTTGATTTCCCCTGGATCAGAAAACTTCGTGTATAGATCTGTTTTTGATTATGTCTTTGTGCCAAGCGGTGTAAACCAAGAAGGTACGGGATCTATTGTTTGTGTTAGTTTTCAAACATATAAGCCATCCTGAGATGTTCTTTTCTTTGATAGTATTTTATCTAAATCATTTAAATAGATTATATTTTGCTTAATTTCGAGTGGTTTGACCAGTCACAACATATCTGGAACGCACACTTCCCATCTATATTCAAAATAACGAAAGGTTTGGGTCTAAGCGGCCTTCTTAAAATATTTTGTGGGGATCTGGTCTGGTCCACAACACTTATAGACGAGGGGTTTCTGACAGACTCCTGTTATTAAAAAGTTCGTGGAGGGGCTGGGGTTGGTTTGCTGGAAGTTGTGATGTGAGCTGCCTCAGACATTCAGGGAGACCTGAGGATTTGGTGACCCAACTTTGGATGGAGCCTGGGGACTGTAGTTACAACATCTGGGTCTGCAACATGAACAACAAATGGAGCAGAGGTTGCAGAGACGGGAAGCTCTGAAACCACGCAGTGAGTGTGTGACGAAAGGGATCTGCTGTGTCCACCCCGTATTTTCCAGGAACAGCTTCCCAAGCTCCACTTAACCCAGGAGCAGAGCGTGAAGGGACCCTGACAGAACAAGAAGCTGGTCACAGAGCGGTGTCACCTCCTTTAACACGTCCTGCAGCTTCACACCAGGGGAAGGACGGTGCTGCCAGTGGCTGTGACGGTCACAGTTTCATTCAGCTTCTATGTTCTGGAACTTTCCAAACAGGATTGGGTGAATATCCATCATCTCAAAGTATGTTGCCATCAATGTAACCATTCGGTGACGGAGGATGGAGCAAAACCTCTCATGTCTGAACTGGTCTGAGTGAACCCCCCAGTACACAGTATCATTAATCTCTGTAATCCCTCTCCATTTCAGTAACATACTGAATTCCATTATTCCTGTAAATGGTATGATAGAGTATATCATGTTATATTGCAGCTGCCAAATTATTATCCATTGCCTTTACCTCTCTGTATCTATCTGTATACCCTCCACCCTCTCTTGGTAATTTAATCTCTTGTTTATCACAGCAACATGACCAAACTCAGTATCTGTATATCTGTTCCATCCTCCTGATCATTGATATAGATTGTAAATAGTTGAGGACCCAGCACTGGTCACTGTGTGACTCCACTGGTGACGTTCTGTCAAACTGAATTAGACTGATTTATCCGGAGTGCCTGCTTCCTGTTTGATACATAATCCTCCCCCATTACTATGTAACACAGTCGTAAAGCTGAATATGAACAAGGAGCATCAGTCAGGAATCCAACACTTCGAACCTGCTCTGCCATGGAATACAATCATGACTGTATTTGCGGCCTCTGTTCCACTTCCCTGCCATCTCTCAATCCTAAAACTGTAGTCTCTTGTAGGAGATTGCGCGACATGAAAAAATATCCACTCCACATCGATACGTTCAATTACATTTAGCATTTTACAGACCTCAATAAGCTCTCCTTTCATTCTTATAAAGTCGCGAGTATAGACCTAAACTGCTCAATTTCTCTTCATAAGACAAACACTTCAAATATGGAATCAATCTAATGAAGCTCTTCTGAATTACCTCCAATGGAAATACCTCATTCTGCAGGACACCCAAACTGTACTCCAGTTACAGCCGCACGAATGCCTTGCATAGCTACACTAACACTCCCTACCTTTCTACTCTATCCTCTTACAAATAAACGCTGAAGTTATGCTTGCATTCCTCATTACTTCAAGTACCCGCAAGCAAGTTTTCTGTGATATGCTAGCAGACACCCAGATCCCTCTGGACTTAAGCACTTTGAAGTTTCTCTCCATTTAGATAATGATTTGCCTTTTTATTAGGCTGGCCAACTTGAATAACCCCATATTTATACGCTTTAATTTTCATTGCCAAATGTTTGCCCATTCACCCAATCTATACAAATAGTTTTTAAATCTGTTGTGGTTCTGTTCGCCGAGTTGGAAGTTTTTGTTGCAAACGTTTCGTCCCCTGGCTAGGCGACATCATCAGTGCTTGGGAGCCTCCTGCGAAGCGCTTCTTTGATGTTTCCTCCGGTGTTTATGGTGGTCTGTCCCTGCTGCTTCCGGTTGTCAGTTTCAGCTGTCCGCTGTAGTGGTTGGTATATTGGCTCCAGGTCGATGTGTTTGTTGATGGAGTTTGTCGATGAATGCCATGCCTCTAGGAATTCCCTGGCTGTTCTTTGTCTGGCTTGACCTATGATAGTAGTGTTACATCAGGAGCATCTCGGAACTGACAGCCAGACTACTGCGACCCCTAGGACTCATAACGGCACACAAACCAACAGCCACGCTCAGACAACAACTCACCAGAACGAAGGACCCGATACCCAACATGAGCAAGACGAATGTAGTGTACAAAATACCATGCAAGGACTGCACTAAATACCAAATAGGACAAACAGGAAGAAAGCTAACAATCCGCATACATGAACATCAACTAGCCACGAAAAGACACGACCAGCTATCCTAAGTAGCCACACACGCAGACAACAAGCAACATGAATTCGACTGGGACAACACTACTATCATAGGGCAAGCCAGGCAGAGAACAGCCAGGAAATTCCCAGAGGCATGGCATTCATCCACAAACTCCATCAACAAACACATCGACCTGGACCCAATATACCAACCACTACAGAGGATAGCTGAAACTGACAACCGGAAGCGGCAGAGACAGACCACTATAAACACCGGAGGAAACATCAATGAAGCGCTTCGCAGGAGGCTCCCAAGTACTGATGATGTCGTCTAGCCAGGGGACGAAACGTTTGCAACAAAAACTTCCAGCTCGGCGAACAGAACCACAACAACGAGCACTCGAGCTACAAATCTTCGCACAAACTTTGAGTTTTTAAATCTCTTGCATCATCATTCCGACGTAATTTCCCACCAATGTTAGTGTCATCTGAAAATGTAGCTATAGTACTTTCTATCCCGGCAACCAAGTCATAATGTCGATCACAAATGGTTGAAGCATGAGAACTGAAATCTATGGCACCCAACAAATTGCATTTTCCAATAGAAAATGACACAGTTAATCCATCTTACTGCATTTTGTTGGTTAACCAATCCTCCATCCAAGCCAATACATTACTCCTAAACCGATGCTGTCTGATCTTACCACTCACTCTTTGGAGAAGCGACGTATCTGAATCCTTTATGAAGACCAGATATATTCCATCTCCAGGATTCCCACTATCCACCTTGTTTGTCACATCTTTAAATAACTCAAGAAAACACTTCAATCATGGTTTATCCTTTGTAAAACCATGTTGACTCCGATGAATTGTGGTTTACGTTTGCAAATGTCCACAACAATGGATTCTAATGATTTGCCTTAAATTACAATACTTTATTGTTACATTTTACTCCCTAATGTATTCAGTTATTATAAGTTCTTCCCTTTCTAAAACATTTACGTTTTCTTTGAATTCCTGTTTGATGGGCAAAAGGGTTTGAAGAGATGTGCTCCGATTGCTGCATGAGCGGTATGTGTGGCTGACTGGACCCATCCTCCTGCTGGTGCACAAAATCGATGGGTTGAAGTCATTCTGGCGTTCCCATGTTGTCATCTCCAAGGCCAGAATGACCACCCCCTGTTGATGCGTTAGAGGGTTGGGGATTACGGAGTCTTCCCGTTGCTGTGTAACATTTTGAGAGGCTGATGGGTCTTCTCATATTTCTCCATAACAGGTGGAGATACTGAACGGTCACCTCATGTATCCCAGTAATGGAACCGAGGGATTGATTGGTCTTCTCTTGTTCCCATACAACAGTCACGTGTCTGAATTACCTCCTTCTTTCTCATGAAATAAGTCTCAGATAATTTTTATCCTTATCCAATTCTCTTGCAACAGACTCGGTGGGTCTGAATGGCCTCCTGTTATCCCAGTGTAACAAATTTCCAGTCACTGTGTGACCGCTTTCAGTTCCTATGTTACGGACTTGAGGTGGCTGAATGGGCTGATTCTGTTGCTGTGTAATAGGATACTGGTGCCGCATGGATTACCCAGGGGCCAGTGTTATAGATTCGAGGGGCTGAATGGCCTCCTCCTGTAAATATACATTCGGCTCCAAGGGCTGAACAGCCTCGTCCTATTCTGGTGGAACAGGGTCAAAGGCCTGAATATCCTTCTGTTGGTCATGTGTAAGAGGCTGAATAACGGAATGGATTCCTCCATTATCTGTGTAATTCGCTTCAGTTGTTGACTCCTTCCTGTAATCTATGTTGAAATATGATCTTCTTTCATTTTTATAAACTCCAATGGCTATTGGATCAACCTGATAATCCTTTTGTTATAAGATAGCACCTTCATTTCAGGAATCAGTTGAGGGGACCATCTCTGAGCTGCTTCCAATATAACAACATCCTTTCTTCATTGAAGAGACTAAATCTGTACACACTACTCCAGATGAGATCTCACTAAGATCCTGTACAGCAACAGCAATACTTTACCACCCTGCTGTAAGGTTCCTACCCAGGTTAGAGCAGTCTCAGCTCTCTGGGGGAAATACAGAGCATTGTTGAATGATCATTGTCCTTCTCTACTTCACCAGCATAACAGGAGATCTGGAGAAAATGTCACAATGATGCTTAAGAAGATCATAAATGATGTGGCGAGATGATCTCTACCATTAATCTCTCCAAATTCCACGTCGCTCAGATTCTACAGAATCTTGTAATGTGGAGCGTAAAAACAGCAAGAAGAAGGAAACATTGATGGGAGTTATATATCAAAGTGAAAGCTGCAATACAAATGTTGGGCAGGTTATAAAACAAGAAAATGAGATATACAACTTTGTGGCTACTGCAGTAATAATGTACTGTTTACATTATATCTAAACTGTGTTAACCAAACTGAATGCTAATGCTGGGAGAAATGGATTTCATGAGCATGTTTTGTCGAGCACTGAGCTGGAGGTCAGGTTATTTAGAAATTGATGTTGGATGATCAGAAAAGCTAATTGAAAACTTTGCTGTAAAGGACCTTTTGGGAACCGTGACCACAATGCATTGTTTTTCTTTTATGCTGTTTGAGTACACGGTAGTTTTTGTTTTATTTGAAGTTACTGTTATAAATCTGAATCATGCAAGCCCTGAAGGTGTCAGGAGAAAGTGCGCACTGCAGCTGCTGGAGATCAGTGGCGCTGGAAAAGCACACTCAGTCAGCGTAATAGGAGCAGGAGCATTGTCGTTTCGGGCATAACCCTTTATCAGGAATGAGGCTTCTGGGTCAAGGGAGCTTAGCGATAAATGAGAAGGGGGTGTGGCAGGAGGCAGGTAGCTAGGAATGTGAGAGGTAGATGAAGGTGGTGTTGAAAGTGACAGGTGATGAAGGGAGACAGAACGCCTCATCTACTGCATCCTTTAAACTCAGTGTGGTCTTCTCTACATTGGCGAGACATACATGGATCATTTCAGAGAACATCGCTGGAACAGCCACATTGACCAACTCCACCACCTTGTGGCTGAACACTTTAACTCTCCTTTCCACTCTGCCAAGGACATGAGAGTCCTGGGCCTCCTCCATCGCCAAACCCTAACCACCCGAAGCATGGATGAAGAAAGGTTCCTCTTCTGCCTTGGGACCCTCCAACCACAGGGGATTAATGTAGATTTCACCAGTTTGCCCATTTCCCCTAACTCCACCTTATCCCAGTCCAATATTCCAACTCAGCACACTCCCCCTTTTGAACTTTCCTATGTGTTCATCTTCCTCCCCATCAATCTGGTCCACCCTCCTCTCCAACCTAAACCTTTCAGCCTCACCTTTAAGTACTTATTAGGTCAAAGGAAGCAGCTTAGCAAAATGCCAAGTGTTGTAGTAAGCCAGTGGTTTTGGAGAAATGTAGGACCCAGCAACGGATGACCAAGAAACTGAGAAGGAAATCAAAAAGCGAACCAGCATGCAAACAAAAGAAAACCATAGAGACTGCTAAAGAAAAAAACATAAAGACTGCTAAAAAAAAAAAGACTGCTAAAAAACAAATACATCAGTGAATGAAACAAAAGTAAAAACAAAGGTCAAATGTGGAACAGTAGGTGTGCGGACAGGGTAATTTATTGAAGAGAATAGAGAAATCACAGTGGAAAGAAACAGTTTCTTTGTGTCTATCTTCAAGGCAGAATATCCAGAAATTTTCCCAGAAATACCAAGTGACCATGGGACTTCTGTAAGTAAAATCTAAGATCATTCTTATCAATGTTGAGGCCATCTTTTAAAAGGAAGCTAGATTGAGTATTTGTAAATCTAACAGATCAGATGTACTTCATACAAGAATTTCAGAGGAAGCAGCAATAGACGTATTGATTGTATCTCAGATTTTCATGTTATTTTCCAATACATTCTGGAAAGATATTTAGCCAATCTGGATATGGCAAAAGTTATAAATATTATCCAACAGTTTCAGAAAGGCTGAAATGGAGAGTGGTGAACTACAGATCAGTAACTTGTAATCCGCGGTCGGGTGTCTCTTGGGCTGAATTACAAAGAACGTGTTGGTGGATATACAGAAGGTAATGGGAAAACTGGGGTAGATGATCATGCATCGATGAAACTAAAATCATAAGTGGCAAACATTTTTTGGAATGGTGTGAAGATGATTCTTGCGGACGTAGGCAACAAGGAGCTAATGGATAACGTATGGTTGGATATTCAGGAGGATCTTTTTTTAAGAACTCTCCCACTAACTTCATAAGAAAAGTTAAAGTGAAAGGAATTGGGAAGAACGCGTGCAAATAGGAAACGAAAAATTAGGTTAACATTCATGTGTATGTAATTGCAATATAGAAGATGTCGTGCACCAGCTGCATAGAGTGTTGCTGAGACTGAAATTAGAGTATTGTGTACCATTTGGAGTCCCAATCTAAGATAGAGTAACTGACTATAGAGGAACTGCAAAAGATATTTTCCAGACTAATCCATAAAATGGCAAGATTGTCTGATGGGGAAACTCAGCCTGTGGTCTCGAGTTTCAAAAGATGAGAGGTGATTGTAGTGAAACTTAGAAACTTAGAAACATAGAGGGGACTGAATAACAGAGGGACATGGAGAAGTGCAAGTAGGCGAGATTAGGGAGAATCCCACGGTATTCTACACGGACAAGTAGAACAGAATAATCAGCAAACAGTTAGTGTCCATTAGGGGCAATCAGTGCGTCAACCCGGAGAACATTGATAGATTGGTACATGTAAACATCACAGCTGTTTTACTTGGGAGAAGGAGGATGCAGGTACAGAATTCAAGAAGATGGACTGGAAAGCTCTTGAAGAGATTCATGTAAAATACGAGCAGGGGTTTGCGGCTCTGTCTGATGTAAAATTCGACCAATCCGCAGGTCTGGATACTGTTGGAGTCAAGGGAGGAGTCTTTAATTGTATTCTGACCATAGGGGAGTTGCCAGAGGACTGGAGAGCAGCTAATATGATTCCACTTCACAGTAAGGGTGGTAGATATTTGCCAAGGTAACTATGGACGAGCGAGTATTAGATCACTGTTAGGGAAACTACTGGAGAAAATAGAGAAGGAGAAAATCCAATTCCAATCAGAGTCGCAAGGTTTGATCAGGCATAATCATCATGACTTTATCAGAGTGAAGTCACACCTAATGAATTTGATTGAATTAGTTTAAGGAGGTCGCTTATTTAGTTTTGCAGCAAGATCTTTGACAAAGTTCCACATTGGAAACTGAAAAAAATAAAGTAAAATCTCACAGTATCAAAGATAACTTGAAAAGGTACAACGAAAATTGTCTTAGTGTCAGGAGGCAGAGGGTGGTGGGAGAAGGCTGTTTGTGTGACTGGAGACCAGTATCCCCTGGTGTACCACAGGGATCAGTGCTGTGTCCCTTATTGTTTGTAGCATTCATAAATGGTATAGATGTGAATCTGGAGGGGGGGGGGGTGTTGGTGGGTGGAGGGGTGGGAGTTGTGATAAGTAAGTTTGTGTTTGACACAAAGATTGGCCGGGTGGTTGGCAGTGAGGAGGAAGTTCCGATTTTACAGGAAGATTCGAGTGGAATGATCAGATGGGCAGATCAATGGAAGATGGAATGTGATCCTGATAAATATGAGGTGATGTACTTTGGAAGGAGGAACCAGACATGGGGTGTACACAATGATTGGTAGCACACTAGAGAGCTCAGAGGGTGTTTCTCCACACATCCCTGAATGTGACTGAACAGGGTAATGGACAAGTTAAGAACTGAACCTTGGGTGTAGCTTTTATTAATCCGGGAGTAGATTATAAGTGCTATACAGGGCTTGGTTTAGTCCATGATGGAGTACTGTATGTCGTTCTGGGAGCCTCATTACAGGAAGGATGTGATTGTACTGGAGGGGCTTGCAGAGAAGATTCACCAGGATGTTCCCTGGGAAGGAGCATATCAGCTATGGAGAGATGCTGGATAAGCTCGGGTTGTTTACTTTGGAGCAGAGGAGGCTGCGGGGGATGTGATTCAGAAGGATAAGTTAACAAGGGGCATGGACAGGGTGGATAGACAGTAGCTGTTCCTTTAAGACAGAGGGTCAAGAACAAGGGAGCACACCTTAAAGTGAAGGGTTTGACATTCAGAGAGGATTTAAAGATTACTTTTTTTCACCCAGAGTGTGTTGAGGTCTGGAATGTACTTCCTGAGAGGGGAGTTATCGCGGCTAATCTCTCAACCTTTAAGTGTACTTGGAAGTGTCATAACATTCAAGGATATGTGCCTGGTGTTGGAAAGTGGGACTAATATAGATCGTGCTGTATTTCTGTTGGTACAGAGACTATGTTCCTGTGCGTGTATGATGTGGAGCTGAGCAGCTTAAGACAGGAATTGATAGGTTTCTGAAGATAATGTTCACAAAGGTTATAAGGGTGAACTGTTATAGCTTGTCAAATTATGTCAATGTGAGAAGTATGAAAAAATAGTGTGGGTTCCTTCTAGTTTGAAACTGGAGAATGGAGAATGGGAAACAGGGAAATGGCAGAACTATGAATCCACTACTTCAGTTCTGTCTTCACAGAACTTTCTGACAATACCAGGAAAACCAAGTCTGGTGTGGGAAAACGAAATAGTACATGGAACATAGAACATAGTAAGTAAATGGTTTGGGAGAAATTATTGGGACTGAAAGTAATGGTCATATACAACACTAACATAGATTTGTAAAATGGGAATTATGTTTGAGAAACTGATTGGGAGACAAATGAAAGAGAAGCAATGGAGGTAAAACACGTGGATTTTGAGAAAACGTTTGGTAAAGCTCTAAGCCCAGTTTGCAAAATCAAATCTTAGTGGATTGGGGCGAAGATATGGACATGCTTCTAGAATGGGACAGCTGGCAGGAAACAGTGAATAGAAATAAACAGACTTGTGAAGCAACAGCCTGACATTGTCTTTAAGGTATGATTCTGTGAGTATGACCATGTCCCAGACACCCCATCACCTTCCCTGGATATCTCCTGTTTCACCAACAGGACAGACACAGCAGAAGTGGTGGCACAGTGGGATACAGTTGGAAGGGAATTGCTCTGGGAGTCCTCAACAGTGTCTCTGTATCCCATGAAGTCTCATGGCGTTAGTTTACACATGGGAAAGGAAACCTCCTGCTGTTTACCATGTACCAGCCTCTCTCAACTGATGAATCAGTACTCCTCCATGCTGACCAACACTTGAAGGAAGCACTGAGAGTGGCAAAGGCTCAAAATGTACTCGGGGTGGGGGATGTCAATGTCCACAAAAAGAGTGGTTCAGCAGCAGCATTACTGATCGAGCTGGTTGGGTCCGAAAGGATATAACTTCTCGACTTGGTCTGCGGCAGGTGCTAAAGGAACCATCAATATGGATAAGCCATATTTGACCACAGCCTTATTAATCTGACAATTTCAGAAGTATCTGTCCATGATGTATCGGGTAAGAGTGACCACCGCATAGTCGTTGTGGAGACAAAGTCACATCTTCACATTGAGAATAACCTCCACCATTTTCGGTGGTACTATCACGGTGCTAAATAGGACAGATTAGAACAGATCTAGCAGCTCAAGTCTGGGTTTCCATAAGGTGTTGTGGGTCATCAATAGCAGCAGAATTGTACAGCCACACAACCTCACGGCCTGGCATATCCCCCTCACAACAATTACCATCAAGTCAGAGGATCAACCTTGATTCAATGGATTGTGCAGGAGGGCAGGAGCAGCACCGGGCATACCTGAAAATGAGGTGTCAGCCTGGTGAAGCCACGAACCAGGACTACCTGTGTGCCAAACAGCATAATCAATAAGTGATAGACAGAGCTTAGTGACCCCACAAGCAACGGATCAGATCTAAGCTCTGCAGTCCTTCTACTTCTAGTTGAGAATAGTTATGGACAATTAAACAAGTCATTGGAGGAGGAGATCCCTATCCTTAATGATGGAAGAGCCCAGCACATCAGTACAAAAGATAACGTTCATGCATTCGCAACAATCTTCAGTCAGAAGTGCTGAGTGGATGATCCATCTCATCCTCCTCCAATGGTCCTCAGGAATTCAGTTACCAGTCATCAGCCAATTTGGTTCACTCCATGCGATATCCAGATTCAGTTGGAGACACTGGATACCCCAGAGGGTACATACCCTGACAACATTCTGGCAATAGTACTGAAAAGTTGTTTTCCAGCCCTTGTCACTGCCCGAGCTAAGCTGTTCCAATACTGTTATAACAACGACATTTCCCCAATTACATCGAAAATTACCCCAAATATCTCCCATCCATAAAAAGCAGAACAAATCCAATCCGGCCAGTTACCACCCCATCAGTCTACTCTCGATCATGAGTAAAGTGGTGGAAGGTCTCAGTGCTTTTTAGCAGCACCTGCTCAGCAATAACCTGGTCAATGACACCCAGTTTGGGCTCCACCAGGGCCACTCAGCTCCTGATCTCAGTACCTTGATTCAAACATGGACAAAAGAGCTTAATTCCAGAGGTGGGGTGAGAGTGATAGCCCTTTAAATCAAGGTTTCCTTCGACCAAGTGTGGCATCAAGGGGCCTTAGCAAGATTAGAATCAATGGGAATCAGGGGCAAACTTCCCGCTGGTTAGAATCATACCTGACACGTAGGAAGATGGTTATGGATGATAAAGGTCAGTCAACTCAGCTCCAGGACAAGTCTGTAGGAGTTGCTCGGGCAGTGACCTAGGCCCATACATCTTCAGGGCTTCTTCATCAATGGCCTTGCCTCTATTCTAAGGTAAGAAGTGGGGATGTTCACTAATGATTGTACAATGTTCAGCAATGTTTGTGGCTCCTCAGATACTGAAGCAGGCCATGTCCAAATGCGACAAGATCTGGACAGTATCCAGGCTAACAAGTGGCAAGTAATATTCACGCCACACAAATGCCACACCGTGACCATCACCAATAAAATACAATCTAACCACTGCTGCTTAGCATTCATTGGTGTTACTGTCACTGAATCCACAGTGGGCTGCAGCGGTTCAACAAGGCAGCTCACCACCACCTTCTCAAGGGGCAACCAGGGACAGCCAATCACACCGAGATTGAGGAAATAAATATTATTTTAAAAAGTAACAGAAGAAGGTTGCTGGGATATCATAGAGATCGGTACTCAGGCCCCAACTGTTCACAGTACTCATCAAACATTTGGTTGTGGGAATCAAATGCAATATATCCCAACCTGCTGACAGAACTAAAGGATGTTGGATTGTGAGTGGGTGAGGAGGCTGTAAAAAAGCTTCAAGGCGACGAAGACAAGTGGAGTGAATGGGCAAATAGGTGGCAGATGGAGAGCAATGTGGGTAGAGGTGACGGTGTGCCCTTTGTTGGGAACAATAGATTGGAAGCCTATCGTTTGTAAAGGGATTGTTTGAAACATGTTGATATACAAAGGGACATATGCTCATTTTTGTTGTTTCCTTCTTCGCAGCCCTCCGGGGTCCCTGCAGCACAGTGAGTTCTGAAGCCAGAAGTCAATACTGGGAATGGCATTGGCACGCTGACCAGGGTACATAGACCCACAAAGTAGGGAGCTGTAACATTGCAAAGGATCTGGATCTCCCTGTACACCAGTCACTGAAAGCAATATTGCAGGAAAGAAAGCAGTTAGGAAGATCAGTGGTGTGCTGACCTTAATTCCAAAGGGATTTGGGTCCAGGAGTAAGGGTGTCGTACTGCAGTTATACAGGGCCTTGGTTACTCCCCATCTAAAACACTGTGCAGTATTGTGTGCGGGTTTGGTCTCTGTACCTTCATAAAGGACAAACCTGACATTGAGGGAGAGCAGCGAAGGATAACCAGACTGATCTTTGTGATGACAGGCTTGTTGTGGGAGCAGAGTTTGGGGCGACTGGGCCTGCATTCCATGGGGTTTAGGAAAATGGATGGAGATCTCAGTGAGATATATAAAGCTCTGACAGGGTGAGACGGATTGGAAGCAGCGATGATAATTCCCCAGGCTATGGTGTCTAAAACAAGGGGCCACAGTATTCGGTACAGACAGGCCATTCTGCAATGAGATGAGAATAAATGTCTGCACTCAGCGACTGGTGAACCTGGGGAATGCACTCAAACCTGGAAGCCAGGACATTGAATATAAATAAGGATTTATAGACAGAAAAGGAATGATGGGCGAGCAGGAGAACGGTGTGGAAATAAAGGGCAAGCCATCATTATATTGAATTGGGTAGCAAACTCGATGGACCAAAGGGACTATTGCACTTCCTATTTTATAGCTTCCCAAGGTTAATCACATTAACGGATATATTCATTGTGTGGGATAAGTGCATTGTGGAGATGTTTGAACAGGAACGATGATGAGGAAGGCTCAATGTGTTGTATGGCCTACTCCATTCCTGATGTTTCTGTATAGTCTGTGGGAAAGCTCTGTAAATGTTGAGAGGGAGAGGGTACAGTCGGAAGTGACAGCATTTCTGTTGAATAAAGGGAATTATGGAGCTATGAGGGAGGAGCTGGCCAAAGTTCAATGGTGCAATACCTTAGCAGGGATGACCGTGGAGGAACTATGGCGGATATTTCTGTGTATAATGCAGAAGTTGCAGGATCAGTTCATTCCTAAAATGAAGAAAGATCCCCTTCATAAATCCATGCTGACTCTGACCTATCCTGTTACTACTATCCAGATGTGCCGTAATTTCATCCTTAATAATAGACTCCAGCATCTTTCCCAACACTGAGGTCAGACTAACCGGTCTATAATTTCCTGCTTTCTCTCTCCCACTTTTCTTAATAACATTGGCCACCCTCCAATCCGCAGGAACTGATGCCGAATCTATCGAACTCTGGAAAATAGTCACCAACGCATCCACGATTTCCCGAGCCACCTCCTTCAGTACCCTGGGATGTAGACCATGGGCGGCCGTGGTTGACGAGGGATGTTAAGAAACATATAAAGTTAAAAGAGAAAAAGTATAATATAGCAAAGATAAGTGGGAAAACGGAGGATTGGGAAGCTTTTAAAGAACAACAGAGGATTACTAAGAAGGAAATAAGCAGAGAAACAATGAGGTACGAAGGTAAACTGGCCAATAATATAAAGGAGGATAGTAAAAGCTTTTTTAGGTATGTGCAAGGCAAAAAAATGGTTAGGACAAAAATTGGTCCCTTGAAGACAGAAACAGGGGAATATATTACTTGGAACAAAGAAATGGCAGAAGAATTAAATGGGTACTTCAGATCTGTGTTCACTGGGGAAGACACAAGCAATCTCCCTGAGGTAACAGTGGCTGAAGGACCTGAACTTAAGGGAATTTATATTTGCCAGGATTTGGTGTTGGGGAAACTGTTAGGTCTGAAGGTTGATAAGTCTCCGGGGCCTGATGGTCTACATGCCAGGGTACTGAAGGAGGTGGCTCGGGAAATCGTGGATGTGTTGGTGATTATTTTCCAGAGTTCGATAGATTCGGCGTCAGTTCCTGCGGATTGGAGGGTGGCCAATGTTATACCACTTTTTAAGAAAAGTGGGAGAGAGAAAGCAGGAAATTATAGACCAGTTAGTCTGACCTCAGTGGTGGGAAAGATGCTGGAGTCTATTATTAAGGATGAAATTACGGTACATCTGGATAGTAGTAACAGGATAGGTCAGAGTCAGCATGGATTATGAAGGGGAAATCATGCTTGACTAATCTTCTGGAGGATGTAACTCTGCAGATGGATGAGGGAGATCCAGTAGATGTAGTGCACCTGGACTTTTTTTTTAGATTACGTTACAGTGTGGAAACAGGCCCTTCGGCCCAACAAGTCCACACCGACCCGCTGAAGCGCAACCCACCCATACCCCTACATTTACCCCTTACCTAACACTACGGACAATTTGTCATGGCCAATTCACCTGACCGGCACATCTTTGGACTGTGGGAGGAAACCGGAGCACCCGGAGGAAACCCACGCAGACACGGGGAGAATGCGCAATCTCCACACAGACAGTCGCCTGAGGCGGGAATTGAACCCGGGTCTCAGGCGCTGTGAGGCAGCAGTGCTAACCACTGTACCACCGAGTCTTTCAGAAAGCTTTTGATATAGTCCCACATAGGAGGTAAGTGAGCAAAATTAGGGCGCATGGTATTGGGGGCAAAGTACTAACTTAGATTGAAAATTGGTTGGCTGATCGGAAACAAACAGTAGTGATAAATGGCTCCATTTCGGAATGGCAGGCATTGACCAGTGGGATACCGCAGGGATCCCTGCAGGGACTGCAGCTTTTTACAATATATGTTAATGATATAGAAGATGGTATCAGCAATAACATTAGCAAATTTGCTGATGATACAAAGCTGGGTGGCAGGGTGAAATGTGATGAGGATGTTAGGTGATTACAGGGTGACCTGGACAAGTTAGGTGAGTGGGCAGATGGCTGGCAATTGCAGTTTAATGTGATAAGTGTATGGTTATCCACTTTGGTGGCAAGAACAGGAAGGTAGATTACTACGTCAATGGAATCAATTTAGGTGAAGGGGCAGTACAGAGAGATCTGGGTGTTCTTGTACACCAGTCAATGAAAGTAAGCATGCAGGTACGGCAGGTAGTGAAGAAGGCTAATAGCATGCTGGCCTTCATAACAAGAGGGATTGAGTATAGAAGCAAAGAGGTTCTTCTGCAGCTGTAGGCCCTGGTGAGACCACACCTGGAGTACTGTGTGCAGTTCTGGTCTCTAAATTTGAGGAAAGACATTCTGGCTATTGAGGGAGTGCAGCGTTGATTCACGATGTCAATTCCTGGAATGGTGGGAATACCTTACACTGAAAGACTGGAGCGACTGGACTTGTATACACTTGAGTTTAGAAGACTGAGAGGGGATCTGATAGAGACATATAAGATTATGACAGGATTGGACACTTTGGCAGCAGGAAACATGTTTCCGCTGATGGGTGAGTGCCGAATCAGAGGACGCAGATTAAAAATACGGGGTAGACCATTCAGGACAGAGATGAGGAAACACTTCTTCACCCAGTGAGTGGTGGCTGTGTGGAATGCTCTGCCCCAGAGGTCAGTGGAGGCCCAGTCTCTGGATTCATTTAAGAAAGAGTTGGAGAGAGGTCTCAAAGGTAATGGAATCAAGGGTTATGGAGATACGGCAGGAAGAGGATAATGATTAGGAATGATCAGCCATGATCATATTGTATGGCAGTGCAGGCTCGAAAGGCAGAATGGCCTACTCCTGCACCTTTTGTCTATTGTCTATCGTCTATTGTTGTCACAAGCTCTCAGATGTTAGGAAGGAGGTCTCTGCAGTGTCAACAGGACTGTTTCCCGTCCCCTTTTTCCGATACTGAGGCTGGGGTCAGGTTTTCTGTCCAGGTTAATCCTTTAACACCTCAGAGCAATTTGACACAATAGAGTGTCTTGTTGGCTGATTCAGAGATCATTGAAAAGTTTTATCCCATGTCTATGTGTCTGCAGTCACAGATAATCATAGATAATCATAGATAACAAACAGCTATAGACCCAGCCTCCAGTCTGACAAACATCCTTCCACTGAATCCTCTGCTTCCTACCAACAACCCAACTGTGTATCCAATTGGCCAGTTCCCCCAGCATTCCACGCGATGTAACCTTCCTGAGCAGCCTGCCATGTGGAAGCTTTTCAAATGCGTTACTGAAATCCATAGAGACTACGTCTACCGCTCTGTCCTCGTCAACCTTCCTTGTCACTTCATCAAAGAACTCTAACAAATTTGGGAAGCATGATCTCCCACTCACAAGTCTACGCTGACTGTGCCGAATCAAACCCTGTGTAAGTAATGGGTGCAGTCAATGGTATGCTGTCCTCCATTGTAAGATGATTCGAGTAAATAAGTAAAGCCATTTTCCTGCAGTTGTAGAGCCTTGCTGAGAGAGTATTTGAGGCACTCTGTACAGATTTGATCTCCTTTGTAAGGAATGATCTCCTTACCACAGACACAGGTGATGGTAACATGAGGATAGAGTGAAGAAGCTGAGTGTTTAATCTGTAGAGCTGTGAGAGACGAAGAAATGGTGATGCTGAAACACGAGGAGTGGCAGCGATCACTTATTTCCAAAAGAGACATTGACAGGGAGAGAAATTCCATACTTTTCACAGGATTAATTGGTTTGATATATTGTCACGTGTATCTCAATACAGAGAAACACTTTATTTATGAGCAGTGGAGGCAGATCATAGTAAGCATAGCCAGACAGATCAAAGGGTGGAAATAGACTTGGACAGAGTAAGGCATACAGGTTACACTGCACAGGACATGCACTAGACAAGGTCAACATGAACACGGTCAGCATTATTTGAACATAGAGAGTCCATTCAGCAGTCTAACGTGACTATCCTAAGTTTATATGCCTTAATTAACTCTCCCCACGTTATTGTGCAGTCGGCATGTGAGCCCGTACTGAACGCCATGTTGCTTACAATTCCCAACAGCAGCCACAATACCTTCGATCTGAAACAGGTAGCCATTCCCAACAGCTTCCGCCCGGCATAAAGAACACCAGGCTGTTTTCTCAGAGATGGAAGATGCCTTCTTCAGACTTCACACAAGACATGAAGGTTCTCTGCTCACCACTAGAAAACCACGTTTTAGTCCCACGTGTGTATCATAAGCAATGGAGCCATGAGGAACAACGTGGAACAGTCTGTATGTGAAGCCTCTGCTCCACTTGTTCATCATGTTGGAGCATCATTTAGGAGAAACTTAAGACTGCCGATGCTGGAGATCAGAGTTTCCAGCATCTGCAGTCATTGTTTTTACCTAGTTGATTTTAACCCGACTGCGAATCCTCTTGCAAGGATACCTGCCTTGAAGAAGTTTGCCTCCTCGAAGGGCTTTTGCCCGAAACGTCGATTTTACTGCGCCTCTGATGCTGCCTGAACTGCTATGCTCTTCCAGCACCACTAATCCAGGATCAGAGTAGAGCGTCGATTGCTGGAAAAGCACAGCAGGTCAGGCAGCATCCGAGAAGCAGGAGAATCGACGTTGCATGAATAAGACATTCATCAGGAATCAGCATCAATTACCTCATTCTGCCCCCGTGTAAGTGTATTGAGGTGGGAATGGCCTCCTACTGTTCATGTATAAGTAACTCAAGGGGCTGATTGACTTCTTCCTCGTCCGATTGGACAGGGCCAAGGGCCTGACTGGGTTACCCCTGGTTCCTGTTTGATAGCTCGATGTACTGACAAGTGTGATGATGCTGTAGCTTTACGAGGTTATTTTGTCCTGGTTTCTTTTAAGAGAGAGATTGAACGATCGTTACCAAGCTGGTTAGTTAAGACACTTGAGTAACAGCGAGGCATGCCTTAGGTTTATTTTAATGCAGACTGAATGGGTGTGGCCAGCTCTCACAGATTAGGATCTCTGGGTTTTGGTTTCTCAGTAACATCAAAAACTATAGGGGTCTCAACAGAGTTGGAAGCTTCAGGGAATGTCTCCTGTCTGCTACTCTCACTGAATTTTCTCTTGATGCTGTCACATTGCATCTGGAACAGACCCTTTATATTTCCTTTAAAATAATAAAACATTAGAAGCAAGGCTATTGCCTTCCAATATTTCGAGGGGCTCTGGTGTGGCCCATCACACTAGACTCCTTCTCTTCCTGAGTAATAGGCTGGAGGCACTGAATGGGTTGTCCCTGTTCTTCTCCAATAGTGTCAATGGGCTGAATGACTTCCTCATATTCCTGTGAAGTGCTGAATGAACTCTTATTTTACTGTGGCAATAGGCAGTGCAGTTACATGAATGTTACTGACACGTTAACAGCACAACTCTCAATGGAGTCTGGGTCTTGCTGCACATGGACACAGACCAGTTCAGGAGCTGAGGGGGGACAAAATGTTCTGAACATTGTGGAATCTTCAGTGACCATCCCCACTTCTGATCTTATTTTGGTGAGGGTGGGGTCGGGAGACATTGATGAAACAGCTGAAGATGTTTGTGAAGAGGAAGCTACCCTGAGGATCTCGCACAGAGGTGACCCAGGACTGAGATGATGAACATCTTCCTTTGTGCCATGTTTGACCCCAAACACTGGAGAGTTTATTCTGATTCCCATTAAGTCCAGTTTTGTTAAGCTCCTTGATGTCAACAGAAGGCAACCACTGCCTTGATATCAGGGCGAGTCCACTTTACCTGAACCCTTGTCTCAACCTCTTTTGTTCATATCAATAAACCATGATATAGGAGCAGCAAGTGTTTTCATCAAACAGGTGGGATTCAATGTCAGGATTTCTGTTCTCAAGAGTGTTCGGGGAGTGAGATGACTGAAATTATTTGAAGAGGAGTTAGATGGATATTGATCTGTCAGAGAGGTGAGGGCTATGAGGAATTGGGTATTAAAGACAATTTCAGACCGAGAGCAGATCAGCCACAATCTTAGTGAAGGACAAGGCAGGCTTGGGGAGTGAACGACCTGCCCCTGTTTCTGATGCTCTCACATTCTGTTATTGGAAAGGTAGTGGGTGTTATTTTCATGAATGTTATGTTATTACATATTGCAGTCAGGGAGACCAGAGGATTTTGTGAGCTATCGCTGGGTGAGGTATGTGGGCTGTATTCACAGTGAATCTGGGTCTACAACATGACCAACAAATGGAGCACAAGTTGCAGAGAAGGGAAGCTCTGTAAAGAGAGATGAGGAGCCTCTTTCATAAACAGCCTGGGTTTTCCAATTACATTTCCCAAATCACCTCACATCGTGTGTGACAGTCTTGAAAGGCTGAATAGTCTCCTCTGTTTCTGTGCACCAGGTTATAGGAGTAAGTAGCCTCCAACTGCTCCTGTCTAGCAGGTTTGATGGGCTGAATGGAATACAGAAAAATGGGACTGAAGAGCAGGAGTGGGTCATTAGATACTTTGAGCCTTTTCCACCAGACACTAAGATTGTGGCTGATCAAGTTGGGGTCTCAGCTCCACTTTGCTCTCTATATCCCATTATCCGTGACTCACTTCTCTGTCAAATATTTACCTAATGCAGCTTTCAATCAATGTGAGCATGGAGGCACGATAAACTTCCAGTGAAGAGAATTCCCACTTGAAAGGTCCTTTCAGAATTATTCGTCATCCTTTTTATAGAATCAGAGCGTCATGCAGAACGGAAACAGACCCGTTAGTCCAACCTGTTCACTCCGATCTGATATCAAACCTGATCCAGTCCCATTTGCCAGCATTTGACCAATATCCCTCCTCTTTCAGATACTTTTTAAATGTGCGATTGTAACTGCCTTCACCACTTCCTCTGACAGCACTTTCCATACACACACCACTCTCTGTGTGTAACATTTACCTTCAGGTCCATTCTAAATCATTCGCCCTCTCCCCTTCAACCTATGCTCTCTTGCTCTGGACTCCCCTACACTGGGGAGCAGAACGTGGCTGTTCAGAATATCTATGCCCCTGATGATTTTATAAATCTCTATAATGTCACCCCTCAACCTCTGACACTCCAGGGAGAAACACCTCACCCTAATCAACCTCTCCCTACAGCTCAAACCTCCAGTTCTGGAACCTCTGTGTCTAAATCATTTCTGCAGAAAACCGAGTTGCATGCAGTATTTTTAAAGTGGCCTCACCAACATCCTGTACAGATGCAACATACCATCACAACCCCTATACACAATGCTCTGACTGATTAAGGGAGATGTGCCAAATGTGTTCTGTCCCACTCTGTCTACCTGCGACTCCACGTTCAAGGAACAATGTACCTGCAGCCCTATCCCTTTGTTTCACAACACGCCCCAGGACCTTACCATCAAGTGTATAATTCCTGCCCTGGTTTGCATTCACAAAATTCAAAATCTCGTATTTATCTAAATTAAACTTAATCTGTCACTCTTTGCCCTTTTGTCCCATCTAATTGTGGTCTTGTTGTACTCTGAGATAATCTACTACACTGCCTTTCTGATGTAATCTGTAAACTTAGTAACAATGGCCCCAATATTCACATCTAAATCCTTTACATAAATGATGAAATGCAGTGAACTCAGTACTGATTCTTACAGCACACTGCTGCTCACAAGCCTCCAGTCTGAAAAATACCCCTCTTCCTTCAAGCCAATTGTGACTAGCTTCCTCTCTATCCCATGTGACCGAACCTTACTCATTTGTCTACCAATCAGAATGAAATACTTGCTATGAAGAGGGGCTGAGTAGGTTAGGTTTATTTTCACTGGAAAAAAAGAGATTGAGGGGGGACTTGATTGAGGTTTACAAAATCATGAAGGGTATAGACAGAGACAAGCTTTTTCCCAGAGTGAAGGATTCAATAACGAGAAGTCGTGCATTCAAGATGAGAGGTGGAAAGTTTAAGGGGGATACACACGGTAAGTACTTCACACAGAAGGTGGTGGGCATTTTGAACGTGTTGCTAGCAGAGGTGGTAGAGGCAGACACGGTCGATTCATTTAAGAAGAGTCTGGACAGATGCATGAGTAGGTGGGAGCAGAGGGGTACATATGCTTAGGAATTGACCGACAGATTTAGACAGTACATTTGGATCGGCTCAGGCTTGGAGGGCTGGAGGGCCTGTTCCTGGGCTGTAAATTTTCTTTGCTCTTTGTTCTTTAAATGAACACCTTGCTGAGGTCCATATAGACAATATCTACCAAACTGCCTTCATCAATCTTCTTTGTCACCTCTTCAAAAAACTCAACCGATTTAATGAGACATGATTTCCCATGCAGAAAGCCATGTTGTCTACCCCGATCAGCCCTTGCCTTCCCAAATGTATGTAAATGCTATCCCTCAGAATCCCCTCCAACAACTTACCCACCACTGACGTCAGGCTCACCCGTCTATAGTTCTCCGGCTTTTGGGTCACTGTTTCCTTTTCTAGTCCCACTCTTCCACTGCTCACAACAAATGTTAAATATAACCAGGTTGGTGAGATGGCCGATGATATCGGTCTCACACTGGGTCAGGGTCAGTTTTAGGAACAAGTCAGGCTAGTTACTTTAATCTGCTAAAACAACACGTTTATGATCCAGGGCAATGTTACTCAAACTATGATGGAAAGATGAATGGCAAACTGTTTGAGTATTGCAAATATATAATCAATAGCTTGGAGAGGGTGGACGCTAGGAAATTGTTTCCGCTAGGCGAGGAAACTAGGACCCGTGAACACAGCCTTAGAATTAGAGGGGGTCGATTCAGAACAGAAATGCGGAGACATTTCTTCAGCCAGAGAGTGGTGGGCCTGTGGAATTCATTGCCGCAGAGTGCAGTGGAGGCCGGGACACTAAATGTCTTCAAGGCAGAGATTGATAAATTATTGATGTCACAAGGAATTAAGGGCTACGGGGAGAATGCGGGTAAGTGGAGTTCAAATGCCCATCAGCCATGATTGAATGGCGGAGTGGAATCGATGGGCCGAATGGCCTTACTTCCGCTCCTATGTCTTATGGTCTTATGGTCTAATGGTCTAGTACTTCCCTTTCTAAACACACACACGCACACACAAACACACAAACACAAACACATGCATACACACACACAGACAGATTAACAAAATTTCTGCAATTTTAATTTGAAAGAACTTTGTCCAGATATTAATGGAACTCATGACAAAAGTAAAAATTGAGGTTGTCTAAAACATTTTTCTGCTTCTGAAGATATTGTACTCATATAGCTGCTAGCAATGGGATTCCATCCTGGGAGAGTTAGATTTGGCTGCATTCCCTTTGCTTTAGGCAGTGAGTAGATTCCAATGAATTATGGTCAGGGAGCACCCAATGGGTAGTACGGTGGTTAGCATTGCTGCCTCACAGCACCAGGGACTTGGGTTCGATTCCAGCCTTGGGTGACTGTCGGTGTGGAGCTTGCACATTCTCCACTTTCCTGTGTGAGCTTCTAATGGGTGATCCAGTTTCCTACCACAGCTCAAACTGTGTAGGTTTGGTGGATTGGTCATGCTAAATTGTCTGTAGTGTTCAGGGAATTCTAGGTTAGGCGCATTAGTCAGGGGCAAATATAGGGGAATGGGTTGGGAAGGTTGGTATGGATTTGTTGGGCCGAAGGGCCTGTTTCAACACTGCAGGGATTCTATAAAAATAAGAATGGTAATGATGACTGTAGAGTTTGTTTTAGCTTGCACACATTGCTGTGGTGAGGGACACTGAAGGAGGGAGAGTGCAATAGGCCGTTCCTTCTCAGGAGGATTGCATTTTCTCCCTCTCTGAGTTGAATCACATAAAAATATCATCCTTTCCCAAACTGGACCCCATGTGAGGTCTCCTTGTACATTGTCGAACTATGTCTCCATCACATTCCCTGTTCCATGTAGGTGCATCATTGCTACTGTCATACACAGAGCCATATCCTTAACAGAAAATGGTCTCGATCAATTTGAAATATGTTTACATTGCCCTGCGTCATGAAAAAAATAAAATATTTAATGTATTGAGAATACCTGTGTTAAAATGAATGCATTTTTTTAACAAATACAGAAATTGCTGGTAAAGCTCGGCAGGTCTGTCAGTACCCAGATGCCTTTTACATGCTGCATTTTGTGGGCGGCACGGTGGCACAGTGGTTAGCACTGCTGCCTCACAGCGCCAGAGACCTGGGTTCAATTCCCGCCTCAGGCGACTGTCAGTGTGGAGTTTGCACATTCTCCCCGTGTCTGCGTGGATTTCCTCCGGGTGCTCTGGTTTCCTCCCACAGTCCAAAAATGTGCAGGTTAGATGAATTGGCCGTGCTAAATTGCCTGTAGTGTTCGGTACACGGGTAAATGTAGGGGAATGGGTATGGGTGGGTGCGCTTCGGCGGGGCGGTGTGGACTTGTTGGGCCGAAGGGCCTGTTTCCACACTGTAAGTAATCTGTAAAGTTGTACCAGCCTCCACCACTTCCTCTGGCAGCTCATTCCATACACACACCACTCTCTGTGTGAAAAGGTGCCCTTTAGGTCTCATCAAACTTTTCCCCTCTCACTTTCAAACAATGCCCTCTAGTTTTGGACGCCCCAAACTGGGGTAAAACCCTGACTACTCACCCTATCCAGGACCGTTCCGATTTTATAAATCTTTACTGCTGCGAAATGTGACTTCAATCAACACGAATAACTGGACTTTCAGTCATCCTGGGCCTAGATTCTGAAATTGCAATACTGACACCTCTTCCTTCTCCATCAAGTCACAATTTTAAATCCATTTTAATCAGTTTGTTCAGATGTATCATGAGACACATCTGTGGGCTTTACACCCAGACCTTTGTGGCCAGAGGTAGGGACACTAGCAATACCCATAAAGCTGTAACATTATTCTCCTGTGTGTTTGCTCATCAGCCTGGTTTGACATGCTGTGTCATACCTCTGCAACAGGCAGGACTTAAATCCAGGCCTTCTAGTCTAGAGCTAGGAATGCTACCACACAAGTTCAGGAATTGGAATCAAATCCAGAGTTCTGGCTCAGAGGCAGGTACACTACCCACTACACTACCATACCCAGATTTTGGGTTATATGTTATGCCCACTTTCAGCTCGATGTGGATTTATTACAATCAGTTTACCATTACTGAACTACACAAAACACTTTGTATTGTTAAGCAAATGCAAGATATTTGTCTCAACTGTAGGATGTTGAGTGTACGTGCTGTGCCATCGAAATTAACTATGAACATCTTTAATCGCTATTATCTGTAGTCTGGAATATTAGGGAAAGAAATCCTGCAGCCACACTCAGCCCAATGAAGGGTCTCAAATGGATATTTATTACTGAACAGCAGAGACGAAGGAAGAGCTTAATTTCTGGTCCCACAACACCGATCACTCTTAACCAACTCTAACGTGCGACTCCCCTCTTCCTGGCCGGTGATTACTGTCCAGCCTCTCCTCTCCACTGACTGTGTCAGCAATCTGTCCCTCCTCCCTCTAACCACACAAGGCAAACCAAGCTCAGGGTCTTTGTGAAAATCAAGGCCGGAGTGTGCAAGCATCCTGGAGAGGGATGGGCATTTTAAAATTGAAGGGGGAGGGGGAGGTGGCAGTAATACCACACACTGGGCTGAGGGGTAGCAGATGGAGTTTTAATTGTATTTGGTAAATCAAAGAAGAGCAGGACCAATACAATTAAAAGTAGAGCCTTTGGCAATGTTGTAGAACAGAGACCTAGGCCCTCAGGTATAATTCTTTAAAATTTGCATCTCATATAGATAGCGTGTTTAAGAATGTGTTTAACACACTTGTCTTCATCGGTCAGACCTTTGAGTATCGGAATTGGGACGTCATGTTGAGGATGTACAGGACATTGGTGAGACCTCTTCTGGAATACTGTGTTCAGTCTGGTCATCCTGCCCGCTCATTCCATAGGCACACCACCCTCTGGGTGAAAAAGCTGCCCCTTATGTCACTTTAATATTTCCCCTCTGACTTTAAGCCCATATCCTCTAGTTTTGGTCTCCCCGTACCTTAGAAAACACATTGACTATTCACTTTGATATTACTGACCTTGATATTCTTAAGCTGGAGAGGATTCAGAAGAGATTAACCTGGATGTTGCTGGGAAAGGAGGGAGTGAGCTATAAGGAGAGGCTGGATCTTTTTTCACTGAAGAATATGAGATTCTGCGGTAACTTTACACAGGTTTATAAAATAATGAGGGGTACAGATAAGCTGAAGGGCTGATGTCTTTTCCCTAGAGTTGGGGATTCAAAACTGAGGGATAATTAAGGTGCAAGGAAAAAGATTTACAAAAGTCATGAGAGGTAATTATGTTAGACAGAATCTGGCTTGGGTGTGGAATGAACTTCCAGAGGAAGTGGTGAAAGCGGGGACAGTTACAACATTTAAAGGACATTTAGATCAGTCCATGGATAAGACATCAGTTTGGATGGTGCTGTGAGCAGCTGCCCTCTCCCTCGCCCTCTCTGAATGAATCCCTGTTGGGATTCACCCTCTGCCAATGTCTGTGCAGTGGCGTGGGGAGGCCAGCAGAGGGTGGCATTGCATTACTTTAAGCACCACAGAGACTGCCAGACCTGCCCCACACAGAGACACACAGATACACACACAGCAATTGTTAGGACACAACATTGAGCTCATCTGGTAATTTAAACTAAACATAAAGAAATGCTCAATTTGCCTTGTAAACTGGTAAAATATGAGGGACAGAGAACTCCCAAATTCCACTGTTTAAATAAAAATACCAATTTTTTTTTTTTAACCCTGAAACGAACATTTTACATCAACTATTCACAACTCGGAGACCTCATTTCTCTTAATTGCTTATTACCCTACTCCAACTCTACAGCAATATACTGTTTCAAAAAGACACTTATTAACATTACATAAACGTAATTTCAAAACCACACAGCAGCTGACCTCACACCAATATCACTTTTTCCCAACTTTCCTGGGAAGCCTGTCTCATGTTACAGGATGCTATCCAAGTGTTTACATTTCAGCATTCTGTAATCTGGGAACACATCATTCCATGACACTGTCTCTCAGTCTCCCCCTCTCTGTCTATACCCCAACCCCTCCCATGCGGTGATATTTAAACTGATTTCCCCGCCACCTCTCTGTGGCAGTGATGTTCACACCCACAGCACCCCCTTGTCAGGGCACAATGGAGATAGGGAGCTGTAAATGGGTGGGAGCTGCACATCCTGTCACTTCCAGCATGGGCTGCAAGTTTCCCCACGCTGGGCAGTGATTTATCACAGTGTTACTGAGCAATGCACTGGTGTGATGTACACAGCTCTACATGCTGGGAGCGTAACTACTCCAGGGTTACAGATCAATTCACTGGTGTGATGTACACAGCTCTACATGCTGGGAGGGTAACTGCTCCTGGGTTACAGATCAATGTACTGGGGTGGGGTACACAGTCCTACATGCTGAGAGGGTAACTGCTCCTGGGTTACAGATCAATGTACTGGGGTGGGGTACACAGTCCTACATGTTGGGAGGGTAACTGCTCCAGGGTTACAGATCAATGTACTGGGGTGGGGTACACAGTCCTACATGTTGGGAGGGTAACTGCTCCAGGGTTACAGATCAATGTACTGGGGTGGGGTACACAGTCCTACATGCTGAGAGGGTCACTGCTCCTGGCTTATAGATTAATTCACGGGTGATCACTGCGCAGGTCGCTGTGGTGGTCAGACTATCTGGTTGAGTTTTATAGATAACGCACTGCTGTGATCTAAACAGCTCACTGCCCTGGACAGATATATGGTCTGGGTTCATAGACCAATGCCCTGATCTGATCTGCGCAGTGTTCCACTCTGGACAGATCGCTGGATTGCATTGATCAGTGTAATGGATGAATCTGGACAGATTGCTGGGTTGTACTGAGCAGGACACTGGCCTGGTCTGCACAGTGTTCCACAGTGAACTGATATCCCCTCTGGGTTGATGGTATCTGGGCTGGTTCTGTGAGGTGGATTGAGAATGTGGTATATCTAACCCTTTCAGCTGATCTGGCAATGCCTTTAGTTCCCATTCCTGTGATTGGACCCTCCGTCTCTCACCCCATTAATGTTACAGTGTTCCCAGGGACAGTACATCATGTTGGTGGGGTGGGTAGGGGGGAAAGGTGATGGACAGGTCAAGGAGTTCCCCGGAACGTTCTGTCCCCAACATTCCATAACTGCCATTCCCCAGAACGTTCTGTCCCCAACATTCCATAACTGCCATTCCCCGGAACGTTCTGTCCCCAACATTCCATAACTGACATTTCCCGGAACGTTCTGTCCCCGACATTCTATAACTGACATTCCCCGGAACGTTCTGTTCCCAACATTCTATAACCGACATTCCCCGGAACGTTCTGTCCCCAACATTCTATAACCGACATTCCCCGGAACGTTCTGTCCCCAACATTCTATAACCGACATTCCCCGGAACGTTCTGTCCCCAACATTCTATAACCGACATTCCCCGGAACGTTCTGTCCCCAACATTCTATAACTGACATTCCCCGGAACGTTCTGTCCCCAACATTCTATAACCGACATTCCCCGGAACGTTCTGACCCTGACATTCTATAACTGACATTCCCCGGAACGTTCTCTCCCTGACATTGTTTGAGAACGGCCGGACGTCAGTGAATTGAACAAACAATAAGATCCCGAGGGAAGAGATCCCGTTCCAGGGAGATGGAGACACTGTTCCGAAGGCCCCTCAGGCAGTTAAAGGGGTGAATACGTTTTCTCTACGTTCACATTTCTCCACGACACAGGATCGACCACAATTTCGACCAAAATACAGAAATTCCCAAACTCCGTTTGTCTTCAGGAAACTGGGAGAGAATCCTTCAGGACAGCAACATCCCCACCCTCCGTATTAGGAACTAGGAAGGAGTGACCTGTGTCTGCTCTCGAGTGATCGAGTGTGTGGGAATGTTCTAGAAACCATCTGTCCTTATGGATGTGTCTCTGTGTGATTGGGGAGGGAGGGTTTCTTGTGGTTTATGTCACATTTTTGTCAGTAATTCCGACCTTCCCATTTGTTATTCCAGCTCCAATTATTTTAATAAATCCCTGAATGCAGGGACACATTTGGAAATCTCACTGGGTCCCCGATCAAACGGGTCCCTTTGCCTCCAGGCTGATGGATAATGGGTTTGTTTTCCTTCCTCACAGTTAACGTAGTGACCATCTACGTCCTGCTTTATAAAGATTGTGGATTGTATCCATGTGTCAGACGTTACCTGGGGGCCATGGCAGCGGCGGATCTCCTGGTCATTATCCTCGACCTGATCCTGAGACACATTCCCATTGTTTATCAGGAACAGTTTTATTTCCTGAGGGTCTCCGTCCCCGTGTGTAATATCCACGCCGTCCTGCTTTACGCAGCCACTGACTGCTCTGTCTGGTTCACCGTCACTTTCACCTTTGATCGGTTTGTGGCCATTTGTTGCCAGAAGCTGAAAAGTAAATATTGCAGTGAGAAGACGGCGGCTGTGGTTCTGGGAGCAGTGACTGTGCTGAGCTGTTTAAAGAACATTTCCTGGTATTTTATGCTCACGGCTCGGTATTGGCTGGTGAACGACCCCTGGTTTTGTGATGTAACAGTCGCTGTTCGACTATCCATTGTCTGGGTCACAATCGGGTCCCTCCACCACATTCTAACCCCGTGTGTCCCATTTCTCCTGGTTCTGCTGCTCAATGTTCTCACCGTCAGACACATTGTAGTGACCAGCAGAGCCCGCAGGAGACTCCGCACTCACACCAATGGGGACGCTCAGTCTGACACTGAAATGAGAAACCGAAAAAAATCCATCATTTTACTGTTTGTGATCTCGGCCAATTTCATCCTGTTATGGTCAACGTTAATGCTGTATTCTATATGGAGTCGGATGTGGGTGTTTGGATATCGGTCTGTGTATCTCGATTACATTGTGCAGGAATTGGGCTTCATGCTGCAGCTCCTCAGTTGCTGCACAAACACCGCGATTTATGCCGTGACCCAGACTAAGTTCAGGCAGCAGCTGAAGAATGTGCTGAAATATCCCTTCACCCAGATCCATCCATCCATCAAATTCCCGCATTAATCAATCCATCCGGGATTTTCTCATTTCAGTTCAGTGTTTCAGCGATGGAGCAGCCTGTCGCTATGGTAACAGACTGAGGGTAGCGCTGGGATGTCCATCCTTATCCCACAGGGAGGTTACAGGGAAACATTTCAATGTTTCTCACAACTCAGGGGCCAGTGAGAAAAGGCACCATCCCACTGACTGTATCCATCACTTCCGTTTGTAACCAATAAAAATGTTGATTAAAGCGAGCCGAGCAGCAGAGTGACCGATGTTGGTGTGTGTCTTTGTGTTGGAGAAGCTGAGCTGGAGAGAGACAGACTCAGCCCCAAGTCCTGGTCCTCAGGGAAGGGGAGGGCACCGCGCCCTGAGCTCAGGAGCTGGGTTTAACTCCCTCTGTCCCTCCCATTCCAACCTGTCCTCCCCATTTCCTCTCCCCCACTCTTCCTCCTCAATTCTCTCCCTCTCTCTCTCTTTCTGCACACTGTCTCTCTCTCTCACCACCTCTCCCTTTCACTCTCTCTGGTCCCCTCTCAGACAACCCCCCCAACCCTGGTTTCTCCACCTGCCTCCACTATTCTTTCTGCCTCACTCTGCCCCTCTCTCTCTCACACCCCAACATGAGTTTCTCTACCTGCCTCCATTCTTCTCTCTCCCCCTCACCCTCACTCTCTCTCTCTCCTGCCGTCTCTGTCTCCCTCCCGCAATTCCGTCTCTACCCCAATTTCCCCACTTCCCACATCTCTCAATCATCTCACCCCCACCCCCCACACGCAGCCTCACCACCAACACCCAGTCTCTGGGTTCGAGGGAGAGGGAAGGACCAGGGAGACAGAGTGTGTCAGAGAGAGAGGAAGGGTAGGACAGGAGGGAGAGAGATTGAGTCAGAGAGAAACGGGGAGAGAGAGAGACCAAGGTAGGGCCATCGAGAGTGGGAGAAGATGGAGAGAGAGCAAAGGAGCAGGGAGAGACAGAGGGAGAGAGAGAGGGAAGGGAGAGATAAGGTGAGGGAGGGAGAGAGAGAAATAGGGGAGGATATAGTGAGAGAGGGGTCAGAGAGAAGGGGACAGAGAGAGGGGGGACAGAGAAAGGGGGGAGATAGAGAGGGCGACAGAGAGAGGGGCACAGAGAGTGGGGGGAGATAGAGGATGTAAGAGAGAGGGGGACAGAGAGAGGGACACCGAGAGTGGGGGAGATAGAGTGGGGTCAGGGAGAGAGGGGGTCAGAGAGAGAGAGGGGGGACAGAGAGAGAGGGGGACAGAGAGGGGGGGAGATAGAGGGGGGTCAGGGAGAGAGGGGTTCAGAGAGAGGGGGGGCCAGAGAGAGAGGGGGACAGAGAGATGGCGACAGAGAGAGTGGGACAGTGAGAGGGGTACAGAGAGAGAGGGGGACAGAGAGAGAGGAGGGCAGAGAGAGAGGGGGGCAGAGTGTGGGGAAGATTGAGGGGGACAGAGAGAGAGGGGGACAGACAGAGGGGGACAGAGAGAGGGGGACAGAGAGAGAGGGGGTCAGTGAGAGGGGGGAAAGAGAGAGGCGGGTGGGAGGGTGAAGGGGCAGAGAGAGGGCGACAGAGAGAGGAGCACAGAGAGAGGGGGATATAGAGGGGGACAGAGAGAGGGGTACAGAGTGGGGGGGAGAGAGGGGGGTCAGAGAGAGGGGGACAGAGAGTGGTGGATGGAGAGATGGGGGATAGAGAGAGAGGGGGGACAGAGAGAGAGGGAGCAGGGAGAGGGCGACAGAGGGGGGCAGAGAGCGGGGGAGAGATAGACGGGACAGAGAGAGGGGGACAGAGAGAGGAGGCAGAGACAGAGGGGGCAGAGAGAGGGGGACAGAGAGAGAGGAGGCAGCGAGAGAGGGGGGCAGAGAGAGAGGGGGACAGAGATAGAGGGGGACAGAGAGGGAGAGACAGTGAGAGAGGGGGACAGAAAGAGAGGGGTGACAGTGGGAGAGGGGGACAGTGAGGGAGTACAGAGAGAGGTGGGTGGGAGAGAGTGGGGGTAAGAGAGTGGGGGAGATAGAGGGGGTCAGAGAGAGAGGGCGGCAGAGAGAGAGGGGGGCAGAAAGAGCTGACAGAGAGAGGGGCACAGAATGTGGTGGAGATAGAGGGGTCAGAGAGAGGGGGACAGAGATGGGGGAGATAGAGGGGACAGAGAGAGGGGGACAGAGAGAGGGGGACAGAGAGTGGGGGACAGAGAGGGGTACAGAGTGGGGGGGAGAGTGGGGGTCAGAGAGTGGGGGACAGAGAGTGTGGGGATGGAGAGAGTGGGGGACAGAGAGAGAGGGGGACAGAGAGGGGGGCAGAGAGAAGGGGGCAGAGAGAGGGTAACAGAGAGGGGGTCAGAGAGTGGGGGAGATAGAGGGGGTCAGAGAGAGAGGGGGGCAGAAAGAGGTGACAGAGAGAGGGGCACAGAGTGTGGTGGAGATAGAGGGGTCAGAGAGAGGGGGACAGAGAGAGGGGAGATAGAGGGGACAGAGAGAGGGGGACAGAGAGAGGGGGACAGAGAGTGGGGGACAGAGAGGGGTACAGAGTGGGGGGGGAGAGAGGGGGTCAGAGAGAGGGGGACAGAGAGTGTGGGGATGGAGAGAGAGGGGGACAGAGAGAGAGGGGGACAGAGAGGGGGGCAGAGAGAAGGGAGCAGAGAGAGGGTAACAGAGAGGGGGTCAGAGAGCGGGGGAGATAGACGGGACAGAGAGAGGGGATAGAGAGTGGGGGACAGAGAGAGGGGGACAGAGCGGGGGGCAGAGAGAAGGGGGCAGAGAGAGGCTGACACAGACGGGGCCAGAGATAAAGGGGAACAGAGAGAGGGGGACAGAGAGAGGGGGACAGAGAGAGAGGCGGACAGAGAGAGAGGCGGGTGGGAGAGAGAGGGGGTCAGAGAGAGAGGGAACAGAGAGAGGGGTACAGAGAGAGGGGGACAAAGAGGGGGATACAGAGTGGGAGAGAGAGAGGAGGACAGAGAGAGGGGGCAGAGAGAGGGCGACAGAGAGGGGGTCAGACAGTGGGGGGAGAGAGAGAGGGGACAGAGAGAGGGGGACAGAGAGAGGGGGACAGAGAGAGGGGGCAGAGACAGAGGGGGCGTGACAGGGGGACAGAGAGAGAGGGGGCAGAGAGAGAGGGGACAGTGAGAGAGGGGGACAGAAAGAGAGGGGTGACAGAGAGAGAGAGGGGGACAGTGGGGGATACAGAGAGAGGTGGGTGGGAGAGAGTGGGGGTCAGAGAGTGGGGGAGATAGAGGGGGGCAGAGAGAGAGGGGCAGAAAGAGACGACAGAGAGAGGGGCACAGAGTGTGGGGGAGATAGAGGGGTCAGAGAGAGGGGGACAGAGAGAGGGGGACAGAGAGTGGGGGACAGAGAGGGGTACAGAGTGGGGTGAGAGAGGGGGTCAGAGAGAGGGGGACAGAGTGTGGGGATGGAGAGAGTGGGGGACAGAGAAGGAGGGGGACAGAGAGGGGGCAGAGAGAAGGGGGCAGAGAGAGGGTAACAGAGAGGGGGTCAGAGAGTGGGGGAGAGAGACAGGGGACAGAGAGAGGGATACAGAGAGAGGAGGACAGAGAGAGGGGGAGATAGACGGGACAGAGAGTGGGGATAGAGAGTGGGGGATAGAGAGGGGTACAGAGTGGAGGGAGAGAGGGGGACAGAGAGTGGGGGGATGGAGAGAGTGGGGGACAGAGAGAGGGGGCAGAGACAGAGGGGGCAGTGACAGGGGGACAGAGAGAGAGGGGGCAGAGAGAGAGGGGACAGTGAGAGAGGGGGACAGAAAGAGAGGGGTGACAGAGAGAGGGGGACAGTGGGGGGTACAGAGAGAGGTGGGTGGGAGAGAGTGGGGGTCAGAGAGTGGGGGAGATAGAGGGGGCAGAGAGAGAGGGGCAGAAAGAGACGACAGAGAGAGGGGCACAGAGTGTGGGGGAGATAGAGGGGTCAGAGAGAGGGGGACAGAGAGAGGGGGACAGAGAGTGGGGGACAGAGAGGGGTACAGAGTGGGGTGAGGGAGGGGGTCAGAGAGAGGGGGACAGAGTGTGGGGATGGAGAGAGTGGGGGACAGAGAAGGAGGGGGACAGAGAGTGGGCAGAGAGAAGGGGGCAGAGAGAGGGGGACAGACAAAGGGGGAACAGAGAGAGGGGGATAGAGAGACGGTGACAGAGAGAGGGGGGCAGAGAGAGGGAGACAGAGAGAGAGAGGGACAGAGAGAGAGGGGGACAGAGAGAGGGGTCGGCAGGGCAGAGAGAGTGGGGGCAGAGAGAGGGCAACAGAGAGGGGGTCAGAGAGCGGGGGAGAGAGAGAGGGGACAGAGAGAGAGGGACAGAGAGAGAGGGGGACAGAGAGTGGGGGGATAGAGAGAGTGGGGGACAGAGAGAGGGGGCAGAGACAGAGGGGGCAGTGACAGGGGGACAGAGAGAGAGGGGGCAGAGAGAGGGGACAGTGAGAGAGGGGGACAGAAAGAGAGGGGTGACAGAGAGAGAGGGGGACAGTGGGGGGTACAGAGAGAGGTGGGTGGGAGAGAGTGGGGGTCAGAGAGTGGGGGAGATAGAGGGGGCAGAGAGAGAGGGGCAGAAAGAGACGACAGAGAGAGGGGCACAGAGTGTGGGGGAGATAGAGGGGTCAGAGAGAGGGGGACAGAGAGAGGGGGACAGAGAGTGGGGGACAGAGAGGGGTACAGAGTGGGGTGAGAGAGGGGGTCAGAGAGAGGGGGACAGAGTGTGGGGATGGAGAGAGTGGGGGACAGAGAAGGAGGGGGACAGAGAGGGGGCAGAGAGAAGGGGGCAGAGAGAGGGTAACAGAGAGGGGGTCAGAGAGTGGGGGAGAGAGACAGGGGACAGAGAGAGGGATACAGAGAGAGGAGGACAGAGAGAGGGGGAGATAGACGGGACAGAGAGAGGGAATAGAGATTGGGGGATAGAGAGGGGTACAGAGTGGAGGGAGAGAGGGGGACAGAGAGTGGGGGGATGGAGAGAGTGGGGGACAGAGAGAGAGAGAGGGGGACAGAGAGAGAGGGGACAGAGAGGGGGGCAGAGAGAAGGGGGCAGAGAGAGAGTGACACAGAGGGGGCCAGAGAGAGGGGGACAGGGAGAGAGGCGGGTGGGAGAGAGAGGGGGTCACAGAGAGAGGGAACAGAGAGAGGGGTACAGAGAGAGAGAGAGGGGGACAAAAAGGGGGGATAGAGAGAGGCGGGTAGGAGACAGAGGGGGACAGAGAGAGGGCGACAGAAAGAGGGGGCAGAGAGCGGGGCAGAGGGAGAGGCAGGTGGGAGAGAGACAGGGTAAGAAGGAGGGGGACAGAAAGAGGGCGACAGAGAGAGGGGGCAGAGAGCGGGGGAGAGAGAGAGGCGGTTGGGAGAGAGAGGGGGTCAGAGAGAGGGCGACAGACAGAGGGGGACAGAGAGTGGAGGACAGAGAGTGAGGTAGATAGAGGGGGCAGAGAGAGGGGGACAGAGAGTGAGGGGGACAGAGAAAGGGGGCGACAGAGAGAGGGGGACAGAGTGGGGGAGACAGAGAGAGAGGTAGACAGAGAGAGGGAGACAGAGAGAGGGAGACAGAGAGACAGGGAGACAGAGAGAGAGGGGATAGAGAGAGAGGGAACAGAGAGAGAGGAGGGGATAGAGAGAGAGGGGACAGAGAGAGTGGGACAGAGAGATGGGGGTCAGAGAAAGGGTGACAGAGAGTGGTTGAACAGAGAGAGGGGGACAGAGAGAGTGGGAGACAGCGAGAGAGGGTACAGAGAGAGAGGGGGACAGAGAGAGAGGGTACAGAGAGAGGGGGGGACAGAAAGAGAGGGTACCGAGAGAGACAAAGGGGCAGAGAGAGAGCGGGGATCAGAGAGAGAGGGGCAGAGAGAGAGGGGGACAGAGAGAGAGGGGGACAGAGAGAGAGAGGGGGGCAGAGAGAGAGGAGGAAGAGGGGGGGACAGAGAGAGGGGGACAGACAAAGGGGGAACAGAGAGAGGGGGATAGAGAGACGGTGACAGAGAGAGGGGGGCAGAGAGAGGGAGACAGAGAGAGAGAGGGACAGAGAGAGAGGGGGACAGAGAGAGGGGTCGGCAGGGCAGAGAGAGTGGGGGCAGAGAGAGGGCAACAGAGAGGGGGTCAGAGAGCGGGGGAGAGAGAGAGGGGACAGAGAGAGAGGGACAGAGAGAGAGGGGGACAGAGAGAGGGGGGGACAGAGAGAGGGGGGGACAGAGAGACCGTGACAGAGAGAGGGGCGACAGCGAGAGAGGGGGACAGTGAGGTGGTACAGGGAGAGGCGGGTGTGAGAGAGTGGGGGTCAGAGAGAGGGCGACTGAGAGCGAGCGACAGAGAGACGGGGACAGAGAGGGGGTCAGAGAGAGAGGGGGCCAGAGAGAGAGAGAGGGGAGAAAGAGAGAGGAAGGACAGAGAGAGGAGGACAGAGAGAGAAGGGGACAGAGAGAGGGGTACAGAGTGGGGGAGAGAGAGGGGGTCAGAGAGTGGGGGGACAGAGAGTGGGGGGATGGAGAGGGGGGCAGAGAGAGCGGGAGAGAAAGGGGGGCAGTGAGAGGGGGATAGAGAGAGGGGGACAGAGAGAGGGGGACGGGGGCCAGAGAGAGAGGGAGCTGAGAGAGAGGGCAACAGAGAGGGGGTCAAAGAGCGGGGGAGAGAGAGAGAGGACAGAGCGAGGGGGACAGGAGTGAGGGGGACAGAGAGAGGGGGACAGAGAGAGGGGAACAGAGAGAGAGAGGTCGGGGGAGCAGAGAGAGCGGGGGCAGAGAGAGCAACAGAGAGGGGGCAGAGAGCGGGGGAGAGAGAGGGGACAGATAGAGGGGGACAGAGAGAGAGCGGACAGAGAGAGAGGGGGACAGAGAGACGGCGACAGAGAGAGGGTGACAGAGAAAGAGGGGGACAGAGAGTGGGGAAGATAGAGGGTGTCAGAGAGAGAGGGGGTCAGAGAGAGAGGGGGGACAGAGAGAGAAGGGGGCAGAAAGAGGAGACAGAGAGAGGGGGACAGAGACAGAGGAGGACAGAGAGAGAAGGGGTCAGAGAGAGGGGGCGACAGAGAGGGTGGGGACAGAGAGAGAGGGGGGCATAGAGAGGGGGAACAGAGAAAGGTGGGACAGAAAGAAGGGGGATAGAGAGACGGTGACAGAGAGAGGGGACAGAGGGAGACAGAGAGAGGGGTACAGTGTGAGGGAGAGAGGGGGTCAGAGAGAGGGGGACAGAGAGTGGGGGGATGGAGAGAGTGGGGTATAGAGAGAGAGGGGGGGACAGAGAGAGAGAGGGGGAACAGAGAGGGGGGCAGAGAGAGAGGGGGCAGAGAGAGGGTGACAGAGAGGGGATCAGAGAGCGGGGGAGAGAGAGGGGACCGAGAGATGGGGACAGAGGGGGGGACAGAGAGAGAAGGGGCAGGGAGAGAGAGTGGGCAGAGAGAGAGAGGGGGCAGAGAGGGGTGGTCAGAGAGATGGCGACAGAGAGAGGGGCGACAGAGAGAGGGGACAGTGAGGTGGTACATGGAGAGGCGGGTGTGAGACAGTGGTGGTCAGAGAGAGGGCAACAGAGAGAGGGGGACAGACAGCGGGGGAGAGAGGGGGCAGAGGGAGAGGGGGACAGAGAGAGAGGGGGGCAGAAAGAGGCGACAGACAGAGGGGGGCAGATAGGAGGACAGAGAGAGAGGGGGCCAGAGAGAGGGGGGGGCAAAGGGAGAGGAGGCCAGAGACAGGGGGGCAGAGAGAGAGGGGCAGAGAGAGAGGGGAAACAGAGAGTGGGGGAGATAGAGAGAGAGGAGACAGAGACAGGGGGGGACGGAGAGAGAAGGGGCAGAGAGAGAGGGGGACAGAGAGGGAGAGGGGCAGAGAGAGGGGGGGCAGAGGGGGGGACAGAGAGAGGAGGGACAGAGAAAGGGGGAACAGAGAGAGGGGGGATAGAGAGACGGTGACAGAGAGGGGGGGCAGAGAGAGGGAGACAGAGAGAGAGGGGGACAGAGAGAGAGAGAGGGAGACAGAGAGAGGGATCGGGGGGGGCAGAGAGAGTGGGGGCAGAGAGAGGGCAACAGAGAGGGGGTCAGACAGCGGGGGAGAGAGAGAGGGGACAGAGAGAGGGCGACAGAGAGAGAGGCGGACAGAGAGAGGGGGAACAGAGAGACGGCGACAGAGAGAGGGGCGACAGAGAGAGGGGGGGGGACAGTGAGGTGGTACAGGGAGAGGCGGGTGTGAGAGAGTGGGGGTCAGAGAGAGGGCGACTGAGAGAGGGGGACAGAGAGCGGGGGACAGAGAGGGGGTCAGAGAGAGAGGGGGTCAGAGAGAGGGCGACAGAGAGAGGGAGCCAGAGAGAGAGGGGGCCAAAGTGATAGGAAGCCAGAGACAGGGGGGCAGAGAGAGAGGGGGAAAAGAGAGTGGGGGACATAGAGAGAGAGGGGACAGAGAGAGAGGGGGACAGAGAACGGCGACAGAGAGAGCGTAACAGAGAGAGAGGGGGACAGGAAGAGGAGACAGAGAGAGGGGGACAGAGAGAGAAGGGGTCAGAGAGAGGGGGGACAGAGAGGGGGGACAGAGAGAGGGGGGCAGAAATAGGAGACAGAGACAGGGGGACAGAGACAGAGCAGGACAGAGAGAGAAGGGGTCAGAGAAAAGGGGGGACAGAGAGAGGGGGGACAGAGAGAGGGGGGACAAAGAGAGGGGGGCAGAGAGATAGGGGACAGAGAGAGGGTGACAGAGAGGGGGTCAGAGAGCGGGGGAGAGAGAGAGGGGACAGAGAGAGGGGGTCAGAGAGCGGGGAGAGAGAGAGGGGACAGAGAGAGGGGGACAGAGAGAGGGGGGACAGAGAGGGGGGCAGAGAGATAGGGGGCAGAGAGAGGGCGACAGAGAGGGGGTCAGAGGGCGGGGGAGAGAGAGAGGGGACAGAGAGAGGGGCACAGAGAGAGGGGGCAGAGAGAGGGAGTGACAGAGAGGTGGTCAGAGAGCGGTAGAGAGAGGGGACTGCGAGAGGGGGATAGAGAGAGGGGGCAGCGAGAGAGGGGGCAGAGAGAGAGGGGGACAGTGAGGGGGTCAAAGAGCAGGGGAGAGAGAGAGGGGGCAGAGAGAGGGGGACAGAGCGAGGGGAACAGTGAGAGAGGAACAGAGAGAGTGGTACAGAGAGAGGGGGGGACAGGGAGAGGGGGACGGGGGTCAGAGAGAGGGGGGCAAAGAGAGAGGGGGCAGAGAGAAGGGGCAGAGAGAGGGGGCAGAAAGAGAGGATGACAGAGAGGGGGTCAGAGAGCGGGAGAGAGAGAGAGGGACAGTGAGAGGGGATAGAGAGAGGGGGACAGAGAGAGGGGGGCAGAGAGAGAGGGGGCAGAGAGAGAGGGCGACAGAGAGGGGGTCAAAGAGCGGGACAGAGAGAGGGGGGACAGAGAGAGGGGGATAGAGAGAGGGCGACAGAGAGAGGGTGCCAGAGTGAGGGCGGACAGAGTGGGGTGGACAGAGAGAGGGGAATAGAGAGAGTGGAACAGAGAAAGAGAGGGGGACAGAGAGAGGGGTCGGGGGGGGCAGAGAGAGCGGGGGCAACGAGAGGGCAACAGAGAGGGGGTCAGAGATCGGGGGAGAGAGAGAGGGGACAGAGAGAGTGGGGGACAGAGAGAGATGGGGACAGAGAGACGGCGACAGAGAGAGGGGTGACAGAGAGAGAGGGGGACAGTGAGGTGGTACAGGGAGAGGCGGGTGTGAGAGAGTAGGCGTCAGAGAGAGGGCGACTGAGAGAGGGGGACAGAGAGCGGGGGAGATGGAGGGGGTCAGAGAGAGAGGGGGCAGAAAGAGGCAACAGAGAGAGGGGGACAGAGAGAGAGGGGGACAGAGAGAGAGGAGGACAGAGAGAGAGCGGGGCAGAGAGAGAGGGGGACAGAGGGAGGGGGGCACAGAGAGAGAGGGGGGCAGAGAGAGAGGAGGACAGAGAGAGAAGGGGACAGAGAGAGGGAGGGACAAAGAGGGGGGAACAGAGAAAGGTGGGACAGAGAGAAGGGGGATAGAGAGACGGTGACAGAGAGAGGGGACAGAGAGAGAGGGACAGAGAGAGAGAGGGGACAGAGAGAGAGGGGGACAGAGAGGGGGTCAGAGAGCGGCGGAGAGAGAGAGGGGACAGAGAGAGAGGGGGTAGAGAGAGGGAGGGCAGAGAGAGAGGGGGCAGAGAGATCTGGACAGAGAGACGGCGACAGAGAGAGAGGGGCGACAGAGAGAGGGGGACAGTGAGGTGGTACAGGGAGAGGCCAGTGTGAGAGAGTGGGGGTCAGAGAGAGGTCGACAGAGAGAGGGGGACAGAGAGGGGGTCAGAGAGAGAGGGGGTTAGAGAGAGAGGGGGGCAGAGAGAGAGGGGGCGGAAAGAGTCGACAGAGAGAGGGGGGCAGATAGGAGGACAGAGAGAGAGGGGCAGAGAGAGGGCGACAGAGAGAGGGGGGGCCAGATAGAGAGGAGGCCAGAGACAGGGGGCCAGAGAGAGAGGGGCAGAGAGAGAGGGGGAACAGAGAGTGGGGGAGATAGAGAGAGGGGCAGAGAGAGATGGGGGCAGACAGAGGGGGACAGAGTGAGGGGGGGCAGAGAGAGAGGGACAGGGAGAGGGGACAGAAAGAGGGAAGCAGAGAGTTGGGGAGATAGAGGGGGTCAGAGAGTGGGAACAGAGAGAGGTGTACAGAGTGGGGGAGATGGGATGTCAGAGAGATGGGGACAGAGATTGGGGGGATGGAGAGAGATAGGGGGACAGAGAGGGGGGAGAGATAGAGTGGACAGAGAGAGAGGGACAGAGAGCGCGGGCAGAGAGAGGGGGCAGAGAGAGAGGGGGACAGAGAGAGAGGGGACAGAGAGAGAGGGGGACAGAGAGAGAGTGGACAGAGAGAGAGGAGGACAGAGAGAGGGGGGACAGAGAGAGGGGGGACAGAGAGAGGGGGAGACAGAGAGAGGGGGAGACAGAGAGAGAGGTGGGTGGGAGAGAGAGGGGGACAGAGATGGGGGAACAGAGAGAGCGGGACTGAGAGAGAGGGGGACAAAGAGGAGGGATAGAAAGATGCGGGTGGGTGAGAGAGGGGGACAGAGGGGGACAGAGAGTGGGGAGATGGAGAGAGTGGTGGACAGATAGAGAGAGAGAGGGGGACAGAGAGTGGGGAGATGGAGAGCGTGGTGGACAGATAGAGAGAGAGAGGGGGACAGAGGGGGACAGAGAGTGGGGAGATGGAGAGAGTGGGGGACAGAGAGAGAGAGAGAGAGGGGGACAGAGAGAGAGGGCGACAGAGAGGGGTCAGAGAGCGGGGATAGAGAGAGGATACAGAGAGAGGGGGACAGAGAGAGGGGGACAGAGAGAGGGGGACAGAGAGAGGGGGGGCAGAGAGAGAGGGGACAGAGAGAGTGGGGGCAGTGAGAGGTGGCAGAGAGGGGGCAGAGAGAGGGGACAGAGAAAGGGGGACAGAGAGAGAGGGGGACAGAGAGAGGGGGACACAGAGAGGAGGGCAGAGAGAGAGGGGGACAGAGAGAGGGGGCAGAGAGAGGGGACAGAGAAAGGGGGATAGAGAGAGAGGGGGACAGAGAGTGTGGGACAGAGAGAGGGGGACAGAGCGAGGGTATATAGAGGAGAACAGAGAGTGGGGGACAGAGAGAGGGGTACAGAGTGGGGGAGAGGGGGGTCAGAGAGAGGGGGACAGAGAGTGGGGGGATGTAGAGAGTGGGGGACAGAGAGAGAGAGGGGGAGACAGAGAGGGGTCAGAGAGAGAGGGAGAGAGAGAGGGGACAGAGATGGGGGAACAGAGAGAGCGGGACAGAGAGATAGGGAGACAAAGAGGAGGGATAGAGAGAGGCGGGTGGGAGAGAGAGGAGGACAGGTGGGGACATAGAGTGGGGAGATGCAGAGAGTAGGGGACAGAGAGAGAGGGGGGGAACAGAGAGAGGGTGACAGAGAGGGGGTCAGAGAGCGTGGGAGAGAGAGAGGACACAGAGTGAGGTTGACAGAGACGGGGGGACAGAGAGGGGGGACAGAGAGAGGGTGACAGAGAGAGGGGGTACAGAGGGAGGGGGTGACAGAGAGAGGGGGACAGAGAGAGGGGCAGAGAGAGGGGGGCAGAGAGACAGGGGGACAGAGAGAGTGGGACACAGAGAGGAGGGCAGAGAGAGGGGTACAGAGGGAGAGGGGACAGAGAGAGAGGGGGACAGAGAGAGAGAGGGGCAGAGAGTGGGGAGATAGAGGGGGTCAGAGAGAGTGGAACAGAAAGAGAGGGGGACAGAGAGAGGAGTCAGAGAGAGGGGGGCAGAGAGAGGGGGCACAGAGGGGGCAGAGAGAAAGGGGGACAGAGAGAGGGGGACAGAGAGAGGGGGGACAGAGAGAGGGGGTACAGAGGGAGGGGGTGACAGAGAGAGGGGGACAGAGAGAGGGGCAGAGAGAGGGGGGCAGAGAGAGAGGGGGACAGAGAGAGTGGGACACAGAGAGGAGGGCAGAGAGAGGGGTACAGAGGGAGAGGGGACAGAGAGAGAGGGGGACAGAGAGAGAGAGGGGCAGAGAGTGGGGAGATAGAGGGGGTCAGAGAGAGTGGAACAGAAAGAGAGGGGGACAGAGAGAGGAGTCAGAGAGAGGGGGGCAGAGAGAGGGGGCACAGAGGGGGCAGAGAGAAAGGGGGACAGAGAGAGGGGGACAGAGAGAGGGGGGACAGAGAGAGGGGGTACAGAGGGAGGGGGTGACAGAGAGAGGGGGACAGAGAGAGGGGCAGAGAGAGGGGGGCAGAGAGAGAGGGGGACAGAGAGAGTGGGACACAGAGAGGAGGGCAGAGAGAGGGGTACAGAGGGAGAGGGGACAGAGAGAGAGGGGGACAGAGAGAGAGAGGGGCAGAGAGTGGGGAGATAGAGGGGGTCAGAGAGAGTGGAACAGAAAGAGAGGGGGACAGAGAGAGGAGTCAGAGAGAGGGGGACAGAGAGAGGGGGACAGAGAGAGAGGTGGACAGATAGAGTCGGGACACAGAGGGGGGACAGGGAGAGGGGACAGAGAGAGGGGAAACAGAGAGGGGGGACAGAGAGAGAGGTGCAGATAGAGGGGGCAGAAAGAGGGGGGATAGAGAGAGGGGGACAGAGAGACGGTGACAGAGAGAGGGAGAGAAAGGGCGACAGAGAAATGGTGATAGAGAGGGGGGGGAGAGAGAGGGCGACAGAGAAGGGGGAATGGAGAGAGGAGGGCAGAGAGAGGGGGGACAGAGAGAGGGTGACAGAGAGAGAGGGACAGTGAGAGGGGGGACAGAGAGAGAGGGGGACAGAGAGAGGAGGACAAACAGAGGGCGGACAGAGAGGGGGCCACAGAGAGAGGGGGGACAGAGAGAGGGGGGACAGAGAGGGGGAGAGAGAGAGGGGGGGCAGAGAGAGGGGGGACAGAGAGAGGGGGGACAGAGAGTCGAAAACAGAAAGGGGGAGAGAGAGGGCGACAGAGAGAGAGGGGGACAGAGAGAGGGTGACAGAGATGGGGGAAAAGATAGGGCGACAGAGAGAGGGGACAGAGAAAGGGGGGGTCAGAGAAAAGGGGGACAGAGAGAGGGGGTCAGAGAGAGAGGGGAGAGAGAGAGGGAATAGAGAGAGGGGGACAGAGAAATGGTGACGGGGGGGGGAGAGAGGGCGACAGAGAAGGGGGAATGGAGAGAGGAGGGCAGAGAGAGGGGGACAGAGAGAGGGTGACAGAGAGAGAGGGACAGTGAGAGGGGGGACAGAGAGAGAGGGGGACAGAGAGAGGGGGACAAACAGAGGGGGGTCAGAGAGGGGGGCACAGAGAGAGGGGGAACAGAGAGAGGGGGGACAGAGAGGGGGAGAGAGAGAGAGAGAGGGGGGTCAGAGAGAGGGGGGACAGAGAGACGAAAACAGAGAGGGGGAGAGAGAGGGCGACAGAGAGAGGGGGACAGAGAGACGGTGACAGAGAGGGGGGAAAAGATAGGGCGACAGAGAGAGGGGACAGAGAAAGGGGAGTCAGAGAAATGGGGGACAGAGAGAGGGGAAACAGAGGGGGGGGACAGAGAGAGAGGGGCAGATAGAGGGGGGTAGAAAGAGGGGGGATAGAGAGAGGGGGGACAGAGAGACGGTGACAGAGAGGGGGAGAGAGAGGGCGACAGAGAAATGGTGACAGAGAGGGGGGGGGAGAGAGGGCGACAGAGAAGGGGGAATGGAGAGAGGAGGGCAGAGAGATGGGGGACAGAGAGAGGGTGACAGAGAGAGAGGGACAGTGAGAGGGGGGAAAGAGAGAGGGCGACAGAGAGAGGGGGACAGAGAGATGGGAGAACAGAGAGGGGGAACAGAGAGAGGGGGGAAGAGAGAGAGGGGGACAGAGAGAGGGGGACAGAGAGAGGGGGGACAGAGAGGGGGACAGAGAGAGGGGGGACAGAGAGAGGGGGGACAGAGAGACGAAGACAGAGAGGGGGAGAGAGAGGGCGACAGAGAGAGAGGGGGACAGAGAGAGGGTGACAGAGAGGGGGGGAAAGATAGGGCGAGAGAGAGAGGGGACAGAGAAAGGGGGGTCAGAGAGAGAGGGGAGAGAGAGAGGGGATAGAGAGAGGGGGACAGAGAGAGAGGGGAGAGAGAGAGGAGACAGAGAGAGGGGGCAGAGAGAGAGGGGGGTATAGAGAGAGGGTGACAGAGAGAGAGGGACAGTGAGAGGGGGGACAGAGAGAGAGGGGGACAGAGAGAGGGGGACAAACAGAGGGGGGTCAGAGAGGGGGGCACAGAGAGAGGGGGGAACAGAGAGAGGGGTGACAGAGAGGGGGAGAGAGAGAGAGGGGGGACAGAGAGAGGGAGGACAGAGAGACGAAAACAGAGAGGGGGAGAGAGAGGGCGACAGAGAGAGGGGGACAGAGAGACGGTGACAGAGAGGGGGGAAAAGATAGGGCGACAGGGAGAGGGGACAGAGAAAGGGGGGTCAGAGAAAAGGGGGACAGAGAGAGGGGAAACAGAGGGGGGGGGCAGAGAGAGAGGGGCAGATAGAGGGGGGTAGAAAGAGAGGGGATAGAGAGAGGGGGACAGAGAGAGAGGGGAGAGAGAGAGGAGACAGAGAGAGGGGGCAGAGAGAGGGGGGTATAGAGAGAGGGGGGACAGAGAGAGGGAGAGAGAGAGAGAGAGGGGGGACAGAGAGAGGGGGACAGTGAGTGGGGGGACAGAGAGGGGGGCACAGAGAGAGGGGGACAGGGAGAGTGGGGACAGAAAGAGGGGAACAGAGAGAGGGCGACAGAGAGAGGGGGACAGAGAGAGGCTGTACAGAGAGAGGGGAACAGAGAGAGGTGGACAGAAAGAGTTCGAAAGAGTGAGGGGGTCAGAGTGAGGGGGAATGGAGAACGGGGGTCAGAGAAAACGGGGGGACAGAGAGAGGGGGTCAGAGAGAGAAGGGAGAGAGAGAGAGAGCGAGAGGGGACAGAGAGAGGGGGACAGAGAGAGAGGGGACAGAGAGTAGGGTAGATAGAGGGGGGCAGAGAGAGGGGTGACAGAGAGAGGGGGACAGAGAGAGGGGGTCAGAGCGAGGGGGGACAGAGAGAGAGGGGGAGAGAGAGAGGGGGACAGACAGAGAGACGGGGAAAGAGAGAGACGGTGACAGAGAGGGGGCAGAGAGAGGGCGACAGAGGGGGGGCAGAGAGAGGGGGTACAGAGTGAGAGTGAACAGAGGGGGGGACAGAGAGACGGTGACAAAGAGGGGACAGAGAGAGGGCGACAGAGAGAGGAGGGACAGATAGGAGGGGGGGACTGAGAGATGGTGACAGAGAGGGGACAGAGAGAGGGCGCAGAGAGAGGGGGGGTAGAGAGAGGGGGGACAGAGAGAGGGGGGACAGAGAGGGCGGACAGAGAGTGGGGTAGATAGAGGGGGGCAGAGAGAGGGATGACAGAGAGAGAGGAGAAAGTGAGGTCTGCAGATGCTGGAGATCAGAGCTGAAAATGTGTTGCTGGAAAAGCGCAGCAGGTCAGGCAGCATCCAGGGAACAGGAGAATCGACGTTTCGGGTATAAGCCCGAAGAAGTCCTGAAAAAGGGCTTATGCCCGAAACTTCGATTCTCCTGTTCCCTGGATGCTGCCTGACCTGCTGCGCTTTTCCAGCAACACATTTTCAGCTCTGACAGAGAGAGGCAGAGAAATGGAAGGTACAGAGAGAGGGGAACAGAGAGACAGGGGACAGAGAGAGGGCGACAGAGAGAGGGGGACAGAGAGAGGGCGACAGATAGAGGGGGGACAGAGAGAGGAGGGACAGAGAGAGGGGGAACAGAGAGAGAGAGGGGAAGAGAGAGAGGGGGGACAGAGAGGGGGTCAGAGATGTTGACAGAGAAGGGGGAGAGAGAGACCGCGACAGAGAGGGGGGACGGAGAGAGCAGGGCAGAGAGAGGGGGTGACAGAGAGAGGGGCGACAGATAGAGGGGACAGAGAGTTGGGGAGATAGAGGGATTCAGAGAGAGGGGGACAGAGAGAGAGGTACAGAGCGAGAAGGGGAAAGAGAGAGATGGTGACAGAGAGGGGGCAGAGAGAGGGCGACAGAGGCGGGGGCAGAGAGAGGGGGTACAGAGAGAGAGTGGACAGAGGGGGGGACAGAGAGACGGTGACAGAGGGGGGGCAGAGAGAGGGGGTACAGAGAGAGAGTGGACAGAGGGGGGGACAGAGAGACGGTGACAGAGAGGGGACAGAGAGAGGGCGACAGAGGGGGGGGCAGAGAGAGGGGGTACAGAGAGAGAGTGGACAGAGGGGGGGACAGAGAGACGGTGACAAAGAGGGGACAAAGAGAGGGCGACAGAGAGAGGAGGGACAGAGAGGAGGGACAGAGAGCGGGGAGGACAGAGAGATGGTGACAGAGAGGGGACAGAGAGAGGGCGCAGAGAGAGGGCGTCAGAGAGAGAGAGGGGTACAGAGAGAGAGGGGGACAGAGAGGGGGGACAGAGAGTGAGGTAGAGAGAGGGGGCAGAGAGAGGGATGACAGAGAGAGGGGAGAAAGTGAGGTCAGCGGATGCTGGAGATCAGAGCTGAAAATGTGTTGCTGGAAAAGCGCAGCAGGTCAGGCAGCATCCAGGGAACAGGAGAATCGACGTTTCAGGCATAAGCCCGAAGAAGTCCTGAAGAAGGGCTTATAACCGAAACGTCGATTCTCCTGTTCCCTGGATGCTGCCTGACCTGCTGCGCTTTTCCAGCAACACATTTTCAGCTCTGACAGAGAGAGGGGCAGAGAAATGGGAGGTACAGAGAGAGGGGAACAGAGAGACAGGGGACAGAGAGAGGGCGACAGAGAGAGGGGGACAGAGAGAGGGCGACAGAATGATCGGGGACAGAGTGAGGGAGGACAGAGTGAGGGGGACAGAGAGAGGGGGACAGATAGATGGGGGACAGAGAGAGGGGGGACAGAGAGAGGGGGGACAGAGAGAGAGAGAGAGGGGAAGAGAGAGAGGGGGACAGAGAGAGAGGGGGCTGAGAGAGTGGGGACAGAGAGAGGGGGTTGGAAATGTGTTGCTGGAAAAACGCAGCAGGTCAGGCAGCATCCAGGGAACAGGAGAATCGACGTTTCGGGCATAAGCCCTTCTTCAGGGCTTATGCCCTGGAAATGTGTTGTTTCCAGCAACACATTTCCAGCTCTGATCTCCAGCATCTGCAGATCTCACTTTCTCCACAGAGAGAGGGGGGACAGAGAGGGGGGACAGAGACGTTGACAGAGAAGGGGGAGAGAGAGACCGCGACAGAGAGGGGAGACGGAGAGAGAAGGGCAGAGAGAGGGGGTGACAGAGAGAGGGGCGACAGATAGAGGGGACAGAGAGAGGGGGACAGAGAGAGAGGTACAGAGAGAGAGAGGGGGAAAGAGAGAGATGGTGACAGAGAGGGGGCAGAGAGAGGGCGACAGAGGGGGGGCAGAGAGAGGGGGTACAGAGAGAGGGTGGACAGAGGGGGGGACAGAGAGACGGTGACAGAGAGGGGACAGAGAGAGGGCGACAGAGAGAGGAGGGACAGAGAGGAGGGACAGAGAACGGGGGGGACAGAGAGATGGTGGCAGAGAGAGGACAGAGAGAGGGCGCAGAGAGAGGGGAGACAGAGAGAAGGCGACAGAATGACCGGGGACAGAGTGAAGGGGGACAGAGAGAGGGGGGACAGAGAGACGGTGACAGAGAGGGGGCAGAGATAGAGGGCGGACAGAGCGCAGTGGGGGACAGAGAGAGGGGGAGAAAAAGGGGATCAGAGGGAGGGGGGACAGAGAGTGGGAGACAGAGAGAGGGGTACAGAGTGGGGGAGAGAGAGGGGGCAGAGAGAGGGGGACTGAGGGGGGACAGAGAGACGGTGACAGAGAGGGTTAGAGAGTGGGCACAGAGAGAGTGGGGCAGAGAGAGGGGGATAGAGAGAGGGGGATAGAGAGAGGGTGAGAGAGAAGGAGGGGTCAGAGAGTGGGGGGACAGAGAGTGGGGCGACAGAGAGAGGGGGCCAGAGAGAGGGGTACAGAGGGAGGGGGGACAGAGAGACGGTGACAGAGAGGGGGCAGACAGAGAGAGGGGACAGTGACGGGGGAACAGAGAGATGGGGGACAGGGAGAGGGGGGGACAGAGAGAGATGGGGACAGAGAGAGGGGGGCAGAGAGAGGGGGACATAGGGAGGGGGACACAGAGAGAGGTGACAGAGAGTGTGTCAGAGAGAGGGGAACAGAGAGAGGGGGATGGAGAGAGGGCGACAGAGAGAGGGGGACAGAGAGAGGGCGACAGAATGATCGGGGACAGAGTGAGGGAGGACAGAGTGAGGGGGACAGAGAGAGGGGGACAGATAGATGGGGGACAGAGAGAGGGGGGACAGAGAGAGGGGGGACAGAGAGAGAGAGAGAGGGGAAGAGAGAGAGGGGGACAGAGAGAGAGGGGGCTGAGAGAGTGGGGACAGAGAGAGGGGGTTGGAAATGTGTTGCTGGAAAAGCGCAGCAGGTCAGGCAGCATCCAGGGAACAGGAGAATCGACGTTTCGGGCATAAGCCCTTCTTCAGGGCTTATGCCCTGGAAATGTGTTGTTTCCAGCAACACATTTCCAGCTCTGATCTCCAGCATCTGCAGACCTCACTTTCTCCACAGAGAGAGGGGGGACAGAGAGGGGGGACAGAGACGTTGACAGAGAAGGGGGAGAGAGAGACCGCGACAGAGAGGGGGGACGGAGAGAGCAGGGCAGAGAGAGGGGGTGACAGAGAGAGGGGCGACAGATAGAGGGGACAGAGAGAGGGGGACAGAGAGAGAGGTACAGAGAGAGAGAGGGGGAAAGAGAGAGATGGTGACAGAGAGGGGGCAGAGAGAGGGCGACAGAGGGGGGGCAGAGAGAGGGGGTACAGAGAGAGGGTGGACAGAGGGGGGGGGACAGAGAGACGGTGACAGAGAGGGGACAGAGAGAGGGCGACAGAGAGAGGAAGGACAGAGAGGAGGGACAGAGAACGGGGGGGACAGAGAGATGGTGACAGAGAGAGGACAGAGAGAGGGCGCAGAGAGAGGGGAGACGGAGAGAGAGCGACAGAATGACCGGGGACAGAGTGAAGGGGGACAGAGAGAGGGGGCAGATAGAGGGGGACAGAGAGAGGGGGGACAGAGAGACGGTGACAGAGAGGGGGCAGAGATAGAGGGCGGACAGAGCGCAGTGGGGGACAGAGAGAGGGGGAGAAAAAGGGGATCAGAGGGAGGGGGACAGAGAGTGGGAGACAGAGAGAGGGGTACAGAGTGGGGGAGAGAGAGGGGGCAGAGAGAGGGGGACTGAGGGGGGACAGAGAGACGGTGACAGAGAGGGTTAGAGAGTGGGCACAGAGAGAGGGGGGCAGAGAGAGGGGGATAGAGAGAGGGGGATAGAGAGAGGGTGAGAGAGAAGGAGGGGTCAGAGAGTGGGGGGACAGAGAGTGGGGCGACAGAGAGAGGGGGCCAGAGAGAGGGGTACAGAGGGAGGGGGGACAGAGAGACGGTGACAGAGAGGGGGCAGACAGAGAGAGGGGACAGTGACGGGGGAACAGAGAGATGGGGGACAGGGAGAGGGGGGGACAGAGAGAGATGGGGACAGAGAGAGGGGGGCAGAGAGAGGGGGACATAGGGAGGGGGACAGAGAGAGGGGGGACAGAGAGAGGGGGAACAGAGAGAGGAGGAGCAGAGAGAGGGGACAGAGGGAGGGGGGACAGAGAGACGATGACAGAGAGGGGGCAGAGAGAGGGTGACAGAGAGGGGGGACAGAGAGCGGGGGAGAGAGAGGGGTATTGAGAGACGGGTACAGAGAGACGGGGACAGAGGGGGGGACGGGGGAACAGAGAGAGGGGTGGACAGAGAGAGGGGGACAGAGAGACAGGGACAGAGAGACGGGGACAAAGAGGGGGGACAGAGAGGGGTGAGGACGGAGAGGGGGGGACAGAGAGGGGTGAGGACAGAGAGAGGGGAGGACAGAGAGTGGGGGGGACAGAGAGGGGGGACGGGGGGGACAGAGGGGGGGACAGAGGGAGGGGACAGAGGGAGGGGTGACAGAGAAAGTGGACAGAGGGAGGGGTGACAGATAGGGGGCAGAGAGGGGGGTACAGAGAGAGGGGATCAGAGAGAGGGGGCAAAGGGGGAGAACAGAGAGGGGGGGCAGAGAGAGATGCGGACAGAGAGGGGGGGACAGAGAGAGCAGGACAGAGAGAGGGCGACATGGAGAGGGGGACAGAGAGCGGGGGAGATAGAGGGCGTCAGTGAGAGGCCGTCAGAGAGAGAGGGGTACAGAGAGAGGGGGTACAGAGAGTGGGGGACAGAGAGTGGGGGACAGAGAGAGGGCAACAGAGAGGGGGCGACAGAGAGGGGCGACAGAGAGGGGGATCAGAGCGGGGAGCAGAGGGGGGGGACAGAGAGCGGGGGACAGAGAGCGGGGGAGATAGAGGGCGTCAGTGAGAGGGGACAGAGAGAGGGGGACAGAGCGAGGGGGCAGAGAGAGGGGGGACAGAGAGAGGGGCACAGAGAGTGGCGGAGATAGAGGGGGTCAGAGAGAGGGGGACAGAGAGAGGGAGCAGAGAGTGGGGGAACAGAGAGAGGGGGGACAGAGACAAGGAGTCAGAGAGAAGGGGAGACAGAGAGAGGGGGACAGAGAGAAGGGGCAGAGAGAGGGGGACAGAGAGAGGGGGTCCGAGGGAGTGGGGACAGAGAATTGGGGACAGACAGAGAGAGGGAACAGAGACGGTTGGACAGAGAGACGGGGACACAGAGAGAGGTGACAGAGAGTGTGTCAGAGAGAGGGGAACAGAGAGAGGGGGATGGAGAGAGTGGGGGACAGAGTGGGTTGGGGGGACGGAGAGGGAGAGGACAGAGAGAGGAGGGACAGAGGGGAGGCAGTAAGAGATGGGGACAGAAAGAGCACGGGGACAGAGAGAGGGGGGACAGAGAGAGGGGGACAGAGAGAGGGGGGACAGAGAAAGGAGGACAGAGAGAGGGGGACAGAGAGAGAGGGGGACAGAGGGAGGGGGTCAGAAGGAGGGGTACAGAGTGGGGAAGAGAGGTGGGTCAGAGAGAGGGAGTCAGAGAGAGGGGAAAAGAGAGAGTAGGATAGAGAGACAGGTACACAGAGAGGTGACAGAGAGGGGGCTGAGAGAGTGCGACAGAGAGAGGGGGACAGAGAGAGAGAGGGACAGAGAGAGAGGCGGGTGGGAGAGAGAGGGGGACCGAGAGAGGGGGAACAGAGAGAGGGGGACAGAGAGAGGAGGACAGAGAGAGAGGGGGTCAGAGAGAGAGGGGGACAGAGAGAGAGGGACAGAGAGAGAGGGGGTACAGAGAGAGGGGACAGAGAGAGAGGGACAGAGAGAGAAGGGGACAGAGGGAGAGGGGGACAGAGAGAGGGGTTCAGAGAGAGAGGGGGACAGAGAGAGGGGGACAGAGAGAGGAGGACAGAGAGAGAAGGGGACAGAGAGAGAGACGGGGGGACAGAGAGAGAGGGGGAAAGAGAGAGTGGGGGACAGAGAGAGAAGGGGAGAGAGAGAAGGGACAGAGAGAGAGGGGGACAGAGAGAGGGGGACAGAGAGAGGGGGAACAGAGAGAGGATGAGCAGAGAGAGGGGGAACAGAGAGAGGAGGAGCAGAGAGTGGGGACAGGGGGGGGGGGCAGAGAGAAGGAGTCAGAGAGAAGGGGAGACAGAGAGAGGGCGACAGAGAGAAGGGGCAGAGAGAGGGGGACAGAGAGGGGGGGTCCGAGGGAGTGGGGACAGAGAGTTGGGGACAGACAGAGAGAGGGAACAGAGACGGTTGGACAGAGAGACGAGGACACAGAGAGAGAGGGGGATGGAGAGAGTGGGAGACAGAGTGGGTTGGGGGGACGGAGAGGGAGAGGACAGAGAGAGGAGGGACAGAGGGGAGGCAGTAAGAGATGGGGACATAAAGAGCACGGGGACAGAGAGAGGGGGGATAGAGAGAGGGGGGACAGAGAGAGGGGGACAGAGAGAGGGGGGTCAGAGAGAGAGGGACAGAGAGAAGGGGACAGAGAGAGGGGGGACAGAGAGAGGGGGACAGAGAGAGGGGGACAGAGAGAGAGGGGGACAGAGGGAGGGGGTCAGAAGGAGGGGTAGAGAGTGGGGAAGAGAGGTGGGTTAGAGAGAGGGGGTCAGAGAGAGGGGAAAAGAGAGAGTAGGACAGAGAGACAGGTACACAGAGAGGTGACAGAGAGGGGGCTGAGAGAGTGCGACAGAGAGAGGGGGACAGAGAGAGGGAGGGACAGAGAGAGGCGGGTGGGAGAGAGAGGGGTACCGAGAGAGGGGGAACAGAGAGAGGGACAGAGAGAGGAGGACAGAGAGAGAGGGGGTCAGAGAGAGAGGGGGACAGAGAGAGAGGGACAGAGAGAGAGGGGGTCAGAGAGTGAGGGACACAGAGAGAGAGGGGGTACAGAGAGAGGGGGACAGAGAGAGAGGGACAGAGAGAGAGGGACAGAGAGAGAGGGGGTCAGAGAGTGAGGGACACAGAGAGAGAGGGGGTACAGAGAGAGGGGGACAGAGAGAGAGGGACAGAGAGAGAAGGGGACAGAGAGAGAGGGGGACAGAGAGAGAGGGGGACAGAGAGAGAGGGGGTCAGAGAGAGAGAGGGACAGAGAGAGGGGGACAGAGAGAGGAGGACAGGGAGAGAATGGTACAGAGGGAGAGAGGGGGACAGAGAGAGAGGGGGAAAGAGAGAGTGGGTGACAGAGAGAGAAGGGGACAGAGAGAGAAGGGACAGAGAGAGAGGGGGACAGAGAGAGGGGTACACAGTGAGGGGGGACAGAGAGAGGAGGAGCAGAGAGAGGGGACAGAGGGAGGGGGGGCAGAGAGACGATGACAGAGAGGTGGCAGAGAGTGGGTGTCAGAGAGGGGGCAGAGAGCGGGGTACAGAGAGACGGGTACAGAGAGACGGGGACAGGGGGGTGGCGGGGGAACAGAGAGAGGGGTGGACAGAGAGACGGGGACAAAGAGGGGGGACAGAGAGGGGTGAGGACAAAGAGAGGGGGAACAGAGAGGGGTGAGGACAGAGAGAGGGGTGAAGACAGAGAGAGATGGGGTCAGAGAGAGGGGGACAGAGAGACGGGGACAAAGAAAGGGGGCAGAGAGAGGGCGACGGAGAGAGGGGGCAGCAGAGAGGGGGGAGAGAGAGGGTGCAGAGAGAGGGGGAACGGGGGGACAGAGAGGGGGGGACAGAGTGGGGGGACAGAGGGGGGACAGAGGGAGGGGTGACAGAGAGGGGCAGAGAGAGGGGGACAGAGAGAGGGGGGATGGAGAGATTGGGGGACAGAGGGGTTTGGGGTACGGAGAGGGAGAGGACAGAGAGAGGAGGGACAGAGGGGGAACTGTAAGAGATGGGAACAGAAAGAGCATGGGGACAGAGAGAGGGGGACAGAGAGAGGGGGGACAGAGAGAGGGGGACAGAGAGAGGGAGGGGGTCAGAAGGAGGGGTACAGAGTGGGGAAAAGAGAGAGTAGGACAGAGGGAGGGGGGTCAGAGAGAGAGGGGGTACAGAGAGAGGGGGACAGAGAGAGAGAGGTACAGAGTGCTTCAGTGAGCGGGGGACAGAGAGGGGCGGACAAAGAGAGAGGGGCAGAGAGAGGAACACAGAGAGTGAGGGGGAGGTAGACAGCGTCAGAGAGCGCGGAGATAGAGGGGGTCAGAGGGAGGAGGGACAGAGTGGGGGGCTGAGAGAGAAGGACAGAGAGAGCATCAGTGAGGGGATGACAGAGAGAGGTGAACAGAGAGCAGGGAATATAGAGATTAGATTACATTACAGTGTGGAAACAGGCCCCGCCGAAGTGCAATCCACTCTTACCCCTACATTTACCCCTTACCGAACACTACGGGCAATTTAGTATGGCCAATTCACCTGACCTGCACATCTTTGGACTGTGGGAGGAAACCGGAGCACCTGGAGGAAACCCACGCAGACACGGGGAGAACGTGCAAACTCCACACAGACAGTCGCCTGAGGTGGGAATTGAAGCCGGGTCTCTGGCGCTGTGAGGCAGCAGTGCTAACCACTGTGCCACCGTGCCACCCATGGGGACAGAGAGAGCGGGAGGGAGAGAGAGGGGGGTACAGAGAGAGAGGGACACAGAGAGTGAGGGACACAGAGAGTGAGGGAGATGGAGGGGGTCAGAGAGAGGGGGACGAAAAGAGGGGGAGGTAGACGGGGTCAGAGAGAGCAAGACAGATAGCGGGGAGGTAGTCAGAGGGAGGGGGGACAGAGAGTGGGGGACAGAGAGAGGGGTACAGAGAGAGGGGTACAGAGTGGGAGAGAGTGAGGGGGCAGAGAGAGGGGGACAGAGAGTGGCCAGAGAGAGGGCAACAGAGAGAGGGGGACAGAGACCGGGGAAGAGAGAGGGGGACAGAGAGAAGGGGACAGAGAGAGAGAAGGGGTCAGAGAGAGAGGGGGAAGAGAGAGAGGGGGGCACAGAGAGAGAGGGGGACAGAGAGAGAGAGGGGGAGAGAGAGAGGGGGCAGAGAGCAAGGGGGACAGAGAGGGGGGGACAGAGAGGGGGGACAGAGAAAGAGGGTGACAGAGAGCGGGGGGACAGAGAGCGGGGGGGGGGTTAGAGAGCGGGGGAGACAGAGAGCGGGGGACAGAGAAGGGGGTACAGAGAGAGAGGGACAGAGAGCGGGGGAGGTAGAGGGCGTCAGTGAGAAGGGGTCAGAGAGAGAGTGGGACAGAGAGAGGGTAACAGAGAGAGGGGGACAGAGAAAGAGGGGGACAGAGAGCGGGGGACAGAGAGCGGGGGGGAACAGAGACCGGGGGGTTAGAGAGTGGGAGAGAGTGTGGGGAAGAGAGAGTATTACAGAGAGAGGAGACAGAGAGAGTGGGCAGAGAGAGGGGGGACAGAGAGAGGGGGACAGAGAGAGGGAGACAGAGAGAGGGGGACAGAGAGGGCGAGACAGAGAGAGGGGCACAGAGTGTGGGGAAGATAGAGGGGTTCAGAGGGAGTGGGGACAGAGAGAGGGGGACAGAGTGGGGGAAGAGAGGGTGTCAGAGAAAGGGGGACAGAGAGAGGGGGACAGAGAGAGGGGGACAGAGAGAGGGTGTAGAAAGAGGGCGACAGAAGGAGTGGGACAGAGGGAGTGGGACAGAGGGAGGGGGGACAGAGAGACGGGGTCAGAGAGAGGGGAACAGAGAGAGAGGGAGATAGAGGGGACAGAGAGTGGGGGACTGAGAGAGGGGTACAGAGAGAGTGAGACAGAGAGAGGGTGTAGAAAGAGGGCGACAGAAGGAGTGGGACAGAGGGAGTGGGACAGAGGGAGGGGGGACAGAGAGACGGGGTCAGAGAGAGGGGAACAGAGAGAGAGGGAGATAGAGGGGACAGAGAGTGGGGGACTGAGAGAGGGGTACAGTGTTGGGGAGGGAGAGTCCGTCAGAGAGAGGGGTACAGTGAGCCGGGGACAGAGACTGGGGGACAGAGAGAGGGGTACAGAGAGGGGGGGCAGAGAGAGGGGGACAGAGAGGGGGGGCAGAGAGAGGGGGACAGAGAGAGAGTGACAGAGAGACGGTGACAGATATGGCGACAGAGAGAGGGGGACAGAGAGAGAGGGGGTCAGAGAGAGGGGAGAACAGAGACAGAGGGGGACAGAGAGAGGGGGGAAAATAGAGAGAGAGGCTACAGAGAGATGGGGGACAGAGGGGGTTACAGAGATAGGGGGACAGAGGGAGGGGGACAGAGAGAGGGGGACAGAGATAGGGGGACAGAGTGTGCGAGGACAGAGTGGGGGGACAGAGAGAGGGGGAGATAGAGGGCGTCATAGGGAGGGGGGACAGAGAGTGGGGGCAGAGAGAGTGGGGGACGGAGTGGGGGAAAGGGAGGGGGAGAGAGAGGGCTACAGAGATAGCGGGACAGACAGAGGGGACAGAGAGAGAGAGAGGGACAGAGAGAGTGGGGGACAGAGAGAGAGAGGGAGACAGAGAGAGCGACAGAGAGAGAGAGGGACAGAGAGAAGGAGGGACAGAGAGAGGCAGGTGGGAGAGAGAGGGGGACAGAGAAATGGAGGACAGAGACGGGGACAGAGAGAGAGGGACAGACAGAGAGGGACAGAGAGAGAGAGAGGGACAGAGAGGGGGGGACAGAGAGAGGGGGACAGAGAGAAGGGGGGACAGAGAGAGGCAGGTGGGAGAGAGAGGAGGACAGAGAAATGGGGGACAGAGACGGGGACAGAGAGAGAGGGACAGACAGAGAGGGACAGAGAGAGAGAGAGGGACAGAGAGAGTGGGGGACAGAGAGAGAGAGGGAGACAGAGAGAGCGACAGAGAGAGAGAGGGACAGAGAGAAGGAGGGACAGAGAGAGGCAGGTGGGAGAGAGAGGGGGACAGAGAAATGGGGGACAGAGACGGGGACAGAGAGAGAGGGACAGACAGAGAGGGACAGAGAGAGAGAGAGGGACAGAGAGAGTGGGGGACAGAGAGAGAGAGGGAGACAGAGAGAGCGACAGAGAGAGAGAGGGACAGAGAGAAGGAGGGACAGAGAGAGGCAGGTGGGAGAGAGAGGGGGACAGAGAAATGGAGGACAGCGACGGGGACAGAGAGAGAGGGACAGACAGAGAGGGACAGAGAGAGAGAGAGGGACAGAGAGGGGGGGACAGAGAGAGGGGGACAGAGAGAAGGGGGGACAGAGAGAGGCAGGTGGGAGAGAGAGGAGGACAGAGAAATGGGGGACAGAGACGGGGACAGAGAGAGAGGGACAGACAGAGAGGGACAGAGAGAGAGAGAGGGACAGAGAGAGTGGGGGACAGAGAGAGAGAGGGAGACAGAGAGAGCGACAGAGAGAGAGAGGGACAGAGAGAAGGAGGGACAGAGAGAGGCAGGTGGGAGAGAGAGGGGGACAGAGAAATGGAGGACAGAGACGGGGACAGAGAGAGAGGGGGACAGAGAGAGAGGGGGACAGAGAGGGGGACAGAGAGAGGCGGGGAGGGAGAGGGGGCAGAGAGTGGGCGACAGAGAGAGGGCCACAGAGAGTGAGGGAGATAGAGGGGTTCAGAGAGAAGGGGGACAGAGAGTGGGGGAAAGGGAGTGGGGGGACAGAGAGTGGGGGTCAGAGAGTGGGGGTCTGAGAGAGGGGGACAGAGAGCGTGGGACAGAGAGTGGGGGAGAGAGAGGGGGCAGAGAGAGAGGGACAGAGAGAGAGGGGGCAGAGAGAGAGGGACAGAGAGAGAGGGGGAAAGAGAGAGGGGGGACAGAGAGAGGGGGGACAGAGAGAGGGGACAGAGAGAGAGGGGGTAGAGAGAAGGTACAGAGAGAGAGGGGCACAGATAGTGTGGGTGATAGATGGGGTCAAATAGTGGGGACGGAAAAAGGGGGAGGTAGAGAGGAACAGAGAGAGCAGGACAGAGAGAGGTGGAGATACAGGGGGTCAGAGGGAGGGGCGACAGAGAGTGGGGGACAGAGAGGGGGTTACAGTGTGAGAGAGAGAGGGGCAGAGAGAGGGGGACAGAGAGAGGGGGGTCAGAAAGAGGGTGACAGAGAGAGGGGGACAGAAAGAGGGGGACAGAGGGATGCGGGGACAGAGAGGGGGACAGAGAGAGTGGGACAGACAGGGGGGACAGAGAGATAGGGGGCAGAAAGAAAGGGACAGAGAGAGGGGGACAGAGAGGGGGGACAGAGAGAGAGGGGGACATAGAGGTGGTGACAGAGGGAGGGGGACAGAGGGAGGGGGACAGAGGGAGGGTGGACAGAGAGATGGTGACTGGGAGGGGGCAGAGAGAGATGGGGACAGTGAGACGGGTGGACAGAGAGAGGGGGACAGAGAGAGGGGGACAGAGAGGGGGGACAGTGAGAGTGGGGGACAGAGAGGAGGGACAGAGAGAGAGGAGCTACAGAGAGGGGGGACAGAGAGGGGGACAGTGGGAGGGGGACAGAGGGAGGGGGACAGAGGGAGGGTGGACAGAGAGATGCTGACTGGGAGGGGGCAGAGAGAAGTGGACAGAGAGGGGGAGACAGAGAGAGAGGGGGTCAGAAAGAGGGCGACAGAGTGAGGGGGGACAGAGAGAGGGGGACAGAGGGAGGAGGGCTAAGAGAGGGGGGACAGAGAGAGGGAGACAGAGAGGGGGGACAGAGAGAGGGGCTACAGAGAGAGGGGGGACAGAGAGGGGGACGGGGGGGGGCAGAGAGAGAGGGGGTCAGAAAGAAGGCGACAGAGAGAGGGGGACAGAAGGAGGGGACAGAGGGAGGGGGACAGAGAGAGGGGGACTGAGTGAGTGGGGACAGACAGGGTGGACAGAGAGAGGGGGACAGAGAGGGGGGACAGAGAGATGGTGACTAGGAGGGAGCAGAGAGAGGGGGACACAGAGGGGGGCACAGAGAGAGAGGGGGTCAGAAATAAGGCGACAGAGAGAGGGGGACAGAATGAGGGGGACAGTGGGAGGGGGACAGAGAGAGGGGGGCAGAGTGAGCGGGGACAGAGAGAGGGGGACAGAGACGGGGGACTGAGAGGTGGAACAGAGAGGGGGGACACAGAGAGATGGGGACAGAGAGACTGGTGGACAGAGAGAGAGGTACAGAGAGACGGTGACAGATATGGCGACAGAGAGAGGGGGACAGAGAGAGGGGGAACAGAGAGAGGGGGTGGACAGAGAGAGAGGTACAGAGAGACGGTGACAGATATGGCGACAGAGAGAGGGGGACAGAGAGAGGGGGACAGAGAGGTGGAACAGAGAGGGGGGACAGAGAGAGATGGGGACAGAGAGACTGTTGGACAGAGAGAGAGGTACAGAGAGACGGTGACAATTATGGCGACACAGAGAGGGGGACAGAGAGTGGGGGGACAGAGAGAGGGGGTGGACAGAGAGAGAGGTACAGAGAGACGGTGACAGATATGGCGACAGAGAGAGGGGGACAGAGAGCGGGGGACAGAGAGAGGGGGACAGAGACGGGGGACAGAGACGTGGAACAGAGAGGGGGGGGCAGAGAGAGTGGTGGACAGAGAGAGGGGGACAGAGAGAGGGGGACAGAGAGAGGGGGACAGAGAGAGGCGGGCAGAGGGAGGGGACAGACCGCGGGAGTACAGAGAGAGGGGGACAGAGGGAGGGGGACAGAATGGGGGGACAGTGGGAGGGGAGACAGAGAGGGGGGGACAGAGGTTTGGAACAGAGAGAGGGTGGACTGAGGGGGGGGCAGAGAGACGGGGACAGAGAGAGGGGGGACAGAGAGACAGTGACAGAGAGGGGGCAGAGAGAGGGCGATAGATTTGGGGGGACAGAGAGCGGGGAACAGAGCGAGGGGGCAGAGAGAGAGGGGGTCAGAGAGAGAGGGGTACAGAGAGAGAGGGGGTACAGAGAGAAAGGGGGTCAGAAAGAGGGCGACAGAGAGAGGGGGGACAGAGAGAGGGGGACAGAGAGAGGGGGACAGAGGGACGGGGACAGAGAGAGGGGGACAAAGGGAGGGGGAACAGAGAGACGGGGGACAGAGAGAGGGGGGACAGAGAGAGGGGGCAGAGGGAGGGGGACAGAGGGAGGGGGACAGAGTGAGGGGAGACAGAGAGATGGTGACTGGGAGGGTGCAGAGAGAGGTGGACAGAGAGGGGGGACAGAGAGAGGGGCTACAGAGAGAGGGGGGACAGAGAGGGGGACAGAGAGAGGGGGAACAGAGAGGGGGGACAGAGAGAGAGGGGGTCAGAAAGAAGGTGACAGAGAGAGGGAGACAGAAGGAGGGGGACAGAGGGAGGGGGGCAGAGAGAGGGGGACAGTGTGAGCGGGGACAGACAGGGTGGGACAGAGAGAGGGGGAACGAGAGGGGGGACAGAGAGGGGTTGACAGAAAGGGGGTACAGATAGAGATGGGGACAGAGAGAGGGGTGGACAGAGAGAGAGGTACAGAGAGACGGTGACAGATATGGCGACAGAGAGAGGGGGACAGAGAGAGGGGGACAGAGAGAGGGAGACAGAGAGTGGGGGAACAGAGAGAGGGGGAGACAGAGAGGGGGGCACAGAGAGGGGGGACAGAGAGAGGGGGACAGAGTGAGCGCGGACAGACAGGGTGGACAGAGAGGGGGGACAGAGCGGGTTTGATAGAGAGGTGGGGACAGAGAGAGATGGGGACAGAGAGAGGGGTGGACAGAGAGAGAGGTACAGAGAGACGGTGACAGATATGGCGACAGAGAGAGAGGGGGACAGAGAGAGGTGGACAGAGAGAGGGGGACAGAGAGAGGGGTGGACAGAGAGAGAGGTACAGAGAGAGGGTGACAGATATGGCGACAGAGAGAGGGGGACAGAGAGAGGGGGACAGAGAGAGGGGGAACAGAGAGAGGGGAAAGATAGAGGGGGACAGAGGGGGTGACAGAGAGATGGTGACTGGGAGGGGGCAGAGAGAGGGGTGGACAGAGAGAGAGAGGTACAGAGAGAGGGTGACAGATATGGCGACAGAGAGAGGGGGACAGAGAGAGGGGGACAGAGAGAGGGGGAACAGAGAGAGGGGTGGACAGAGAGAGAGAGGTACAGAGAGAGGGTGACAGATATGGCGACAGAGAGAGGGGGACAGAGAGAGGGGGACAGAGAGAGGGGGCAGAGAGAGGGGTGGACAGAGAGAGAGAGGTACAGAGAGAGGGTGACAGATATGGCGACAGAGAGAGGGGGACAGAGAGAGGGGGACAGAGAGAGGGGGAACAGAGAGAGGGGACAGAGAGAGGGGGACAGAGAGGGGGGACAGAGAGAGGGGGACATAGAGGTGGGGACAGAGGGAGGGGGACAGAGGGAGGGGGACAGAGGGAGGGTGGACAGAGAGATGGTGACTGGGAGGGGGCAGAGAGAGATGGGGACAGTGAGACGGGTGGACAGAGAGAGGGGGACAGAGAGAGGGGGACAGAGAGAGGGGGGGAAAGTGAGAGTGGGGGACAGAGAGGGGGGGACAGAGAGAGAGGGGCTACAGAGAGGGGGGGGCAGAGAGGGGGGACAGAGGGAGGGGGACAGAGAGAGGGGGACAGAGAGAGGGGGACAGAGAGAGGGGTGGACAGAGAGGGGGACAGAGAGAGGGGGACAGAGAGAGAGGGGGAACAGAGAGAGGGGAAAGATAGAGGGGGACAGAGGGGGTGACAGAGAGATGGTGACTGGGAGGGGGCAGAGAGAGGGGTGGACAGAGAGAGAGGTACAGAGAGAGGGTGACAGATATGGCGACAGAGAGAGGGGGACAGAGAGAGGGGGACAGAGAGAGGGGGACAGAGAGAGGGGGAACAGAGAGAGGGGGGACAGAGAGAGGGGGACATAGAGGTGGGGACAGAGGGAGGGGGACAGAGGGAGGGTGGACAGAGAGATGGTGACTGGGAGGGGGCAGAGAGAGATGGGGACAGTGAGACGGGTGGACAGAGAGAGGGGGACAGAGAGAGGGGGACAGAGAGAGGGGGGGGAAGTGAGAGTGGGGGACAGAGAGGGGGGGACAGAGAGAGAGGGGCTACAGAGAGGGGGGCAGAGAGGGGGGACAGAGGGAGGGGGACAGAGGGAGGGTGGACAGAGAGATGCTGACTGGGAGGGGGCAGAGAGAAGTGGACAGAGACGGGGAGACAGAGAGAGAGGGGGTCAGAAAGAGGGCGACAGAGTGAGGGGGGACAGAGAGAGGGGGACAGAGGGAGGGGGGCTGAGAGAGGTGGACAGAGTGAGTAGGTTAAGAGAGGTGGTGACTGGGAGGGGGCAGAGAGAGGGAGACAGAGAGGGGGGACAGAGAGAGGGGCTACAGAGAGAGGGGGGACAGAGAGGGGGACGGGGGGGCAGAGAGAGAGGGTGTCAGAAAGAATGCGACAGAGAGAGGGGGACAGAAGGAGGGGGACAGTGGGAGGGGGACAGAGAGAGGGGGACAGAGTGAGCGGGGACAGAGAGGGGGGACAGAGACGGGGGACAGAGAGGTGGAACAGAGAAGGGGGGACAGAGAGAGGGGGGGACAGAGAGAGATGGGGACAGAGAGACTGGTGGACAGAGAGAGAGGTACAGAGAGACGGTGACAGATATGGCGACAGAGAGAGGGGGACAGAGATAGGGGACAGAGAGAGGGGGACAGAGACGGGGGACAGAGACGTGGAACAGAGAGGAGGGGACAGAGAGAGTGGTGGACAGAGAGAGAGGTACAGAGAGACGGTGACAGATATGGCGACAGAGAGACGGGAACAGAGAGAGGGAGACAGAGAGAGGGGGACAGAGAGAGGCGGGCAGAGGGAGGGGGACAGACCGAGGGAGGACAGAGAGAGGGGGACAGAGGGAGGGGGACAGAGAGGGCGATGGAGAGAGGGGGTCAGAGAGGGGTGGACGGGGGGGAACAAAGAAATGGTGACTGAGAGGGGGCAGAGAGAGGGCTATGCAGAGGGGGGCACAGAGAGAGGGGGTCAGAAAGATGGCGACAGAGAGAGGGGGACAGAATGAGGGGGACAGTGGGAGGGGAGACAGAGAGGGGGGGACAGAGGTTTGGAACAGAGAGAGAGGGTGGACTGAGGGGGGTCCAGAGAGACGGGGATAGAGAGAGGGGGGTCAGAGAGACAGTGATAGAGAGGGGGCACAGAGAGGGCGATAGATTTGGGGGGACAGAGAGCGGGGAACAGAGAGAGGGGGCAGAGAGAGAGGGGGTCAGAGAGAGAGGGGTACAGAGGGAGGGGGTACAGAGAGAAAGGGGGTCAGAAAGAGGGCGACAGAGAGAGGGGGGACAGATAGTGGGGGACAGAGAGAGGGGACAGAGGGACGGGGACAGAGAGAGGGGGACAGAGGGAGGGGGGACAGAGAGACGGGTGACAGAGAGATGGGGGACAGAGAGAGGGGGCAGAGGAAGGGGGACAGAGGGAGGGGGACAGAGTGAGGGGGGACAGAGAGATGGTGACTGGGAGGGGGCAGAGAGAGGTGGACAGAGAGGGGGGACAGAGAGAGGGGCTACAGAGAGAGGGGGACAGAGAGAGGGGGACAGAGAGGGGGGACAGAGAGAGAGGGGTCAGAAAGAAGGTGACAGAGAGAGGGGGACAGAAGGAGGGGGACAGAGGGAGGGGGGCAGAGAGAGGGGGACAGAGTGAGCGGGGACAGACTGGGCGGGACAGAGAGAGGGGGACCGAGAGGGGGGACAGAGAGGGGTTGAAAGAGAGGGGGGGGGCACAGAGAGATGGGGACAGAGAGAGGGGTGGACAGAGAGATAGGTACAGAGAGACGGTGACAGATATGGCGACAGAGAGAGGGGGACAGAGAGAGGGGGACAGAGAGAGGGAGACAGAGAGTGGGGGAACAGAGAGGGGGGGGACAGAGAGGGGGACACAGAGAGGGGGGACAGAGAGAGGGGGACAGAGTGAGCGGGGACAGACAGGGTGAACAGAGAGGGGGGACAGAGCGGGGTTGATAGAGAGGTGGGGACAGAGAGAGATGGGGACAGAGCGAGGGGTGGACAGAGAGAGAGGTACAGAGAGACAGTGACAGATATGGTGACAGAGAGAGAGGGGGACAGAGAGAAGGGGACAGAGAGAGGGAGACAGAGAGAGGGGTGGACAGAGAGAGAGGTACAGAGAGAGGGTGACAGATATGGCGACAGAGAGAGGGGGACAGAGAGAGGGGGACAGAGAGAGGGGGAACAGAGAGAGGGGAAAGAGAGAGGGGGACAGTGGGGGTGACAGAGAGATGGTGACTGGGAGGGGGCAGAGAGAGGGGTGGACAGAGAGAGAGGTACAGAGAGAGGGTGACAGATATGGCGACAGAGAGAGGGGGACAGAGAGAGGGGGACAGAGAGAGGGGGACAGAGAGAGGGGGAACAGAGAGAGGGGACAGAAAGAGGGGGACAGATAGAGGGGGACAGACCGAGGGAGGACAGAGAGAGGGGGTCAGAGGGAGGGGGACAGACCGAGGGAGGACAGAGAGACGGTGACAGAGGGAGGGGGCAGATGGAGGGGGGACAAAGAGAGGGGGACAGAGGGTGGGGGACAGAGGGAGGGGGACAGAGAGTTGGTGACTAGGAGGGGGCAGAGAGAGGGGGAAACAGAGGGGGCACAGAGAGAGAGGGGGTCAGAAAGAAGGCGACAGTGAGAGGGGGACAGAATGAGGGGGACAGTGGGAGGGGGGACAGAGAGAGGGGGACAGAGTGAGCGGGGACAGAGAGGGGGGACAGAGAGAGGGGGACAGAGACGGGGGACAGAGAGGGGGGGACAGAGGGGGGGACAGAGAGGGGGGACAGAGAGAGGGGGACAGAGACGGGGGACAGAGGGTGGGGACAGAGGGGGGGACAGAGAGGGGGGACAGAGAGAGGGGGACAGAATGAGGGGGACAGTGGGAGGGGAGACAGAGAGCGGGGGGACAGAGGTTTGGAACAGAGAGAGAGGTACAGAGAGACGGAGACAGATATGGCGACAGAGAGAGGGGGAACAGCATGAGGGGGACAGTGGGAGGGTGGACAGAGAGAGGGAGACAGAGAGGGGGGACAGAGAGAGGGGCTACAGAGAGAGGGGGGACAGAGAGGGGGACGGGGGGGCAGAGAGAGAGGGGGTCAGAAAGAAGGCGACAGAGAGAGGGGGACAGAAGGAGGGGGACAGAGGGAGGTGGACAGAGAGAGGGGAACAGAGAGGGGGGACAGAGAGATGGTGACTAGGAGGGAGCAGAGAGAGGGCGACACAGAGGGGGGCACAGAGAGAGAGGGGGTCAGAAATAAGGCGACAGAGAGAGGGGGACAGAATGAGGGGGACAGTGGGAGGGGGACAGAGAGAGGGGGACAGAGTGAGCGGGGACAGAGAGGGGGGACAGAGAAAGGGGGACAGAGACAGGGGGACAGAGAGAGAGGTACAGAGAGACGGTGACAGATATGGCGACAGAGAGAGGGGGACAGAGAGAGGGGGACAGAGAGAGAGGGGGAACAGAGAGAGGGGAAAGATAGAGGGGGACAGAGGGGGTGACAGAGAGATGGTGACTGGGAGGGGGCAGAGAGAGGGGTGGACAGAGAGAGAGGTACAGAGAGAGGGTGACAGATATGGCGACAGAGAGAGGGGGACAGAGAGAGGGGGACAGAGAGAGGGGGACAGAGAGAGGGGGAACAGAGAGAGGGGGGACAGAGAGAGGGGGACATAGAGGTGGGGACAGAGGGAGGGGGACAGAGGGAGGGTGGACAGAGAGATGGTGACTGGGAGGGGGCAGAGAGAGATGGGGACAGTGAGACGGGTGGACAGAGAGTGGGGGACAGAGAGGGGGGGACAGAGAGAGAGGGGCTACAGAGAGGGGGGCAGAGAGGGGGGACAGAGGGAGGGGGACAGAGGGAGGGTGGACAGAGAGATGCTGACTGGGAGGGGGCAGAGAGAAGTGGACAGAGACGGGGAGACAGAGAGAGAGGGGGTCAGAAAGAGGGCGACAGAGTGAGGGGGGACAGAGAGAGGGGGACAGAGGGAGGGGGGCTGAGAGAGGTGGACAGAGTGAGTAGGTTAAGAGAGGTGGTGACTGGGAGGGGGCAGAGAGAGGGAGACAGAGAGGGGGGACAGAGAGAGGGGCTACAGAGAGAGGGGGGACAGAGAGGGGGACGGGGGGGCAGAGAGAGAGGGTGTCAGAAAGAATGCGACAGAGAGAGGGGGACAGAAGGAGGGGGACAGTGGGAGGGGGACAGAGAGAGGGGGACAGAGTGAGCGGGGACAGAGAGGGGGGACAGAGACGGGGGACAGAGAGGTGGAACAGAGAAGGGGGGACAGAGAGAGGGGGGGACAGAGAGAGATGGGGACAGAGAGACTGGTGGACAGAGAGAGAGGTACAGAGAGACGGTGACAGATATGGCGACAGAGAGAGGGGGACAGAGATAGGGGACAGAGAGAGGGGGACAGAGACGGGGGACAGAGACGTGGAACAGAGAGGAGGGGACAGAGAGAGTGGTGGACAGAGAGAGAGGTACAGAGAGACGGTGACAGATATGGCGACAGAGAGACGGGAACAGAGAGAGGGAGACAGAGAGAGGGGGACAGAGAGAGGCGGGCAGAGGGAGGGGGACAGACCGAGGGAGGACAGAGAGAGGGGGACAGAGGGAGGGGGACAGAGAGGGCGATGGAGAGAGGGGGTCAGAGAGGGGTGGACGGGGGGGAACAAAGAAATGGTGACTGAGAGGGGGCAGAGAGAGGGCTATGCAGAGGGGGGCACAGAGAGAGGGGGTCAGAAAGATGGCGACAGAGAGAGGGGGACAGAATGAGGGGGACAGTGGGAGGGGAGACAGAGAGGGGGGGACAGAGGTTTGGAACAGAGAGAGAGGGTGGACTGAGGGGGGTCCAGAGAGACGGGGATAGAGAGAGGGGGGTCAGAGAGACAGTGATAGAGAGGGGGCACAGAGAGGGCGATAGATTTGGGGGGACAGAGAGCGGGGAACAGAGAGAGGGGGCAGAGAGAGAGGGGGTCAGAGAGAGAGGGGTACAGAGGGAGGGGGTACAGAGAGAAAGGGGGTCAGAAAGAGGGCGACAGAGAGAGGGGGGACAGAGAGTGGGGGACAGAGAGAGGGGACAGAGGGACGGGGACAGAGAGAGGGGGACAGAGGGAGGGGGGACAGAGAGACGGGTGACAGAGAGATGGGGGACAGAGAGAGGGGGCAGAGGGAGGGGGACAGAGGGAGGGGGACAGAGTGAGGGGGGACAGAGAGATGGTGACTGGGAGGGGGCAGAGAGAGGTGGACAGAGAGGGGGGACAGAGAGAGGGGCTACAGAGAGAGGGGGACAGAGAGAGGGGGACAGAGAGGGGGGACAGAGAGAGAGGGGTCAGAAAGAAGGTGACAGAGAGAGGGGGACAGAAGGAGGGGGACAGAGGGAGGGGGGCAGAGAGAGGGGGACAGAGTGAGCGGGGACAGACTGGGCGGGACAGAGAGAGAGGGACCGAGAGGGGGGGACAGAGAGGGGTTGAAAGAGAGGGGGGGGGGCACAGAGAGATGGGGACAGAGAGAGGGGTGGACAGAGAGATAGGTACAGAGAGACGGTGACAGATATGGCGACAGAGAGAGGGGGACAGAGAGAGGGGGACAGAGAGAGGGAGACAGAGAGTGGGGGAACAGAGAGAGGGGGGGACAGAGAGGGGGACACAGAGAGGGGGGACAGAGAGAGGGGGACAGAGTGAGCGGGGACAGACAGGGTGAACAGAGAGGGGGGACAGAGCGGGGTTGATAGAGAGGTGGGGACAGAGAGAGATGGGGACAGAGCGAGGGGTGGACAGAGAGAGAGGTACAGAGAGACAGTGACAGATATGGTGACAGAGAGAGAAGGGGACAGAGAGAAGGGGACAGAGAGAGGGAGACAGAGAGAGGGGTGGACAGAGAGAGAGGTACAGAGAGAGGGTGACAGATATGGCGACAGAGAGAGGGGGACAGAGAGAGGGGGACAGAGAGAGGGGGAACAGAGAGAGGGGAAAGAGAGAGGGGGACAGTGGGGGTGACAGAGAGATGGTGACTGGGAGGGGGCAGAGAGAGGGGTGGACAGAGAGAGAGGTACAGAGAGAGGGTGACAGATATGGCGACAGAGAGAGGGGGACAGAGAGAGGGGGACAGAGAGAGGGGGACAGAGAGAGGGGGAACAGAGAGAGGGGACAGAAAGAGGGGGACAGATAGAGGGGGACAGACCGAGGGAGGACAGAGAGAGGGGGTCAGAGGGAGGGGGACAGACCGAGGGAGGACAGAGAGACGGTGACAGAGGGAGGGGGCAGATGGAGGGGGGACAAAGAGAGGGGGACAGAGGGTGGGGGACAGAGGGAGGGGGACAGAGAGTTGGTGACTAGGAGGGGGCAGAGAGAGGGGGAAACAGAGGGGGCACAGAGAGAGAGGGGGTCAGAAAGAAGGCGACAGTGAGAGGGGGACAGAATGAGGGGGACAGTGGGAGGGGGGACAGTGAGAGGGGGACAGAGTGAGCGGGGACAGAGAGGGGGGACAGAGAGAGGGGGACAGAGACGGGGGACAGAGAGGGGGGGACAGAGGGGGGGACAGAGAGGGGGGACAGAGAGAGGGGGACAGAGACGGGGGACAGAGGGTGGGGACAGAGGGGGGGACAGAGAGGGGGGACAGAGAGAGGGGGACAGAATGAGGGGGACAGTGGGAGGGGAGACAGAGAGCGGGGGGACAGAGGTTTGGAACATAGAGAGAGAGGTACAGAGAGACGGAGACAGATATGGCGACAGAGAGAGGGGGAACAGCATGAGGGGGACAGTGGGAGGGTGGACAGAGAGAGGGAGACAGAGAGGGGGGACAGAGAGAGGGGCTACAGAGAGAGGGGGGACAGAGAGGGGGACGGGGGGGCAGAGAGAGAGGGGGTCAGAAAGAAGGCGACAGAGAGAGGGGGACAGAAGGAGGGGGACAGAGGGAGGTGGACAGAGAGAGGGGAACAGAGAGGGGGGACAGAGAGATGGTGACTAGGAGGGAGCAGAGAGAGGGCGACACAGAGGGGGGCACAGAGAGAGAGGGGGTCAGAAATAAGGCGACAGAGAGAGGGGGACAGAATGAGGGGGACAGTGGGAGGGGGACAGAGAGAGGGGGACAGAGTGAGCGGGGACAGAGAGGGGGGACAGAGAAAGGGGGACAGAGACAGGGGGACAGAGAGAGAGGTACAGAGAGACGGTGACAGATATGGCGACAGAGAGAGGGGGACAGAGAGAGGGGGACAGAGACGGGGGACAGATACGTGGAACAGAGCGGGGGGGACAGAGAGAGTGGTACAGAGAGACGGTGACAGATATGGCGACAGAGAGACGGGAACAGAGAGAGGGGGACAGAGAGAGGCGGGCAGAGGGAGGGGAACAGACCGAGGGAGTACAGAGAGAGGGGGCACAGAGGGAGGGGAACAGACCGAGGGAGTACAGAGAGAGGGGGACAGAGAGAGGGGGACAGAGAGAGGCGGGCAGAGGGATGGGGACAGACCGAGGGAGTACAGAGAGAGGGGGCACAGAGGGAGGGGGACAGACCGAGGGAGGACAGAGAGAGGGGGACAGAGGGAGGGGGACAGACCGAGGGAGGACAGAGAGAGGGGGACAGAGAGGGCGATGGAGAGAGGGGGTCAGAGAGGGGTGGACTGGGGGGAACAAAGAAATGGTGACTGAGAGGGGGCAGAGAGAGGGCTACACAGAGGGGGGCACAGAGAGAGGGGGTCAGAAATTTGGCAACAGAGAGAGGGGGACAGAATGAGGGGGACAGTTGGGGGGAGACAGAGAGGGGGGCACAGAGGTTTGGAACAGAGAGAGGGTGGACTGAGGGGGGGCCAGAGAGACGGGGACAGAGAGAGGGGGGACAGAGAGACAGTGAGAGAGAAGGGGCAGAGACAGGGCGATAGATTTGGGGGGACAGAAAGCGGGGAACAGAGCGAGGGGGCAGAGAGAGAGGGGGTCAGAGAGAGAGAGGGGTACAGAGGGAGAGGGTACAGAGAGAAAGGGGGTCAGAAAGAGGGCGACAGAGAGAGGGGGGACAGAGAGAGGGGGACAGAGAGAGGGGGACAGAGGGACGGGGACAGAGAGAGGGGGACAGAGGGAGGGGGGACAGAGAGACGGGGGACAGAGAGAGGGGGACAGAGAGAGGGGGCAGAGGGAGGGGGACAGAGGGAGGGGGACAGTGTGAGGGGGGACAGAGAGATGGTGACTGGGAGGGGGCAGAGAGAGGTGGACAGAGAGGAGGGACAGAGAGAGGGGCTACAGAGAGAGGGGGACAGAGAGGGGGACAGAGAGAGGGGGACAGAGAGGGGGGACAGAGAGATGGTGACTGGGAGGGGGCAGAGAGAGGTGGACAGAGAGGAGGGACAGAGAGAGGGGCTACAGAGAGAGGGGGACAGAGAGGGGGACAGAGAGAGGGGGACAGAGAGGGGGGACAGAGAGAGAGGGGGTCAGAAAGAAGGTGACAGAGAGAGGGGGAGAGAAGGAGGGGGACAGAGGGAGGGGGCAGAGAGAGGTGGACAGAGTGAGCGGGGACAGACTGGGTGGGACAGAGAGAGGGGGACCGAGAGGGGGGACAGAGAGGGGTTGATAGAGAGGGGGGGACAGAGAGAGATGGGGACAGAGAGAGGGGTGGACAGAGAGAGAGGTCCAGAGAGACGGTGACAGATATGGCGACAGAGAGAGGGGGACAGAGAGAGGGGGACAGAGAGAGGGAGACAGAGAGTGGGGGAACAGAGAGAGGGGGGGACAGAGAGGGGGGCACAGACAGGGGGGACAGAGAGAGGGGGACAGAGTGAGCGGGGACAGACAGGGTGGACAGAGAGGGGGGACAGAGCGGGGTTGATAGAGAGGTGGGGACAGAGAGAGATGGGGACAGAGCGAGGGGTGGACAGAGAGAGAGGTACAGAGAGACAGTGACAGATATGGCGACAGAGAGAGAGGGGGACAGAGAGAGGGGGACAGAGAGAGGGGACAGAGAGAGGGGTGGACAGAGAGAGAGGTACAGAGAGAGGGTGACAGATATGGCGACAGAGAGAGGGGGACAGAGAGAGGGGGACAGAGAGAGGGGGAACAGAGAGAAGGGAAAGAGAGAGGGGGACAGAGGGGGTGACAGAGAGATGGTGACTGGGAGGGGGCAGAGAGAGGGGTGGACAGAGAGAGAGGTACAGAGAGAGGGTGACAGATATGGCGACAGAGAGAGGGGGACAGAGAGAGGGGGACAGCGAGAGGGGGACAGAGAGAGGGGGAACAGAGAGAGGGGACAGAGAAAGGGGGACAGAGAGAGGGGGACAGACTGAGGGAGGACAGAGAGAGGGGGTCAGAGGGAGGGGGACAGACCGAGGGAGGACAGAGAGACGGTGACAGAGGGAGGGGGCAGAGAGAGGGGGACACAGAGGGGGGCACAGAGAGAGAGGGTGTCAGAAAGAAGGCGACAGCGAGAGGGGGACAGAATGAGGGGGACAGTGAGGAGAGGGACAGAGAGAGGGGGGGGACGAGGGGGACAGAGAGAGAGGGGACAAAGAATCTGTGACAGAGAGGGGGCAGAGAGCGGGCGACAGAGAGGGGTGGACGGGGGGGCGAACAGAGAAATGGTGACTGAGAGGGGGCAGAGAGACGAGGACAGAGAGAGGGGGACAGAGAGACGGTGACAGAGGGGGGTAGAGAGAGGGCGATAGAGATGGGGGAACAGAGAGCGGGTAACAGAGCAAGGGGGCAGAGAGAGGGGGTCAGAGAGAGAGAGGGGACAGTGAGAAAGAGGACAGAAGGGGGATGGGGGGGGCCAGAGTGGGGGTGCAGAGAGAGGGGGACAGAGCGGGAGGGAACAGAGGGATAGGGGACAGAGCGATAGTGACAGAGTAGGGGCAGAGAGAGAGCGACAGAGGGGGTGTAGTGAAAGGAGGGACAGAGAGAGGGGGACAGAGAGAGAGGGGGCAGAGAGAGGGGGACAGAGAGAGGGGGACAGAGAGAGGGGGACAGAGAGAGGGGGACAGAGTGGGAGAGAGGGGGCAGAGAGAGAGGGACAGAGAGAGAGGGGGACAGAGACGGGGGACAGAGAGAGAGTGGGACAGAGAGAGGGGGACAGAGAGAGAGGGGGACAGACAGAGGGAGAAAGAGAGGGGGGACAGAGAGAGAGGGGGACAGAGAGAGTGGGAAGAGAGAGAGGGGCCAGAGAGAGGGGGACAGAGAGAGAGAGGGAAAGAGTGGGAGAGAGAGGGGGGGCAGAGAGAGAGGGACAGAGAGAGGGGGACAGAGAGAGAGGGGGACAGAGAGAGGGGGACATAGAGAGAGGGGGACAGAGACGGGGGACAGAGAGAGAGTGGGACAGACAGAGGGGGACAGAGAGAGAGGGGGACAGAGAAAGGGGGAAAGAGAGGGGGGACAGAGAGAGAGGGGGACAGAGAGAGTGGGAAGAGAGAGAGGGGGACAGAGAGAGAGGGGGACAGAGAGAGTGGGAAGAGAGAGAGGGGGACAGGGAGAGGGGGGAACAGAGAGAGGGGGACAGAGAGAGGGGTTACAGAGAGAGGGGGACAGAGGGAGGGGGGAACAGAGAGATGGTGACTGGGAGGGGGCAGATAGAGGGAGACAGAGAGGGGGGACAGAGAGAGGGGGACAGAGAGAGGGGGACAGAGAGAGGGGGGGACAGAGAGAGGGGGGCAGAGGGAGGGGGACAGACCGAGGGAGTACAGAGAGAGGGGGACAGAGGGAGGGGGACAGACCGAGGGAGGACAGAGAGAGGGGGACAGAGAGGGCGATGGAGAGAGGGGGACAGAGAGGGGTGGACGGGGGGGAACAAAGAAATGGTGACTGAGAGGGGGCAGAGAGAGGGCTACAGAGAGGGGGGACAGAGAGGGGGAGACAGAGAGGGGGGACAGAGAGAGGGGGACAGAGAGAGGGGACAGAGAGCGGGCGACAGAGAGGGGTGGACGTGGGGGGAACAGCGAGATGGTGACTGAGAGGGGGCAGAGAGAGGGCTACAGAGAGGGGGGGACAGAGGTTTGGAACAGAGAGAGGGTGGACTGAGGGGGGGGGCAGAGAGACGGGGACAGAGAGAGGGGGGACAGAGAGAGGGGGGACAGAGAGGGGGCAGAGAGAGGGCGATAGATTTGGGGGGACAGAGAGCGGGGAACAGAGCGAGGGGGCAGAGAGAGAGGGGGTCAGAGAGAGGGGGGGACAGAGAGAGAGGGGGTCAGAAAGAGGGCGACAGAGAGAGGGGGACAGAGAGAGGGGGACAGAGAGGGGGGGACAGAGAGAGGGGGACAGAGTGAGGGGGGACAGAGAGATGGGGTCAGAGAGAGGGGGACAGAGTGAGGGGGGACAGAGAGATGGTGACTGGGAGTGGGCAGAGAGAGGGAGAGAGATAGGGGGACAGAGAGAGGGGGACAGAGAGAGGGGGACAGAGAGAGGGGGACAGAGGGAGGGGGGACAGAGATGGTGACTGGGAGGGGGCAGAGAGAGGGAGACAGAGAGGGGGGACAGAGAGAGGGGATACAGAGAGAGGGGGGACAGAGAGGGGGACAGAGAGAGGGGGACAGAGAGAGGGGGACAGAGAGAGGGGGGGTCAGAAAGAAGGTGACAGAGAGAGGGGGACAGAAGGAGGGGGACAGAGGGAGGGGGGACAGAGAGAGGGGGACAGAGTGAGCGGGGACAGACAGGGTGGGCAGAGAGAGGGGGACCGAGAGGGGGGACAGAGAGGGGGGACAGAGAGAGATGGGGAAAGAGAGAGGGGTTGACAGAGAGAGAGGTACAGAGAGACGGTGACAGATATGGCGACAGAGAGAGGGGGACAGAGAGAGGGGGACAGAGAGAGGGGGACAGAGAGAGGGGGAACAGAGTGAGAGGGGTACAGAGAGGGGGCACAGAGGGGGGACAGAGAGAGGGGGACAGAGTGATCGGGGACAGACAGGCTGGACAGAGAGAGGGGTACAGAGAGGTGGGACAGAGAGGGGTTGATAGAGAGGGGGGGACAGAGAGAGATGGGGACAGAGAGAGGGGGACAGAGAGAGGGGGACATAGAGGGGGGGACAGAGAGAGAGGTACAGAGAGACGGTGACATATATGGCGACAGAGAGAGGGGGACAGAGAGAGGGGGACAGAGAGAGGCGGGCAGAGGGAGGGGGACAGACCGAGGGAGTACAGAGAGAGGGGGACAGAGGGAGGGGGACAGACCGAGGGAGGACCGAGAGAGGGGGACAGAGAGGGCAATGGAGAGAGGGGGGCAGAGAGGGGTGGACGGGGGGGAACAAAGAAATGGTGACTGAGAGGGGGCAGAGAGAGGGCTACAGAGAGGGGGGGACAGAGAGGGGGAGACAGAGAGGGGGGACAGAGAGAGGGGGACAGAGAGAGGGGGACAAAGAGAGGGCGACAAAGAGGGGTGGACGTGGTGGGAACAGCGAGATGGTGACTGAGAGGGGGCAGAGAGAGGGCTACAGAGAGGGGGGAACAGAGGTTTGGAACAGAGAGAGGGTGGACTGAGGGGGGGGGGTCAGAGAGACGGGGACAGAGAGAGGGGGGATAGAGAGACAGTGACAGAGAGGGAGCAGAGAGAGGGCGATAGATTTGGGGTGAGAGAGAGCGGGGAACAGAGCGAGGGGGCAGAGAGAGAGGGGGTCAGAGAGAGAGGGGAACAGAGAGAGAGGGGGACAGAGAGAGAGGGGGAACAAAGAGAGAGGTGGACAGAGGGGGGGACAGAGAGAGATGGGGTCAGAAAGAGGGCGACAGAGAGAGGGGGGGCAGAGAGAGGGGGACAGAGAGAGGGGGACAGAGGGAGGAGGGCAGAGAGAGGGGGGAACAAAGAGAGAGGTGGACTGAGGGAGGAGGGCAGAGAGAGGGGGACAGAGGGAGGGGGACAGAGTGGGTGAGAGGGGGGCAGAGTGGGAGAGAGGGGGGCAGAGAGAGAGAGGGACAGAGAGAGAGGGGGACAGAGACGGGGGACAGAGAGAGAGTGGGACAGAGAGAGGGGGACAGAGAGAAAGGGGGACAGAGACGGGGGACAGAGAGAGAGTGGGACAGAGAGAGGGGGACAGGGAGAGGGGGACAGAGAGAGGGGGAAAGAGAGGGGGGACAGAGAGAGGGGGGGACAGAGAGAGTGGGAAGAGAGAGGGGCCAGAGAGAGGGGGACAGAGAGAGAGGGGGACAGAGAGAGAGGGGGACAGAGAGAGTGGGACAGACAGAGGGAGACAGAGAGAGAGGGGGACAGAGAGAGTGGGAAGAGAGAGAGGGGCCAGAGAGAGGGGGACAGAGAGAGAGGGGGACAGAGAGAGAGGGGGACAGACAGAGGGGGACAGAGAGAGAGGGGGACAGAGAGAGTGGGACAGACAGAGGGAGACAGAGAGAGAGGGGGACAGAGAGAGGTGGAAAGAGAGGGGGGACAGAGAGAGAGGGGGACAGAGAGAGTGGGAAGAGAGAGAGGGGGACAGAGAGAGGGGGGACAGAGAGAGGGGGACAGAGAGAGAGGGGAACAGAGAGAGGGGGCAGAGAGAGAGGGGCCAGAGAGAGAGGGGGACAGAGAGAGAGGGGAACAGAGAGAGGGGGGACAGAGAGAGTGGTTACAGAGAGAGGGGGACAGAGGGAGGGGGGAACAGAGAGACGGTGACAGATATGGCGACAGAGAGAGGGGGACAGAGAGCGGGGAACAGAGCGAGGGGGCAGAGAGAGAGGGTGTCAGAGAGAGAGGGGGACAGAGAGAGAGGGGGACATAGAGAGAGGGGGAACAAAGAGAGAGGTGGACAGAGGGGGGGACAGAGAGAGAGGGGGTCAGAAAGAGGGCGACAGAGAGAGGAGGGACAGTGAGAGGGGGACAGAAAGAGGGGGACAGAGGGAGGAGGGCAGAGAGAGGGGGACAGAGGGAGGGGGACAGAGGGAGGGGGCACAGAGAGAGGGGGAAAAAAAGAAAGAGGTTGACTGAGGGAGGAGGGCAGAGAGAGGGGGACAGAGGGAGGGGGACAGAGTGGGAGAGAGGGGGGCAGAGTGGGAGAGGGGGGGCAGAGAGAGAGGGACAGAGAGAGAGGGGGCAGAGACGGGGGACAGAGAGAGAGTGGGACCGAGAGAGGGGGACAGAGAGAAAGGGGGACAGAGTCAGGGGACAGAGAGAGAGTGGGACAGAGAGAGGGGGACAGAGAGAGGGGGAAAGAGAGGGAGGACTGAGAGAGAGGGGGACAGAGAGAGGGGGACAGAGAGAGAGGGGCCAGAGAGAGAGGGACAGAGAGAGAGGGGGACAGAGAGAGAGGGGGACAGAGAGAGGGGGACAGAGAGAGAGGGAGACAGAGAGAGAGGGATAGACAGAGGGGGACAGAGAGAGAGGGGGACAGAGAGAGGGGGAAAGAGAGGGGGGACAGAGAGAGAGGGGGACAGAGAGATTGGGAAGAGAGAGAGGGGGACAGAGAGAGGGGGGACAGAGAGAGGGGGACAGAGAGAGAGGGGAACAGAGAGAGGGGTTACAGAGAGAGGGGGACAGAGGGAGGGGGGAACAGAGAGATGGTGACTGGGAGGGGGCAGATAGAGGGAGACAGAGAGGGGGACAGAGAGAGGGGGACAGAGAGGGAGCAGAGAGAGGGCGATAGATTTGGGGGGACAGAGCGCGGGGAACAGAGCGAGGGGGCAGAGAGAGAGGGGGACAGAGAGAGGGGGGCAGAGGGAGGGGAACAGACCGAGGGAGTACAGAGAGAGGGGGACAGAGGGAGGGGGACAGACCGAGGGAGGACAGAGAGAGGGGGACAGAGAGGGCGATGGAGAGAGGGGGACAGAGAGGGGTGGACGGGGGGGAACAAAGAAATGGTGACTGAGAGGGGGCAGAGGGAGGGCTACAGAGAGGGGGGGACAGAGAGGGGGAGACAGAGAGGGGGGACAGAGAGAGGGGGACAGAGAGAGGGGGACAGAGAGCGGGCGACAGAGAGGGGTGGACGTGGGAGGAACAGCGAGATGATGACTAAGAGGGGGCAGAGAGAGGGCTACAGAGAGGGGGGAACAGAGGTTTGGAACAGAGAGAGGGTGGACTGGGGGGGGCAGAGAGACGGGAACAGAGAGAGGGGGGACAGAGAGACAGTGACAGAGAGGGAGCAGAGAGAGGGCGATAGATTTGGGGGGACAGAGAGCGGGGAACAGAGCGAGGGGGCAGAGAGAGGGGGGTCAGAGAGAGGGGGGGACAGAGAGAGAGGTGGTCAGAAAGAGGGCGACAGAGAGAGGGGGACAGAGAGAGGGGGACAGAGAGAGGGGGACAGAGAGAGGGGGAACAGAGGGAGGAGGGCAGAGAGAGGGGGACAGAGGGAGGGGGACAGAGGGAGGGGGGACAGAGGGAGGGGGACAGACAGAGGGGGACAGAGAGAGGGGCTACAGAGAGATGGAGGACAGAGAGAGGGGGACAGAGAGTGGGGGACAGAGGGAGGGGGACAGAGGGAGGGGGGACAGAGAGAGGGGGGACAGAGAGAGGGGGACCGAGGGAGGGGGACAGACAGAGGGGGACAGAGAGAGGGGCTACAGAGAGATGGAGGACAGAGAGAGGGGGACAGAGAGTGGGGGACAGAGGGAGGGGGACAGAGTGAGGGGGGACAGAGAGATGGTGACTGGGAGTGGGCAGAGAGAGGGAGACAGAGAGGGGGACAGAGAGAGGGGGACAGAGAGAGGGGGACAGAGGGAGGGGGACAGAGATGGTGACTGGGAGGGGGCAGAGAGAGGGAGACAGAGAGGGGGACAGAGAGAGGGGATACAGAGAGAGGGGATACAGAGAGAGGGGGGACAGAGAGGGGGACAGAGAGAGGGGGACAGAGAGAGAGGGGGTCAGAAAGAAGGTGACAGAGAGAGGGGGACAGAAGGAGGGGGACAGAGGGAGGGGGGACAGAGAGAGGGGGACAGAGTGAGCGGGGACAGACAGGGTGGGCAGAGAGAGGTGGATAGAGAGGGGGGACAGAGAGGGGTTGATAGAGAGGGGGGGACAGAGAGAGATGGGGACAGAGAGAGGGGGACAGAGAGAGGGCGACAGAGAGGGGGGGACGGGCGGGGGGGGACAGAGAGAGGGGGGACAGAGAGAGGGGGACAGAGAGAGAGGTACAGAGAGACGGTGACAGATATGGCGACAGAGAGAGGGGGACAGAGAGAGGGGGACAGAGACGGGGGACAGAGACGTGGAACAGAGAGGGGGGGACAGAGAGAGTGGTACAGAGAGACGGTGACAGATATGGCGACAGAGAGACGGGAACAGAGAGAGGGGGACAGAGAGAGGCGGGCAGAGGGAGGGGAACAGACCGAGGGAGTACAGAGAGAGGGGGCACAGAGGGAGGGGAACAGACCGAGGGAGTACAGAGAGAGGGGGACAGAGAGAGGGGGACAGAGAGAGGCGGGCAGAGGGATGGGGACAGACCGAGGGAGTACAGAGAGAGGGGGCACAGAGGGAGGGGGACAGACCGAGGGAGGACAGAGAGAGGGGGACAGAGGGAGGGGGACAGACCGAGGGAGGACAGAGAGAGGGGGACAGAGAGGGCGATGGAGAGAGGGGGTCAGAGAGGGGTGGACTGGGGGGAACAAAGAAATGGTGACTGAGAGGGGGCAGAGAGAGGGCTACACAGAGGGGGGCACAGAGAGAGGGGGTCAGAAATTTGGCAACAGAGAGAGGGGGACAGAATGAGGGGGACAGTGGGGGGGAGACAGAGAGGGGGGCACAGAGGTTTGGAACAGAGAGAGGGTGGACTGAGGGGGGGCCAGAGAGACGGGGACAGAGAGAGGGGGGACAGAGAGACAGTGAGAGAGAAGGGGCAGAGAGAGGGCGATAGATTTGGGGGGACAGAAAGCGGGGAACAGAGCGAGGGGGCAGAGAGAGAGGGGGTCAGAGAGAGAGAGGGGTACAGAGGGAGAGGGTACAGAGAGAAAGGGGGTCAGAAAGAGGGCGACAGAGAGAGGGGGGACAGAGAGAGGGGGACAGAGAGAGGGGGACAGAGGGACGGGGACAGAGAGAGGGGGACAGAGGGAGGGGGGACAGAGAGACGGGGGACAGAGAGAGGGGGACAGAGAGAGGGGGCAGAGGGAGGGGGACAGAGGGAGGGGGACAGTGTGAGGGGGGACAGAGAGATGGTGACTGGGAGGGGGCAGAGAGAGGTGGACAGAGAGGAGGGACAGAGAGAGGGGCTACAGAGAGAGGGGGACAGAGAGGGGGACAGAGAGAGGGGGACAGAGAGGGGGGACAGAGAGAGAGGGGGTCAGAAAGAAGGTGACAGAGAGAGGGGGAGAGAAGGAGGGGGACAGAAGAAGGGGGGCAGAGAGAGGTGGACAGAGTGAGCGGGGACAGACTGGGTGGGACAGAGAGAGGGGGACCGAGAGGGGGGACAGAGAGGGGTTGATAGAGAGGTGGGGACAGAGAGAGATGGGGACAGAGAGAGGGGTGGACAGAGAGAGAGGTCCAGAGAGACGGTGACAGATATGGCGACAGAGAGAGGGGGACAGAGAGAGGGGGACAGAGAGAGGGAGACAGAGAGTGGGGGAACAGAGAGAGGGGGGGACAGAGAGGGGGGCACAGACAGGGGGGACAGAGAGAGGGGGACAGAGTGAGCGGGGACAGACAGGGTGGACAGAGAGGGGGGACAGAGCGGGGTTGATAGAGAGGTGGGGACAGAGAGAGATGGGGACAGAGCGAGGGGTGGACAGAGAGAGAGGTACAGAGAGACAGTGACAGATATGGCGACAGAGAGAGAGGGGGACAGAGAGAGGGGGACAGAGAGAGGGGACAGAGAGAGGGGTAGACAGAGAGAGAGGTACAGAGAGAGGGTGACAGATATGGCGACAGAGAGAGGGGGACAGAGAGAGGGGGACAGAGAGAGGGGGAACAGAGAGAAGGGAAAGAGAGAGGGGGACAGAGGGGGTGACAGAGAGATGGTGACTGGGAGGGGGCAGAGAGAGGGGTGGACAGAGAGAGAGGTACAGAGAGAGGGTGACAGATATGGCGACAGAGAGAGGGGGACAGAGAGAGGGGGACAGCGAGAGGGGGACAGAGAGAGGGGGAACAGAGAGAGGGGACAGAGAGAGGGGGACAGAGAGAGGGGGACAGACTGAGGGAGGACAGAGAGAGGGGGTCAGAGGGAGGGGGACAGACCGAGGGAGGACAGAGAGACGGTGACAGAGGGAGGGGGCAGAGAGAGGGGGACACAGAGGGGGGCACAGAGAGAGAGGGTGTCAGAAAGAAGGCGACAGCGAGAGGGGGACAGAATGAGGGGGACAGTGGGAGGGGGGACAGAGAGAGGGGGACAGTGTGAGCGGGGACAGAGAGGGGTGACAGAGAGAGGGGGACATAGAGGGGGGACAGAGAGGGGGGGACAGAGGGGGGCAGAGAGGGGGGACAGAGAGAGGGGGAACAGAATGAGGAGGACAGTGGGAGGGGGAACAGAGAGGGGGGACAGAGAGGGGTGACAGAGAGAGAGGTACAGAGAGACGGAGACAGATATGGCGACAGAGAGGGGGGAACAGAATGAGGGGGACAGTGGGAGGGGGGACAGAGAGAGGGGGACAGAGAGAGGGGCTACAGAGAGGGGGGGGCAGAGAGGGGAGGACAGAGAGAGGGGGGACAGAGGGAGGGGGGAACAGAGAAATGGTGACTGGGAGGGGGCAGAGAGAGGGAGACAGAGAGGGGGGACAGAGAGAGGGGGACAGAGAGAGGGGGACAGAGGGAGGGGGACAGACCGAGGGAGGACAGCGAGACGGTGACAGAGAGGGCGACGGAGAGAGGGGGACAGGGAGGGGGGGCAGAGAGCGGGCGACAGAGAGGGTTGGACGTGGGGGGAACAGCGAGATGGTGACTGAGAGGGGGCAGAGAGAGGGCGATAGATTTGGGGGGACAGAGAGCGGGAAACAGAGCGGGGGCAGAGAGAGAGGGGGACAGAGAGAGAGGGGGACAGAGTGAGAGGGGGTACAGAGAGAGAGGGAGACAGAGAGAGAGGGGGACAGAGAGAGAGGGGGTACAGAGAGAAAGGGGACAGAGAGAGAGGGGGACAGAGAGAGAGGGGGACAGAGAGAGAGGGGGTCAGAGAGAGGTGGTCAGAGAGAGAGGGGGTACAGAGAGAGAGGGGGGACAGAGAGGGGGGGCAGAGGGGGGTACCAGAGAGGGAACAGAGACAGGGGGAGATAGAGAGGGGGCAGAAAGAGGGGGGACAGAGAGAGAGAGAGGGGACAGAGAGAGAGGGGGTCAGAGAGAGAAGGGGCAGAGAGACGGTGACAGAGCAGGGGCAGAGAGAGGCCAACAAAGAGAGGGGACAGTGAGGAGGGGGACAGAGAGAGGGGGGGGACGAGGGGGACAGAGAGAGAAGGGACAAAGAATCTGTGACAGAGAGGGGGCAGAGAGCGGGCGACAGAGAGGGGTGGACGGGGGGGCGAACAGAGAAATGGTGACTGAGAGGGGGCAGAGAGACGAGGACAGAGAGAGGGGGACAGAGAGACGGTGACAGAGGGGGGTAGAGAGAGGGCGATAGAGATGGGGGAACAGAGAGCGGGTAACAGAGCGAGGGGGCAGAGAGAGGGGGTCAGAGAGAGAGAGGGGACAGTGAGAAAGAGGACAGAAGGGGTATGGGGGGGGGGCAGAGTGGGGGGGCAGAGAGAGGGGGACAGAGCGAGAGGGAACAGAGGGATAGGGGACAGAGCGATAGTGACAGAGTAGGGGCAGAGAGAGAGCGACAGAGGGGGTGTAGTGAAAGGAGGGACAGAGAGAGGGGGACAGAGAGAGAGGGGGCAGAGAGAGGGGGACAGAGAGAGGGGGACAGAGAGAGGGGGACAGAGAGAGGGGGACAGAGTGGGAGAGAGGGGGCAGAGAGAGAGGGACAGAGAGAGAGGGGGACAGAGACGGGGGACAGAGAGAGAGTGGGACAGAGAGAGGGGGACAGAGAGAGAGGGGGACAGACAGAGGGGGACAGAGAGAGGGGGAAAGAGAGGGGGGACAGAGAGAGAGGGGGACAGAGAGAGTGGGAAGAGAGAGAGGGGCCAGAGAGAGGGGGACAGAGAGAGAGAGGGACAGAGAGAGGGGGACATAGAGAGAGGGGGACAGAGACGGGGGACAGAGAGAGAGTGGGACAGAGAGAGGGGGACAGAGAGAGAGGGGGACAGACAGAGGGGGAAAGAGAGGGGGGACAGAGAGAGAGGGGGACAGAGAGAGTGGGAAGAGAGAGAGGGGGACAGAGAGAGGGGGGAACAGAGAGAGGGGGACAGAGAGAGGGGTTACAGAGAGAGGGGGACAGAGGGAGGGGGGAACAGAGAGATGGTGACTGGGAGGGGGCAGATAGAGGGAGACAGAGAGGGGGGACAGAGAGAGGGGGACAGAGAGAGGGGGACAGAGAGAGGGGGGCAGAGGGAGGGGGACAGACCGAGGGAGTACAGAGAGAGGGGGACAGAGGGAGGGGGACAGACCGAGGGAGGACAGAGAGAGGGGGACAGAGAGGGCGATGGAAAGAGGGGGACAGAGAGGGGTGGACGGGGGGGAACAAAGAAATGGTGACTGAGAGGGGGCAGAGAGAGGGCTACAGAGAGGGGGGACAGAGAGGGGGAGACAGAGAGGGGGGACAGAGAGAGGGGGACAGAGAGAGGGGACAGAGAGCGGGCGACAGAGAGGGGTGGACGTGGGGGGAACAGCGAGATGGTGACTGAGAGGGGGCAGAGAGAGGGCTACAGAGAGGGGGGAACAGAGGTTTGGAACAGAGAGAGGGTGGACTGAGGGGGGGCAGAGAGACGGGGACAGAGAGAGGGGGGACAGAGAGAGGGGGGACAGAGAGGGGGCAGAGAGAGGGCGATAGATTTGGGGGGACAGAGAGCGGGGAACAGAGCGAGGGGGCAGAGAGAGAGGGGGTCAGAGAGAGGGGGGGAAAGAGAGAGAGGGGGTCAGAAAGAGGGCGACAGAGAGAGGGGGGACAGAGAGAGGGGGACAGAGAGGGGGGGACAGAGAGATGAGAGTAGAGAGAGGGGGACAGAGGGAGGGGGACAGACAGGGTGGGACAGAGAGAGGGGCTACAGAGAGATGGGGGACAGAGAGATGGGGTCAGAGAGAGGGGGACAGAGTGAGGGGGGACAGAGAGATGGTGACTGGGAGTGGGCAGAGAGAGGGAGAGAGATAGGGGGACAGAGAGAGGGGGACAGAGAGAGGGGGACAGAGAGAGGGGGACAGAGGGAGGGGGGACAGAGATGGTGACTGGGAGGGGGCAGAGAGAGGGAGACAGAGAGGGGGGACAGAGAGAGGGGATACAGAGAGAGGGGGGACAGAGAGGGGGACAGAGAGAGGGGGACAGAGAGAGGGGGACAGAGAGAGAGGGGGTCAGAAAGAAGGTGACAGAGAGAGGGGGACAGAAGGAGGGGGACAGAGGGAGGGGTGACAGAGAGAGGGGGACAGAGTGAGCGGGGACAGACAGGGTGGGCAGAGAGAGGGGGACAGAGAGGGGGGACAGAGAGGGGTTGATAGAGAGGGGGGGGACAGAGAGAGATGGGGACAGAGAGAGGGGTGGACAGAGAGAGAGGTACAGAGAGACGGTGACAGATATGGCGACAGAGAGAGGGGGACAGAGAGAGGGGGACAGAGAGAGGGGGACAGAGAGAGGGGGAACAGAGAGAGGGGGACAGAGAGAGGGGGAACAGAGTGAGAGGGGTACAGAGAGGGGGCACAGAGGGGGGGACAGAGAGAGGGGGACAGAGTGATCGGGGACAGACAGGCTGGACAGAGAGAGGGGGACAGAGAGGTGGGACAGAGAGGGGTTGATAGAGAGGGGGGGGACAGAGAGAGATGGGGACAGAGAGAGGGGGACAGAGAGAGGGGGACATAGAGGGGGGGACAGAGAGAGAGGTACAGAGAGACGGTGACATATATGGCGACAGAGAGAGGGGGACAGAGAGAGGGGGACAGAGAGAGGGGGACAGAGAGGGTGGACAGAGAGAGGGGGACAGAGAGAGGCGGGCAGAGGGAGGGGGACAGACCGAGGGAGTACAGAGAGAGGGGGACAGAGGGAGGGGGACAGACCGAGGGAGGACAGAGAGAGGGGGACAGAGAGGGCGATGGAGAGAGGGGGGCAGAGAGGGGTGGACGGGGGGGAACAAAGAAATGGTGACTGAGAGGGGGCAGAGAGAGGGCTACAGAGAGGGGGGGACAGAGAGGGGGAGACAGAGAGGGGGGACAGAGAGAGGGGGACAGAGAGAGGGGGACAGAGAGAGGGCAACAGAGAGGGGTGGACGTGGTGGGAACAGCGAGATGGTGACTGAGAGGGGGCAGAGAGAGGGCTACAGAGAGGGGGGAACAGAGGTTTGGAACAGAGAGAGGGTGGACTGAGGGGGGGGTCAGAGAGACGGGGACAGAGAGAGGGGGGATAGAGAGACAGTGACAGAGAGGGAGCAGAGAGAGGGCGATAGATTTGGGGTGAGAGAGAGCGGGGAACAGAGCGAGGGGGCAGAGAGAGAGGGGGTCAGAGAGAGAGGGGGACAGAGAGAGAGGGGGACAGAGAGAGAGGGGGAACAAAGAGAGAGGTGGACAGAGGGGGGGACAGAGAGAGATGGGGTCAGAAAGAGGGCGACAGAGAGAGGGGGGACAGAGAGAGGGGGACAGAGAGAGGGGGACAGAGGGAGGAGGGCAGAGAGAGGGGGGAACAAAGAGAGAGGTGGACTGAGGGAGGAGGGCAGAGAGAGGGGGACAGAGGGAGGGGGACAGAGTGGGTGAGAGGGGGGCAGAGTGGGAGAGAGGGGGGCAGAGAGAGAGAGGGACAGAGAGAGAGGGGGACAGAGACGGGGGACAGAGAGAGAGTGGGACAGAGAGAGGGGGACAGAGAGAAAGGGGGACAGAGACGGGGGACAGAGAGAGAGTGGGACAGAGAGAGGGGGACAGGGAGAGGGGGACAGAGAGAGGGGGAAAGAGAGGGGGGACAGAGAGAGGGGGGGACAGAGAGATGGGGTCAGAGAGAGGGGGACAGAGTGAGGAGGGACAGAGAGATGGGGACTGGGAGTGGGCAGAGAGAGGGAGAGAGATAGGGGGACAGAGAGAGGGGGACAGAGAGAGGGGGACAGAGAGAGGGGGACAGAGGGAGGGGGGACAGAGATGGTGACTGGGAGGGGACAGAGAGAGGGAGACAGAGAGGGGGGACAGAGAGAGGGGATACAGAGAGAGGGGGGACAGAGAGGGGGACAGAGAGAGGGGGACAGAGAGAGGGGGACAGAGAGAGAGGGGGTCAGAAAGAAGGTGACAGAGAGAGGGGGACAGAAGGAGGGGGACAGAGGGAGGGGGGACAGAGAGAGGGGGACAGAGTGAGCGGGGACAGACAGGGTGGGCAGAGAGAGGGGGACAGAGAGGGGGGACAGAGAGGGGTTGATAGAGAGGGGGCGGACAGAGAGAGATGGGGAAAGAGAGAGGGGTGGACAGAGAGAGAGGTACAGAGAGACGGTGACAGATAGGGCGACAGAGAGAGGGGGACAGAGAGAGGGGGACAGAGAGAGGGGGAACAGAGTGAGAGGGGTACAGAGAGGGGGCACAGAGGGGGGGACAGAGAGAGGGGGACAGAGTGATCGGGGACAGACAGGCTGGACAGAGAGAGGGGGACAGAGAGGTGGGACAGAGAGGGGTTGATAGAGAGGGGGGGGACAGAGAGAGATGGGGACAGAGAGAGGGGGACAGAGAGAGGGGGACATAGAGGGGGGGACAGAGAGAGAGGTACAGAGAGACGGTGACATATATGGCGACAGAGAGAGGGGGACAGAGAGAGGGGGACAGAGAGAGGGCGACAGAGAGGGGGACAGAGAGAGGGGGACAGAGAGAGGCGGGCAGAGGGAGGGGGACAGACCGAGGGAGTACAGAGAGAGGGGGACAGAGGGAGGGGGACAGACCGAGGGAGGACAGAGAGAGGGGGACAGAGAGGGCGATGGAGAGAGGGGGGCAGAGAGGGGTGGACGGGGGGGAACAAAGAAATGGTGACTGAGAGGGGGCAGAGAGAGGGCTACAGAGAGGGGGGGACAGAGAGGGGGAGACAGAGAGGGGGGACAGAGAGAGGGGGACAGAGAGAGGGGGGCAGAGAGAGGGCTACAGAGAGGGGGGAACAGAGGTTTGGAACAGAGAGAGGGTGGACTGAGGGGGGGGTCAGAGAGACGGGGACAGAGAGAGGGGGGATAGAGAGACAGTGACAGAGAGGGAGCAGAGAGAGGGCGATAGATTTGGGGTGAGAGAGAGCGGGGAACAGAGCGAGGGGGCAGAGAGAGAGGGGGTCAGAGAGAGAGGGGGACAGAGAGAGAGGGGGACAGAGAGAGAGGGGGAACAAAGAGAGAGGTGGACAGAGGGGGGGACAGAGAGAGATGGGGTCATAAAGAGGGCGACAGAGAGAGGGGGGACAGAGAGAGGGGGACAGAGAGTGGGGGACAGAGGGAGGAGGGCAGAGAGAGGGGGGAACAAAGAGAGAGGTGGACTGAGGGAGGAGGGCAGAGAGAGGGGGACAGAGGGAGGGGGACAGAGTGGGTGAGAGGGGGGCAGAGTGGGAGAGAGGGGGGCAGAGAGAGAGAGGGACAGAGAGAGAGGGGGACAGAGACGGGGGACAGAGAGAGAGTGGGACAGAGAGAGGGGGACAGAGAGAAAGGGGGACAGAGACGGGGGACAGAGAGAGAGTGGGACAGAGAGAGGGGGACAGGGAGAGGGCGACAGAGAGAGGGGGAAAGAGAGGGGGGACAGAGAGAGGGGGGGTCAGAGAGAGTGGGAAGAGAGAGAGGGGCCAGAGAGAGGGGGACAGAGAGAGAGGGGGACAGAGAGAGAGGGGGACAGAGAGAGGGGGACAGAGAGAGAGGGGGACAGAGAGAGTGGGACAGACAGAGGGAGACAGAGAGAGAGGGGGACAGAGAGAGGTGGAAAGAGAGGGGGGACAGAGAGAGAGGGGGACAGAGAGAGTGGGAAGAGAGAGAGGGGGACAGAGAGAGAGGGGACAGAGAGAGGGGGACAGAGAGAGAGGGGAACAGAGAGAGGGGGGACAGAGAGAGTGGTTACAGAGAGAGGGGGACAGAGGGAGGGGGGAACAGAGAGACGGTGACAGATATGGCGACAGAGAGAGGGGGACAGAGAGCGGGGAACAGAGCGAGGGGGCAGAGAGAGAGGGGGTCAGAGAGAGAGGGGGACAGAGAGAGAGGGGGACATAGAGAGAGGGGGAACAAAGAGAGAGGTGGACAGAGGGGGGGACAGAGAGAGAGGGGGTCAGAAAGAGGGCGACAGAGAGAGGAGGGACAGTGAGAGGGGGACAGAGAGAGGGGGACAGAGGGAGGAGGGCAGAGAGAGGGGGACAGAGGGAGGGGGACAGAGGGAGGGGGGACAGAGAGAGGGGGAAAAAAGAAAGAGGTTGACTGAGGGAGGAGGGCAGAGAGAGGGGGACAGAGGGAGGGGGACAGAGTGGGAGAGAGGGGGGCAGAGTGGGAGAGGGGGGGGCAGAGAGAGAGGGACAGAGAGAGAGGGGGCAGAGACGGGGGACAGAGAGAGAGTGGGACCAAGAGAGGGGGACAGAGAGAAAGGGGGACAGAGTCAGGGGACAGAGAGAGAGTGGGACAGAGAGAGGGGGACAGAGAGAGGGGGAAAGAGAGGGAGGACTGAGAGAGAGGGGGACAGAGAGAGGGGGACAGAGAGAGAGGGGCCAGAGAGAGAGGGACAGAGAGAGAGGGGGACAGAGAGAGAGGGGGACAGAGAGAGGGGGACAGAGAGAGAGGGAGACAGAGAGAGAGGGATAGACAGAGGGGGACAGAGAGAGAGGGGGACAGAGAGAGGGGGAAAGAGAGGGGGGACAGAGAGAGAGGGGGACAGAGAGAGTGGGAAGAGAGAGAGGGGGACAGAGAGAGGGGGGACAGAGAGAGGGGGACAGAGAGAGAGGGGAACAGAGAGAGGGGTTACAGAGAGAGGGGGACAGAGGGAGGGGGGAACAGAGAGATGGTGACTGGGAGGGGGCAGATAGAGGGAGACAGAGAGGGGGACAGAGAGAGGGGGACAGAGAGGGAGCAGAGAGAGGGCGATAGATTTGGGGGGACAGAGCGCGGGGAACAGAGCGAGGGGGCAGAGAGAGAGGGGGACAGAGAGAGGGGGGCAGAGGGAGGGGGACAGACCGAGGGAGTACAGAGAGAGGGGGACAGAGGGAGGGGGACAGACCGAGGGAGGACAGAGAGAGGGGGACAGAGAGGGCGATGGAGAGAGGGGGACAGAGAGGGGTGGACGGGGGGGAACAAAGAAATGGTGACTGAGAGGGGGCAGAGGGAGGGCTACAGAGGGGGGGACAGAGAGGGGGAGACAGAGAGGGGGGACAGAGAGGGGGGACAGAGAGAGGGGGACAGAGAGCGGGCGACAGAGAGGGGTGGACGTGGGAGGAACAGCGAGATGATGACTAAGAGGGGGCAGAGAGAGGGCTACAGAGAGTGGGGAACAGAGGTTTGGAACAGAGAGAGGGTGGACTGGGGGGGGGTAGAGAGACGGGAACAGAGAGAGGGGGGACAGAGAGAGGGGGACAGAGAGAGAGGTACAGAGAGACGGTGACAGATATGGCGACAGAGAGAGGGGGACAGAGAGAGGGGGACAGAGACGGGGGACAGATACGTGGAACAGAGCGGGGGGGACAGAGAGAGTGGTACAGAGAGACGGTGACAGATATGGCGACAGAGAGACGGGAACAGAGAGAGGGGGACAGAGAGAGGCGGGCAGAGGGAGGGGAACAGACCGAGGGAGTACAGAGAGAGGGGGCACAGAGGGAGGGGAACAGACCGAGGGAGTACAGAGAGAGGGGGACAGAGAGAGGGGGACAGAGAGAGGCGGGCAGAGGGATGGGGACAGACCGAGGGAGTACAGAGAGAGGGGGCACAGAGGGAGGGGGACAGACCGAGGGAGGACAGAGAGAGGGGGACAGAGGGAGGGGGACAGACCGAGGGAGGACAGAGAGAGGGGGACAGAGAGGGCGATGGAGAGAGGGGGTCAGAGAGGGGTGGACTGGGGGGAACAAAGAAATGGTGACTGAGAGGGGGCAGAGAGAGGGCTACACAGAGGGGGGCACAGAGAGAGGGGGTCAGAAATTTGGCAACAGAGAGAGGGGGACAGAATGAGGGGGACAGTGGGGGGGAGACAGAGAGGGGGGCACAGAGGTTTGGAACAGAGAGAGGGTGGACTGAGGGGGGGCCAGAGAGACGGGGACAGAGAGAGGGGGGACAGAGAGACAGTGAGAGAGAAGGGGCAGAGAGAGGGCGATAGATTTGGGGGGACAGAAAGCGGGGAACAGAGCGAGGGGGCAGAGAGAGAGGGGGTCAGAGAGAGAGGGGTACAGAGGGAGAGGGTACAGAGAGAAAGGGGGTCAGAAAGAGGGCGACAGAGAGAGGGGGGACAGAGAGAGGGGGACAGAGAGAGGGGGACAGAGGGACGGGGACAGAGAGAGGGGGACAGAGGGAGGGGGGACAGAGAGACGGGGGACAGAGAGAGGGGGACAGAGAGAGGGGGCAGAGGGAGGGGGACAGAGGGAGGGGGACAGTGTGAGGGGGGACAGAGAGATGGTGACTGGGAGGGGGCAGAGAGAGGTGGACAGAGAGGAGGGACAGAGAGAGGGGCTACAGAGAGAGGGGGACAGAGAGGGGGACAGAGAGAGGGGGACAGAGAGGGGGGACAGAGAGAGAGGGGGTCAGAAAGAAGGTGACAGAGAGAGGGGGAGAGAAGGAGGGGGACAGAAGAAGGGGGGCAGAGAGAGGTGGACAGAGTGAGCGGGGACAGACTGGGTGGGACAGAGAGAGGGGGACCGAGAGGGGGGACAGAGAGGGGTTGATAGAGAGGGGGGGGGACAGAGAGAGATGGGGACAGAGAGAGGGGTGGACAGAGAGAGAGGTCCAGAGAGACGGTGACAGATATGGCGACAGAGAGAGGGGGACAGAGAGAGGGGGACAGAGAGAGGGAGACAGAGAGTGGGGGAACAGAGAGAGGGGGGGACAGAGAGGGGGGCACAGACAGGGGGGACAGAGAGAGGGGGACAGAGTGAGCGGGGACAGACAGGGTGGACAGAGAGGGGGGACAGAGCGGGGTTGATAGAGAGGTGGGGACAGAGAGAGATGGGGACAGAGCGAGGGGTGGACAGAGAGAGAGGTACAGAGAGACAGTGACAGATATGGCGACAGAGAGAGAGGGGGACAGAGAGAGGGGGACAGAGAGAGGGGACAGAGAGAGGGGTGGACAGAGAGAGAGGTACAGAGAGAGGGTGACAGATATGGCGACAGAGAGAGGGGGACAGAGAGAGGGGGACAGCGAGAGGGGGACAGAGAGAGGGGGAACAGAGAGAGGGGACAGAGAGAGGGGGACAGAGAGAGGGGGACAGACTGAGGGAGGACAGAGAGAGGTGGGCAGAGGGAGGGGGACAGACCGAGGGAGGACAGAGAGAGGGGGACACAGAGGGGGGCACAGAGAGAGAGGGTGTCAGAAAGAAGGCGACAGCGAGAGGGGGACAGAATGAGGGGGACAGTGGGAGGGGGGACAGAGAGAGGGGGACAGTGTGAGCGGGGACAGAGAGGGGTGACAGAGAGAGGGGGACAGAGAGGGGGGACAGAGAGGGGGGGACAGAGGGGGGCAGAGAGGGGGGACAGAGAGAGGGGGAACAGAATGAGGGGGACAGTGGGAGGGGGAACAGAGAGGGGGGACAGAGAGGGGTGACAGAGAGAGAGGTACAGAGAGACGGAGACAGATATGGCGACAGAGAGGGGGGAACAGAATGAGGGGGACAGTGGGAGGGGGGACAGAGAGAGGGGGGACAGAGAGAGGGGCTACAGAGAGGGGGGAGCAGAGAGGGGAGGACAGAGAGAGGGGGGACAGAGGGAGGGGGGAACAGAGAAATGGTGACTGGGAGGGGGCAGAGAGAGGGAGACAGAGAGAGGGGGACAGAGGGAGGGGGACAGACCGAGGGAGGACAGCGAGACAGTGACAGAGAGGGCGACGGAGAGAGGGGGACAGAGAGGGGGGGCAGAGAGCGGGCGACAGAGAGGGTTGGACGTGGGGGGAACAGCGAGATGGTGACTGAGAGGGGGCAGAGAGAGGGCGATAGATTTGGGGGGACAGAGAGCGGGAAACAGAGCGAGGGGCAGAGAGAGAGGGGGACAGAGAGAGAGGGGGACAGAGTGAGAGGGGGTACAGAGAGAGAGGGGGACAGAGAGAGAGGGGGACAGAGAGAGAGAGGGGGTACAGAGAGAGAGGGGACAGAGAGAGAGGGGGACAGAGAGAGGGGGACAGAGAGAGAGGGGGACGGAGAGAGGGGGACAGAGAGAGAGGGGGTCAGAGAGAGGTGGTCAGAGAGAGAGGGGGTACAGAAAGAGAGGGGGGGCAGAGGGGGGTACCAGAGAGGGAACAGAGACAGGGGGAGATAGAGAGGGGGCAGAAAGAGGGGGACAGAGAGAGAGAGAGGGGACAGAGAGAGAGGGGGGCAGAGAGAGAAGGGGCAGAGAGACGGTGACAGAGCAGGGGCAGAGAGAGGCCAACAAAGAGAGGGGACAGTGAGGGGGGGACAGAGAGAGAGGGGGGACGGGGGGGACAGAGAGAGAGGGGACAAAGAATCTGTGACAGAGAGGGGGCAGAGAGCGGGCGACAGAGAGGGGTGGACGGGGGGGCGAACAGAGAAATGGTGACTGAGAGGGGGCAGAGAGACGAGGACAGAGAGAGGGGGACAGAGAGACGGTGACAGAGGGGAGTAGAGAGAGGGCGATAGAGATGGGGGAACAGAGAGCGGGTAACAGAGCGAGGGGGCAGAGAGAGGGGGTCAGAGAGAGAGAGGGGACAGTGAGAAAGAGGACAGAAGGGGGATGGGGGGGGGCCAGAGTGGGGGGGCAGAGAGAGGGGGACAGAGCGAGAGGGAACAGAGGGATAGGGGACAGAGCGATAGTGACAGAGTAGGGGCAGAGAGAGAGCGACAGAGGGGGTGTAGTGAAAGGAGGGACAGAGAGAGGGGGACAGAGAGAGGGGGGCAGAGAGAGGGGGACAGAGAGAGGGGGACAGAGTGAGGGGGACAGAGAGAGAGGGACAGAGTGGGAGAGAGGGGGCAGAGAGAGAGGGACAGAGAGAGAGGGGGACAGAGACGGGGGACAGAGAGAGAGTGGGACAGAGAGAGGGGGACAGAGAGAGAGGGGGACAGACAGAGGGGGAAAGAGAGGGGGGACAGAGAGAGAGGGGGACAGAGAGAGTGGGAAGAGAGAGAGGGGGACAGGGAGAGGGGGGAACAGAGAGAGGGGGACAGAGAGAGGGGTTACAGAGAGAGGGGGACAGAGGGAGGGGGGAACAGAGAGATGGTGACTGGGAGGGGGCAGATAGAGGGAGACAGAGAGGGGGGACAGAGAGAGGGGGACAGAGAGAGGGGGAAGAGAGAGAGGGGGACAGAGAGAGAGGGAAGAGAGAGAGGGGGACAGAGAGAGAGGGACAGAGAAAGAGGGGGACAGAGAGAGTGGGAAGAGAGAGAGGGGGACAGGGAGAGGGGGGAACAGAGAGAGGGGGACAGAGAGAGGGGTTACAGAGAGAGGGGGACAGAGGGAGGGGGGAACAGAGAGATGGTGACTGGGAGGGGGCAGATAGAGGGAGACAGAGAGGGGGGACAGAGAGAGGGGGACAGAGAGAGGGGGACAGAGAGAGGGGGGCAGAGGGAGGGGGACAGACCGAGGGAGTACAGAGAGAGGGGGACAGAGGGAGGGGGACAGACCGAGGGAGGACAGAGAGAGGGGGACAGAGAGGGCGATGGAGAGAGGGGGACAGAGAGGGGTGGACGGGGGGGAACAAAGAAATGGTGACTGAGAGGGGGCAGAGAGAGGGCTACAGAGAGGGGGGACAGAGAGGGGGAGACAGAGAGGGGGGACAGAGAGAGGGGGACAGAGAGAGGGGACAGAGAGCGGGCGACAGAGAGGGGTGGACGTGGGGGGAACAGCGAGATGGTGACTGAGAGGGGGCAGAGAGAGGGCTACAGAGAGGGGGGGACAGAGGTTTGGAACAGAGAGAGGGTGGACTGAGGGGGGGCAGAGAGACGGGGACAGAGAGAGGGGGGACAGAGAGAGGGGGGACAGAGAGGGGGCAGAGGGAGGGCGATAGATTTGGGGGGACAGAGAGCGGGGAACAGAGCGAGGGGGCAGAGAGAGAGGGGGTCAGAGAGAGGGGGGGACAGAGAGAGAGGGGGTCAGAAAGAGGGCGACAGAGAGAGGGGGGACAGAGAGAGGGCGACAGAGAGGGGGGGACAGAGAGAGGAGAGTAGAGAGAGGGGGACAGAGGGAGGGGGACAGACAGGGTGGGACAGAGAGAGGGGCTACAGAGAGATGGGGGACAGAGAGATGGGGTCAGAGAGAGGGGGACAGAGTGAGGGGGGACAGAGAGATGGTGACTGGGAGTGGGCAGAGAGAGGGAGAGAGATAGGGGGACAGAGAGAGGGGGACAGAGAGAGGGGGACAGAGAGAGGGGGACAGAGGGAGGTGGACAGAGTGAGGGGGGACAGAGAGATGGTGACTGGGAGTGGGCAGAGAGAGGGAGAGAGATAGGGGGACAGAGAGAGGGGGACAGAGAGAGGGGGACAGAGGGAGGGGGGACAGAGATGGTGACTGGGAGGGGGCAGAGAGAGGGAGACAGAGAGGGGGGACAGAGAGAGGGGATACAGAGAGAGGGGGGACAGAGAGGGGGACAGAGAGAGGGGGACAGAGAGAGAGGGGGTCAGAAAGAAGGTGACAGAGAGAGGGGGACAGAAGGAAGGGGACAGAGGGAGGGGGGACAGAGAGAGGGGGACAGAGTGAGCGGGGACAGACAGGGTGGGCAGAGAGAGGGGGACAGAGAGGGGGGACAGAGAGGGGTTGATAGAGAGGGGGGGGACAGAGAGAGATGGGGAAAGAGAGAGGGGTGGACAGAGAGAGAGGTACAGAGAGACGGTGACAGATATGGCGACAGAGAGAGGGGGGCAGAGAGAGGGGGACAGAGAGAGGGGGAACAGAGAGAGGGGGACAGAGAGAGGGGGAACAGAGTGAGAGGGGTACAGAGAGGGGTCACAGAGGGGGGGACAGAGAGAGGGGGACAGAGTGATCGGGGACAGACAGGCTGGACAGAGAGAGGGGAAAGAGAGGTGGGACAGAGAGGGGTTGATAGAGAGGGGGGGACAGAGAGAGATGGGGACAGAGAGAGGGGGACATAGAGGGGGGGACAGAGAGAGAGGTACAGAGAGACGGTGACATATATGGCGACAGAGAGAGGGGGACAGAGAGAGGGGGACAGAGAGAGGGGGACAGAGAGGGTGGACAGAGAGAGGGGGACAGAGAGAGGCGGGCAGAGGGAGGGGGACAGACCGAGGGAGTACAGAGAGAGGGGGACAGAGGGAGGGGGACAGACCGAGGGAGGACAGAGAGAGGGGGACAGAGAGGGCGATGGAGAGAGGGGGGCAGAGAGGGGTGGACGGGGGGGAACAAAGAAATGGTGACTGAGAGGGGGCAGAGAGAGGGCTACAGAGAGGGGGGGACAGAGAGGGGGAGACAGAGAGGGGGAGACAGAGAGGGGGGACAGAGAGAGGGGGACAGAGAGAGGGGGACAGAGAGAGGGCGACAGAGAGGGGTGGACGTGGTGGGAACAGCGAGATGGTGACTGAGAGGGGGCAGAGAGAGGGCTACAGAGAGGGGGGAACAGAGGTTTGGAACAGAGAGAGGGTGGACTGAGGGGGGGGTCAGAGAGACGGGGACAGAGAGAGGGGGGATAGAGAGACAGTGACAGAGAGGGAGCAGAGAGAGGGCGATAGATTTGGGGTGAGAGAGAGCGGGGAACAGAGCGAGGGGGCAGAGAGAGAGGGGGTCAGAGAGAGAGGGGGACAGAGAGAGAGGGGGACAGAGAGAGAGGGGGAACAAAGAGAGAGGTGGACAGAGGGGGGACAGAGAGAGATGGGGTCAGAAAGAGGGCGACAGAGAGAGGGGGGACAGAGAGAGGGGGACAGAGAGAGGGGGACAGAGGGAGCAGGGCAGAGAGAGGGGGGAACAAAGAGCGAGGTGGACTGAGGGAGGAGGGCAGAGAGAGGGGGACAGAGGGAGGGGGACAGAGTGGGTGAGAGGGGGGCAGAGTGGGAGAGAGGGGGGCAGAGAGAGAGAGGGACAGAGAGAGAGGGGGACAGAGACGGGGGACAGAGAGAGAGTGGGACAGAGAGAGGGGGACAGAGAGAAAGGGGGACAGAGACGGGACACAGAGAGAGAGTGGGACAGAGAGAGGGGGACAGGGAGAGGGGGACAGAGAGAGGGGGAAAGAGAGGGGGGACAGAGAGAGGGGGGGACAGAGAGAGTGGGAAGAGAGAGAGGGGCCAGAGAGAGGGGGACAGAGAGAGAGGGGGACAGAGAGAGAGGGGGACAGAGAGAGAGGGGGACAGAGAGAGGTGGAAAGAGAGGGGGGACAGAGAGAGAGGGGGACAGAGAGAGTGGGAAGAGAGAGAGGGGAACAGAGAGAGGGGGGACAGAGAGAGTGGTTACAGAGAGAGGGGGACAGAGGGAGGGGGGAACAGAGAGAGGGTGACAGATATGGCGACAGAGAGAGGGGGACAGAGAGCGGGGAACAGAGCGAGGGGGCAGAGAGAGAGGGGGTCAGAGAGAGAGGGGGACAGAGAGAGAGGGAGTCAGAAAGAGGGCGACAGAGAGAGGAGGGACAGTGAGAGGGGGACAGAGAGAGGGGGACAGAGGGAGGGGGGCAGAGAGAGGGGGACAGAGGGAGGGGGACAGAGGGAGGGGGGACAGAGAGAGGGGGAAAAAAAGAAAGAGGTTGACTGAGGGAGGAGGGCAGAGAGAGGGGGACAGAGGGAGGGGGACAGAGTGGGAGAGAGGGGGGCAGAGTGGGAGAGGGGGGGCAGAGAGAGAGGGACAGAGAGAGAGGGGGCAGAGACGGGGGACAGAGAGAGAGTGGGACAGAGAGAGGGGAACAGAGAGAGAGGGGGACAGAGTCAGGGGACAGAGAGAGAGTGGGACAGAGAGAGAGGGGGACAGAGAGAGGGGGAAAGAGAGGGAGGACTGAGAGAGAGGGGGACAGAGAGAGGGGGACAGAGAGAGAGGGGCCAGAGAGAGAGGGACAGAGAGAGAGGGGGACAGAGAGAGAGGGACAGAGAGAGAGGGGGACAGAGAGAGAGGGAGACAGAGAGAGAGGGATAGACAGAGGGGGACAGAGAGAGAGGGGGACAGAGAGAGGGGGAAAGAGAGGGGGGACAGAGAGAGAGGGGGACAGAGAGAGTGGGAAGAGAGAGAGGGGGACAGAGAGAGAGGGACAGAGAGGGAGGGGGACAGAGAGCGGGGGGACAGAGAGAGGGGGACAGAGAGAGAGGGGAACAGAGAGAGGGGTTACAGAGAGAGGGGGACAGAGGGAGGGGGGAACAGAGAGATGGTGACTGGGAGGGGGCAGATAGAGGGAGACAGAGAGGGGGACAGAGAGAGGGGGACAGAGAGGGAGCAGAGAGAGGGCGATAGATTTGGGGGGCAGAGCGCGGGGAACAGAGCGAGGGGGCAGAGAGAGAGGGGGACAGAGAGAGGGGGGCAGAGGGAGGGGGACAGACCGAGGGAGTACAGAGAGAGGGGGACAGAGGGAGGGGGACAGACCGAGGGAGGACAGAGAGAGGGGGACAGAGAGGGCGATGGAGAGAGGGGGACAGAGAGGGGTGGATGGGGGGGAACAAAGAAATGGTGACTGAGAGGGGGCAGAGGGAGGGCTACAGAGAGGGGGGGACAGAGAGGGGGAGACAGAGAGGGGGGACAGAGAGAGGGGGACAGAGAGAGGGGGACAGAGAGCGGGCGACAGAGAGGGGTGGACGTGGGAGGAACAGCGAGATGATGACTAAGAGGGGGCAGAGAGAGGGCTACAGAGAGGGGGGAACAGAGGTTTGGAACAGAGAGAGGGTGGACTGGGGGGGGGGGGCAGAGAGACGGGAACAGAGAGAGGGGGGACAGAGAGACAGTGACAGAGAGGGAGCAGAGAGAGGGCGATAGATTTGGGGGGACAGAGAGCGGGGAACAGAGCGAGGGGGCAGAGAGAGAGGGGGTCAGAGAGAGGGGGGGACAGAGAGAGAGGTGGTCAGAAAGAGGGCGACAGAGAGAGGGGGACAGAGAGAGGGGGACAGAGAGAGGGGGACAGAGAGAGGGGGAACAGAGGGAGGAGGACAGAGAGAGGGGGACAGAGGGAGGGGGGACAGAGGGAGGGGGACAGACAGAGGGGGACAGAGAGAGGGGGGATAGAGAGACAGTGACAGAGAGGGAGCAGAGAGAGGGCGATAGATTTGGGGTGAGAGAGAGCGGGGAACAGAGCGAGGGGGCAGAGAGAGAGGGGGTCAGAGAGAGAGGTGGACAGAGAGAGAGGGGGACAGAGAGAGAGGGGGAACAAAGAGAGAGGTGGACAGAGGGGGGGACAGAGAGAGATGGGGTCAGAAAGAGGGCGACAGAGAGAGGGGGGACAGAGAGAGGGGGACAGAGAGAGGGGGACAGAGGGAGGAGGGCAGAGAGAGGGGGGAACAAAGAGAGAGGTGGACTGAGGGAGGAGGGCAGAGAGAGGGGGACAGAGGGAGGGGGACAGAGTGGGTGAGAGGGGTCAGAGTGGGAGAGAGGGGGGCAGAGAGAGAGAGGGACAGAGAGAGAGGGGGACAGAGACGGGGGACAGAGAGAGAGTGGGACAGAGAGAGGGGGACAGAGAGAAAGGGGGACAGAGACGGGGGACAGAGAGAGAGTGGGACAGAGAGAGGGGGACAGGGAGAGGGGGACAGAGAGAGGGGGAAAGAGAGGGGGGACAGAGAGAGGGGGGGACAGAGAGAGTGGGAAGAGAGAGAGGGGCCAGAGAGAGGGGGACAGAGAGAGAGGGGGACAGAGAGAGAGGGGGACAGAGAGAGGGGGAAGAGAGAGAGGGGAACAGAGAGAGGGGGGACAGAGAGAGTGGTTACAGAGAGAGGGGGACAGAGGGAGGGGGGAACAGAGAGACGGTGACAGATATGGCGACAGAGAGAGGGGGACAGAGAGCGGGGAACAGAGCGAGGGGGCAGAGAGAGATGGGGTCAGAGAGAGAGGGGGACCGAGAGAGAGGGGGACATAGAGAGAGGGGGAACAAAGAGAGAGGTGGACAGAGGGGGGGACAGAGAGAGAGGGGGTCAGAAAGAGGGCTACAGAGAGAGGAGGGACAGTGAGAGGGGGACAGAGAGAGGGGGACAGAGGGAGGGGGGCAGAGAGAGGGGGACAGAGGGAGGGGGACAGAGGGAGGGGGACAGAGAGAGGGGGAAAAAAAGAAAGAGGTTGACTGAGAGAGGAGGGCAGAGAGAGGGGGACAGAGGGAGGGGGACAGAGTGGGAGAGAGGGGGGCAGAGTGGGAGAGGGGGGGCAGAGAGAGAGGGACAGAGAGAGAGGGGGCAGAGACGGGGGACAGAGAGAGAGTGGGACAGAGAGAGGGGAACAGAGAGAGAGGGGGACAGAGTCAGGGGACAGAGAGAGAGTGGGACAGAGAGAGAGGGGGACAGAGAGAGGGGGAAAGAGAGGGAGGACTGAGAGAGAGGGGGACAGAGAGAGGGGGACAGAGAGAGAGGGGCCAGAGAGAGAGGGACAGAGAGAGAGGGGGACAGAGAGAGAGGGGGACAGAGAGAGGGGGACAGAGAGAGAGGGAGACAGAGAGAGAGGGATAGACAGAGGGGGACAGAGAGAGAGGGGGACAGAGAGAGGGGGAAAGAGAGGGGGGACAGAGAGAGAGGGGGACAGAGAGAGTGGGAAGAGAGAGAGGGGGACAGAGAGAGGGGGGACAGAGAGAGGGGGACAGAGAGAGAGGGGAACAGAGAGAGGGGTTACAGAGAGAGGGGGACAGAGGGAGGGGGGAACAGAGAGATGGTGACTGGGAGGGGGCAGATAGAGGGAGACAGAGAGGGGGACAGAGAGAGGGGGACAGAGAGGGAGCAGAGAGAGAGGGCGATAGATTTGGGGGGACAGAGCGCGGGGAACAGAGCGAGGGGGCAGAGAGAGAGGGGGACAGAGAGAGGGGGGCAGAGGGAGGGGGACAGACCGAGGGAGTACAGAGAGAGGGGGACAGAGGGAGGGGGACAGACCGAGGGAGGACAGAGAGAGGGGGACAGAGAGGGCGATGGAGAGAGGGGGACAGAGAGGGGTGGACGGGGGGGGAACAAAGAAATGGTGACTGAGAGGGGGCAGAGGGAGGGCTACAGAGAGGGGGGGACAGAGAGGGGGAGACAGAGAGGGGGGACAGAGAGAGGGGGACAGAGAGAGGGGGACAGAGAGCGGGCGACAGAGAGGGGTGGACGTGGGAGGAACAGCGAGATGATGACTAAGAGGGGGCAGAGAGAGGGCTACAGAGAGTGGGGAACAGAGGTTTGGAACAGAGAGAGGGTGGACTGGGGGGGGGCAGAGAGACGGGAACAGAGAGAGGGGGGACAGAGGCAGTGACAGAGAGGGAGCAGAGAGAGGGCGATAGATTTGGGGGGACAGAGAGCGGGGAACAGAGCGAGGGGGCAGAGAGAGAGGGGGTCAGAGAGAGGGGGGGACAGAGAGAGAGGTGGTCAGAAAGAGGGCGACAGAGAGAGGGGGACAGAGAGAGGGGGACAGAGAGAGGGGGACAGAGAGAGGGGGAACAGAGGGAGGAGGGCAGAGAGAGGGGGACAGAGGGAGGGGGACAGAGGGAGGGGGGACAGAGGGAGGGGGACAGACAGAGGGGGACAGAGAGAGGGGCGACAGAGAGATGGAGGACAGAGAGAGGGGGACAGAGAGTGGGGGACAGAGGGAGGGGGACAGAGGGAGGGGGGACAGAGAGAGGGGGGACAGAGAGAGGGGGACCGAGGGAGGGGGACAGACAGAGGGGGACAGAGAGAGGGGCTACAGAGAGATGGAGGACAGAGAGAGGGGGACAGAGAGTGGGGGACAGAGGGAGGGGGACAGAGTGAGGGGGGACAGAGAGATGGTGACTGGGAGTGGGCAGAGAGAGGGAGACAGAGAGGGGGACAGAGAGAGGGGGACAGAGAGAGGGGGACAGAGGGAGTGGGGACAGAGATGGTGACTGGGAGGGGGCAGAGAGAGGGAGACAGAGAGGGGGACAGAGAGAGGGGATACAGAGAGAGGGGGGACAGAGAGGGGGACAGAGAGAGGGGGACAGAGAGAGGGGGACAGAGAGAGAGGGGGTCAGAAAGAAGGTGACAGAGAGAGGGGGACAGAAGGAGGGGGACAGAGGGAGGGGGGACAGAGAGAGGGGGACAGAGTGAGCGGGGACAGACAGGGTGGGCAGAGAGAGGTGGATAGAGAGGGGGGACAGAGAGGGGTTGATAGAGAGGGGGGGACAGAGAGAGATGGGGACAGAGAGAGGGGGACAGAGAGAGGGCGACAGAGAGGGGGGGACAGAGAGGGGGAGACAGAGAGGGGGGACAGAGAGAGGGGGACAGAGAGAGGGCGACAGAGAGGGGTGGACGTGGTGGGTACAGCGAGATGGTGACTGAGAGGGGGCAGAGAGAGGGCTACAGAGAGGGGGGAACAGAGGTTTGGAACAGAGAGAGGGTGGACTGAGGGGGGGGTCAGAGAGACGGGGACAGAGAAGGGGGGACAGAGAGACAGTGACAGAGAGGGAGCAGAGAGAGGGCGATAGATTTGGGGTGAGAGAGAGCGGGGAACAGAGCGAGGGGGCAGAGAGAGAGGGGGTCAGAGAGAGAGAGGGACAGAGAGAGAGGGGGACAGAGAGGGGGACAGAGAGAGATGGGGTCAGAAAGAGGGCGACAGAGAGAGGGGGGACAGAGAGAGGGGGACAGAGAGAGGGGGACAGAGGGAGGAGGGCAGAGAGAGGGGGGAACAAAGAGAGAGGTGGACTGAGGGAGGAGGGCAGAGAGAGGGGGACAGAGTGGGTGAGAGGGGGGCAGAGTGGGAGAGAGGGGGGCAGAGAGAGAGAGGGACAGAGAGAGAGGGGGCAGAGACGGGGGACAGAGAGAGAGTGGGACAGAGAGAGGGGGACAGAGAGAAAGGGGGACAGAGACGGGGGACAGAGAGAGAGTGGGACAGAGAGAGGGGGACAGGGAGAGGGGGACAGAGAGAGGGGGAAAGAGAGGGGGGACAGAGAGAGGGGGGGCAGAGAGAGTGGGAAGAGAGAGAGGGGCCAGAGAGAGGGGGACAGAGAGAGAGGGGGACAGAGAGAGAGGGGGACAGAGAGAGGGGGACAGAGAGAGGGGGGGACAGAGAGAGTGGGACAGACAGAGGGGGACAGAGAGAGAGGGGGACAGAGAGAGGTGGAAAGAGAGGGGGGACAGAGAGAGAGGGGGACAGAGAGAGTGGGAAGAGAGAGAGGGGGACAGAGAGAGGGGGGACAGAGAGAGGGGGACAGAGAGAGTGGTTACAGAGAGAGGGGTACAGAGGAAGGGGGGAACAGAGAGACGGTGACAGATATGGCGACAGAGAGAGGGGGACAGAGAGCGGGGAACAGAGCGAGGGGGCAGAGAGAGAGGGGGTCAGAGAGAGAGGGGGACAGAGAGAGAGGGGGACATAGAGAGAGGGGGAACAAAGAGAGAGGTGGACAGAGGGGGGGACAGAGAGAGAGGGGGTCAGAAAGAGGGCGACAGAGAGAGGAGGGACAGTGAGAGGGGGACAGAGAGAGGGGGACAGAGGGAGGAGGGCAGAGAGAGGGGGACAGAGGGAGGGGGACAGAGGGAGGGGGGACAGAGAGAGGGGGAAAAAAAGAAAGAGGTTGACTGAGGGAGGAGGGCAGAGAGAGGGGGACAGAGGGAGGGGGACAGAGTGGGAGAGAGGGGGGCAGAGTGGGAGAGGGGGGGCAGAGAGAGAGGGACAGAGAGAGAGGGGGCAGAGACGGGGGACAGAGAGAGAGTGGGACCGAGAGAGGGGAACAGAGAGAAAGGGGGACAGAGTCAGGGGACAGAGAGAGAGTGGGACAGAGAGAGGGGGACAGAGAGAGGGGGAAAGAGAGGGAGGACAGAGAGAGGGGGGACAGAGAGAGGGGGACAGAGAGAGAGGGCCCAGAGAGAGAGGGACAGAGAGAGGGGGGGACAGAGAGAGAGGGGGACAGAGAGAGGGGGAAAGAGAGGGGGGACAGAGAGAGAGGGGGACAGAGAGAGTGGGAAGAGAGAGAGGGGGACAGAGAGAGGGGGGACAGAGAGAGGGGGACAGAGAGAGAGGGGAACAGAGAGAGGGGTTACAGAGAGAGGGGGACAGAGGGAGGGGGGAACAGAGAGATGGTGACTGGGAGGGGGCAGATAGAGGGAGACAGAGAGGGGGACAGAGAGAGAGGGACAGAGAGGGAGCAGAGAGAGGGCGATAGATTTGGGGGGACAGAGAGCGGGGAACAGAGCGAGGGGGCAGAGAGAGAGGGGGACAGAGAGAGGGGGGCAGAGGGATGGGGACAGACCGAGGGAGTACAGAGAGAGGGGGACAGAGGGAGGGGGACAGACCGAGGGAGGACAGAGAGAGGGGGACAGAGAGGGCGATGGAGAGAGGGGGACAGAGAGGGGTGGACGGGGGGGAACAAAGAAATGGTGACTGAGAGGGGGCAGAGAGAGGGCTACAGAGAGGGGGGACAGAGAGGGGGAGACAGAGAGGGGGGACAGAGAGAGGGGGACAGAGAGAGGGGACAGAGAGCGGGCGACAGAGAGGGGTGGACGTGGGGGGAACAGCGAGATGGTGACTGAGAGGGGGCAGAGAGAGGGCTACAGAGAGGGGGGGACAGAGGTTTGGAACAGAGAGAGGGTGGACTGAGGGGGGACAGAGAGAGGGGGACCGAGGGAGGGGGACAGACAGAGGGGGACAGAGAGAGGGGCTACAGAGAGATGGAGGACAGAGAGAGGGGGACAGAGAGTGGCGGACAGAGGGAGGGGGACAGAGTGAGGTGGGACAGAGAGATGGTGACTGGGAGTGGGCAGAGAGAGGGAGACAGAGAGGGGGACAGAGAGAGGGGGACAGAGAGAGGGGGACAGAGGGCGTGGGGACAGAGATGGTGACTGGGAGGGGGCAGAGAGAGGGAGACAGAGAGGGGTCAGAGAGAGGGGATACAGAGAGAGGGGGGACAGAGAGGGGGACAGAGAGAGGGGGACAGAGAGAGGGGGACAGAGAGAGAGGGGGTCAGAAAGAAGGTGACAGAGAGAGGGGGACAGAAGGAGGGGGACAGAGGGAGGGGGGACAGAGAGAGGGGGACAGAGTGAGCGGGGACAGACAGGGTGGGCAGAGAGAGGTGGACAGAGAGGGGGGACAGAGAGGGGTTGATAGAGAGGGGGGGACAGAGAGAGATGGGGACAGAGAGAGGGGTGGACAGAGAGAGAGGTACAGAGAGACGGTGACAGATATGGCGACAGAGAGAGGGGGACAGAGAGAGGGGGACAGAGAGCGGGGGACACAGAGAGTGGGAACAGAGAGAGGGGGGTACAGAGAGGGGGCACAGAAGGGGGGACAGAGAGAGGGGGACAAAGTGATCGGGGACAGACAGGCTGGACAGAGAGAGGGGTACAGAGAGGTGGGACAGAGAGGGGTTGATAGGGAGGGGGGGCAGGGAGAGATGGGGACAGAGAGAGGGGGACAGAGAGAGAGGTACAGAGAGACGGTGACAGATATGGCGACAGAGAGAGGGGGACAGAGAGAGGGGGACAGAGAGAGGGGGACAGAGAGGGGGGGACAGAGAGAGGGGGACAGAGAGAGGCGGGCAGAGGGAGGGGGACAGACCGAGGGAGTACAGAGAGAGGGGAACAGAGGGAGGGGGACATACCGAGGGAGGACAGAGAGAGGGCGACAGGGAGGGGTGGACGTGGGGGGAACAGCGAGATGGTGACTGAGAGGGGGCAGAGAGAGGGCTACAGAGAGGGGGGAACAGAGGTTTGGAACAGAGAGAGGGTGGACTGAGGGGGGCAGAGAGATGGGGACAGAGAGAGGGGGGACAGAGAGACAGTGACAGAGAGGGGGCAGAGAGAGGGCGATAGATTTGGGGTAAGAGAGAGAGGGGAACAGAGCGAGGGGGCAGAGAGAGAGGCGGTCAGAGAGAGAGGGGGACAGAGAGAGAGGGGGACAGAGAGAGAGGGGGAACAAAGAGAGAGGTGGGCAGAGGGGGGGACAGAGAGAGAGGGGGTCCGAAAGAGGGCGACAGAGAGAGGGGGGACAGAGAGAGGGGGACAGAGAGAGGGGGACAGAGGGAGGAGGGCAGAGAGAGGGGTACAGAGGGAGTGGGACAGAGGGAGGGGGGACAGAGAGAGGGGGGAACAAAGAGAGAGGTGGACTGATGGAGGGAGACAGACAGAGGGGGACAGAGAGAGGGGCTACAGAGAGAGGGGGGACAGAGAGAGGGGGACAGAGAGAGGGGGACAGAGGGAGGGGGACAGAGTGAGGGGGGTCAGAGAGATGGTGACAGGGAGGGGGCAGAGAGAGGGTGACAGAGAGGGGGGACAGAGAGAGGGGGACAGAGGGAGGGGGACAGAGGGAGGGGGGACAGAGATGGTGACTGGGAGGGGGACAGAGAGAGGGAGACAGAGAGGGGGACAGAGAGAGGGGGACAGAGGGAGGGGGACAGAGGGAGGGGAGACAGAGATGGTGACTGGGAGGGGGCAGAGAGAGGAAGACAGAGAGGGGGACAGAGAGAGGGGGACAGAGAGAGGGGGACAGAGAGAGAGGGTGACAATAAGAAGGTGACAGAGAGAGGGGGACAGAAGGAGGGGGACAGAGGGAGGGGGGTCAGAGAGAGGGGGACAGAGTGAGCGGGGACAGACAGGGTGTGCAGAGAGAGGGGGACAGAGAGGGGGGACAGAGAGGGGTTGATAGAGAGGGGGGGACAGATAGAGATGGGGACAGAGAGCGGGGTGGACAGAGAGAGAGGTCCAGAGAGACGGTGACAGATATGGCGACAGAGAGAGGGGGACAGAGAGAGGGGGACAGAGAGAGTGTGAACAGAGAGAGAGGGGTACAGAGAGGGGGCACAGAGGGGGGGACAGAGAGAGGGGGACAGAGTGATCGGGGACAGACAGGCTGGACAGAGAGAGGGGGACAGAGAGGTGGGACAGAGAGGGGTTGATAGAGAGGGGGGGACAGAGAGAGGGGGACAGAGAGAGGGGGTGACAATAAGAAGGTGACAGAGAGAGGGGGACAGAAGGAGGGGGACAGAGGGAGGGGGGTCAGAGAGAGGGGGACAGAGTGAGCGGGGACAGACAGGGTGTGCAGAGAGAGGGGGACAGAGAGGGGGGACAGAGAGGGGTTGATAGAGAGGGGTGGACAGAGAGAGATGGGGACAGAGAGAGGGGTGGACAGAGAGAGAGGTACAGAGAGACGGTGACAGATATGGCGACAGAGAGAGGGGGACAGAGAGAGGGGGACAGAGAGAGGGGGACAGAGAGTGGGGGAACAGAGAGGGGGGACAGAGAGAGGGGGACAGAGAGAGTGGGAACAGAGAGAGAGGGGGACAGAGAGGGGGCACAGAGAGGGGGGACAGAGAGAGGGGGACAGAGTGATCGGGGACAGACAGGCTGGACAGAGAGAGGGGACAGAGAGGGGGGGCAGAGAGGGGTTGATAGAGAGGGGGGGACAGAGAGAGATGGGGACAGTGAGGGGGTCAGAGAGAGGGGATACAGAGAGAGCGGGGACAGAGAGGGGGACAGAGAGAGGGGGACAGAGAGAGGGGGACAGAGAGAGAGGGTGTCAATAAGAAGGTGACAGAGAGAGGGGGACAGAAGGAGGGGGACAGAGGGAGGGGGGCAGAGAGGGGTTGATAGTGAGGGGGGGACAGAGAGAGATGGGGAAAGAGAGAGGGGTGGACAGAGAGAGAGGTACAGAGAGACGGTGACAGATATGGCGACAGAGAGAGGGGGACAGAAAGAGGGGGACAGAGAGAGTGTGAACAGAGAGAGAGGGGTACAGAGAGGGGGCACAGAGGGGGGGACAGAGAGAGGGGGACAGAGTGATCGGGGACAGACAGGCTGGACAGAGAGAGGGGGGACAGAGAGGTGGGACAGACAGGGGTTGATAGAGAGGGGGGTACAGAGAGAGGGGGACAGAGAGAGGGGGACAGAGAGAGGGGGACAGAGAGGGGGGGACAGAGAGAGAGGTACAGAGAGACGGTGACAGATATGGCGACAGAGAGAGGGGGACAGAGAGAGGGGGACAGAGGGAGGGGGACAGAGAGAGGTGGGCAGAGGGAGGGGGACAGACCGAGGGAGTACAGACAGAGGGGAACAGAGGGAGGGGGACAGACCGAGGGAAGACAGAGAGAGGGGGACAGAGAGGGCGATGGAGAGATGGGGGCAGAGAGGGGTGGACGGGGGGGAACAAAGAAATGGTGACAGAGAGGGGGGACAGAGAGAGGGGGACAGAGAGAGGGGGACAGAGAGAGGGCGACAGGGAGGGGTGGACGTGGGGGAACAAAGAAATGGTGACAGAGGGGGAGGGGACAGAGTGAGGGGGACAGAGAGAGGGGGACAGAGGGAGGGGGACAGAGGGAGGGGGGACAGAGATGGTGACTGGGAGGGGTCAGAGAGAGGGAGACAGAGAGGGGGACAGAGAGAGGGGGACAGAGGGATGGGGACAGAGGGAGGGGGGACAGAGATGGTGACTGGGAGGGGGCAGAGAGAGGGAGACAGAGAGGGGGGACAGAGAGAGGGGCTACAGAGAGAGGGGGGACAGAGAGGGGGACAGAGAGAGGGGGAAGAGGGGGGCAGAGAGAGCGGGGTCAGAGAGAGGGGGACAGAGAGAGGGGGACAGAAGGAGGGGGACAGAGGGAGGGGGGACAGAGAGAGGGGGACAGAGTGAGCGGGGACAGACAGGGTGGGACAGAGAGAGGGGGACAGAGAGGGGGGACAGAGAGGGATTGATAGAGAGGGGGGGGACAGAGAGAGATGGGGACAGAGAGAGGGGTGGACAGAGAGAGAGGTACAGAGAGACGGTGACAGATATGGCGACAGAGCGAGGGGGACAGAGAGAGGGGGACAGAGGGGGGGACAGAGAGATGGTGACTGGGAGGGGGCAGAGAGAGGGAGACAGAGAGGGGGGACAGAGAGAGGGGGACAGAGGGAGGGGGGACAGCGAGAGGGGGACAGAGTGATGGTGACTAGGAGGGGGCAGAGAGGGGGGACACGGGGGGGCACAAAGAGAGGGGGGTCAGAAAGAAGGTGACAGCGAGAGGGGGACAGAATGAGGGGGACAGTGGGAGGTGGGACAGCGAGAGGGGGACAGAGTGAGCGGGGACAGAGAGGGGGGACAGAGAGAGGGGGACAGAGACGGGGGACAGAGGGGGGGGGCAGAGAGGGGCGAACAGAGAGAGAGGTACAGAGAGACGGTGACAGATATGGCGACAGAGAGAGGGGGAACAGAGCGAGGGGGGACAGAGAGAGGGGTGACAGAGAGAGAGGTACAGAGAGACGGTGACAGATATGGCGACACAGAGAGGGGGACAGAGAGAGGGGGACAGAGAGAGGGGGAACAGAGAGAGGGGGGCACAGAGAGGGGTTGATAGAGAGGGGGAGACAGAGAGAGATGGGCCAGAGAGAGGGGTGGACAGAGAGAGAGGTACAGAGAGACGGTGACAGATATGGCGACACAGAGAGGGGGACAGAGAGAGGGGGACAGAGATGGTGACTGGGAGGGGGCAGAGAGAGGGAGACAGAGAGGGGGACAGAGAGAGGGGGACAGAGGGAGGGGGACAGAGGGAGGGGGGACAGAGATGGTGACTGGAAGGGGGCAGAGAGAGGGAGACAGAGAGGGGGGACAGAGAGAGGGGCTACAGAGAGAGGGGGGACAGAGAGGGGGACAGAGAGAGGGGGACAGAGAGAGGGGGACAGAGGGAGGCGGACAGAGGGAGGGGGACAGAGTGAGGGGGGACAGAGAGAGAGGTACAGAGAGACGGTGACAGATATGGCGACACAGAGAGGGGGACAGAGAGCGGGGGACAGAGAGAGGGGGACAGAGAGAGGGGGAACAGAGAGAGAGGGGGACAGAGGGGGGCACAGAGAGGGGTTGATAGAGAGGGGCGGACAGAGAGAGATGGGGACAGAGAGAGGGGTGGACAGAGAGAGAGGTACAGAGAGACGGTGACAGATATGACGACACAGAGAGGGGGGCAGAGAGAGGGGGACAGAGAGAGGGGGACAGAGAGAGGGGGACAGAGAGAGGGGGAACAGAGAGAGAGGGGGACAGAGAGGGGGCACAGAGAGGGGGGACAGAGAGAGGGGGACAGAGTGATCGGGGACAGACAGGCTGGACAGAGAGAGGGGACAGAGAGGGGGGCAGAGAGGGGTTGATAGAGGGGGGAGACAGAGAGAGATGGGGACAGAGAGAGGGGTGGACAGAGAGAGAGGTACAGAGAGACGGTGACAGGTATGGCGACAGAGAGAGGGGGACAGAGAGAGGGGGACAGAGAGAGGGGGACGGGGGGGGTGGGGGACAGAGAGAGGGGGGACAGAGAGAGGGGGACAGAGGGAGGGGGACAGACCGAGGGAGGACAGAGAGACGGTGACAGAGAGGGCGACAGTGAGAGGGGGACAGAGAGGGATGGACAGAGGGAGGGGGACAGAGGGCGAGCGGACAGAGAGAGCGGGACAGAGAGAGGGGGACAGATAGACGGGGGACAGAGAGAGGGGGACAGCCTGAGGGGGGCAGAGGGAGGGGGGACAGAGAGAGGGGACAGAGGGTGGGGGACAGAGAGAGGGGGGCAGAGAGATGGTGACTAGGAGGGGGCAGAGAGAGGAGGACACAGAGGGGGGCACAGAGAGAGAGGGGGTCAGAAAGAAGGCGACAGAGAGAGTGGGACAGAATGAGGGGGACAGTCGGAGGGGAGACAGTGAGAGGGGGACAGAGGTTTTGAACAGAGAGAGGGTGGACTGAGCGGGGGCCAGAGAGACGGGGACAGAGAGAGGGGGGACAAAGAGACAGTGACAGAGAGGGGGCAGAGAGAGGGCGATAGATTTGGGGGGACAGAGAGCGGGGAACAGAGCGAGGGGGCAGAGAGAGAGGGGGTCAAAGAGAGAGGGGTACACAGAGAGAGGGGGTACAGAGAGAAAGGGGGTCAGAAAGGAGGGGGGCAGAGAGAGGGGGGACAGAGAGAGGGGGACAGAGAGAGGGGGACAGAGGGAAGGGGACAGAGAGAGGGGGACAGAGGGAGGGGGTACAGAGGGAGGGGGGACAGAGAGAGGGGGGACAGAGAGAGGGGGACAGAGAGAGGGGGCCAGAGGGAGGGGGACAGAGAGAGGGGGCCAGAGGGAGGGGGACAGAGGGAGGGGGACAGAGGGAGGGGGACAGAGAGAGGGGGCACAGAGAGAGGGGACAGAGGGAGGGGGGCAGAGGGAGGGGGACAGAGTGAGGGGGGACAGAGAGATGGTGACTGGGAGGGGGCAGAGAGAGGGAGACAGAGAGGGGGGACAGAGAGAGGGGCTACAGAGAGAGGGGGGACAGAGAGGGGGACAGAGAGAGGGGGGACAGAGACGGTGACAGAGGGGGTTAGAGAGAGGGTGATAGAGATGGGGGAACAGAGAGCGGGTAACAGAGCGAGGGGGCAGAGAGAGGGGGTCAGAGAGAGAGAGGGGACAGTGAGAAAGAGGACAGAAGGGGGATGGGGGGGACCAGAGTGGGGGGACAGAGAGAGGGGGACAGAGCGAGAGGGGACAGAGAGATGGTGACAGAGTAAGGGCAGAGAGAGAGCGACAGAGGGGGTGTAGTGAGAGGAGGGACAGAGAGAGGGGGACAGAGAGAGGGGGAAAGAGGGGGGCAGAGAGAGAGAGGGGGAGACAGAGAGAGGGGGCCAGAGAGAGGGGGACAGAGTGGGAGAGGGGGGGGGCAGAGAGAGAGAGGGACAGAGAGTGGGCAGAGAGAGGGGGGGTCAGAGAGAGGGGGACAGAGAGAGAGAGAAAGAGTGGGAGAGAGAGGGGGAGCAGAGAGAGAGGGACAGAGAGAGAGGGGGACAGAGACGGGGGGCAGAGAGAGAGGGGGTCAGAGAGAGGGGGACAGAGAGAGAGGGGGACAGAGACGGGGGACAGAGAGAGAGTGGGACAGACAGAGGGGGACAGAGAGAGAGGGGGACAGAGAGAGGGGGAAAGAGAGGGGGGACAGAGAGAGAGGGGGACAGAGAGGGGGGAACAGAGAGGGTGGGACAAAGAAAGAGGGGGACGGAGAGCGGGGGGAACAGAGAGAGGGGGACAGAAAGCGGGGGACAGAGAGCGGGGGTGGTAGAGCGCATCAGTGAGAGGGGTCAGAGAGAGAGTGGGACAGAGAGAGGGCAACATAGAGAGGGGGACAGAGAGAGGGGAACAGAGAGTGGGGCACAGAGAGTGGGGGAGAGAGAGGGCTACAGAGAGAGGGGGACAGAGAGGGGAGGACAGAGTGGGGAGAGAATGGGGGAGAGAGTGGGGGAGAGAGGGGGCAGAGAGAGGGGGGACAGAGAGAGGAGGGACAGAGAGATGGCAACACAGAGAGGGGGACAGAGAGGGGAGGACAGAGTGGGGAGAGAATGGGGGAGAGAGTGGGGGAGAGAGGGGGCAGAGAGAGGGGGGACAGAGAGAGGGGGAAAGAGAGAGGGCAACACAGAGAGGGGGACAGAGAGGGGAGGACAGAGTGGGGAAGAGAATGGGGGAGAGAGTGTGGGAGACAGGGGGCAGAGAGAGGGGGCACAGAGAGAGGAGGGACAGAGAGAGGGGACAGAGAGTGGGGAAGATAGAGGGGGACAGAGAGAGGGGGACAGAGAGAGGGGGACAGAGAGAGGGGGTCAGAGAGAGAGAGGGATAGAGAGAGAGGGGGACAGAGAGAGAGGGGACAGAGAGAGGGGGTACAGAGAGATGGAGACAGAAAGAGGGGGACAGAGAGAGGGGGACAGAGAGTGGGGAAGATAGAGGGGGACAGAGAGAGGGGGACAGAGAGAGGGGGGACAGAGAGAGGGGGTCAGAGAGAGAGAGGGACAGAGAGAGAGGGGGACAGAGAGAGAGGGGACAGAGAGAGGGGGTACAGAGAGATGGAGACAGAAAGAGGGGGACAGAGAGAGGGGGACAGAGAGCGGGGGACAGAGAGAGCGGGCAGAGAGAGGGGGTCAGAGAGAGAGAGGGATAGAGAGAGAGGGGGACAGAGAGAGAGGGGACAGAAGGGGGATGGGGGGGGCACCAGAGTGGGGGGGGGGGCAGAGAGAGGGGGACAGAGCGAGAGGGAACAGAGGGAGAGGGGACAGAGAGATTGTGACAGAGTAGGGGCAGAGAGAGGGCGACAGAGGGGGTGTAGTGAGAGGAGGGACAGAGAGAGGGGGACAGAGAGAGAGGGGGCAGAGAGAGGGGGAAGAGGGGGCAGAGAGAGCGGGGTCAGAGAGAGGGGGACAGAGAGAGGGGGACAGAGAGAGGGGGAAGAGGGGGCAGAGAGAGCGGGGTCAGAGAGAGGGGGACAGAGAGAGGGGGACAGAGAGAGGGGGACAGAGAGAGAGGGGGACAGAGAGAGGGGGAAAGAGAGGGGGGGCAGAGAGAGTGGGACAGAGATAGAGGGGGACAGATACGGGGGACAGAGAGAGAGGGGGACAGAGAGAGGGGGACAGAGAGAGGGGGGACAGAGAGAGGGGGACAGAGAGAGAGGGGGACAGAGACGGGGGACAGAGAGAGAGAGGGACAGACAGAGGGGGACAGAAAGAGGGGGAACGGGGGGGACATAGAAAGAGGGGGATGGAGAGCAAGGGGAACAGAGAGAGGGGGACAGAAAGCGGGGGACAGAGAGCGGGGGTGGTAGAGGGCATCAGTGAGAGGGGTCAGAGAGAGAGTTGGACAGAGAGAGGGCAACATAGAGAGGGGGACAGAGACAGGGGAACAAAGAGTGGGGCACAGAGAGTGGGGGAGAGAGAGGGCTACAGAGAGAGGGGGACAGAGAGAGGAGGGACAGAGAGAGGGCAACATAGAGAGGGGGACAGAGACAGGGGAACAAAGAGTGGGGCACAGAGAGTGGGGGAGAGAGAGGGCTACAGAGAGAGGGGGACAGAGAGAGGAGGGACAGAGAGAGGGCAACATAGAGAGGGGGACAGACAGGGGAGGACAGAGTGGGGAGAGAATGGGGAGAGAGTGGGGGAGACAGGGGGCAGAGAGAGGGGGCACAGAGAGAGGAGGGACAGAGAGAGGGGGACAGAGAGAGAGGGGGACAGAGAGGGGACAGGGAGAGGGGGACAGAGAGTGGGGAAGATAGAGGGGGTCAGAGGGAGTGGGGACAGAGAGAGGGGGGACAGAGAGAGGGGGGACAGAGAGATGGGGACAGAGAGAGGGGGACAGAGAGACGGGGACAGAGAGCGGGGAACAGAGAGAGCGGGGACAGAGAGAGGGAGGCAGAGAGATGGGGACAGAGAGAGGGGGGACAGAGAGAGGGGGGACAGAGAGAGGGGGGACAGAGAGAGGGGGACAGAGAGTGGGGGGACAGAGAGAGGGGGACAGAGAGAGGGGGACAGAGAGACGGGGACAGAGAGAGGGGGGACAGAGAGAGGGGGACAGAGAGATGGGGACAGAGAGAGGGGGGACAGAGAGATGGGGACAGAGAGAGGGGGGACAGAGAGAGGGGGACAGAGAGTGGGGGGACAGAGAGATGGGGACAGAGAGAGGGGGGACAGAGAGAGGGGGACAGAGAGAGGGGGACAGAGAGACGGGGACAGAGAGCGGGGAACAGAGAGAGCGGGCACAGAGAGAGGGAGGCAGAGAGAGGGGGGACAGAGAGAGGGGGACAGAGAGTGGGGGGACAGAGAGAGGGGGGAAAGAGAGAGAGGGGGACAGAGAGAGGGGGACAGAGAGATGGAGACAGAGAGAGGGGGACAGAGAGCGGGGAACAGAGAGAGCGGGGACAGAGAGATGGGGACAGAGAGAGGGGGGACAGAGAGATGGGGACAGAGAGAGGGGGGACAGAGAGAGGGGGACAGAGAGTGGGGGGACAGAGAGAGGGGGACAGAGAGAGGGTGAAAGAGAGGGGGGACAGAGAGAGGGGGGACAGAGAGATGGGGACAGAGAGACGGGGACAGAGAGAGGGGGACAGAGAGAGGGGGTCAGAGAGAGGGTGAAAGGGAGAGGGGGTCAGAGAGAGGGTGAAAGAGAGGGGGGGACAGAGAGCGGGGGACAGAGAGCGGGGACAGAGAGAGGGGGACAGAGAGAGGGCGGACAGAGAAATGGTGAATGGGAGGGGGCAGAGAGAGGGGGACAGAGAAGGGAGGACAGAGAAAGAGGGGGTCAGAAAGAGGGCGAAAGAGAGAGCGGGACAGAGAAAGGGGGACAGAGAGAGGGGGTCAGAAAGAGGGCGACAGAGGGATGGGGGACAGAGAGAGGGGGACAGAGTGAGCGGGGACAGAGAGGGGGCACAGAGAGGGGGACAGAGGGAGGGGACAGAGAGAGGGGGAAGAGAGAGGGGGACAGAGAGAGGGTCAGAGAGAGTGTGACAGATGGGGTCGTGCGGTACAGGGGGGGGAGAGGACAGAGCGTGGAGGGACAGAGGGGGGACAGTAAGAGATGGGGACAGAGAGAGCATGGGGACAGAGAGACGGGGACAGAGAGAGAGGGGGGACAGAGAGAGAGGGTGGGACAGAGAGAGGGGTGGATAGAGGGGGTCAGAGAGAGGGAGTCAGAGAGAGGGGGACAGAGAGAGGGGGAGATAGAGGGGGTCATAGGGAGGGGGGACAGAGAGTGGGGGCAGAGAGAGTGGGGGACAGAGTGGGGGAAAGGGAGGGGGAGAGAGAGGGCTACAGAGATAGCGGGACAGACAGAGGGGACAGAGAGAGGGGGACAGAGAGAGATGGGGACAGAGAGGGGGGACAGAGAGAGGGGGACAGAGAGAGGGGGGAACAGAGAGAGGGGGACAGTGAGAGGGGGGACAGAGAGGGGGACAGAGAGAGGGGGACAGAGAGAGGGGGGACAGAGAGAGGGGGGACAGAGAGAGGGGTGACAGAAAGGGGGACAGAGAGAGGGGGGACAGAGAGAGAGGGACAGAGAGACGGTGACAGATATGGCGACAGAGAGAGGGGGACAGAGAGAGGGGGACAGAGAGAGGGGGACAGAGAGAGGGGGAACAGAGAGAGGGGACAGAGAGAGGGGGACAGAGAGAGGGGGGACAGAGAAATGGTGAATGGGAGGGGGCAGAGAGAGGGGGACAGAGAAGGGAGGACAGAGAAAGAGGGGGTCAGAAAGAGGGCGAAAGAGAGAGCGGGACAGAGAAAGGGGGACAGAGAGAGGGGGTCAGAAAGAGGGCGACAGAGGGATGGGGGACAGAGAGAGGGGGACAGAGTGAGCGGGGACAGAGAGGGGGCACAGAGAGGGGGACAGAGGGAGGGGACAGAGAGAGGGGGACAGAGAGAGGGTCAGAGAGAGTGTGACAGATGGGGTCGTGCGGTACAGGGGGGGGAGAGGACAGAGCGTGGAGGGACAGAGGGGGGACAGTAAGAGATGGGGACAGAGAGAGCATGGGGACAGAGAGACGGGGACAGAGAGAGAGGGGGGACAGAGAGAGAGGGTGGGACAGAGAGAGGGGTGGATAGAGGGGGTCAGAGAGAGGGAGTCAGAGAGAGGGGGACAGAGAGAGGGGGAGATAGAGGGGGTCATAGGGAGGGGGGACAGAGAGTGGGGGCAGAGAGAGTGGGGGACAGAGTGGGGGAAAGGGAGGGGGAGAGAGAGGGCTACAGAGATAGCGGGACAGACAGAGGGGACAGAGAGAGGGGGACAGAGAGAGATGGGGACAGAGAGGGGGGACAGAGAGAGGGGGAAAGAGAGAGTGGGCAGAGAGCGAGGGGGACAGAGAGAGGGGGACAGAGAGAGGGGGGAACAGAGAGAGGGGGACAGTGAGAGGGGGGACAGAGAGGGGGACAGAGAGAGGGGGACAGAGAGAGGGGGGACAGAGAGAGGGGGGACAGAGAGAGGGGTGACAGAAAGGGGGACAGAGAGAGGGGGGACAGAGAGAGAGGGACAGAGAGACGGTGACAGATATGGCGACAGAGAGAGGGGGACAGAGAGAGGGGGCCAGAGAGAGGGGGAACAGAGAGAGGGGACAGAGAGAGGGGGACAGAGAGAGGGGGGACAGAGAGAGGGGGGACAGAGAAATGGTGAATGGGAGGGGGCAGAGAGAGGGGGACAGAGAAGGGAGGACAGAGAAAGAGGGGGTCAGAAAGAGGGCGAAAGAGAGAGCGGGACAGAGAAAGGGGGACAGAGAGAGGGGGTCAGAAAGAGGGCGACAGAGGGATGGGGGACAGAGAGAGGGGGACAGAGTGAGCGGGGACAGAGAGGGGGCACAGAGAGGGGGACAGAGGGAGGGGACAGAGAGAGGGGGACAGAGAGAGGGGGAGATAGAGGGGGTCATAGGGAGGGGGGACAGAGAGTGGGGGCAGAGAGAGTGGGGGACAGAGTGGGGGAAAGGGAGGGGAGAGAGAGGGCTACAGAGATAGTGGGACAGACAGAGGGGACAGAGAGAGGGGGACAGAGAGAGATGGGGACAGAGAGAGGGGCAGAAAGAGGGCGACAGAGGGAGGGGGACAGAGAGAGCGGGACAGAGGGAGGGGGAACAGAGAATGGGGGACTGAGAGAGGGGTACAGAGTTGGGGAGAGAGAGTCCGTCAGAGAGAGGGGTACAGTGAGCCGGGGACAGAGACTGGGGGACAGAGAGAGGGGGACAGAGAGAGGGGGAACAGAGAGAGGGGGACAGAGAGAGGGGGACAGAGGGAGGGGGACAGAGAGAGGGGGACACAGCGTGAGGGGGGCAGAGAGAGGGGGACAGAGAGGGGAGGACAGAGAAAGAGGGGGTCAGAAAGCGGGCGAAAGAGAGAGGGGGACAGAGAAAGGGGGACAGAGAGAGGGGGTCAGAAAGAGGGCGACAGAGGGAGGGGGGGCAGAGAGAGGGGGACAGAGTGAGCGGGGACAGAGAGGGGGCACAGAGAGAGGGGGACAGAGAGGGGGGGCAGAGAGAGGGGGACAGAGAGAGAGTGACAGAGAGACGGTGACAGATATGGCGACAGAGAGAGGGGGACAGAGAGATGGGGGAAAATAGAGAGAGAGGCTACAGAGAGATGGGGGACAGAGGGGGTTACAGAGATAGGGGGACAGAGGGAGGGGGACAGAGAGAGGGGGACAGAGATAGGGGGACAGAGTGTGCGAGGACAGAGTGGGGGGACAGAGAGAGGGGGAGATAGAGGGCGTCATAGGGAGGGGGGACAGAGAGTGGGGGCAGAGAGAGTGGGGGACGGAGTGGGGGAAAGGGAGGGGGAGAGAGAGGGCTACAGAGATAGTGGGACAGACATAGGGGACAGAGCGAGGGGGACAGAGAGAGATGGGGACAGAGAGAGGGGCAGAAAGAGGGCAACAGAGGGAGGGGGACAGAGAGAGCGGGACAGAGGGAGGGGGAACAGAGAATGGGGGACTGAGAGAGGGGTACAGTGTTGGGGAGGGAGAGTCCGTCAGAGAGAGGGGTACAGTGAGCCGGGGACAGAGACTGGGGGACAGAGAGAGGGGGATGGACTGAGTGGGGAACGGGGGGGAGGGGTGGACGGAGAGGGAGTGGACAGAGAGAGGAGGGATAGAGAGGGGGAACAGAAAGAGATGCGGACAGAGAGAGCACGGGGACAGAGAGAGAGGGAACAGAGAGAGTGGGACAGACAGACGGGGACACAGAGAGAGGTGACAGAGAGGGGCAGAGAGAGGGCGACAGAGAGAGGGGGACAGAGAGGGGGGGACAGAGAGAGGGGGGACTGAGAGAGGTGACAGAGAGGGCCACAGAGATCGCGACAGAGAGAGGGGACAGCGAGAGGGGGACAGAGAGAGCCGGGTGGGAGAGAGAGGGGGACAGAGAAAGGGGGGACAGAGAGGGGGACAGTGAGAGGGGGGGTCAGAGAGAGAGGGGGACAGAGAGAGAGAGGGACAGAGAGGGGGGGACAGAGGGGGAGGGCAGAGAGAGAGGGGAAAGAGAGAGTGGGCAGAGAGAGGGGGACAGAGAGAGGGGTCACAGAGCGGGGGGACAGAGAGAGGGGGGACAGAGAGGGGGACCGAGAGAGGGGGACAGAGAGAGGGGGGACAGAGTGAGGGGGACAGAGAGAGGGGGGACAGAGAGAGAGGGACAGAGTGACGGTGACAGATATGGCGACAGAGAGAGGGGGACAGAGAGAGGGGGACACAGCGTGAGGGGGTCAGAGTGAGGGGGAACAGAGAAAGGGGGACAGAGGGAGGGGGACAGAGGGAGGGGGGACAGAGGAATGGTGAATGGGAGGGGGCAGAGAGAGGGGGACAGAGAGGGGAGGACAGAGAAAGAGGGGGTCAGAAAGAGGGCGAAAGAGAGAGGGGGACAGAGAAAGGGGGACAGAGAGAGGGGGTCAGAAAGAGGGCGACAGAGGGAGGGGGGACAGAGAGAGGGGGACAGAGTGACCGGGGACAGAGAGGGGGCACAGAGAGAGGGGGACAGAGAGAGAGTGACAGAGAGACGGTGACAGATATGGCGACAGAGAGAGGGGGACAGAGAGAGAGGGGGTCAGAGAGAGGGGGGAACAGAGAGAGAGGGGGACAGAGAGAGGGGGGAAAAGAGAGAGAGAGGCTACAGAGAGATGGGGGACAGAGGCGGGGACAGAGATAGGGGGACAGAGGGAGGGGGACAGAGAGAAGGGGACAGAGAGAGGGGGACAGAGTGTGCGAGGACAGAGTGGGGGGACAGAGAGAGGGGGACAGAGCGGGGGGGAGAAAGAGAGATGGGATCAGAGAGAGAGGTGGGCAGAGAGAGAGCGACAGAGAGACGGTGACAGAAAGTGCGACAGAGAGAGGGGGACAGAGAGGGGTGGACGGGGGGTGAACAGCGAGATGGTGACTGAGAGGGAGCAGAGAGAGGGCTACAGAGAAGGGTGGACAGAGGTTTGGGACAGAGAGAGGGTGGACTGAGAGAGGGGGCAGAGAGACGGGGACAGAGAGAGGGGGGAAAGAGAGACGGTGACAGAGAGGGGGCAGTGAGGAGGGGACAGAGAGAGGGGGGAAAGAGAGACGGTGACAGAGGGGGCAGAGAGACGGGGACAGAGAGAGGGGGGAAAGAGAGACGGTGACAGAGAGGGGGCAGAGAGAGGGCGACAGAGAGAGGAGGGAAAGAGAGACGGTGACAGAGAGGGGGCAGAGAGGGGGGTCAGAGAGACGGTGACAGAGAGGGGGCAGAGAGAGGGCGATAGAGATGGGGGAACAGAGAGCGGGGAACAGAGCGAGGGGGCAGAGAGAGGGGGGCAGAGAGAGAGGGGGACAGAGAGAGAGGGGGTCAGAGAGAGAGTGGGACAGAGGGGGATTGGGGGGCCAGAGTGGGGGGGGGGCAGAGAGAGGGGGACAGAGGGGGTGGACAGAGAGAGGGAGAACAGAGGGAGGGGGACAGAGGGAGGGGTCAGAGGGAGGGGTACAGATGGAGGGTACAGAGTGGAGGAGAGAGAGGGGCAGAGAGAGGGCGATAGAGATGGGGGGACAGAGAGCGGGGAACAATGCGAGGGGGCAAAGAGAGGGGCAGAGAGAGAGAGGGACAGAGAGAGGGGGGACAGAGAGAGGGGGGACAGAGGGGGGCGACAGAGGGGGGACTGAGAGAGGAGGGACAGAGAGAGAGGGGGACAGAGAGAGAGAGGGTGACAGGGAGAGAGGGGACGGGAGGACTGAGGGGGGAACAGAGAGAGGGGGCCAGAGAGAGAGGGGGACAGAGGGGGGCGACAGAGGGGGAACAGAGGGGGGAACAGAGAGAGGGGGACTGAGAGAGGTGAGGCAGAGAGAGAGAGGGGGACAGAGAGAGAGGGTGACAAGGAGAGGGGACGGGGGGGGACAAAGCGGGGGGAACAGAGAGACGGGGGACAGAGGGAGAGGGGGACAGAGAGAGGGGGACAGAGAGAGGGGGGATAGAGAGTGGGCGAGAGAGAAGGAGCGGGGACAGAGAGAGGAGCGACAGAGAGAGGGGGGCAGAGAGAGGGGTGGCAGAGGGAGGGGGGCAGAGAGACGGTGACACAGAGGGGGCCGAGAGAGGGCGACAGAGAGAGGGGGTCAGAGAGCGGGGTGAGAGAAGGGGCAGAGAGAGTGCGAAAGGGAGAGGGGGGCAGAGAAATGCGGACAGAGGGGGGGACCGAGAGACGGGGACAGAGAGAGGGGGACAGAGGGAGGGGGACAGAGAGAGGGGGACAGAGGGAGGGGACAGAGAGATGGTGACAGAGTGGGAGCAGAAAGAGGGCGACGGGTGGGCAGAGAGAGGGGGGTCAGAGAGAGGGGGACAGAGAGAGAGGGGGACAGAGAGGGGGTCAGAGAGAGAGAGGACAGAGGGGGGACCGTGGCGTACCAGAGTGGGGGGGCAGAGAGAGGGGGACAGAGCGAGGGGTCAGAGAGAGAGAGGGATAGAGAGAGAGGGGGACAGAGAGAGAGAGGGGACAGAGAGAGAGAGGACAGACGGGGGACGGGGGGGCACAGAGAGGGGGGGGACAGAGAGGGGGAACAGAGAGAGGGAGAACAGAGGGAGGGGGAAAGAGGGAGGGGGACAGAGGGAGGGGGACAGAGGGAGGGGGACAGAGTTGGGGAGAGAGGGGCCAGAGAGAGGGTGAAAGAGATGGGGGACAGAGAGCGGGGAACAGTGCGAGGGGGCAGAGAGAGGGGGCAGAGAGAGAGGGGGACAGAGAGAGGGGGACAGAGAGAGGGGGGACAGAGAGAGGGGTGCGAGAGTGGGGTACAGAGGGGGGTACAGAGGGGGGAGCAGAGAGAGGGGAACTGAGAGAGGGGGCAGAGAGAGGGGGACAGAGAGAGGGGACAGAGGGGGGGACACAGAGAGGGGGAACTGAGGGGGGAACAGAGAGAGAGGGGGACTGAGAGAGGGGGACAGAGAGAGGGGGGACAGAGAGAGGGGGGACAGGGGGGACACAGAGGGGGGAACAGAGGGGGAAACAGAGAGAGGGGGACTGAGAGAGGGGGGACAGAGAGAGAGGGGGACAGAGAGAGAGAGTGACAGGGAGAGAGGGGACAGAGGGAGGGACAGGAGGGGACTGAGGGGGGGAACAGAGAGAGGGGGCCAGAGAGAGGGGGGACAGATAGCAGGGGAGACAGAGAGAGGGGGAGAGAGGGGGATGAGAGAGAGGGATGTGAAAGACGGGGTGGTGAGAGAGGGTGTGAGAGTGGGGAGAGATAGGTGGAGAAAAAGGGGGTAGAGAGAGGGGTAGAGAGAGAGTGGGGGAGAGGGGTTGGAGAGAAAGCGTGTAGAGAGGGTGGAGAGACAGGGGAGAGAGTGGGGAGAGACAGGGGAGAGAGAGGGGTTTGGGGGAAGAGGGGAGAGAGAGGGGAGGAGAGGGAGGGGAGTGAGAGAGGGGTGAGAAAGAGGGGGTGAAGGAGTGGGTGTGAGAGAGAGGGTGTGTTTGAGAGAGAGTCGGTGTGAGAGAGAGAGATAGGGGTGAGAGAGAGAGAAGGTGTGAGAGAGAAGGGGTGTGAGAGCGAGAAGAGGTGAGAGAGAGAAGGGGTGTGAGAGAGAAGGGGTGTGAGAAATAGGGGTGGAGAGGGAGAGAGAGACGTGGGGTGAGAGTGAGAGAGTGGGGTGAGAGAGTGAGATGGGATGGAGAGAGTGAGGGTGAGAGAGACAGAGGGAGATGGAGGGGAGAGAGGGGGTCAGAGAGAGGTGGAGACAGAGGGGGGTGGGGGTGAGAAGGGGTTTAGAGAGAAGGGTTGATTGAGAGAGAAAAAGTGGGGGGTAAGAGAGAGAGTGGAGTGAGAAGGAGAGGCTGTGAGAGAGAGAGTGGGTGAGAGAGAGGGGGTGAGCGAGAGGGGTGAGGGGGAGGTGTTAAAGAGAGAGAGCGCGGGGTGAGAAAGAAAGGGTGTGAGAGAGGGTGGGGTTGAGGGGGTGAAAGGGAAGAGGGGTGACAGAGAGAGGTATAAGCGAGAGGGGATGAGAGAGTGAGGGGGGTTGAGAGAGGGTGTGGTGAGAGGGGGCGGTTAGACACAGAGGGAGTGAGAGAGAGGTGTGAGAGAGAGGGTGTAAGAGACAAAGGGTGATTGAGAGAGAGAAAATGGGGAGGGGGTAAGAGAGAGAGTGGAGTGAGAAGGAGAGGGCGTGAGAGAGAGAGCGGGTGAGAGAGAGGGGTGAGAGGAGGAGAGAGAGAGGAGGAGAGAGAGGGGGAGGGGGGAGAGAGAGAGGGGGAAAGAGAGAGGGGAAGAGAGAGAGAGGGGGAGACAGAGTGAGGGGTGGAGAGAGAGGGGGAAGAGGGAGGGGAGAGAGAGAGGGGAGAGAGGGAGCTGAGAGAGAGGTGTTGAGAGAGAGGGGCTGAGAGAGAGGAAGTGAGAGAGAGAGGATGAGAAACAGGGGTGTGAGAGAGTGGGGGTGTGAGAGACAGGGGGGAGAAACGGTAGAGAGTGGGAGGCAAGAGAGGGGGTAGAGAGAAGGGGAGAGAGAGGGGAGAGAGAGAGGGGCAGAGAGAGAGAGGGTGAGAGAGACAGGGGGTGAGAGAGAGGGGGTGAGAGAGAGGGGATGAGAAAGAGAGAGAGTAAGTGAAAAAGAGAGCGTATAAGTGAGAAAGAGAGAGCTTGAGTGAGAAAGAGAGAGTGGGTGAAGAGAGGGTTCGAGACAGAGAGGTTGAGAGACAAGGGGTGATTGAGAGAGAGAAAGTGGTGAGGGGGTAAGAGAGAGAGTGGAGTTAGAAGGAAAGAGTGTGATTGAGAGAGTGGGTGAGAGAGAGGAGGTGAGCGAGAGGGGTGAGAGGGGGAGGGGTTAGAGAGAGCACGTGGGGTAAGAGAGAAAGGATGTGAGAGGGAGTAAGAGAGAGGGGTGGGAGAGGGGATGAAAGAGAGAGGGGTGAGAGAGAGGGGTTGAGAAAGAGAGAGGGCGTGAGAGATTGAGGGTGTGAGAGAGTGAGGGGATGAGAGAGTGAGGGGGGTTGAGAAAGGGGTGGTGAGAGAGAGATGGAGTGAGAGAGAAGGGGTGTGAGAGCGAGAAGAGGTGAGAGAGAGAGAGGGGTGTGAGAGAGAGAAGGGGTGTGAGAAATAGGAGGTGGAGAGAAAGAGACGTGGGTTGAGAGCGAGAAAGTGGGGTGAGAGCGTGAGATGGGATGGAGAGAGAGGGGGTGTGAGAGACAGAGGGAAATAGAGGGGGAGAGAGAGGGGGCAGAGAGAGGTGGAGAGAGAGGGGGCTGGGGTGAGAAGGGGTTGAGAGAGAAGGGTTGATTGAGAGAGAAAAAGTGGGGGGTAAGAGAGAGAGTGGAGTGAGAAGGAGAGGGTGAGAGAGAGAGTGGGTGAGAGAGAGTGGCGAGAGAGCGAGGGGTAAGAGAGAGTGGGTGAGAGAGGGGGTGAGCGAGAGGGGTGAGGGGGAGGGTTTAGAGAGAGAGGGCAGGGTAAGAGAGAAAGGGAGTGAGAGAGGGAGGGGTGAGGAGGTGAGAGAGGGAGGAGGGGTGAGAGGGGGTGAGAGAGAGAGGGGTGAGAGAGAGGGGATGAGAGAGTGAGGGGGGTTGAGAGAGGGGTGGTGAGAGTGGGGTGAGAGACACAGGGAGTTAGAGAGAGGGGTGAGAGAGGGGGTGAGAGACAATGGGTGATTGAGAGAGAGAAAGTGGGGAGGGGGTAAGAGAGAGAGTGGAGTGAGAAGAAGATGGTGTGATTGAGAGAGTGTGAGAGAGAGAGGGGTGAGTGAGAGGGGGAGGGGTTAGAGAGAGCGCGGGGTAAGAGCAAAAGGGTGTGAGAGGGCGTGTGAGAGAGGGGTGAGAGAGGGAATGAGAGAGAGGGGGGTGAGAGAGAGGGTTTGAGAAAGAGAGAGGGCATGAGAGATTGAGGGTGTGAGAGAGTGAGGGGATGAGAGAGTGAAGGGGGTTGAGAGAGAGGGTGGTAAGAGACAAGGGGGTGAAAGAGAGAGGAAGTGAGAGAGAGACGTGTGAGAGAGAGAGGAGGGTGAGAGAAAGAGGGGTTGAGAGAGTGAGGGTGTGAGAGAGTGAGGGGATGAGAGTGAGGGAGTTTGAGAGAGGGGGTGGTGAGAGAGAGATGGAGTGAGAGAGAGGGAGTGTGGAAGAGAGGGATGAGAGCGAGGAGTGAGAGCGAGGGGTTGAGAGAGAGGGGTTGAGAAAGAGAGAAGGGTGAGAGAGAGAGGGGTGGGGAGGTGAGAGAGAGGGGGTGGGGGGTGTAAGAGAGAGGGTTGAGAGAGAGGGAGGTGTGAGAGAGAGAGGGAGGTGGGAGAGAGAGGGGTGAGACAGAGAGGGGTGAGAGAGAGAGAGCGAGAAGGAGAGAGAGGGGATGAGAAAGAGGCAGAGAGATGGTGGGAGAGAGGAAGGGGTGAGAGAGCAAGGGTGTGTGAGAGTGTGTGCAAGAGAGGGGGATGTGAATGAGATTGGGGTGGGAGAGAGATGGGTGACGGAGAGAGAGGGGTGAGAGAGAGGGGAGTGAGAGAGAGATGGATGTGAGAGGCAGAGGGGTTGAGAGATTGAGGGGTGTTGAGAGGGGGGTGGTGAGAGGGGGACAGTGAGCGAGAGAGGGGGTGGTGAGAGGGGGACGGTGAGCGAGAGAGGGGGTGGTGAGGGGGGACGGTGAGCGAGAGAGGGAGTGAGAGAGAGGGGTTGACAGAGAAAGAGAGTTCTGAGAGAGAGGGGTGAGAGAGAGTGTGTGAGAGAGAGGGGGTGACCGAGAGGGGTGAGAGGGGAAGGGGTTAGAGAGAGAGAGCGCGCGAGGTAAGAGAGAAAGGGAGAAGGGTGAGGGGGTGAGAGAGGGAGGAGGGATGAGAATGGGGTGACAGAGAGAGACTGTGGTGAGAGAGAGGGGATGAGATTGGGGTGGTGAGAGAGGGGGGTGAGAGACACAGGGAGTGAGAGAGAGGAGTGTGAGAGAGGGGGTGAGAGACAAGGGGTGAGAAAGAGGGGTTCAGAGAGAGGGGGTGAGAGAGAGAGGGGGGTTGAGAGTGAGAGGGGTGGCGGGGGTGAGACTGAGTGGGGTGAGAGAGAGGGGTGGGGGGTGAGAGAGAGAGAGTGAGAGGGAGGAAGAGAGGGGGTGTGGGAGAGAGAGGGGGTGAGAGAGAGAGAGCTGGGTGAGAGGGCGCTAAGAGGGAGAGGTGGGAGTGAGTGACAGAGAGGGGGTGGGAGAGAGAGGGTGTGAGAGAGAGGGAGCAAGAAGGAGAGAGGGGATGAGAAAGAGGCAGACAGATGGTGGGAGAGAGGGAGAGGGTGAGAGAGCGAGGGTGTTTGAGAGTGTGTGTGTGTGAGAGGGCGGATGTGAAAGAGATTGGGGTGGGAGAGAAAGGGGTGAAAGAGAGAGAGGGGAAGGGGAGAGAGGAAGATGGATGTGTGAGAGAGAGGTTGAGAGAGAGGAGGGTGAGAGACTGAGGGTGTGAGAGAGTGAGGGAATGAGAGTTTGAGGAGTGGTGAGAGAGGGGGGTGAGAGAGAGGAAGGTGGGGGAGGGGGGTGAGAGAGAGGGGTGTGTGAGAGACTGATGAGGTGAGAGAGTAAGGGGGTGAGAGATTGAGAGGGGTGAAAGAGGGGTTGAAGAGAGAGGTGGGTGAGAGAGATGGGTGTGAGAGAGAGAGGGGTTGAGAGAGAGGGTGTGAGAGACTGAGGGTGTGAGAGAGTGAGGGGATGAGAGATTGAGGGGTGTTGAGAGGGGGGCGTTTAGAGAGAGAGGGAGTGAGGGAGAGGGGTGAAAGAGAGAGAGGAAGAGAGAGAGGGGGTGAGCAAGAGGGGTGAGAGGGAGAGGGGTTCGAGAGAGAGCGCGGGGTAAGAGAGAAAGGGAAAGGGGTGAGGGGGTGAGAGAGGGAGGAGGGTGAGAGGGGGTAACAGAGAGAGGGGTGAGAGAGGGGTTGAAAGAGTGAGGGGGGTTGAGAGAGGGGGTGGTGAGAGAGGGGTGGTGAGAGACGCAGGGAGTGAGAGAGAGGTGTGAGAGAGAGGGGTGAGAGAAAGGGGTGTTTGAGAGAGAGAACGTGGGGAGGGGGTAAGAGAGAGAATGGCATGAGAAGGAGAGGGTGTGTGAGAGAGAGTGGGTGAGAGAGAGGGAGAGAGCGCGAGGGTGAGAGAGTGAGATGGGAGTGAGAGAGAGGGGGTGTCAGAGACAGGGGGAGAGGGAGTAGAGAGTGGGGGGCAAGAGAGGGGGAGAGAGAGGGGAGAGAGAGAGGGGGAGAGAGAGGAGTTGAAAGAGAGGGGGGAGAGCGAGAGGGGGTGAGAAAGAGAGTGTGAGTGAAAAAGAGAGAGGGTAAGTGAGAATGAGAGCGTGAGTGAGAAAGAGAGAGCGGGTGAGAGAGACGGGGTGAGGGGGGGTGAGAGTGAGGGGGTGGTTGAGAGAGAGAAAGTTTGGGGGGGTAAGAGAGAGAGTGGAGTGAGAAGTGGAGGGTGTGATTGAGAGAGTGGGTGAGAGAGAGGGGTGAGCGAGAGGGGTGAGAAGGTGAGGGGTTAGAGAGAGCGTGTGGTAAGAGAGAAAGGGTGTGAGAGGGAGTGAGAGAGAGGGGTGAGAGAGAGAGTGGGGCGAGAGAAAGGGTTTGAGAAAGAGAGAAGGCGTGAGAATTGAGGGTGTGAGAGAGTGAGGGGATGAGAGAGTGAGGGAGGTTGAGAGAGGCGGTGGTGAGAGAGAGGGGGTTGAGAGAGAGGGGTGTGAGAGGGAGGGGGTGAGAGTGAGGGCGTGAGAGAGTGAGGGGATGAGAGAGTGAGGGGGTTTGAGAGAGGGGATGGTGAGAAAGCGAGGGAATGTGAGAGAGAGGTGTGAGAGAGCGAGGGGTTAGGGAGAAGGGTTGAGAGAGAGGGGGAGAGAGGGGGGTGTTGAGAGAGAGAGGTGGGTTGAGAGAGAGAGGGGGTGTTGAGAGAGAGGGAGGTGGGAGAGAGAGGGGGTGAGAGACAAGGAGTGATTGAGAGAGAGAAAGTGGGGAGGGGGTCAGAGACAGAATGGAGTGAGAAGGAGAGGGTGTGAGAGAGAGAGTGGGTGAGAGAGCGAGGGGTGAGAGAGAGGGGGTGAGAGAGTGGGGGGTGAGAGAGAAGGGGGTGGGAGAGAGAGGGGGGTGAGAGAGAGGTGTTGAGAGAGAGGTTGAGAGAGGGAGTTGAAAGAGAGAGGGGGTGAGAGACAGGGGTTGAAAGAGATGGGGGAAAAGGGGTGAGTGAGAGAGACGTGGGCTAAGAGAAAGAGAGTGGGGTGAGAGAGTGAGATGGGAGTGAGAGAGAGGGGTGTGAGAGACAGGGGAAGAGAGGGGGTAGAGAGTGGGGGGCAAGACAGGAGATAGAGAGAAGGGAGACAGAGGGAGAGAGAGAGGAGTTGAGAGAGAGGGCATGAGAGAAAGAGGGGGTGAGAAAGAGAGACAGTGAGTGAAAAAGAGAGAGTGTAAGTGAGAAAGAGAGAGCGTGAGTGTGAAAGAGAGATAGTGGTGAGAGAGGAGGGGGGGTGAGAGGGAAGGGTAGGGTGAAAAGGGGTGAGAGAGAAGGGGTGAGAGACAGAAGGGATGGGACAGAGAGAGAGAGACTGTGGTAAGAGAGAGGGGAGAGAGTGAGAGGGAGTGTGAGAGAGGGAGGCGGGAGAGAGAGGGGTTGAGAGACAAGGGGTGATTGAGAGAGAACGTGGGGAGACGGTAAGAGAGAGAGAGGAGTGAGAAGGAGAGGGTGTGAGAGAGAGGGGTGAGAGAGAGGGGTGAGAGAGCGAGGGGTGAGAGAGAGGGGGTGAGAGAGAGGGGGTGGGAGAGAGAGGGGGTTGAGAGAGAGAGCTGGGCGAGAGGACGGTGTGAGAGAGAGAGGAGTGAGAGAGAGCGGGGTTGAGATAGAGAGGGGTTGAGAGAGAGAAGGAGGTAAGAGAGAGAGAGAGAGAAGGGGAGTGAGAGACTGAGTGGAGTGAGAGAGAGGGGAGTGAGAGAAGGGGTGAGAGAGCGCGGTTGAGAGAAGGGATTGAGAGAGGGGTTGAGAGAGATGGGGGAAATAAGGGGTGAGAAAGAGAGAGACGTGGGCTAAGAGAGAGAGAGAGTGGGGTGAGAGAGTGAGCGTGGGGTGAGGGAGTGAGTGGGGTGAGTGAGTGAGAGAGAGGGGATGTGAGAGACAGGGGAGAGAGGGGGTAGAGAGTGGGGGGCAAGAGAGGGGGTAGTGAGAGGGGAGAGAGGGGGGAGAGAGAGAGGAGTTGAGAGAGAGGGTGTGAGAGAGAGGGGTGAGAAAGAGAGAGAGTAAGTGAAAAAGAGAGAGAGTATAAGTGAGAAAGAGAGAGGGGGTGAGAGTGCGAGGGGTGAAGAGAGGGGGTGGGGTAAGAAGGAGTTGAGAGAGAAGGGGTGAGAGACAGAGGTGATGGGATAGAGAGAGACTGGGGTGAGAGAGAGAGGGGTGAGAGAGTGAGATGGGAGTGAGAGGGGGTGTGAGAGAGGGAGGTGGGAGAGAGAGGGGGGTGAGAGACAAGGGGTGATTGAGAGAGAAAGTGGGGAAGGGGTAAGAGAGAGAGTGGAGTTAGAAGGAGAGGGTGTGAGAGAGAGGGGTGAGAGAGAGGGGTGAGAGAGAGGGGTGAGAGAGCGAGGGGTGAGAGAGAGGGTAAGAGAGAGAGGGGTGAGAGAGAGAGAGCTGGGTGAGAGGAGGAGGTGGTAGTGAGTGACAGAGAGGGGGTGGGAGAGAGAGGCATTAAGAGAGAGAGGGGGTGAGAGAGAGGGAGTGAGAAGGAGAGAGAGGGGATGAGAAAAAGGCAGAGAGATGGCGGGAGAGAGGGCGGGGATTGAGAGCGAGTGTGTGTGAGAGTGTGTGTGAGAGAGAGGAGGGATGTGAAAGAGATTGGGGTGGGAGAGAGAAGGATAACGGAGAGAGAGAGGAGAGAGAGAGGGTGAGAGAGAGAGATGGATGTGAGAGAGAGAGGGTTGAGAGAGAGGGGGTGAGAGAGTGAGGGTTGTTGAGAGAGGGTGTGGTGAGAGGGGGGCATTGATCGAGAGAGGGAGTGAGAGAGAGCGGTGAGAGAGAGGAGTTGACAGAGAAAGAGAGGTGTGAGAGAGAGAGAGTGGTGTGAGAGAGGGGGTGTGAGAGAAAGTGGTGAGAGAGAGGGGTTGAGAGAGAAAGAGAGGGGTGAGAGAGAGAGGGTTAGAGACAGGGAGTGACCGAGAGGGGTGAGAGGGGGAGGGGTTAGAGAGAGAGAGCAGGGTAAGAGAGAAAGGGAGAGGGGTGAGGGGGTGAGAGATAGAGGAGGGGTGAGAGGGGTTGACAGAGAGAGGGGTGAGAGAGAGGGGATGAGAGAGTGAGGGGGGTTGAGAGAGGGGGTGGTGAGAGAGGGGTGGTGAGACACAGGGAGTGAGAGAGAGGTGAGAGAGAGAGGGATGAGAGACAAGGGGTGTTTGAGAGTGAGAAAGTGGGGAGTGGGTAAGAGAGAGAATGGGGTGAGAGGGCAGTGAGAGGGAGAGGTGGGAATGAGTGACACAGAGGGAGTGGGAGAGAGAGGGGTGAGAGAATGGGGGTGAGAGAGAGGGAGCGAGAAGGAGAGAGAGGGGAGGAGAAAGAGGCAGAGAGATGGGGATGTGAAAGAGATTGGGGTGGGAGAGAAAGGGGTGACAGAGAGAGAGGGGAGAGAGAGGGGGGTGAGAGAGAGATGGATGTGTGAGAGAGGGGTTGAGAGAGAGGGGGGTGAGAGACTGAGGGGGTTAGAGAGTGAGGGGATGAGAGTTTGAGGGGTGTTGACAGAGGGGGGTGAGAGAGAGGGGTGGGAGAGAGGGTGTGAGAGAGAGGGGTGAGTGAGAGAGGGGTTGAGAGAGGATGGTGGGAGAAAGAGAGGGTTGAGAGAGAGGGTGGTGTGAGAGAGAGGGGTGAGAGGGCGGTGAGAGGGAGAGGTTTAAGTGAGTGACAGAGAGTGTGTGGGAGAGAGGGGGGAGAGAGGGGGTGCGAGAGAGAGGGTGTGTGAGAGTGTGTGAGAGGGGGGGATGTAAAAGAGATTGGGGTGGGAGAGAGAGGGGTGACGGAGAGAGAGGGGAGAGAGAGGGGGGTGAGAGAGAGATAGATGTGAGAGAGAGAGATGGTTGAGAGAGAGGGGGTGAGAGACTGATGGAGTGAGAGAGTGAGGGGATGAGCGATTGAGGGGGGTTGAAAGAGGGGGTGAAGAGAAAGGGGGTGAGAGAGAGGGAGTGAGAGAGAGGGGTGAGAGCGAGGGGTTGACAGAGAAAGACAGGGTTGAGAGAGAGAGTGGAAAAGAGAGAGGGGTGAGTGAGGGGGTGAGAGAGTGAGGGGATCAGAGAGTGAGGGGATTTGAGCGAGGTGGTGGTGATGGGGGGGTGAGAGAGGGGTGAGAGAGAGCCGGGTTGAAAGAGAGTGGGGTTGAGAGAGAGAAGGGGGTGGGAGAGAAGGGGGGTGAGAGAGAGGGGGGAGTGAGGGGTTGAGAAAGATGGGTTGAGAGAGAGGAGGTGAGGGGGGATACTGAGAGAGAGACGGAGACAGAGAGCGACAGACAGAGAGAGAGAGATAAAGCAAGAGTGAGAGAGAAGAGGTGAGGGAGGTAGGGTGGACTGAGAGAGAGGTAGAGAGAGAGTGAGAGTGCCAGACAGAGAGAGCATGAGCGACAGAGAGAGAGAGAGAGAGAGAGAGAGAGCACGAGCAAGAGAGAGCGAATGAGAGAGACCGTGAGATAAGAGAGAGAGGGAGGCAAGAGAGAAGGAGAGAGGCAGGGAGAGAGAGATAGTGTGAGAAGAGGATGAGAGAGTGAGAGAGACCGCAAGGGGAAGAGAGAGAGCTGAAGTGTGTGAGAGAGAGAGAGAGAGAGAGACGTAAGAGAGGGGTGTGAGAGAGAGGGGCGAAAGAGGAGGGGAGACAGGAGGAGAGAGAGAGGGGGCAGGGGAGGGGGAGGAAGAGGGAGAGGGGAGAGAGAGGGGGCAGAGAGATGGGCGGATAGAGGGGGAGAGAGTGGAGGAGAGGGGGGAGAGAGGGTGAGAGAGAGAGGTGTTGAGAGAGGGGGTGAAAGAGAGGAATTGAGAGGGGAGGTGAGAAACAGGGGTGTGAGAGAGAGAACGGGTGTGAGAGAGAAAGGGTGGGAGACATAGGGGGCGGGAGAGAGAGAGACATGTGGGGAGAGTGAGAGTGGGGTGAGAGAGTGAGATGGGAGTGAGAGAGAGGGGATGTGAGAGACGCGGGAAAGAGGGGGTAGAGGGTGGGAGCAAGAGAGTGGGGGAGAGAGAGGGGAGAGAGAGAGAGGAGTTGAGAGACAGAGGAGTTGAGGGAGCGCGGTTGAGAGAGGGGGTTGAGAGAGAGGGGTTGAGAGAGAGGGGTTGAGAGAGATGGGGGGAAATAAGGAGTGAGAGAGAGAGACGCGGGCTTAGAGAGAGAGAGTGGGGTGAGAGAGTGAGTGTGGGGTGAGAGAGTGAGTGGGGTGAGAGAGAGATGGGAGTGAGAGAGGGGGTAAGAGAGAGTGGGGAGGGGGTAAGAGAGAGAGTGGAGTGAGAAGGAGAAGGTGTGAGAGAGAGTGTGGGTGAGAGAGAGGGGTGAGAGAGCGAGGGGTGAGAGAGAGGGGGTGAGAGAGAGGTGGTGAGAGAGAGAGAGAGCTGGGTGAGAGGGCGGTGAGAGGGAGAGGTGGGAGTGAGTGACAGAGAGGGGATGGGAGAGAGGGGGGTGAGAGAGAGAGGGGGTGAGAGAAAGGCAGTGAGAAGGAGAGAGAGGGGATGAGAAAGAGGCAGAGAGATGGTGGGAGAGAGGGAGGTGGTGAGAGAGGGAGGATGTGTGAGAGTGTGTGTGAGAGAGAGGGGCGGATGTGAAAGAGATTGGGGTGGGAGAGAGAGGGGTGATGGAGAGAGAGGGGAAGAGAGAGTGAGTGAGCGAAAGGGGTGAGAGGGGGAGGGGTTAGAGAGAGCGCAGGATAAGAGTGAAAGGGGATGAGAGAGTGAGGAGGGTTGAGAGAGGGTGTGGTGGGGGGGAGAGACACAGGGAATGAGAGAGAGGATGAGAGAGACAAGGGGTGATTGAGAGAGAGAAAGTGAAGAGGTGGTCAGAGAGAGAGTGGAGTGAGAAGGAGAGGGTGTGATTGAGAGAGTGAGTGAGAGAGAGGGGTTGAGCGAGAGGGGGACAGGTTACAGTGAGAGCGCGGGGTAAGAGAGAAAGTGTGTGAGAGGGGGTGAGAGAGGGACGGGATGAGAGGGGGCGAGAGAGAGGTGTGAGAGAGAGAGGGATTGAGAGAGAGGGGTTGAGAGACTGAGGGGGTGAGAGAGTGAGGGGATAGGAGATTGAGGGGTGTTGAGAGAGGGGGTGGTGAGAGAGGGGGCGGTGAGAGAGAGGGGTGTGAGACAAAGAGGGAGTAAGAGAGAGGGGTCAGAGAGAGGGCTTGACAGAGAAAGAGAGGGGTGAGAGAGGGTGTGACAGAGAGTGGTGAGAGAGACGGGTTGAGAGAGAAAGAGAGGGGAGTGAGAGAGAGAGGGGAAGAGAGAGAGGGGTGAGTGAGGGGGTGAAAGAGTGAGGGGATGAGAGAGTGAGGGGGTGTTGAGAGAGGGGTTGGTGAGGGGTGTGAGAGAGCGGGGTTGAGATAGAGAGGGGTTGAGAGAGAGAAGGGGTTGAGAAAACGACTGGGGGTGAGAGAGAGGGGTTGCAAGGGGTGAGAGAGAGTTAGTAGGGTGTGTGAGAGAGTGGAATAAGAGAGGGGGAAAGAGAGGGGTGCAGTGAGAGAGAGAGGCTGAGAGAGAGATGGGCTGAGAGAGAGGGGTGAGATGTGGAGTGTGTGAGAGAGGAGGGATGAGAGTGGGAGGGGGAAAGAGGGACGGGATGAGAGAGGGAGCGTGATAGAGAGGGGTGTGAGAGAGAGAGGGGTGAGAGAGAGGGGAGAGAGAGGGAGGAGAGAGGGAGGGTGTGAGAGTGGAAGGGGGTGAGAGAGGGACGGGATGAGAGAGGGAGGGCGGGAGAGAGAGGGGTGTGAGAGAGAAAGAGGTGAGAGAGGGAGGTTGAGAGATAGGAGTGAGAGAGGGGGGAGAGAGAGGAGTGAGAGACGGGGGAGAGGGGGTAGAGAGGGAGGGAGAGAAGGTAAGAGAGTTAGAGTGATGAGAGAAAGAGAGGGGTGACAGAGAGAGGGGCTTGAGAGAGAGAGAGGAGGTGTAAGGGGGGTGAGAAAGGGGGTGCGAGGGGGAGGTAGGTGAGGGAGTGTGGGAGGGATGGGGGTGGGGGGTGAGGGAGGTGGTAGGGAGATAGAGGGGTGTGAGAGGGGGTGGGAGAGAGAGGTGTGTGAGAGAGAGCTGGGTGAGAGGGAGTGAGGGGGGCTGAGAAAGAGAGGTGGGTGAGAGAGAGAGTGGGTGTGAGAGAGAGGTTAGTGAGAGATGGGGAATGAGAGAGAGAGTGGGGTTGAGAAAGAGAGAGATGGGAGTGAGAGAGAGAGGGTGAGAGAGAGAGGGGAAGAGAGAGAGGGGTGAGAGTGAAGGAGTGAGAAGGAGAGAGAGGGGATGAGAACGAGATAAAGAGAGGGTGGGAGAGAGGGAGGGGGTGAGAGAGAGGGGGTGAAAGAGAAAGGGGTGAGAGAGCGGGGTTGAGAGAGAGAAGGTGGTGAGAGAACGAAGGGTCGTGAGAGAAAGGGGAGTGGGAGAAAGGGGGTGAGAGAGAGAGTGGTTAAGAGAGAGGGGAGAGAGAGGGGTTGAGAAAGATGGGTTGAGAGAGAGAGGAGATGAGGGGAATGACTGAGAGAGAGAGACGGAGAGAGAGAGCAACAGAACAGAGAGAACAGCAAGAGTGAGAGAGAAGAGGTGAGAGAGATAAGGTGGACTGAGAGAGGGGGTGACAGACAGGAGAAGGGGGAGAGAGGGGGTGAGAGAGAGGATGAGAGAGGGGGGTGAGAGAGGTGTTGAGAGAGAGGGGGTGAGAGAGAGGAATTGAGAGAGAGGGGGTGAGAAACAGGGCTGTGAGAGAGAGAAGGGGTGTGAGAGAGAAAGGGTAGGAGATAGAGAGGGTGGGCGAAAGAGAGAGGTCGGTGAGAGAGTGAGGGTGGGGTGAGAGAGTGAGATGTGAGTGAGAGAGGGAGAGACGTGAGCTAAGAGAGAGAGAGTGGGGGAGAGAGTGAGAGTGGGGTGAGAGAGTAAGATGGGAGTGAGAGAGAGGGGGTAGAGTGGGGGGCAAGAGAGGGGGGAGAGAGAGGGGGAGAGAGGGAAGAGAGAGAGAAGGGGCGGGAGAGAGATGAGTTGAGAGAGAAGGGGTGAGAGAGAGGGGGTGAGAAAGAGAGAGAGTGAAAAAGAGATCGCGGGTGAGAGAGAGGGGGTGAGAGAGGGGGTAGTGGTGAGAGGGGGGTGAGAGAGAAGGGGTGAGAGAGAGGGGTGGGGTGAGAGGGAGATGAGAGAGAAGGGGTGAGATGCAGAGGGGGTGGGACAGAGAGAGAAAGATTGTGGTGAGAGAGAGGGGTGAGAGAGTGAGATGGGAGTGAGAGAGGGGGGAGTGAGAGAGAGGGAGTGTGTGAGAGAGAGGAGTAAGAGAGCGAGGGGTGAGAGAGAGGGGTTGAGAGAGAGGGTGGGTGGTGAGAGAGAGAGCTCATGGTAAGAGAGAAAGGGTGTGAGAGAGGGAGAGGGGTGAGGGGGTGCGAGAGGGAGGAGGGGTGAGAGAGAGGGGATATGAGAGTGAGGGGTTGAGAGAGAGATGGTGTGCGAGAGAGAGAAGGGGGTGAGAGAGAGGCGAGTGAGAGAGAGGTGGGTGAGAGAGATGAGTGAGAGAGTGGTTGAGAGAGAGAGGTGTTGAGAGAGAGGTGGTGAGAGAGAGGAATTGAGAGAGAGGGGGTGAGAAACAGGGCTGTGAGAGAGAGAAGGGGTGTGAGAGAGAAAGGGTAGGAGATAGAGAGGGTGGGCGAAAGAGAGAGGTCGGTGAGAGAGTGAGGGTGGGGTGAGAGAGTGAGATGTGAGTGAGAGAGAGAGACGTGGGCGAAGAGAGAGAGAGTGGGGGAGAGAGTGAGACGTGGGCTAAGAGAGAGAGAGTGGGGGAGAGAGTGAGAGTGGGGTGAGAGAGTGAGATTGGAGTGAGAGAGAGGGGATAGAGAGTGGGGGGCAAGAGAGGGGAGAGAGAGAGGGGGAGAGAGGGAAGAGAGAGAGAGAGGGGGCGGGAGAGAGAGGAGTTGAGAGAGAAGGGGTGAGAGAGAGGGGGTGAGAAAGAGAGAGTGAGTGAAAAAGAGAGCGCGGGTGAGAGAGAGGGGGCTGAGAGAGAGAGGGGGTAGTGGTGAAAGGGAATTAAGAGAGAAGGGGTGAGAGAGAGGGGTAGGGTGAGAGGGAGATGAGAGAGAAGGGGTGAGATACAGAGGGGGTGGGACAGAGAGAGAAAGATTGTGGTTAGAGAGAGGGGTGAGAGAGTGAGATGGGAGTGAGAGAGGGGGGAGTGAGAGAGAGGGAGTGTGTGAGAGAGAGGAGTAAGAGAGCGAGGGGTGAGAGAGAGGGGTTGAGAGAGAGGGTGGGTGGTGAGAGAGAGAGCTCAGGGTAAGAGAGAAAGGGTGTGAGAGAGGGAGAGGGGTGAGGGGGTGCGAGAGGGAGGAGGGGTGAGAGAGAGGGGATATGAGAGTGAGGGGTTGAGAGAGAGATGGGGTGAGAGAGAGAAGGGGGTGAGAGAGAGAGGGGAGTGAGAGAGGGGGGTGAGAGAGATGAGTGAGAGAGTGGTTGAGAGAGAGGGGTTGAGAGAGAGAGGGGGAGAGAGAGGTTTAGAGAGAGAGGGGGGAGAGAGAGGGTTTGAGAAAGATGGGTTGCGAGAGAGAAGAGGTGAGGGGGAGGACTGAGAGAGAGAGACGGAGAGAGAGAGAGCAACAGTCAGAGAGAACGATAGAGCAAGAGTGAGAGAAGTAGGGTGGACTGAAAGAGAGGGAGACAGACAGACAGAGAGCATGAGCGACAGAGAGAGAGAGAGAAAGAGCGAGAGAGAGAGAGCGAGAGAGACCGTGAGATGAGAGAGAGAGGGAGGCAAGAGAGAGGGAAATAGCCAGGGAGAAGAGAGAGTGTGAGAAGAGGGTGAGAGAGTGAGAGAGAGCAAGAGGAAGAGAGCGAGTGGAAGAGTGAGAGAGAGAGAGGATGCGAGAGAGAGAGAGGGCGGAGAGAGAGGGAGACGAGAGAGGAGGGGAGAGAGGAGGAGAGAGAGAGGGGGAGAGGGAGGGGGAGAGATGGGTGAGAGAGAAGGGGAGAGAGGGGGAGAGAGATGGGAGAGGGGGTTGTGAGGAGGAGAGAGCGGAGGAGAGGGGTTGAGAGAGGGGGCAGAGAGAGGGGGAGAGAAGGGTCAGAGAGAAGAGGAGAGAGAGGGGGAGAGAGAAGCGGGAGAGAGATGGGGAGGGGAGTGAGGGGGAAGGAGTGGAGGAGAGGAAGAAAGGGGGGAGAGAGAGAGGGGTGTGAGAGAGAAGGGGTGTGAGACAGAAGGGGTGGGAGGGAGTGAAATGTGGGGTGTGAGAGAGAGAGTGGGGTGAGAGAGTGAGAGTGAGGTGAGAGAGTGAGATGGGAGCGAGAGAGAGGGGATGTGAGAGACAGGGGGAGAGAAGGGGTAGAGATTGGGGGGCTAGCGAGGGGGTAGAGAGAGAGTGGAGAGAGAGAGGGGAGAGAGAGTGGGGGAGGGGGGAGAGGGGATGAAAAAATTGGGCAGAGAGTGGGAGAGAGAAGGGGAGGGAGGGGGGGAAGAGAGAGAGGGTTTGAGAGCACGGGTGAGAGAGGGGTTGAGAAAGAGAGAGTGTGAGTAAAAAAGAGAGAGAGAGTGGAAGTGAGAAAGAGAGAGTGAGTGAGAAAGAGAACGCGGGTGAGAGAAGGGGGTGAGAGAGAGGAGGTGGGGGTAAGGGGGGTGAGAGAGAAGGGGTGATTGAGAGAAAGAAAGTGGGGAGGGGATAAGAGAGAGTGGAGTGAGAAGGAGAGGGTGTGAGAGAGGATGGGCGAGAGAGAGGGGGTGAGCGAGAGGGGTGAGGGGTGAGGGGGTGAGAGAGAGAGGGATGAGAGAGAAGAGCTGAGGTAGAGGGGTTGAGAGAGATAGAGGGATGAAAAAGTAAGGGTTGGAGAGATTGAGGGGATGAGAGAGTGAGCTGGGTTGAGAGAGGGGGTGGTGAGAGAGAGTGGGGTGAGAGATGGGAGAGAAGGGTGAGAGAGAGAGGGGGAGGGAGGGGTAGAGAGAGAGGGTTGAAACTTTATTGCTGGAACAGCACAGCAGGTCAGGCAGCATCCAGGGAACAGGAGATTCGACGTTTCGGGCACAGGCTCTTCCTGAAGAAGGGCCTGTGCCCGAAACGTCGAATCTCCTGTTCCCTGGATGCTGCCTGACCTGCTGTGCTGTTCCAGCAATAAAGTTTCAACTTTGATCTCCAGCATCTGCAGACCTCACTTTCTCACCGTAGAGAGAGAGGGGTTGAAAGAGAGAGGGTTGAGGGAGAGAAGGGGTGAGAGAGAGTGGGGGAGTGAGAGAGAAGGGGTAGAGAGCGGGGTTGAGAGAGGGAGAGAGGATGAGAGAGGGGGTTAGAGAGAGAGGGAGAGAGAGGAGTGGGAGAGAGAGGGGGGGTGAGTGAGGGAGTGGGGTGAGTGAGAGAGGGCGATGTGAGGGGGTGAGAGAGAAAGGGGGAGAGACAAAGGGGGAGTGAGAGTGGGTCAGAGAAAGACTGGAGGTGAGACAGAGAGGGGCTGGGAGAAAGGGCATGAGAGAGAGATGGTTTGAGAGAAATGGAGTGAGAGTGAGATGGGGTGAGAGAGAGAGGGGGTGAGAAGGAGAGAGAGGGTATGAGAAAGAGACAGAGAGAGGGTGGGAGAGAGGGAGGGGGTTGGAGAGAGGGAGGAGGTGAAAGAGAGAGGGGTGAGAGAGAGAGAGGGGATGTGAGAGAGAGTAGGGTAAGAGAGAGTGAGAGCAAGGGGTGAGAGAGAGGGGATTTAGAGAGGGGGGGTTTGAGAGAGTGAGAGAGAGCGGGTGAGAGAGAGAGAGGAGGATGAGGGGGTGAGAGAGAGAGTGAGAGAGAGGGGTTGAGAGAGAGGGTGTGAGAGAGAAAGGGGTGAGAGAGAGAGTGGGGTGAGAAAGGGAGAGAGGGCTGAGAAAGGGAGAGAGTGGAGAGAAAGAGAGGGGGTCAGAGAAAGAGTAAATGTGTGGGAGGGGGTGAGAGAGAGGACATGGGAGAGAGAGTGGGAGAGAGAGGGTGTGAGAGAGAGGGATTGAGAGAAAGGGGGAGAGATAGCGAAGGGGTGAGAGAGAAAGGGGGGCAGCGAGCGAAAGAGGGATGAGAGAGATGGGACGTGAGACAGAGAGCGAAAGGGGTGAGAGAGGGGGTGAGATAGACAGTGAATGATGGGTTGAGAGAGAGAGAGACAGACAGACAGAGAGAGAACGAGTGAATGGATGAGAGAGTTAGAGTGGTGTGAGGGAGATGGGCGGAGAGAGTGGGCGCTAGAGAGTGACAGAATGAGAGCAAGGAGGAGGGAGGAAGAAAGGGGTCAAAAGAGAGAGAGAAATGGGGTGAACGAGAGAAAGAGGGCGCGAGAGAGGGGGTATACAGAGAGAGAGAGAGAGCGGGGGTGTGAGACAGAGTACGGGAGGGAAGGGGAATGAGAGAGAAAAAGGAGCAAGAGACAGAAGACAATAGAGTGAGAGAGAGTGCGGGAGAGAGACAGGGGTGCGAGAGAGAGGGGTGTGAGAGAGAGACACAGAGAGGTGGGTAAGAGACAGGGAGTGTGGGCGGGGAAGATAGAGTGAAGGGGTGAGCGAGAGAGGGAGTGAGAGAGGGTATAAAGGGGAAGAGAGGGTGAGGGGTGACAGAGAGAAAGGGGTGAGAGTGACAGAGCAGGGTGGAGAGAGAGGGGATAAGATAGAGCGAGGGGGAGAGAGATAACAAGGTGAGAGAGAAAGGGGGTGTGAGAGAAAGTGGCTGAGAGAGAGAGGCTGAGAGAGAGGGTGTTGAGAGAGAGGCAGTGAGAAAGAGAGGGTGCGAGAGATATTGAGTGGTGAGAGAGAGAGGCCGTGAGAAAGAGAGTGGGTAAGAGAGAGGGCGTGAGAGAGAGAGGGGTGAGAGAGGGGGAGAGAGAGGGGGAGAGGTGGTGAAGAGGGGGGTGAAAGGGTGAGAGAGTTAGTAGGGTGTGAGAGAGGGTGTAATAGAAAGGGGGAGAGAGTGTGGAATGAGAGAGGGGGTGAGAGAGAGGGGGGCAGTGAGAGAGAACGGCTGAGGGAGACAGGGGGTGCAAGAGAGGGTGGGTGAGAGCGGGAGTGGCTGAGAGAGAGAGGGGCTGAGAGAGGGAGGGGCTGAGAGAGAGATGGGCTGAGAGACAGATGGGCTGAGAGAGAGGGGTGAGATAGGGAGAGTGTGAGAGAGGAGGGATGTCAGTGGGAGGGGGAAAGAGGGACGGGATGAGAGAGGGAGGGTGATAGAGAGGGGTGTGAGAGAGAGGGGTGAGAGAGAGGGGAGAGAGAGGGAGGAGAGAGGGAGAGTGTGAGAGTGGAAGGGTGTGAGAGAGGGATGGGATGAGAGAGAGAGGACGTGAGAGAGAGGGGTATGTGAGAGAGAGAGAGAGAGGTGAGAGAGAGGGTGAGAGAGTAGTGAGAGATGGGGGAGAGAGAGGGGAGAGGGGAGGAGAGAAGGTAAGAAAGTTAGAGTGGTGAGAGAAAGAGAGGGGTGACAGAGAGGGGTTTGCGAGAGAGAGGGGTGTAAGAGGGGGGTGAGAGAGAGGGGTGAGAGGGGTAGGTGGGTGAGGGGGTGTGTGGGGGAAGGGGGTGGGAAAGGGGTTTGGAGGGGGGTGAGGGAGGTGGGGAGGAAGATAAATGGGGTGAGGGGGGTGGGAGAGAGAGAGGTGTGTGAGAGGGGGTTGAGGGGGGCTGAGAGAGAGAGGTGGGTGAGAGAGAGGTTGGTGAGAGATGGGGAATGAGAGAGGGGGGTTGAGAGAGAGAGAGGGTGGGAGAGAGGGAGGGGGTGAGAGAGAGGGTGAGAATGAGGGGGGTGAGATAGAGGGAGTGAGAAGGAGAGAGAGGGGATGAGAAAGAGATAGAGAGAGGGTGGGAGAGAGGGAGGGGGTGAGAGAGAGGGGATGAGAGAGAGAGAAAGTGTGTGAGAGAGCGGGAGGGGTGCAAGAGAGGTGAGTATGAGAGAAGGGTATGAGAGAGGAGATTTGACAAAGAGAGGGGTGAGAAAGAGCGCGGGTGAGGGGGTAAGGGAGAAAGGGGTTGACAGAGCGGGGGTGAGAAAGCGAGGGGCTGACAAAGAGAGAGGGGGTTTGAGAGAGCGGGTGAGAGAGGGAGGATGATGAGGGGGGTGAGAGAGAGAGGGTGAGAGAGAGGGGTTTTAGAGAGAGAGGGGGTTTGAGAGAGAGAGAGAGCCTGAGAGAGAGAGGAGGATGAGGGAGGTGAGAGAGAGGGTGAGACAGAAGGGGTTTGAGAGGGCGAGAGAGCGCGGGTGAGAGAGAGAGAGGAGGATAAGGGAGGTGAGAGAGAGAGGGTGAGAGAGAGGGGTTGAGAGAGGGAGGGGGTTTGAGAGAGCGAGAGAGAGCGGGTGAGAGAGAGAGAGAGGAGTATGGGGGTGTGAGAGAGAGAGGGTGAGAGAGATTGAGGAGGATGAGGGGGGGTGAGAGAGAGAGGGTGAGAGAGAGGGTTTTAGAGAGAGGGGGGTTTGAGAGAGCGAGAGAGAGCGGGTGAGAGAGAGAGAGGAGTATGGGGGTGTGAGAGAGAGAGGGTGAGAGAGATTGAGGAGGATGAGGGGGGGTGAGAGAGAGAGGGTGAGAGAGAGGGTTTTAGAGAGAGGGGGGTTTGAGAGAGCGGGTGAGAGAGAGAGAGAGGAGGATGAGGGGTGTGTGAGAGAGAGGGGTTTTAGAGTGAGAGGGGTTTGAGAGAGCGAGAGAGAGCGGGTGAGAGAGAGAGGATGATGAGGGGGGTGAGAGAGGGGTTGAGAGAGGAGGTTTGAGAGAGCGACAGAGCGGGTGAGAGAGAGAGGAGGATGAGGAGGGTGAGAGAGAGAGGGTGAGAGAGAGAGAGGAGGATGAGGGGGGTGAGAGGGAGAGGGTGAGAGAGAGGGGGTATAGAGAGAGAGGGGTTTGAGAGAGCGAGTGAGAGCGAGTGAGAGAGAGAGGAGGAGGAGGTGAGAGAGAGAGCGGGTGAGAAAGAGGGGTTGAGAGAGAGGGGGTTTGAGAGAGCGAGAGAGAGCTGTTGAGAGAGTGAGAGAGGAGGATGAGGCGTGTGAGAGAGAGAGGGTGAGAGAGGGGGTTTTTGATAGAGAGGGTGTTTGAGAGAGTGAGAGAGAGCAGGTGAGAGAGAGTGAGGAGGATGGAGGATGAGAGAGAGAGTGAGAGCGAGGGGTTGAGATGGAGGGGGTTTGAGAGTACGAGAGAGTGGGTGAGAGAGAGAGGAGGATGAGGGTGGCGAGAGAGAGAGGGTGAGAGAGAGAGGTGTTTTAGAGAGAGGGCGTTTGAGAGAGCGGGTGAGAGAGAGAGAGGAGGATGGGGGGTGAGAGAGAGAGGGTGAGAGAGAAGGGGTTTGAGAGAGCGAGAGAGAGCGGGTGAGAGAGAGAGGAGGATGAGGGGGGTGAGAGAGAGAGGGTGAGAGAGAGGTGTTGAGAGAGGGGATTTGAGAGAGCGAGAGAGCACAGGTGAGAGAGAGAGAGAGGAGGATGAGGGGGGTGAGAGAGAGGGTGAGAGAGAGGGGTTGAGAGAGAGGAGGTTTGAGAGAGCGAAAGAGAGCTGTTGAGAGAGTGAGAGAGGAGGATGAGGCGTGTGAGAGAGAGAGGGTAAGAGAGAGGGGTTTTTGAGAGAGGGGGGTTTGAGAGAGCGAGAGAGAGCCGGTGAGAGAGAGAGAGAGAGGATGAGGGGGTGAGAGACAGAGGGTGAGAGAGAGGGGTTTTAGAGAGAGAGGGGTTTGAGAGAGCAAGAGAGAGCGGGTGAGAGAGAGAGAGAGAGGAGGATGAGGGGTGTGAGATAGAGAGGGTGAGAGAGAAAGGGTTCAGAGAGAGAGGGTGTTTGAGAGACCGAGATAGAATGGGTGAGAGAGAGGAGGATGAGGGGGGTGAGAGAGAGAGGGTGAGAGAGAGGGGTTGAGAGAGAGAGGTGGTTTGAGAGAGTGAGAGAGAGCGGGTGAGAGAGAGTGAGGAGGATGAGGGGGGTGAGAGAGAGAGGGTGAGAGCGAGGGGTTGAGAGAGAGGACGTTTGAGAGTACGAGAGAGGGGGTGAGAGAGAGAGAGGAGGATGAGGGCGGTGAGAGAGAGAGGGTGAGAGAGAGGGGTTTTAGAGAGAGAGGGGGGTTTGAGAGAGCGAGAGAGTGCTGGTGAGAGGGAGAGAGGAGCATGAGGGGGTGAGAGAGAGAGAGTGAGAGAGAGGGGTTGAGAGAGAGAGGAGGTTTGAGAGAGCGAGAGAGAGCGGGGGAGAGAGAGGAGGATGAGGGGGTGAGAGAGAGAGGGTGAGAGAGAGTGGTTGAGAGAGAGGGGGTTTGAGAGAGCGAGAGAGAGCGGGTGAGAGAGAGAGAGGAGAATGAGGGGGTTGAGAGAGAGGGTGAGAGAGAGGGGTTGAGAGAGAGAGGATGTTTGAGAGAGTGAGAGAGAGCGGGTGAGAGAGATTGAGGAGGATGGGGGGGTGAGAGACAGAGGGTGAGAGATAGGGGTTTTAGAGAGAGCGCGGGTGTGAGAGAGTGAGAGCGGGTGAGAGAGAGCGAGGAGGATGAGGGGGTGAGAGAGAAAGGGTGAGAGAGAGGGGTTTTAGAGTGAGAAGGGGTTTGAGATAGCAAGAGAGAGCGGGTGAGAGAGAGGGAGGAGAATGAGGGGGTTGAGAGAGAGGGTGAGAGAGAGGGGTTAAGAGAGAGAGGAGGTTTGAGAGAGCGAGAGAGAGCGGGTGAGAGAGAGGAGGATGAGGGGGTGAGAGAGGGAGGGTGAGAGAGAGAGGGGTTTAGAGAGAGAGGGGGTTTGAGAGAGCGAGAGATGGCGGGTGAGAGAGAGAGAGGAGGATGAGACGGGTGTGAGAGAGAGAGGGTGAGAGAGGGGTTTCAGAGGGAGAGGGCGTTTGCGGGAGCAAGAGAGAGCGGGTGAGAGAGATAGAGGAGGATGAGGGGGGTGAGAGACAGAGGGTGAGAGATAGGGGTTTTAGAGAGAGAGGCGTTTTGAGAGAGCGAGAGAAAGCGAGTGAGAGAGAGAGAGGAGGATGAGGGGGTGAGAGAGGGAGGGTGAGAGAGAGGGGTTTAGAGAGAGAGGGGTTTTGAATGAGCGAGAGAGAGACGGGGTTTGAGAGAGCGACAGATGGCGGGTGTGAGAGAGAGAGAGGAGGATGAGACGGGTGTGAGAGAGAGAGTGTGAGAGAGAGGGGTTTTAGAGTGAGGGGGTGGTTTGAGAGAGCGAGAGAGAGCGGGTGAGAGAGAGAGAGGAGGATGAGGGGGGTGAGAGAGAGTGTTGAGAGAGCGAGAGGATGATGAGGGGGGTGAGAGAGAGAGGGTGAGAGAGAGGGATTTTCGTGAGAGAGGGGGTTTGATAGAGCATGAGAGTGTGGGTGAGAGAGAGAGGAGGATGAGGGGGTGAGAGAGAGTGTGTGAGAGAGCAAGAGGACGATGAGTGGGTGAGAGAGAGGGTGTGAGAGAGGGGTTTAGAGAGAGAGGAGGTTTGAGAGAGCGAGAGAGAGCGGGTGAGAGAGAGAGGAGGAGGAGGGTGAGAGAGAGAGGGTGAGAGAGAGGGGTTGCGAGAGAGAGGTGGTTTGAGAGAGCGGGTGAGAGAGAGAGAGGAGGATGAAGGCAGTGAGTGAGAGAGGGTGAGAGAGAGAAGAGGAGGATGAGGTGGGTGAGAGAGAGAGGGTGAGAGAGAAGGGTTTTAGAGAGAGAGGGGTTTGAGAGAGAGCGGGTGAGAGAGAGGAGGATGAGGGGCGTGAGAGAGAGAGGGTAAGAGAGATGGGTTGAGAGAGAGAGGGGGTTTGAGAGAGCGAGAGAGAACAGGTGAGGGAGAGAGAGGAGGATGAGGGGGGTGAGAGAGAGAGGGTGAGAGAGCGGGTTTTACAGAGAGACGGGGTTTGAGAGAGCGGGAGAGAGCGGGTGAGAGAGAGAGAGGAGGATGAGGGGAGTGAGAGAGAGAGGGTGAGAGAGGGGTTGAGAGAGAGAGGGGGGGTTTAAGAGAGCGGGTGAGAGAGAGGGAGGAGAATGAGGGGGGTGAAAGAGAGAGAGGGGGAGAGAGAGGGGTTGAGAGAGAGAGGGGGTTTGAGAGAGCGAGAGAGAGCGGGTGAGAGAGAGAGAGGAGTATGGGGGTGTGAGAGAGAGAGGGTGAGAGAGATTGAGGAGGATGATGGGGGGTGAGAGAGAGAGGGTGAGAGAGAGGGTTTTAGAGAGAGGGGTTTTGAGAGAGCGAGAGAGAGCGGGTGAGAGAGAGAGAGGAGGATGGGGGTGTGAGAGAGAGAGGGTGAGAGAGATTGAGGAGGATGTTGGGGGGTGAGAGAGAGAGGGTGAGAGAGAGGGTTTTAGAGAGAGGGGGGTTTGAGAGAGCGAGAGAGAGCGGGTGAGAGAGAGAGAGAGGAGGATGAGGGGTGTGTGAGAGAGAGGGTTTTAGAGTGAGAGGGGTTTGAGAGAGCGAGAGAGAGCGGGTGAGAGAGAGAGGATGATCAGGGGGGTGAGAGAGGGGTTGAGAGAGGAGGTTTGAGAGAGCGACAGAGCGGGTGAGAGAGAGAGGAGGATGAGGAGGGTGAGAGAGAGAGGGTGAGAGAGAGAGAGGAGGATGAGGGGGTGAGAGGGAGAGGGTGAGAGAGAGGGGGTATAGAGAGAGAGGGTTTTGAGAGAGCGAGTGAGAGCGAGTGAGAGAGAGAGAGGAGGAGGAGGTGAGAGAGAGAGCGGGTGAGAAAGAGGGGTTGAGAGAGAGGGGGTTTGAGAGAGCGAGAGAGAGCTGTTGAGAGAGTGAGAGTGGAGGATGAGGCGTGTGAGAGAGAGAGGGTGAGAGAGGGGGTTTTTGATAGAGAGGGTGTTTGAGAGAGTGAGAGAGAGCAGGTGAGAGAGAGTGAGGAGGATGGAGGATGAGAGAGAGAGGGTGAGAGCGAGGGGTTGAGATGGAGGGGGTTTGAGAGTACGAGAGAGTGGGTGAGAGAGAGAGGAGGATGAGGGTGGCGAGAGAGAGAGGGTGAGAGAGAGAGGTGTTTTAGAGAGAGGGCGTTTGGGAGAGCGGGTAAGAGAGAGAGAGGAGGATGGGGGGTGAGAGAGAGAGGGTGAGAGAGAAGGGGTTTGAGAGAGCGAGAGAGAGCGGGTGAGAGAGAGAGGAGGATGAGGGGGGTGAGAGAGAGAGAGTGTGAGAGAGAGGTGTTGAGAGAGGGGATTTGAGAGAGCGAGAGAGCACGGGTGAGAAAGAAAGAGAGGAGGATGAGGGGGGTGAGAGAGAGGGTGAGAGAGAGGGGTTGAGAGAGAGGAGGTTTGAGAGAGCGAAAGAGAGCTGTTGAGAGAGTGAGAGAGGAGGATGTGGCGTGTGAGAGAGGGTAAGAGTGAAGGGTTTTTGAGAGAGGGGGGTTTGAGAGAGCGAGAGAGAGCCGGTGAGAGAGAGAGAGAGAGAGAGAGGATGAGGGGGTGAGAGACAGAGGGTGAGAGAGAGGGGTTTTAGAGAGAGAGGGATTTGAGAGAGCAAGAGAGAGCGGGTGAGAGAGAGAAAGGAGGATGAGGGGTGTGAGATAGAGAGGGTGAGAGAGAAAGGGTTCAGAGAGAGAGGGTGTTTGAGAGACCGAGATAGAATGGGTGAGAGAGAGGAGGATGAGGGGGGTGAGAGAGAGAGGGTGAGAGAGAGGGATTGAGAGAGAGAGGTGGTTTGAGAGAGTGAGAGAGAGCGGGTGAGAGAGAGTGAGGAGGATGAGGGGGGTGAGAGAGAGAGGGTGAGAGCGAGGGGTTGAGAGAGAGGACATTTGAGAGTACGAGAGAGGGGGTGAGAGAGAGAGAGGAGGATGAGGGCGGTGAGAGAGAGAGGGTGAGAGAGAGGGGTTTTAGAGAGAGAGGGGGGTTTGAGAGAGCGAGAGAGTGCTGGTGAGAGGGAGAGAGGAGCATGAGGGGGTGAGAGAGAGAGAGTGAGAGAGAGGGGGTTTAGAGAGAGAGGGGGTTTGAGAGAGCGAGAGAGAGCGGGTGAGAGAGAGGAGGATGAGGGGGGTGAGAGAGGGTGTAAGCGAATGTGTTTGAAAGAGCAAGAGAGAGCGGATGAGAGAGAGGGAGGAGAATGAGGGGGGTGAGAGAGAGAGGGTGAGAGAGAGGGGTTATAGAGAGAGACGGGGTTTGAGAGAGCGATAGATGGCGGGTGAGAGAGAAAGAGGAGGATGAGACGGGTGTGAGAGAGAGAGGGTGAGAGAGGGGTTTTAGAGATAGAGGGGTTTGAGAGAGCAAGAGAGAGCGGGTGAGAGAGAGAGAGAGGAGGATGAGGGGTGTGAGATAGAGAGGGTGAGAGAGAAAGGGTTCAGAGAGAGAGGGTGTTTGAGAGACCGAGATAGAATGGGTGAGAGAGAGGAGGATGAGAGGGGTGAGAGAGAGGGTGAGAGAGAGGGGTTGAGAGAGAGAGGTGGTTTGAGAGAGTGAGAGAGAGCGGGTGAGAGAGAGTGAGGAGGATGAGGGGGGTGAGAGAGAGAGGGTGAGAGCGAGGGGTTGAGAGAGAGGACGTTTGAGAGTACGAGAGAGGGGGTGAGAGAGAGAGAGGAGGATGAGGGCGGTGAGAGAGAGAGGGTGAGAGAGAGGGGTTTTAGAGAGAGAGGGGGGTTTGAGAGAGCGAGAGAGTGCTGGTGAGAGGGAGAGAGGAGCATGAGGGGGTGAGAGAGAGAGTGAGAGAGAGAGGGGGTTTAGAGAGAGAGGGGGTTTGAGAGAGCGAGAGAGAGCGGGTGAGAGAGAGGAGGATGAGGGGGGTGAGAGAGGGTGTAAGCGAATGTGTTTGAAAGAGCAAGAGAGAGCGGATGAGAGAGAGGGAGGAGAATGAGGGGGGTGAGAGAGAGAGGGTGAGAGAGAGGGGTTGAGAGAGAGAGGGGGTTTGAGAGAGTGAGTTAGAGCGGGTGAGAGAGAGAGAGGCGGATGAGGGGGTTGAGAGAGGGTGTGAGCGAAGGTGTTTGAGAGAGCAAGAGAGAGTGGGTGAGAGAGAGGGAGGAGAATGTGGGGGGTGTAAGAGAGAGAGGGTGAGAGAGAGGGGTTTTAGAGAGCGAGAGAGAGCGGGTGAGAGAGAGTGAGGAGGATGAGGGGGGTGAGAGAGAGAGGGTGAGAGCGAGGGGTTGAGAGAGAGGACGTTTGAGAGTACGAGAGAGGGGGTGAGAGAGAGAGAGGAGGATGAGGGCGGTGAGAGAGAGAGGGTGAGAGAGAGGGGTTTTAGAGAGAGAGGGGGGTTTGAGAGAGCGAGAGAGTGCTGGTGAGAGGGAGAGAGGAGCATGAGGGGGTGAGAGAGAGAGTGAGAGAGAGAGGGGGTTTAGAGAGAGAGGGGGTTTGAGAGAGCGAGAGAGAGCGGGTGAGAGAGAGGAGGATGAGGGGGGTGAGAGAGGGTGTAAGCGAATGTGTTTGAAAGAGCAAGAGAGAGCGGATGAGAGAGAGGGAGGAGAATGAGGGGGGTGAGAGAGAGAGGGTGAGAGAGAGGGGTTGAGAGAGAGAGGGGGTTTGAGAGAGTGAGTTAGAGCGGGTGAGAGAGAGAGAGGCGGATGAGGGGGTTGAGAGAGGGTGTGAGCGAAGGTGTTTGAGAGAGCAAGAGAGAGTGGGTGAGAGAGAGGGAGGAGAATGTGGGGGGTGTAAGAGAGAGAGGGTGAGAGAGAGGGGTTTTAGAGAGCGAGAGAGAGCGGGTGAGAGAGAGAGAGGAGGATGAGGGGGTGAGAGAGAGAGAGGGTGAGAGAGAGGGGTTATAGAGAGAGACGGGGTTTGAGAGAGCGATAGATGGCGGGTGAGAGAGAGAGAGGAGGATGAGACGGGTGTGAGAGAGAGAGGGTGAGAGAGGGGTTTTAGAGAGAGGGGTTTGAGAGAGCGAGAGAGAGCGGGTGAGAGAGATAGAGGAGGATTAGAGGGGTGAGAGACAGAGGGTGAGAGACAGGGGTTTTAGAGAGGGAGGGGGTTTGAGAGAGCGAGAGAGAGCGGGTGAGAGAGACAGTGGAGGATGAGGGGGTGAGAGAGAGAGGGTGAGAGAGAGGGGTTTTAGAGAGAGAGGGGTTTGAGAGAGCGGGTGAGAGAGAGAGAGAAGAGGATGAGGGGGGTGAGAGAGAGGGTGAGAGAGGGGTTATAGAGAGAGACGGGGTTTGAGAGAGCGAGTGAGAGCGGGTGAGAGAGAGAGAGAGAAGAGGATGAGGGGGGTGAGAGAGAGGGTGAGGGAGAGGGGTTTTAGAGAGAGAGGGTTTTTGAGAGAGTGAGAGAGAGCGGGTGAGAGAGATTGAGGAGGATGGGGGGGTGAGAGACAGAGGGTGAGAGATAGGGGTTTTAGAGAGAGAGCGGGTTTGAGAGAGTGAGAGCGGGTGAGAGAGAGAGAGGAGGATGAGGGGGTGAGAGAGAGGGGTTTTAGAGTGAGAAGGGGTTTGAGATAGCAAGAGAGAGCGGGTGAGGGAGAGGGAGGAGAATGAGGGGGTTGAGAGAGAGGGTGAGAGAGAGGGGTTGAGAGAGAGAGGAGGTTTGAGAGAGCGAGAGAGAGCGGGTGAGAGAGAGGAGGATGAGGGGGTGAGAGAGAGAGGGTGAGAGAGAGTGGTTGAGAGAGAGAGGGGGTTTGAGAGAGCGAGAGAGAGCGGGTGAGAGAGAGAGAGGAGAATGAGGGGGTTGAGAGAGAGGGTGAGAGAGAGGGGTTGAGAGAGAGAGGAGGTTTGAGAGAGTGAGAGAGAGCGGGTGAGAGAGATTGAGGAGGATGGGGGGGGTGAGAGACAGAGGGTGAGAGATAGGGGTTTTAGAGAGAGAGCGGGTTTGAGAGAGTGAGAGCGGGTGAGAGAGAGAGAGGAGGATGAGGGGGTGAGAGAGAGAGGGCGAGAGAGAGGGGTTTTAGAGTGAGAAGGGGTTTGAGATAGCAAGAGAGAGCGGGTGAGAGAGAGGGAGGAGAATGAGGGGGTTGAGAGAGAGGGTGAGAGAGAGGGGATGAGAGAGAGAGGAGGTTTGAGAGAGCGAGAGAGAGCGGGTGAGAGAGAGGAGGATGAGGGGGTGAGAGAGGGAGGGTGAGAGAGAGAGGGGTTTAGAGAGAGAGGGGGTTTGAGAGAGCGAGAGATGGCGGGTGAGAGAGAGAGAGGAGGATGAGACGGGTGTGAGAGAGAGAGGGTGAGAGAGGGGTTTCAGAGGGAGAGGGCGTTTGCGGGAGCAAGAGAGAGCGGGTGAGAGAGATAGAGGAGATGAGGGGCGTGAGAGACAGAGGGTGAGAGATCGGGGTTTTAGAGAGAGAGGCGTTTTGAGAGAGCGAGAGAAAGCGAGAGAGAGAGAGAGGAGGATGAGGGGGTGAGAGAGGGAGGGTGAGAGAGAGGGGTTTAGAGAGAGAGGGGTTTTGAATGAGCGAGAGAGAGACGGGGTTTGAGAGAGCGACAGATGGCGGGTGTGAGAGAGAGAGAGGAGGATGAGACGGGTGTGAGAGAGAGAGTGTGAGAGAGAGGGGTTTTAGAGTGAGGGGGTGGTTTGAGAGAGCGAGAGAGAGCGGGTGAGAGAGAGAGAGGAGGATGAGGGGGGTGAGAGAGAGTGTTGAGAGAGCGAGAGGATGATGAGGGGGGTGAGAGAGAGAGGGTGAGAGAGAGGGATTTTCGTGAGAGAGGGGGTTTGATAGAGCATGAGAGTGTGGGTGAGAGAGAGAGGAGGATGAGGGGGTGAGAGAGAGTGTGTGAGAGAGCAAGAGGACGATGAGTGGGTGAGAGAGAGGGTGTGAGAGAGGGGTTTAGAGAGAGAGGAGGTTTGAGAGAGCGAGAGAGAGCGGGTGAGAGAGAGAGGAGGAGGAGGGTGAGAGAGAGAGGGTGAGAGAGAGGGGTTGCGAGAGAGAGGTGGTTTGAGAGAGTGGGTGAGAGAGAGAGAGGAGGATGAAGGCAGTGAGTGAGAGAGGGTGAGAGAGAGAAGAGGAGGATGAGGGGGGTGAGAGAGAGAGGGTGAGAGAGAAGGGTTTTAGAGAGAGAGGGGGTTTGAGAGAGAGCGGGTGAGAGAGAGGAGGATGAGGGGCGTGAGAGAGAGAGGGTAAGAGAGATGGGTTGAGAGAGAGAGGGGGTTTGAGAGAGCGAGAGAGAACAGGTGAGGGAGAGAGAGGAGGATGAGGGGGGTGAGAGAGAGAGGGTGAGAGAGCGGGTTTTAGAGAGAGACGGGGTTTGAGAGAGCGGGAGAGAGCGGGTGAGAGAGAGAGAGGAGGATGAGGGGAGTGAGAGAGAGAGGGTGAGAGAGAGGGGTTGAGAGAGAGAGAGGGGGTTTAAGAGAGCGGGTGAGAGAGAGGGAGGAGAATGAGGGGGGTGAAAGAGAGAGAGGGGGAGAGAGAGGGGTTGAGAGAGAGAGGGGGTTTGAGAGAGCGAGACAGAGCGGGTGAGAGAGAGAGAGAGGAGGATGAGAGCGGTGGGAGAGAGAGAGGGTGAGAGAAAGGGGTTGAGAGAGAGAGAGGGGGTGTGAGAGCGCGAGAGAGAGCGGGTGAGAGAGAGAGAGGAGGATGAGGGGGGTGAGAAAGAGAAGGTGAGCGAGAGAGGTTGAGAGATAGAGGGGGTTTGAGAGAGCGAGAGAGAGCAGGTGAGAGAGAGAGAGGAGGATGAGGGGGTGAGAAAGAGAGGTGAGAGAGAGGGGTTGAGAGAGCGAGACAGAGCAGGTGAGAGAGAGAGAGGAGGATGAGAGCGGGGGGAGAGAGAGAAGGTGAGAGACAGGGGTTGAGAGAGAGGGGGTGTGAGAGAGCGGGTGAGAGAGAGAGAGGAGGATGAGGGGGGTGAGAAAGAGAAGGTGAGCGAGAGGGGTTGAGAGAGAGGGGGGTTTGAGAGAGCGAGAGAGAGCGGGTGAGAGAGAGAGAGGAGGATGAGGGGGGTGAGAGAGAGAGGGTGAGAGAGGGGGGTTGAGAGAGAGGGGGGGTTTAAGAGAGCGGGTGAGAGAGAGGGAGGAAAATGAGGGGGTGAAAGAGAGAGAGGGGGAGAGAGAGGGGTTGAGAGAGAGAGGGGGTTTGAGAGAGCCAGACAGAGCGAGTGAGAGAGAGAGAGAGAGGAGGATGAGAGCGGTGGGAGAGAGAGAAGGTGAGAGAAAGGGGTTGAGAGAGAGAGGGGGTGTGAGAGAGCGAGAGAGCGGGTGAGAGAGAGAGAGGAGGATGAGGGGGGTGAGAAAGAGAAGGTGAGCGAGAGGGGTTGAGAGAGAGGTGGGTTTGAGAGAGCGATAGAGAGCGGGTGAGAGAGAGAGAGAGGAGGATGAGGGGGGTGAGAGAGAGAGGGGGGTTGAGAGAGAGAGGGGGTTTAAGAGAGCGGGTGAGAGAGAGGGAGGAAAATGAGGGGGGTGAAAGAGAGAGAGGGGGAGAGAGAGGGGTTGAGAGAGAGAGGGGGTTTGAGAGAGCGAGACAGAGCGGGTGAGAGAGAGAGAGGAGGATGAGAGCGGTGGGAGAGAGAGAGGGTGAGAGAAAGGGGTTGAGAGAGAGAGGGGGTGTGAGAGCGCGAGAGAGAGCGGGTGAGAGAGAGAGAGGAGGATGAGGGGGGTGAGAAAGAGAAGGTGTGCGAGAGGGGTTGAGAGATAGAGAGGGTTTGAGAGAGCGAGAGAGAGCAGGTGAGAGAGAGAGGAGGATGAGGGGGTGAGAAAGAGAGGGTGAGAGAGAGGGGTTGAGAGAGCGAGACAGAGCAGGTGAGAGAGAGAGGAGGATGAGAGCGGTGGGAGAGAGAGAGGGTGAGAGAAAGGGGTTGAGAGAGAGAGGGGGTGTGAGAGAGCGAGAGAGCGGGTGAGAGAGATAGAGGAGGATTGGGGGCTGAGAGACAGAGGGTGAGAGACAGGGGTTTTAGAGAGGGAGGGGGTTTGAGAGAGCGAGAGAGAGCGGGTGAGAGAGAGGAGGATGAGGGGGTGGGAAAGAGAGGGTGAGAGAGAGGGGTTGAGAGAGAGAGGGGGTTTGAGAGAGCGAGAGAGCGTGGGTGAGAGAGAGAGGAGGAGGATGAGGGGGGTGAGAGAGAAAGGGTGAGAGATGGCGGTTTTAGAGAGAGAGTGGGTTTGAGAGAGCGAGAGAAAGCGGGTGAGAGAGAGAGAGAGGAGGATGAGGGGGGTGAGAAAGAGAAGGTGAGCGAGAGGGGTTGAGAGAGAGAGGGTGGTTTGAGAGAGCGAGAGAGAGCGGGTGAGAGAGAGAGAGGAGGATGAGGGGGGTGAGAGATAGAGGGTGAGAGAGGGGTTTTAGAGTGAGGGGGTGGTTTGAGAGAGCGTGTGTGAGAGCGTGTGAGAGAGAGGAGGATGAGGGGTGAGAGAGAGAGGGTGAGAGAGAGGGGTTTTAGAGAGAGAGGGGGTTTGAGAGAGAGCAGGTGAGAGAGAGGAGGATGAGGGGCGTGAGAGAGAAGGTGAGAGAGATGGGTTGAGAGAGAGAGGTGGTTTGAGAGAACGAGAGAGACTGGGTGAGAGAGAGAGGAGGATGAGGGGGGGTGAGAGAGAGAGGGTGAGAGCAAGGGGTTGAGAGAGAGGACGTTTGAGAGTACAGGAGAGTGGGTGAGAGAGAGAGAGGAGGATGAGGGGGTGAGAGAGAGGGGTTTTAGAGTGAGAAGGGGTTTGAGATAGCAAGAGAGAGCGGGTGAGGGAGAGGGAGGAGAATGAGGGGGTTGAGAGAGAGGGTGAGAGAGAGGGGTTGAGAGAGAGAGGAGGTTTGAGAGAGCGAGAGAGAGCGGGTGAGAGAGAGGAGGATGAGGGGGTGAGAGAGAGAGGGTGAGAGAGAGTGGTTGAGAGAGAGAGGGGGTTTGAGAGAGCGAGAGAGAGCGGGTGAGAGAGAGAGAGGAGAATGAGGGGGTTGAGAGAGAGGGTGAGAGAGAGGGGTTGAGAGAGAGAGGAGGTTTGAGAGAGTGAGAGAGAGCGGGTGAGAGAGATTGAGGAGGATGGGGGGGTGAGAGACAGAGGGTGAGAGATAGGGGTTTTAGAGAGAGAGCGGGTTTGAGAGAGTGAGAGCGGGTGAGAGAGAGAGAGGAGGATGAGGGGGTGAGAGAGAGAGGGCGAGAGAGAGGGGTTTTAGAGTGAGAAGGGGTTTGAGATAGCAAGAGAGAGCGGGTGAGAGAGAGGGAGGAGAATGAGGGGGTTGAGAGAGAGGGTGAGAGAGAGGGGATGAGAGAGAGAGGAGGTTTGAGAGAGCGAGAGAGAGCGGGTGAGAGAGAGGAGGATGAGGGGGTGAGAGAGGGAGGGTGAGAGAGAGAGGGGTTTAGAGAGAGAGGGGGTTTGAGAGAGCGAGAGATGGCGGGTGAGAGAGAGAGAGGAGGATGAAACGGGTGTGAGAGAGAGAGGGTGAGAGAGGGGTTTCAGAGGGAGAGGGCGTTTTCGGGAGCAAGAGAGAGCGGGTGAGAGAGATAGAGGAGATGAGGGGCGTGAGAGACAGAGGGTGAGAGATCGGGGTTTTAGAGAGAGAGGCGTTTTGAGAGAGCGAGAGAAAGCGAGTGAGAGAGAGAGAGGAGGATGAGGGGGTGAGAGAGGGAGGGTGAGAGAGAGGGGTTTAGAGAGAGAGGGGTTTTGAATGAGCGAGAGAGAGACGGGGTTTGAGAGAGCGACAGATGGCGGGTGTGAGAGAGAGAGAGGAGGATGAGACGGGTGTGAGAGAGAGAGTGGGAGAGAGAGGGGTTTTAGAGTGAGGGGGTGGTTTGAGAGAGCGAGAGAGAGCGGGTGAGAGAGAGAGAGGAGGATGAGGGGGGTGAGAGAGAGTGTTGAGAGAGCGAGAGGATGATGAGGGGGGTGAGAGAGAGAGGGTGAGAGAGAGGGATTTTCGTGAGAGAGGGGGTTTGATAGAGCATGAGATTGTGGGTGAGAGAGAGAGGAGGATGAGGGGGTGAGAGAGAGTGTGTGAGAGAGCAAGAGGACGATGAGTGGGTGAGAGAGAGGGTGTGAGAGAGGGGTTTAGAGAGAGAGGAGGTTTGAGAGAGCGAGAGAGAGCGGGTGAGAGAGAGAGGAGGAGGAGGGTGAGAGAGAGAGGGTGAGAGAGAGGGGTTGCGAGAGAGAGGTGGTTTGAGAGAGCGGGTGAGAGAGAGAGAGGAGGATGAAGGCAGTGAGTGAGAGAGGGTGAGAGAGAGAAGAGGAGGATGAGGGGGGTGAGAGAGAGAGGGTGAGAGAGAAGGGTTTTAGAGAGAGAGGGGGTTTGAGAGAGAGCGGGTGAGAGAGAGGAGGATGAGGGGCGTGAGAGAGAGAGGGTAAGAGAGATGGGTTGAGAGAGAGAGGGGGTTTGAGAGAGCGAGAGAGAACAGGTGAGGGAGAGAGAGGAGGATGAGGGGGGTGAGAGAGAGAGGGTGAGAGAGCGGGTTTTAGAGAGAGACGGGGTTTGAGAGAGCGGGAGAGAGCGGGTGAGAGAGAGAGAGGAGGATGAGGGGAGTGAGAGAGAGAGGGTGAGAGAGAGGGGTTGAGAGAGAGAGAGGGGGTTTAAGAGAGCGGGTGAGAGAGAGGGAGGAGAATGAGGGGGGTGAAAGAGAGAGAGGGGGAGAGAGAGGGGTTGAGAGAGAGAGGGGGTTTGAGAGAGCGAGACAGAGCGGGTGAGAGAGAGAGAGGAGGATGAGAGCGGTGGGAGAGAGAGAGGGTGAGAGAAAGGGGTTGAGAGAGAGAGGGGGTGTGAGAGCGCGAGAGAGAGCGGGTGAGAGAGAGAGAGGAGGATGAGGGGGGTGAGAAAGAGAAGGTGAGCGAGAGAGGTTGAGAGATAGAGGGGGTTTGAGAGAGCGAGAGAGAGCAGGTGAGAGAGAGAGAGGAGGATGAGGGGGTGAGAAAGAGAGGGTGAGAGAGAGGGGTTGAGAGAGCGAGACAGAGCAGGTGAGAGAGAGAGAGGAGGATGAGAGCGGGGGGAGAGAGAGAAGGTGAGAGACAGGGGTTGAGAGAGAGAGGGGGTGTGAGAGAGCGGGTGAGAGAGAGAGAGGAGGATGAGGGGGGTGAGAAAGAGAAGGTGAGCGAGAGGGGTTGAGAGAGAGGGGGGTTTGAGAGAGCGAGAGAGAGCGGGTGAGAGAGAGAGAGGAGGATGAGGGGGGTGAGAGAGAGAGGGTGAGAGAGGGGGGTTGAGAGAGAGGGGGGGTTTAAGAGAGCGGGTGAGAGAGAGGGAGGAAAATGAGGGGGGTGAAAGAGAGAGAGGGGGAGAGAGAGGGGTTGAGAGAGAGAGGGGGTTTGAGAGAGCCAGACAGAGCGAGTGAGAGAGAGAGAGAGAGGAGGATGAGAGCGGTGGTTGAGAGAGAAGGTGAGAGAAAGGGGTTGAGAGAGAGAGGGGGTGTGAGAGAGCGAGAGAGCGGGTGAGAGAGAGAGAGGAGGATGAGGGGGGTGAGAAAGAGAAGGTGAGCGAGAGGGGTTGAGAGAGAGGTGGGTTTGAGAGAGCGATAGAGAGCGGGTGAGAGAGAGAGAGAGGAGGATGAGGGGGGTGAGAGAGAGAGGGGGGTTGAGAGAGAGAGGGGGTTTAAGAGAGCGGGTGAGAGAGAGGGAGGAAAATGAGGGGGGTGAAAGAGAGAGAGGGGGAGAGAGAGGGGTTGAGAGAGAGAGGGGGTTTGAGAGAGCGAGACAGAGCGGGTGAGAGAGAGAGGAGGATGAGAGCGGTGGGAGAGAGAGAGGGTGAGAGAAAGGGGTTGAGAGAGAGAGGGGGTGTGAGAGCGCGAGAGAGAGCGGGTGAGAGAGAGAGAGGAGGATGAGGGGGGTGAGAAAGAGAAGGTGTGCGAGAGGGGTTGAGAGATAGAGAGGGTTTGAGAGAGCGAGAGAGAGCAGGTGAGAGAGAGAGGAGGATGAGGGGGTGAGAAAGAGAGGGTGAGAGAGAGGGGTTGAGAGAGCGAGACAGAGCAGGTGAGAGAGAGAGGAGGATGAGAGCGGTGGGAGAGAGAGAGGGTGAGAGAAAGGGGTTGAGAGAGAGAGGGGGTGTGAGAGAGCGAGAGAGCGGGTGAGAGAGATAGAGGAGGATTGGGGGCTGAGAGACAGAGGGTGAGAGACAGGGGTTTTAGAGAGGGAGGGGGTTTGAGAGAGCGAGAGAGAGCGGGTGAGAGAGAGGAGGATGAGGGGGTGGGAAAGAGAGGGTGAGAGAGAGGGGTTGAGAGAGAGAGGGGGTTTGAGAGAGCGAGAGAGCGTGGGTGAGAGAGAGAGGAGGAGGATGAGGGGGGTGAGAGAGAAAGGGTGAGAGATGGCGGTTTTAGAGAGAGAGTGGGTTTGAGAGAGCGAGAGAAAGCGGGTGAGAGAGAGAGAGAGGAGGATGAGGGGGGTGAGAAAGAGAAGGTGAGCGAGAGGGGTTGAGAGAGAGAGGGTGGTTTGAGAGAGCGAGAGAGCGGGTGAGAGAGAGAGAGGAGGATGAGGGGGGTGAGAGATAGAGGGTGAGAGAGGGGTTTTAGAGTGAGGGGGTGGTTTGAGAGAGCGTGTGTGAGAGCGTGTGAGAGAGAGGAGGATGAGGGGTGAGAGAGAGAGGGTGAGAGAGAGGGGTTTTAGAGAGAGAGGGGGTTTGAGAGAGAGCAGGTGAGAGAGAGGAGGATGAGGGGCGTGAGAGAGAGAAGGTGAGAGAGATGGGTTGAGAGAGAGAGGTGGTTTGAGAGAACGAGAGAGACTGGGTGAGAGAGAGAGGAGGATGAGGGGGGGTGAGAGAGAGAGGGTGAGAGCAAGGGGTTGAGAGAGAGGACGTTTGAGAGTACAGGAGAGTGGGTGAGAGAGAGAGAGGAGGATGAGGGCGGTGAGAGAGAGAGAGGGTGAGAGAGAGGGGTTTAAGAGAGAGAAGGGGTTTGAGATAGCAAGAGAGAGCGGGTGAGAGAGTGCGAGGAGGATGAGGGGGTGAGAGAGGGTGTGAGAGAAGGTGTTTGAGAGAGCAAGAGAGAGCGGGTGAGAGAGAGGGAGGAGAATGAGGGGGGTGAGAGAGATTGAGAGAGAGGGGTTGAGAGAGAGAGGGGGTTTGAGAGAGCGATAGAGAGCGGGTGAGAGAGAGGAGGATGAGGGGGTGAGAGAGAGAGGGTGAGAGAGAGTGGTTGAGAGAGAGAGGGGGTTTGAGAGAGCGAGAGTGCGGGTGAGAGAGGGATAGGAGGATGAGGGGGTGAGAGAGGGAGGGTGAGAGAGAGGGGTTTAGAGAGAGAGGGGTTTTGAGAGAGCGAGAGAGAGCGGGTGAGAGAGAGAGAGAGGAGGATGAGGGGGGTGAGAGAGAGGGTGAGAGAGGGGTTTCAGAGAGAGAAGGGGTTTGCGGGAGTAAGAGAGAGTGGGTGAGAGAGATAGAGGAGGATGAGGGGGGTGAGATACAGAGGGTGAGAGATAGGGGTTTTAGAGAGAGAGGGGTTTTGAGAGAGCGAGAGAAAGCGGGTGAGAGAGAGAGAGAGGAGGATGAGGGGGGTGAGAGAGAGAGTGTGAGAGAGAGGGGTTTTAGAGTGAGGGGGTGGTTTGAGAGAGCGAGAGAGAGCGGGTGAGAGAGAGAGAGAGGAGGATGAGGGGGGTGAGAGAGAGTGTTGAGAGAGCGAGAGGATGATGAGGGGGGTGAGAGAGAGCGGGTGAGAGAGAGGGGTTTTAGTGAGAGAGGGGGTTTGATAGAGCATGAGAGTGCGGGTGAGAGAGAGAGAGGAGGATGAGGGGGTGAGAGAGTGTGTGAGAGAGCAAGAGGACGATGAGTGGGTGAGAGAGAGGGTGTGAGAGAGGGGTTTAGAGAGAGAGGAGGTTTGAGAGAGCGAGATAGAGCGGGTGAGAGAGAGAGGAGGAGGAGGGTGAGAGAGAGGGTGAGAGAGAGGGGTTGCAAGAGAGAGGACGTTTGAGAGAGCGGGTGAGAGAGAGAGAGCTGGATGAAGGCAGTGAGTGAGAGAGGGTGAGAGAGAGAAGAGGAGGATGAGGGGGTGAGAGAGAGGGTGAGAGAGAAGGGTTTTAGAGAGAGAGGGATTTGAGAGAGAGCGGGTGAGAGAGAGGAGGATGAGGGGCTTGAGAGAGAGAGGGCGAGAGAGATGGGTTGAGAGAGAGAGGGGGTTTGAGAGAGCGAGAGAGAATAGGTGAGGGGGAGAGAGGAGGATGAGGGGGGTGAGAGTGAGAGGGTGAGAGAGAGGGTTTTAGAGAGAGACGGGGTTTTAGAGAGCGCGTGAGAGCAGGTGAGAGAGAGAGGAGGATGAGGGGAGTGAGAGAGAGAGGGTGAGAGAGAGGGGTTGAGAGAGAGAGGGGGTTTAAGAGAGCGGGTGAGAGAGAGGGAGGCGGATGAGGGGGGTGAAAGAGAGAGAGGGTGAGAGAGACGGGTTGAGAGAGAGGGGATTTGAGAGAGCGAGACAGCGCAGGTGAGAGAAAGAGAGGAGGATGAGAGCGGTGGGAGAGAGAGAGGGTGAGAGAAAGTGGTTGAGAGAGATAGGGGGTGTGAGAGAGCGAGAGAGAGCGGGTGAGAGAGAGAGGAGGATGAGGGGGTGAGAAAGAGAAGGTGAGCAAGAGGGGTTGAGAGAGACAGGGGGTTTGAGAGAGCGAGAGAGAGCAGGTGAGAGAGAGAGAGGAGGATGAGGGGGTGAGAAAGAGAGGGTGAGAGAGAGGGGTTGAGAGAGCGAGACAGAGCAGGTGAGAGAGAGAGGAGGATGAGAGCGGTGGGAGAGAGAGAGGGTGAGAGAAAGGGGTTGAGAGAGAGAGGGGGTGTGAGAGAGCGAGAGAGCGGGTGAGAGAGATAGAGGAGGATTGGGGGCTGAGAGACAGAGGGTGAGAGACAGGGGTTTTAGAGAGGGAGGGGGTTTGAGAGAGCGAGAGAGAGCGGGTGAGAGAGAGGAGGATGAGGGGGTGGGAAAGAGAGGGTGAGAGAGAGGGGTTGAGAGAGAGAGGGGGTTTGAGAGAGCGAGAGAGCGTGGGTGAGAGAGAGAGGAGGAGGATGAGGGGGGTGAGAGAGAAAGGGTGAGAGATGGCGGTTTTAGAGAGAGAGTGGGTTTGAGAGAGCGAGAGAAAGCGGGTGAGAGAGAGAGAGAGGAGGATGAGGGGGGTGAGAAAGAGAAGGTGAGCGAGAGGGGTTGAGAGAGAGAGGGTGGTTTGAGAGAGCGAGAGAGAGCGGGTGAGAGAGAGAGAGGAGGATGAGGGGGGTGAGAGATAGAGGGTGAGAGAGGGGTTTTAGAGTGAGGGGGTGGTTTGAGAGAGCGTGTGTGAGAGCGTGTGAGAGAGAGGAGGATGAGGGGTGAGAGAGAGAGGGTGAGAGAGAGGGGTTTTAGAGAGAGAGGGGGTTTGAGAGAGAGCAGGTGAGAGAGAGGAGGATGAGGGGCGTGAGAGAGAGAAGGTGAGAGAGATGGGTTGAGAGAGAGAGGTGGTTTGAGAGAACGAGAGAGACTGGGTGAGAGAGAGAGGAGGATGAGGGGGGGTGAGAGAGAGAGGGTGAGAGCAAGGGGTTGAGAGAGAGGACGTTTGAGAGTACAGGAGAGTGGGTGAGAGAGAGAGAGGAGGATGAGGGCGGTGAGAGAGAGAGGGTGAGAGAGAGGGGTTTAAGAGAGAGAAGGGGTTTGAGATAGCAAGAGAGAGCGGGTGAGAGAGTGCGAGGAGGATGAGGGGGTGAGAGAGGGTGTGAGAGAAGGTGTTTGAGAGAGCAAGAGAGAGCGGGTGAGAGAGAGGGAGGAGAATGAGGGGGGTGAGAGAGATTGAGAGAGAGGGGTTGAGAGAGAGAGGGGGTTTGAGAGAGCGATAGAGAGCGGGTGAGAGAGAGGAGGATGAGGGGGTGAGAGAGAGAGGGTGAGAGAGAGTGGTTGAGAGAGAGAGGGGGTTTGAGAGAGCGAGAGTGCGGGTGAGAGAGGGATAGGAGGATGAGGGGGTGAGAGAGGGAGGGTGAGAGAGAGGGGTTTAGAGAGAGAGGGGTTTTGAGAGAGCGAGAGAGAGCGGGTGAGAGAGAGAGAGAGGAGGATGAGGGGGGTGAGAGAGAGGGTGAGAGAGGGGTTTCAGAGAGAGAAGGGGTTTGCGGGAGTAAGAGAGAGTGGGTGAGAGAGATAGAGGAGGATGAGGGGGGTGAGATACAGAGGGTGAGAGATAGGGGTTTTAGAGAGAGAGGGGTTTTGAGAGAGCGAGAGAAAGCGGGTGAGAGAGAGAGAGAGGAGGATGAGGGGGGTGAGAGAGAGAGTGTGAGAGAGAGGGGTTTTAGAGTGAGGGGGTGGTTTGAGAGAGCGAGAGAGAGCGGGTGAGAGAGAGAGAGAGGAGGATGAGGGGGGTGAGAGAGAGTGTTGAGAGAGCGAGAGGATGATGAGGGGGGTGAGAGAGAGCGGGTGAGAGAGAGGGGTTTTAGTGAGAGAGGGGGTTTGATAGAGCATGAGAGTGCGGGTGAGAGAGAGAGAGGAGGATGAGGGGGTGAGAGAGTGTGTGAGAGAGCAAGAGGACGATGAGTGGGTGAGAGAGAGGGTGTGAGAGAGGGGTTTAGAGAGAGAGGAGGTTTGAGAGAGCGAGATAGAGCGGGTGAGAGAGAGAGGAGGAGGAGGGTGAGAGAGAGGGTGAGAGAGAGGGGTTGCAAGAGAGAGGACGTTTGAGAGAGCGGGTGAGAGAGAGAGAGCTGGATGAAGGCAGTGAGTGAGAGAGGGTGAGAGAGAGAAGAGGAGGATGAGGGGGTGAGAGAGAGGGTGAGAGAGAAGGGTTTTAGAGAGAGAGGGATTTGAGAGAGAGCGGGTGAGAGAGAGGAGGATGAGGGGCTTGAGAGAGAGAGGGTGAGAGAGATGGGTTGAGAGAGAGAGGGGGTTTGAGAGAGCGAGAGAGAATAGGTGAGGGGGAGAGAGGAGGATGAGGGGGGTGAGAGTGAGAGGGTGAGAGAGAGGGTTTTAGAGAGAGACGGGGTTTTAGAGAGCGCGTGAGAGTAGGTGAGAGAGAGAGGAGGATGAGGGGAGTGAGAGAGAGAGGGTGAGAGAGAGGGGTTGAGAGAGAGAGGGGGTTTAAGAGAGCGGGTGAGAGAGAGGGAGGCGGATGAGGGGGGTGAAAGAGAGAGAGGGTGAGAGAGACGGGTTGAGAGAGAGGGGATTTGAGAGAGCGAGACAGCGCAGGTGAGAGAGAGAGAGGAGGATGAGAGCGGTGGGAGAGAGAGAGGGTGAGAGAAAGTGGTTGAGAGAGATAGGGGGTGTGAGAGAGCGAGAGAGAGCGGGTGAGAGAGAGAGGAGGATGAGGGGGTGAGAAAGAGAAGGTGAGCAAGAGGGGTTGAGAGAGACAGGGGGTTTGAGAGAGCGAGAGAGAGCAGGTGAGAGAGAGAGAGGAGGATGAGGGGGTGAGAAAGAGAGGGTGAGAGAGAGGGGTTGAGAGAGCGAGACAGAGCAGGTGAGAGAGAGAGAGGAGGATGAGGGGGGTGAGAAAGAGAAGGTGAGCGAGAGGGGTTGAGAGAGAGAGGGGGTTTGAGAGAGCAGGTGAGAGAGTGAGCGGAGGATGAGGGGGGTGAGAGAGAGGGGGTGAGAGAGGGTGGTTTTAGTGAGAGAGGGGGTTTGAGACAGCGAGAGAGAGCAGGTGAGAGAGAGTGAGGAGGGTGAGGGGGTGAGAGAGAAAGGGTGAGAGAGAGGGGTTTTAGAGAGAGGGGGTTTGAGAGAGCGAGAGAGCGCGGTTGAGAGAGAGAGGAGGATGAGGGGGGTGAGAGAGAAAGGGTGAGAGATGGCGGTTTTAGAGAGAGGGGGTTTGAGAGAGCGAGAGAAAGCGGGTGAGAGAGAGAGAGGAGGATGAGGGGGGTGAGAGACCGAGGGTGAGAGAGAGGGGTTATGGAGAGAGAGGAGGATGAGGTGGGTGAGAGAGAGTGTTGAGAGAGCGAGAGGATGATGAGGGGGGTGAGAGAGAGGGTGAGAGAGATGGGTTTTAGTGAGTGAGGGGGTTTGATAGAGCGTGAGAGTGCGGGTGTGAGAGAGAGAGGAGGATGAGGGGAGTGAGAGAGAGAGGGTGAGAGAGAGGGGTTTTAGTGAGAGAGGGGGTTTGATAGAGCGTGAGAGTGCGGGTGTGAGAGAGAGAGGAGGATGAGGGGCGTGAGAGAGAGAGAGGGTGAGAGAGAGCGGTTTTAGAGAGAGAGGGGGTTTGAGAGAGAGCAGGTGAGAGAGAGGAGGATGAGGGGCGTGAGAGAGAGAAGGTGAGAGAGATGGGTTGAGAGAGAGGTGGTTTGAGAGAGCGAGAGAGAATGGGTGAGAGAGAGCGAGGAGGATGAGGGGGGTGTGAGAGAGAGAGGGTGAGAGAGAGGGGTTGAGAGAGAGGTGGTTTGAGAGAGTGAGAAAGCGGGTGAGAGAGAGTGAGCAGGATGAGGGGGGTGAGAGAGAGAGGGTGAGAGCGAGGGGTTGAGAGAGAGGACGTTTGAGAGTACAAGAGAATGGGTGAGAGAGAGAGAGGAGGATGAGGGCAGTGAGAGAGAGAGGGTGAGAGAGAGGGGTTTTACAGAGAGAGGGGTTTGAGAGAGCGAGAGAGTGCTGGTGAGAGGGAGAGAGGAGCATAAGGGGGTGAGAGAGAGAGAGTGAGAGAGAGGGGGTTTAGAGAGAGAGGGGGTTTGAGAGAGCGAGAGAGAGTGGATGAGAGAGAGAGAGGAGGATGAGGGGGTGAGAGAGGGAGGGTGAGAGAGAGGGGTTGAGAGACCGAGGGGGTTTGAGAGAGGGAGAGAGAGCGGGTGAGAGAGAGAGAGTGGAGGATGAGGCGGTGAGAGAGAGAGGGTGAGAAAGAAGGGTTGAGAGAGAGAGGGGGTTTGAGAGAGCGAGTTAGAGCGGGTGAGAGAGACAGACGAGGATGAGAGGGGTGAGAGGGTGTGAGCGAAGGTGTTTGAGAGAGCAAGAGAGAGCGGGTGAGAGAGAGGGAGGAGAATGAGGGGGTGAGAGAGAGGGTGAGAGAGAGGGGTTGAGAGAGAGTGGATTTGAGAGAGCGAGAGAGAGCTGGTGAGAGAGAGAGAGGAGGATGAGGAGGGTTAGAGAGAGAGGGTTGAAACTTTATTGCTGGAACAGCACAGCGGGTCAGGCAGCATCCAGGGAACAGGAGATTCGACGTTTCGGGCACAGGCCCTTCTTCAGGAATGAGCAGAGAGTGTTCAGCAGGAGAAGATAAAAGGTAGGGAGGAGGGACTTGGAGGAGGGGAGTTGGAAATGTGATAGGTGGAAAGAGGTCAAGGTGAGGGTGATAGGTCGGAGTAGGGTGGAGGCGGAGAGGTCAAGAAGAAGACTGCAGGTCAGGAAGGCGGTGCCGGGCTGGAGGGATCCGGCTGAGACAAGGTGGGGGGAGGGGGGATGAAGAAACTGGTGAAGTCCAAGTTCATCCCCTGCGGTTGGAGGGTTCCCAGTCGGAAGATAAGACGCTCCTCCTTCGACCGTCGCGTTGTTGTGGTTTGGCGGTGGATGAGTCCAATGACCTGCATATCCTCGATGGAGTGGGAGGGGGAGTTGAAATGCTGTGCTACAGGGTGGTTGGGTTGGTTCGTCCGGGTGGCCCAGAGGTGCTCTCTGAATCGCTCCGCAAGTAGGCGGCCTGTCTCCCCTACGACAAGGGAGGCGCGATAGTACTTTGGCGCACTGACCTTTACACCGCTGAGGCCAAACGCCAGCTCACAGATACCTCCTCCTACCGTCCCCTTGACCATGACCCCACCCCCCACCACCAAACCATCATCTCCCAGACCGTCCATAACCTCATCACCTCAGGGGACCTCCCATCCACCGCCTCCAACCTCATAGTCCCACAACCCCGCACCTCCCGCTTCTACCTCCTGCCCAAAATCCACAAACCTGACTGCCCCGGACGACCCATCGTCTCAGCCTGCTCCTGCCCCACCGAACTCATCTCGGCATACCTCGACACGGTCCTGTCCCCATTAGTCCAAGAACTCCCCACCTACGTTCGTGACACCACCCATGCCCTCCACCTCCTCCAGGATTTCCGCTTTCCCGGTCACCAACACCTCATCTTCACCATGGACATCCAGTCCCTGTACACCTCCATTCCCCATCACGAAGGACTCAAAGCACTCCGTTTCTTCCTTTCCCGCCGTACCACCCAGTACCCTTCCACCGACACCCTCCTTCGACTGACCGAACTGGTCCTCACCCTGAACAACTTTTCTTTCCAATCCTCCCACTTTCTCCAAACAAAAGGAGTAGCCATGGGCACCCGCATGGGCCCCAGCTATGCCTGCCTCTTCGTAGGGTATGTGGAACAATCCATCTTCCGCAACTACACTGGCCCCACCCCCCATCTTTTTCTTCGCTACATTGATGACTGTATCGGCGCTACCTCGTGCTCCCACGAGGAGGTTGAACAGTTCATCCACTTCACGAACACCTTCCACCCCGACCTCAAATTCACCTGGACAGTCTCGGACTCCTCCCTCCCCTTCCTAGACCTTTCTGTTTCTATCTCAGGCGACCGAATCAACACGGACATCTACTACAAACCTACCGACTCCCACAGCTACCTGGACTACACCTCCTCCCATCCTGCCCCCTGTAAAAACGCCATCCCATTCTCCCAATTCCTTCGTCTCCGCCGCATCTGCTCCCAGGAGGACCAGTTCAAAATACGTACAACACAGATGGCCTCCTTCTTCAAGGACCGCAATTTCCCCCCCGACGTGGTCGACGGTGCCCTCCACCGCATCTCCTCCACTTCCCGCTCCTCCGCCCTTGAGCCCCGCCCCTCCAACCGCCACCAGGACAGAACCCCACTGGTCCTCACCTACCACCCCACTAACCTCCATGTACAGTGCATCATCCGCTGCCATTTCCGCCACCTCCAAACAGACCCCAGCACCAAGGATATATTTCCCTCCCCTCCCCTATCAGCTTTCCGTAGAGACCACTCCCTCCGCGACTCCCTTGTCAGATCCACACCCCCCACCGACCCAACCACCACTCCCGGCACCTTCCCTTGCAACCGCAGGAGGTGCAACACTTGCGCCCACACCTCCCCCCTGACTTCTCTCCAAGGCCCCAAGGGAAACTTCCATATCTGCCACAGATTCACCTGCACCTCCACCCACATCATCTACTGCATCCGCTGCAGCCGGTGTGGCCTCCTCTATATTGGGGAGACAGGCCGCCTACTTGCGGAGCGATTCAGAGAGCACCTCTGGGCCACCCGGACGAACCAACCCAACCAACCTGTGGCACAGCATTTCAACTCCCCCTCCCACTCCACCGAGGATATGCAGGTCATTGGACTCATCCACCGCCAAACCACAACAACCCGACGGTCGGAGGAGGAGCGTCTTATCTTCCGACTGGGAACCCTCCAACCGCAGGGGATGAACTTGGACTTCACCAGTTTCTTCATCCCCCCTCCCCCCACCTTGTCTCAGCCGGATCCTTCCAGCCCGGCACCGCCTTCCTGACCTGCAGTCTTCTTCTTGACCTCTCCGCCTCCATCCTACTCCGACCTATCACCCTCACCTTGACCTCTTTCCACCTATCACATTTCCAACTCCCCTCCTCCAAGTCCCTCCTCCCTACCTTTTATCTTCTCCTGCTGAACACTCTCTGCTCATTCCTGAAGAAGGGCCTGTGCCCGAAATGTCGAATCTCCTGTTCCCTGGATGCTGCCTGACCCGCTGTGCTGTTCCAGCAATAAAGTTTCAACTTTGATCTCCAGCATCTGCAGACCTCACTTTCTCCTTAGAGAGAGAGGGTGAGAGAGAGGGGTTTTAGAGAGCGAGGTGGTTTGAGAGAGCGAGAGAGAGCGGGTGAGAGAGAGAGAGGAGGATGAGGGGGTGAGAGAGAGAGGGTGAGAGAGAGGGGTTGAGAGAGAGGGGGTTTGAGGGAGCGAGAGAGAGCGTGTGAGAGAGAGAGGGAGGATGAGGGGGGTGAGAGAGGGAGCGTGAGAGAGAGGGGTTTAGAGAGAGGGGGTTTCAGAGAGCGAGAGAGAGCGGGTGAGAGACAGAGGAGGAGGAGGAGGGGGTGAGAGAGAGAGTGTGAGAGAGAGGGGTTTTAGAGAGAGAGGGGGTTTGAGAGAGAGCAGGTGAGAGAGAGGAGGATGAGGGGCGTGAGAGAGAGAAGGTGGGAGAGATGGGTTGAGAGAGCGAGGTGGTTTGAGAGAGCGAGAGAGAATGGGTGAGAGAGAGAGAGGAGGATGAGGGGGGGTGAGAGAGAGAGGGTGAGAGCAAGGGGTTGAGAGAGAGGACGTTTGAGAGTACAGGAGAGTGGGTGAGAGAGAGAGAGGAGGATGAGGGCGGTGAGAGAGAGAGGGTGAGAGAGAGGGGTTTTAGAGAGAGAAGGGGTTTGAGATAGCAAGAGAGAGCGGGTGAGAGAGTGCGAGGACGATGAGGGGGTGAGAGAGAGAGGTTGAGAGAGAGGGGTTAAGAGAGGGGGGGGTTTGAGAGAGCGAGTTAGAGCGGGTGAGAGAGAGAGGAGGATGAGGGGGGTGAGAGAGGGTGTGAGAGAAGGTGTTTGAGAGAGCAAGAGAGCGGGTGAGAGAGAGGGAGGAGAATGAGGGGGGAGAGAGAGAGGTTGAGAGAGAGGGGTTGAGAGAGAGAGGGGGTTTGAGAGAGCGAGAGAGAGCGGGTGAGAGAGAGGAGGATGAGGGGGTGAGAGAGAGGTTGAGAGAGAGGGGTTGAGAGAGAGGATGTTTGAGGGAGCGAGAGAGCGGGTAGGGGAGAGAGAGAGGAGGATGAGGGGGTGAGAGAGGGAGGGTGAGAGAGAGGGGTTTAGAGAGAGAGGGGTTTTGAGAGAGCGAGAGAGCGGGTGAGAGAGACAGAGAGAAGAGGATCAGGGGGATGAGAGAGAGGGTGAGAGAGAGGAGTTATAGAGAGAGACGGGGTTTGAGAGAGCGAGAGATGGCGGGTGACAGAGAGAGAGAGGAGGATGAGACGGGTGTGAGAGAGAGAGGGTGAGAGAGGGGTTTCAGAGAGAGAGGGGGTTTGCGGGAGCAAGAGAGAGTGGGTGAGAGAGATAGAGGAGGATGAGGGGGGTGAGAGAGAGTGTTGAGAGAGCGAGAGGACGATGAGTGGGTGAGAGAGAGGGTGTGAGAGAGGGGTTTAGAGAGAGAGGAGGTTTGAGAGAGCGAGAGAGAGCGGGTGAGAGAGAGAGGAGGAGGAGGGGCGTGAGAGAGAGAAGGTGAGAGAGATGGGTTGAGAGAGAGAGGTGGTTTGAGAGAGCGAGAGAGAATGGGTGAGAGAGAGAGAGGGGGATGAGGGGGGTGTGAGAGAGAGAGGATGAGAGAGAGGGGTTGAGAGAGAGAGGTGGTTTGAGAGAGTGAGAGAGCGGGTGAGAGAGAGTGAGGAGGATGAGGGGTGGGTGAGAGAGAGAGGGTGAGAGCGAGGGGTTGAGAGAGAGGACGTTTGAGAGTACAAGAGAGTGGGTGAGAGAGAGAGGAGGATGAGGGGGATGAGAGAGAGAGGGTGCGAGAGAGGGGTTGAGAGAGAGGGGATTTGAGAGAGCGAGCGAGCGAGAGAGCGCGGGTGAGACAGGGGGAGGAGGATGAGGGCGGTGAGAGAGAGAGGGTGAGAGAGAGGGGTTGAGAGACCGAGGGGGTTTGAGAGAGGGAGAGAGAGCGGGTGAGAGAGAGAGAGTGGAGGATGAGGCGGTGAGAGAGAGAGGGTGAGAAAGAAGGGTTGAGAGAGAGAGGGGGTTTGAGAGAGCGAGTTAGAGCGGGTGAGAGAGACAGACGAGGATGAGAGGGGTGAGAGAGGGTGTGAGCGAAGGTGTTTGAGAGAGCAAGAGAGAGCGGGTGAGAGAGAGGGAGGAGAATGAGGGGGTGAGAGAGAGGGTGAGAGAGAGGGGTTGAGAGAGAGTGGATTTGAGAGAGCGAGAGAGAGCTGGTGAGAGAGAGAGAGGAGGATGAGGAGGGTTAGAGAGAGAGGGTGAGAGAGAGGGGTTTTAGAGAGCGAGGTGGTTTGAGAGAGCGAGAGAGAGCGGGTGAGAGAGAGAGAGGAGGATGAGGGGGTGAGAGAGAGAGGGTGAGAGAGAGGGGTTGAGAGAGAGGGGGTTTGAGGGAGCGAGAGAGAGCGTGTGAGAGAGAGAGGGAGGATGAGGGGGGTGAGAGAGGGAGCGTGAGAGAGAGGGGTTTAGAGAGAGGGGGTTTCAGAGAGCGAGAGAGAGCGGGTGAGAGAGATAGGAGGAGGAGGAGGGGGTGAGAGAGAGAGTGTGAGAGAGAGGGGTTTTAGAGAGAGAGGGGGTTTGAGAGAGAGCAGGTGAGAGAGAGGAGGATGAGGGGCGTGAGAGAGAGAAGGTGGGAGAGATGGGTTGAGAGAGCGAGGTGGTTTGAGAGAGCGAGAGAGAATGGGTGAGAGAGAGAGAGGAGGATGAGGGGGGGTGAGAGAGAGAGGGTGAGAGCAAGGGGTTGAGAGAGAGGACGTTTGAGAGTACAGGAGAGTGGGTGAGAGAGAGAGAGGAGGATGAGGGCGGTGAGAGAGAGAGGGTGAGAGAGAGGGGTTTTAGAGAGAGAAGGGGTTTGAGATAGCAAGAGAGAGCGGGTGAGAGAGTGCGAGGACGATGAGGGGGTGAGAGAGAGAGGTTGAGAGAGAGGGGTTAAGAGAGAGGGGGGGTTTGAGAGAGCGAGTTAGAGCGGGTGAGAGAGAGAGGAGGATGAGGGGGGTGAGAGAGGGTGTGAGAGAAGGTGTTTGAGAGAGCAAGAGAGCGGGTGAGAGAGAGGGAGGAGAATGAGGGGGGAGAGAGAGAGGTTGAGAGAGAGGGGTTGAGAGAGAGGGGGTTTGAGAGAGCGAGAGAGAGCGGGTGAGAGAGAGGAGGATGAGGGGGTGAGAGAGAGGTTGAGAGAGAGGGGTTGAGAGAGAGGATGTTTGAGGGAGCGAGAGAGCGGGTGAGAGAGAGAGGAGGATGAGGGGGTGAGAGAGGGAGGGTGAGAGAGAGGGGTTTAGAGAGAGAGGGGTTTTGAGAGAGCGAGAGAGCGGGTGAGAGAGACAGAGAGAAGAGGATCAGGGGGATGAGAGAGAGGGTGAGAGAGAGGAGTTATAGAGAGAGACGGGGTTTGAGAGAGCGAGAGATGGCGGGTGACAGAGAGAGAGAGGAGGATGAGACGGGTGTGAGAGAGAGAGGGTGAGAGAGGGGTTTCAGAGAGAGAGGGGGTTTGCGGGAGCAAGAGAGAGTGGGTGAGAGAGATAGAGGAGGATGAGGGGGGTGAGATACAGAGGGTGAGAGATAGGGGTTTTAGAGAGAGAGGGGTTTTGAGAGAGCGAGAGAAAGCGGGTGAGAGAGAGGAGGATGAGGGGGGTGAGAGAGAGGGGTTTTAGAGAGAGAGTGGTTTGAGGGAGCGAGAGAGCGCGGGGGGGAGAGAGAGAGAGGAGGATGAGGGGGGTGAGAGAGAGAGTGTGAGAGAGAGGGGTTTTAGAGTGAGGGGGTGGTTTGAGAGAGCGAGAGAGAGCGGGTGAGAGAGAGAGAGAGGAGGATGAGGGGGGTGAGAGAGTGTTGAGAGAGCGAGAGGACGATGAGTGGGTGAGAGAGAGGGTGTGAGAGAGGGGTTTAGAGAGAGAGGAGGTTTGAGAGAGCGAGAGAGAGCGGGTGAGAGAGAGAGGAGGAGGAGGGGCGTGAGAGAGAGAAGGTGAGAGAGATGGGTTGAGAGAGAGAGGTGGTTTGAGAGAGCGAGAGAGAATGGGTGAGAGAGAGAGGGGGATGAGGGGGGTGTGAGAGAGAGAGGATGAGAGAGAGGGGTTGAGAGAGAGAGGTGGTTTGAGAGAGTGAGAGAGCGGGTGAGAGAGAGTGAGGAGGATGAGGGGTGGGTGAGAGAGAGAGGGTGAGAGCGAGGGGTTGAGAGAGAGGACGTTTGAGAGTACAAGAGAGTGGGTGAGAGAGAGAGGAGGATGAGGGGGATGAGAGAGAGAGGGTGCGAGAGAGGGGTTGAGAGAGAGGGAATTTGAGAGAGCGAGCGAGCGAGAGAGCGCGGGTGAGACAGGGGGAGGAGGATGAGGGCGGTGAGAGAGAGAGTGTTGGAGAGAGAGAGGATGAGGGGGTGAGAGAGAGAGGGCCAGAGAGAGGGGTTTTGGAGAGAGAGAGGGTTTGAGAGAACGAGAGAGAGTGGGTGAGAGAGAGTAGGATGAGGGGCGTGAGAGAGGTGTTGAGAGAGAGGGGGTTTGAGAGAGCGAGTGAGAGCGAGGGAGAGAGAGACGAGGATGAGGGGGTGAGAGAGGGTGTGAGAGAGAGGGGGTTTAGAGAGAGAAAGGGTTTGAGAGAGCGAGAGAGCGCGGGTGAGAGAGAGAGAGGAGGATGTGTGGGGTGAGAGAGAGGGTGAGAGAGAGGGGTTTTAAAGAGAGAGGGGATTTGAGAGAGCGAGAGAGCGCGGGTGAGAGAGAGAGAGGAGGATGAGGGGGGTGAGAGAGAGAGGGTGAGAGAGAGGGGGTTTAGAGAGAGAAAGTGTTTGGGAGAGCAAGAGAGAGCGGGTGAGAGAGAGAGGAGGAGGATGAGGGGGATGAGAGAGAGAGGGTGCGAGAGAGGGGTTCAGAGAGAGGGGATTTGAGAGAGCTAGAGAGCGCGGGTGAGACAGGGGGAGGAGGATGAGGGCAGTGAGAGAGAGAGAGTGTGAGAGAGAGAGAGGATGAGGGGGGTGAGAGAGAGAGGGCCAGAGAGAGGGGTTTTGGAGAGAGAGAGGGTTTGAGAGAACGAGACAGAGTGGGTGAGAGAGAGTAGGATGAGGGGCGTGAGAGAGGGGTGAGAGAGAGGTGTTGAGAGAGAGAGGGGGTTTGAGAGAGCGAATGAGAGCGGGGGAGAGAGAGACGAGGATGAGGGGGTGAGAGAGGGTGTGAGAGAAAGGGGGTTTAGAGAGAGAAAGGGTTTGAGAGAGCGAGAGAGCGCGGGTGAGAGAGAGAGAGAGGAGGATGTGTGGGGTGAGAGAGAGGGTGAGAGAGAGGGGGTTTAGAGAGAGAAAGGGTTTGAGAGAGCAAGAGAGAGCGGGTGAGAGAGCGGGAGGAGGATGAGGGGGGGTGAGAGAGAGAGGGTGAGAGAGAGGGGTTGAGAGAGAGAGGGGGTTTGAGAGAGCGAGTGAGAGCGGGTGAGAGAGAGACGAGGATGAGGGGTGTGAGAGGGTGTGAGAGTAGGTGTTTGAGAGAGCAAGAGAGAGCGGGTGAGAGAGAGGGTAGAGAATGAGGGGGGTGAGAGAGAGAGGGTGAGAGAGAGGGGTTGAGAGAGAGAGGCGGTTTGAGAGAGCGGGTGAGAGAGAGAGAGAGACGAGGATGAGGGGGGTGAGAGAGGGTATGAGAAAATGTGTTTGAGAGAGCAAGAGAGAGCGGGTGAGAGAGAGGGAGGAGAATGAGAGGGGTGAGAGAGAGAGGGTGAGAGAGAGGGGTTGAGAGAGAGGGGGTTTGAGAGAGCGAGAGAGCGGGTGAGAGTGAGAGAGGTGGAGGAGGGGGTGAGAGAGAGAGGGTGAGAGAGAGGGGTTATAGAGAGAGACGGGGTTTGAGAGACCGAGAGATAGCGGGTGAGAGAGACAGAGGAGGATGAGAGGGGTGTGAGAGAGAGAGGGTGCGAGAGAGGGGTTTTAGAGAGAGAGGGGGTTTGAGAGAGTGAGAGAGCACGGGTGAGAGAGAGAGAGGAGGGTGAGGAGGGGTGAGAGAGAGAGGGTGAGAGAGAGGGGTTTTAGAGAGAGAGGGTGTTTGAGAGAACGAGGGAGAGCTGGTGAGAGAGAGAGAGGAGGATGAGGGGGGTGGGAGGGAGAGGGTGAGAGAGAGGGGTTGAGAGAGAGAGGGGGTTTAAGAGAGCGAGAGAGAGCGGGTGAGAGAGAGAGGAGGAGGATGAGGGGGTGAGAGAGATAGAGGGTGAGAGAGAGGGGTTTTAGAGAGGGGGTGTTTGAGGGATCGAGAGAGTGTGTGAGAGAGAGAGAGAGGAGGATGAGGGGGGTGAGAGAGAGAGGTTGAGAGAGGGGTTTTAGAGAGAGAGGGGTTTGAGAGAGCGAGAGAGAGCGGTTGAGGGAGAGAGAGGAGGATGAGGGGGGTGAGAGAGCGAGGGTGAGAGAGAGGGTTGAGAGAGAGATGGGGTTTGAGAGAGCGAGAGATCGCGGGTGAGAGAGAGAGGGGGGGATGAGGGGGTTGTGAGAGAGAGGGGTTGAGAGAGAGGGCTTTTAGATAGAGAGGGGGTTTGAGAGTGCGAGAGAGCGCGGGCGAGAGAGAGAGAGGAGGATGAGGGGGGTGAGAGAGAGAGGGTGAGAGAGAGGGGTTTTTGGTGAGAGAGGGGGTTAGATAGATCGTGAGAGTGCGGGTGAGAGAGAGAGAGGAGGATGAGGGGGTGAGAGAGAGGGTGAGAGAGAGGGGTTTTGAGAGAGTGAGAGAGCGCGGGTGAGAGAGAGAGAGGAGGATGAGGGGGGTGAGAGAGAGAGAGGGTGAGAGAGACGGGGTTTAGAGAGAGAAAGGGTTTGAGAGAGCAAGAGAGAGCGGGTGAGAGCGCGGGAGGAGGATGAGGGGGGTGAGAGAGAGAGGGTGAGAGAGGGGTTGAGAGAGAGAGGGGGTTTGAGAGAGCGAGTGAGAGCGGGTGAGAGAGAGACGAGGATGAGGGCGGTGAGAGAGGGTGTGAGAATAGGTGTTTGAGAGAGCAAGAGACAGCGGGTGAGAGAGAGGGAGGAGAATGAGGGGGGTGAGAGAGAGAGGGTGAGAGAGAGGGGTTGAGAGAGAGAGGCGGTTTGAGAGAGCGAGAGCGCGGGTGAGAGAGAGAGAGAGACGAGGATGAGGGGTGTGAGAGAGCGAGGGTGAGAGAGAGGGGTTTTAGAGAGAGGGGTTTGAGAGAGCGAGAGAGCGCGGGTGAGGGAGAGAGAGGAGGATGGGGGGGTGAGAGAGAGGGTTGAGAGAGAGATGGGGTTTGAGAGAGCGAGAGATCGCCGGTGAGAGAGAGAGAGGAGGATGAGGGGGTTGTGAGAGAGGGGGTTGCGAGAGAGGGGTTTTAGATAGAGAGGGGGTTTGAGAGTGCGAGAGAGTGTGGGTGAGAGAGAGAGAGAGGAGGATGAGGGGGGTGAGAGAGAGAGGGTGAGAGAGAGGGGTTTTAGTGAGAGAGGGGGTTTGATAGATCGTGAGAGTGCGGGTGAGAGAGAGAGGAGGAGGATGAGGGGGGTGAGAGAGAGGGATTTTAGAGAGAGGGGTTTTCAGAGATCGAGAGAGAGAGGGTGAGAGAGAGAGGAGGATGAGGGGGGTGAGAGAGAGCGGTTTTAGTGAGAGAGGGGGTTTGATAGATCGTGAGAGTGCGGGTCAGAGAGAGAGAGAGGAGGATGAGGTGGGTGAGAGAGAGAGAGTGAGAGAGAGGGGTTTTAGAGAGAGGGGGTTTGAAAGAGCGAGAGAGCGGGTGAGAGAGAGAGAGAGAGGAGGATGAGGAGGGTGAGAGTGATTGTGTGAGAGAGCGAGAGGATGATGAGGGGGGTGAGAGAGAAGGTGAGAGAGAGGGGTTTTAGTGAGAGAGGGGTTTGATAGAGCGAGAGAGAGCGGGTGAGAGAGAGGAGGATGAGGGGGGTGAGAGAGAGAGTGTGAGATAGAGGGGTTTTAGAGAGAGGGGGTTTGAGAGAGCGAGAGAGAGCAGGTGAGAGAGAGGAGGATGAAGGGTGTGAGAGAGATAGAGTGAGAGAGAGGGGTTTCGAGAGAGAGAGGGGGTTTGAGAGAGCGAGAGAGAGCGGGTGAGAGAGAGAGAGAGGAGGATGATGGTGTGAGCGAGAGAGGGTGAGGGAGAGGGGTTTTAGAGAGAGAGGGGGCTTGAGAGAGCGGGTGAGATAGAGGAGGATGAGGGGCGTGAGAGAGAGGGTGAGAGAGAGTGGTTGAGAGAGAGAGGGGGTTTGAGAGAGCGAGAGAGCGCGGGTGAGATAGAGAGAGGAGGATGGGGGGTGAGAGAGAGAGGGTGAGAGAGAAGGGTTGAGAGAGAGAGGGTGTTTGAGAGAGCGAGAGAGAGCGGCTGAGAGAGAGAGAGGAGTAGGAGGGTGGTGAGAGAGAGAGGGTGAGAGAGAGGGGTTGCGAGAGAGAGGGGGTTTGAGAGAGCGAGTAAGAGCGGATGAGAGAGAGAGGAGGATGAGGGGAGTGAGAAAGAGAAAGTGAGAGAGGGGTTTTGGAGACAGAGAGGGGGTGAGAAGGAGGGAGAGGGGATGAGAACGAGACAGTGAGAGTGAGGGGGTTATGAGAGAGGGGTGAGGGAGAGCGGGTGAGAGTGAGAGGGGGTTAAAGCGAGCCGGGTGAGAAGGACGTAGAGGGGATTAGAAAGAGACAGAAAGAGGGGTGGGAGAGAGGGAGGGTGTGTGTGAGTGTATGTGAGAGAGAGAGTGAAAGAGGAAGGTGAGAGAGAGGGGAATAAGAATAAGAGAGATTGGGGTGCGAGAGAGAGAGAGGGGTGACAGAGAGAGGGTGAGAGGGTGAGAGAGGGAGTGAGGTGAGGGAGAGTGAGGGGGTTGAGAGATGGGGGTTGTGAGATGGGATTGAGAGAGGGGTATGAGAGAGAGGTGGTGAGACAGATGGGCTGAGACAGATGGGGTGAGAGAGGGGGTGCGAGAGAAAGCGGGTGAGACAGAGAGGCGGTGAGAGAGATAGGGGGTGAGAGAGAGGGGGTGAGAGAGGGGAAGTGAGAGAGGGGTTTGGGAGAGAGAGGGGAGAGAGAGGGGTGAGTGGGGTGTTGAGAGAGAGGGGCAGTGAGAGAGAGTGGGTGGAAAGAGGGAGTGAGAAAGGGAGGGGGTGAGAGAGCGGGGTGAGAGAGGGGTGAGAGAGAGAGAGGGGGTGAGAGAAAGGGGAGTGTGGGGGGTGGGGTGAGAGAGAGGGGCGCTGAGAGAGAGGGGCGGTGAGAGAGCGGGGTGAGAGAAAGGGGTGAGAGAGAGAGTGAGAGTGGCGGTGAGAGAGAAGGGATGAGAGAGAGGGAGAGAGGTGGGTGAGAGAAAGGGGAGTGTGAGAGGGGGTTGAGAGAGAGGGACGGTGAGAGAGAGTGGGGTGAGAGAGAGAGGTGGGAGAGAGAGAAGGGTGAGAGAGAGAGTGAGAGAGAGTGGGGCTGAGAGAGAGGGGATGAGAGAGAGAGGGGGGTGAAAGAAAGGGGAGTGAGAGAGAGGGGCGGTGAGAGAGCGGGGTGAGAGAGAGAAGGGTGAGAGAGAGAGTGAGAGAGAGTGGGGCTGAGAGAGAGAGGGAAAATGAACGAGACGGGGTGGGAGGGGGTGGGAGAGAGAGGGGGAGAGGGGGAGAGAGGGGGCGTGAGAGAGAGGGGAGAGAGACAGACAGAGGGGTAAAAGAGAGATGGAGTGAGAAAGAGAGCGGGTGAGACAGAGGGAGTGAGAGAGAGAGAGAGAGAGGGGTGAGAGAGAGAGAGGGGAGAGAGAGTGACGGGTTGAGAGAGAGAAGAGAGTGAGGGAGAGGAGTGAGAGAGAGGGGTTGAGAGAGAGGGATCGAGAGAGAGGGGGATGAGAGAGAGGGGGAAGAGAGAGAGGGATGAGAGAGGGGGGGTTGAGAGAGACGGTGTGAGAGAGAATGGGGTTCGAGAGAGACAGGGTGGGAGAGCGATGGGGATGGGAGAGAGAGGGGTGAGAGAGAGAGAAGGATGAGAGAGAGAGAGGGTGAGAGAGAGTGGGTGGGAGAGAGGGGTGAGAGAGAGTGGGTGGGAGAGAGAGAGGGGTGGGAGAGAGAGTAGGGTGGGAGAGACAGCGGGTGAGTGAGAGAGAGGGTGAGAGAGAGAGGGCGATGAGAGGGGCGTGAGAGAGAAAAGGGGAGAGACAAACGGGGTGTGAGAGTGGGTCAGAGGAAGAGTGGAGGTGAGATAGAGAGGGGCTGGGAGAGAGGGCGTGGGAGAGAGAAGGGTTGAAAGAGAGAGACGGTGTGAGTGAGATGGGGTGAGGGAGAGAGAGACACTGAGTGGGAGAGAGGGAGGGAGTGAGAGAGACAAGGGTAAGAGAGAGAGGAGGTTTGAGAGCGAGAGAGAATGTGGGTGAGGGGTTCAGAGGGGAGTGAGAAAGGGGGTTGAGAGAGAGAAGGGGGTGAGATAGTGATGCTGAGAAAGAGAGAGGGGTGAGAGTGAAAGAGAGAGGAATGAGAGAAAGGGGGTAAGAGAGAGATAGTTTGAGAGAGCGAGAGAGCAGGTGAGAGAGAGAGGGGATGAGAGGTGTGTGAAAGAGGGGTGAGATGAGAGGGTGAGGGAGAGAGAAGGGGGTGAGAGAGAGGGGGTGTGGGGTGAGAGAGAGGTGGTTGAGAGAGAAAGGGGGTGAGAGAGAAAGGTGGGTGTGAGAGAGAGGGGGTGTGAGAAACAGAGAGAGAGAGTGAGAGGTTAAGAGGGTGAGAGAGAGAGGGTGTGAGAGAGGGGTGAGATGAGAGAGAGAGCATGGTGTGAGAGAGAAAGGGGGCTGAGAGAAAGGGGGCTGAGAGAGAGGGGGTGAGGGAGAGAGAGGTGAGAGAGTGAACGGGCTGAGAGAGAAAAGAGGCTGAGAGAGGGGGTAGGGAGAGAGGGGGTGAGAGAGAGCGGGGTGAGAGAGCGAGTGGGCTGAGAGAGAAAGGGGGCTGAGAGAGGGGGGTAGGGAGAGAGGGGGTGAGAGAGAGGGGGTTAAGAGAGGGGTGATGAGAGAGAGAGATAGGTTAGAGAGAGGGAGGTGGGAGAGAGAGAGGGGTGAGAGAGGGGGGGGGTTTGAGAGAGAGAGGGGTGGGGATGAGAGAGATAGATAGGTTAGAGAGAGGGAGGTGGGAGAGAGAGAGGGGTGAGAGAGAGGGGTGAGAGAGTGAGGGGGGTTGAGAGAGGGGGCGGTGAGAGAGAGGGGGTGAGAGATAGGTGGAGAGAGAGAGGGGTGAGAGAGAGGGGGGTGAGAAAGAGGGATTGAGAGAGAGGAGGTGAGAGAGTGTGGGTGTGAGAGAGTGAGGGGATGAGAGAGTGAGGGGGTTTGAGAGAGGGGTGAGATGAGAGAGAGAGCATGGTGTGAGAGAGAAAGGGGGCTGAGAGAAAGGAGGCTGAGAGAGAGGGGGTGAGGGAGAGAGGGGTGAGAGAGTGAACGGGCTGAGAGAGAAAAGAGGCTGAGAGAGGGGGGTAGGGAGAGAGGGGGTGAGAGCGCGAGGGGCGAGAGACAGGGGTTGAGAGAGAGAGGGGGTGAGAGGGAGAGGGTGAGAGAGAGAAGCGGTGTGAGAGAGAGGAGCGGTGTGAGAGAGAGGGGTAAGAGAGAGGGATAAGAGAGAGATGGGGGTGAGAGAGAGAGTGGTAAGAGGGAGAGGAGTGAGAGACAAAGGATGAGAGAGAGGTGTGTGAGAGGGAAGGGAGAGTGAGAGAGAGGGGCTGAAAGAGTGGGAGTGAGAGAGAAGGGGTGAGAGAGAAGGGATGAGAGAGAGAGAGGTGAGAGAGAGAGGGGTAAGAAATGGACGGGTAGGAGAGAGAGAGGGTGAGAGAGGATGTGAGAGAGAGGGGGTGAGAGAGAGGGTGAGAGAGAGATGTGAGAGAGAGAGAGGGCTAAGAGAGAGAGCCGTAGGAGTGAGAGAGGGCGAGAGAGAGGGGGATGTGAGAGAGAGGGGGAGAGAGAGAAGGGTGAGAGAGAGGGTGAGAGGGAGGTAAGAGAGAGAGAGGTGAAAGAGAGAGAGGGGCTGAGAGAGAGGGGTTGAGAGAGAGGGGTTGAGATAGAGATAGGGGAAAGAGAGAGAGAGGGGTGGGAGAGAGAGGGTGAGAGAGAGGGTGAGAGGGAGGTAAGAGAGAGAGAGGTGAAAGAGAGAGAGGGGCTGAGAGAGAGGGGTTGAGAGAGAGGGGTTGAGATAGAGATAGGGGAAAGAGAGAGAGAGGGGTGGGAGAGAGAGAGGGTGAGAGAGAGAGGGGCTGTGAGAGAAGGTGTGTGAGAGATCAGGGTGGGAGAGACTGGGGAGAGAGGGAGGGGGCTGAGAGAGGGGGGTGGAGAGAGGGGGGTGAGAGAGGGGCTGTGAGAGAGAGGGGTGTGAGAGAGAAGGGGTGTGAGAGAGGGGGGTGAGAGAGAGGGGAGGGGTGAGAGAGGGGTGTGAGAGAGAGGGGTGTGAGAGAGAGGGGTGTGAGAGAGAGGGGTGAGAGAGAGGGGGGTGTGAGAGAGGGGGTGTGAGAGAGAGGGGTGTGAGAGAGAGGGGTGTGATAGAGAGGGGGTGTGAGAGAGGGGTGTGAGAGAGAGGGGTGTGAGAGAGAGGGGGTGTGAGAGAGGGGTGTGAGAGAGAGGGGTGTGATAGAGAGGGGGTGTGAGAGAGGGGTGTGAGAGAGAGGGGTGTGATAGAGAGGGGGGTGAGAGAGAGGGGCTGTGAGAGAGGGGGGTGTGAGAGAGGGGGTGTGAGAGAGGGGTGTGATAGAGAGGGGGTGTGAGAGAGGGGTGTGAGAGAGAGGGGTGTGATAGAGAGGGGGGTGAGAGAGAGGGGCTGTGAGAGAGAGGGGTGTGAGAGAGGGGGTGTGAGAGAGGGGTGTGATAGAGAGGGGGTGTGAGAGAGGGGTGTGAGAGAGAGGGGTGTGATAGAGAGGGGGTGTGAGAGAGGGGGTGTGAGAGAGAGAGGGGTGAGAGAGAGAGTGGGTGTGAGAGAGAGGGGTGAGAGAGAGAGTGGTGAGAGAGAGAGTGGTGAGAGAGAGTGGTGAGAGAGAGAGGGGGTGTGAGAGATCAGAGTGGAAGGGAGAGGGGGTGAGGAAGAGAGAGGGTGTGAGAGAGAGACAGGCAGAGAAAGAGAGGGTGAGAGAGAGAAGGTGAGAGAGAGGTGTGAGAGGGGGGGGATAAGAGAGAGTGGGGGAAAGAGGGATAAGGGTGAGAGGGTGAGACAGAGAGGGAGGATGAGAAAGATTGGGGTGGGGAGAGAGCGGGTGAGAAAGAGAAAGGGGGTGAGTGACAGTGGGAGAGAGGGGAGAGAGAGGGCGGGAGAGAGAGAGGAGTTGAGAGAGAAGGGGTGAGAGAGAGAGGGGGTGACAAAGAGAGAGAGTGAGTGAAAAAGATAGAGACTGTAAGTGAGAAAGAGAGAGAGTGAGTGACAAAGAGAGAGCAGGTGAGAGAGATGGGGTGTAACAGAGAGGGGGTGAGAGAGAGGTGTTGGGAGAGGGGGATGAGAGAGAGAGGTGTGAGAGAGTGAGAGGGGTGAGAGAGAGGGGTGTGACAGAGAGAGGGGTGTAAGAGAGAGAGGGGTGAGAGAGAGGGGTGAGAGAGAGGGGGAGTGAGAGAGAAAGGGTGAGAGAGAGGGGGTGAGAGAGGGGGTGTGTGACAGAGAGAGGGGTGTAAGAGAGAGGGGGGATGAGAGAGAGAGGTGTGAGAGAGTGAGAGGGGTGAGAGAGAGGGGTGTGACAGAGAGAGGGGTGTAAGAGAGAGAGGGGTGAGAGAGAGAGGGGAGTGAGAGAGAAGGGGTGAGAGAGGGGGTTTGAGAGAGAGGGGGTGTGACAGAGAGAGGGGTGTAAGAGAGAGGGGGGATGAGAGAGAGAGGGCCTGAGAGAGGGGGTGAGAGAGAATGGGTGAGATAGGGAGAGGGATGTGAGAGAGAGCGGGGGTTGAGAGACAGGGTGAGAGAGAGGTGTGTAAGAGAGAGGGGTAAGAGAGACAGGGGTGAGAGAGAGAGGGGTTGAGAGAGACAGTGGGTTGAGAGAGAGGTGTGTGAGAGAGAGGGGGTTGTGAGAGAGAGGGGCTGAAAGAGAGGGTGGGAGAAAAGGAGTGAGAGACAGAGGGTGAGAGACAGAGGTGAGAGACAGAGAGAGGTGTAAGAGAGAGGGGTAGGAGAGAGAGAGGTGTGAGAGGGAGGGGTAATGAGAGAGTGGGTTGAGAGAGAAAGGGTGAGAAAGAGGGGTGAGAGAGTGGCGGGGTGTGAGAGAGAGACAGGCAGAGAAAGAGAGGGTGAGAGTGAGAAGGTAAGAGAGAGTCGTGAGAGAGGGGGTAAGAGAGAGAGAGGGGAAAGAGAGAGAAGGCTGAGAGAGTGAGAGAGAGAGAGGGGATGGGAAAGATCGGGGTGAGAAAGAGAAAGGGGGTGAGTGAGAGTGGGGGACAGAAAGGGGGAGAGAATGGGGGAGAGAGAGGGTGTGAGAGAGGGGGTGAGAGAGAGGGGTAAGACAGAGAGGGGGTGAAAGAGAGAGGGGTAAGAGAGAATGAGAGTGGTGAGAGTGGGAGGGGTGAGAGAGAATGAGAGTGGTGAGAGTGGGAGGGGTGAGAGAGTGAGAGGGCTAAGAAAGAGAGGGTGTGAGAGTGAGGGGGTGAGAGAGAGGGGAGAGACGGAGGGGATGACAGATAGAGCGGGGTGAGGGAGAGAGGGGGTGAGAGAGAGAGAAGGGTGCGAGAAGGAGGGGTGTGAGAGTGAGGGGGTGAGAGAGGGGGTGTGTGAGAAAGAGGGGTGAAAGAGAGGGGTGTGTGACAGAGAGGGGATGAGGGGGGGTGAGAGGGAGTAGAGAGAGAGGGGTGAGAGAGAGGGGGTAAGGGGGAGGGGTGTGTGAGGGAGAGGGGTGTGTGTGAGAGAGAGGGGTGTGTGAGAGAGAGAGGGGTGTGAGAGAGAGGGGTGTGAGAGAGAGAGGGGTGAGAGAGAGAGGGGACCTGAGAGAGAGGGTATGAGAGAGAAGGGGGTGAGAGAGAAAGGGTGAGAGATAGAGGGGTGAGAGAGTGAGAGGGGCTGGAAGAGATAGCCTGAGAGAGGGGGATGAGAGAGGCAGTGAGAGAGAAGTGGTGAGAGAGAGTGTGTGAGAGAGGGGGGTTAGAGAGAGAGAGGGTGAGAGAGAGAGAAAGGTGTGAGAGAGAGAAGGGGGTGAGAGAGAGGGTGAGAGAGAGAGGTGTGTGAGAGAGACAGAGGGTTGAGAGAGAGGTCTGTGAGAGGGGGTGTGAGAGAGAGAAGGGCTGAAAGAGAGAGAGACGTGTGAGAGAGAGGAGGTGAGAGGGAGAGGTAAGAGAGAGAGAGAGAGGGGTGAAAGACAGTGAGAGGGTGAGAGAGAGAGGGTCTGAGAGAGAGGGGTTGAGATAGAGAGAGGTGTAAGAGAGAGAGGCGTGAGCGAGAAGGTGAGTGAGAGAGATCAGGTTGGGAGAGACTGGGTAGAGCAAGAGGGTTCTGAGAGAGAGAGAGTGGTGTGTGTGAGAGAGAAAGAGGTAAGAGAGAGAGGGGTGAGAGAGAGAGGGGTGAGAGAGAGCGTGTGTGAGAGAGATCGGAGTGGAAGAGAGCAGGTGAGAAAGAGAGAGGGGATGAGAGAGAGACAGGCAGAGAAAGAATAGGTGAGAGAGAGAAGGTGAGAGAGAGGCATGAGAGAGGGGGGGTAAGAGAGTGAGAGGGCTAAGAAAGAGAGGGTGTGGGAGAGTGAGAGAGGGGAGAGAGAGAGAGGGGAGACAGATAGAGCGAGGTGAGGGAGAGAGGGGTGAGAGAGAGAGGGGTGAGAGAGAGGGGGTAAGAGAGAGGGCGTGAGAGAGAGAGGGGTGTGAGAGTGAGGGTGGTGAGAGAGAGGGGGTGTGAGAAAGAGGGGTGAAAGAGAGGGGTGTGAGAGAGAGGGGGTGAGAAAGAGGGGGTGAGAGAGAGCGGTGAGAGGGGGCGGTGAGAGAGGGTATGAGAGAGAGAGGGATGAGAGAGAAAGATGTGAGAGTGAGAGCGGGATGAGAGAGAGGGGTGAGAGAGAGGGAGGTGTGAGAGAGAGAGGGGGTGTAAGAGAGAGGGGGTGAGAGAGAGGTGTGAGAGAGAGGGCCTGAGAGAGGGAGTGAGAGAGAATGAGTGAGAGAGAGAGAGCGGGTGAGAGAGAGAGGAGGGTGAGAGAGAGAGGGGTGAGAGAGAGAGGGTGAGAGAGAGAGGGGTGAGAGAGTGAGAGGGGCTGAAAGAGAGGGCCTGAGAGAGGGGTGAGAGAGAGGGGTGAGAGAGAAGGGGTGAGAGAGAGGTATGAGAGAGCGAGGGTGTGAGTGAGAGGGGGGTGATAGAGAGGGTGTGAGAGAGAGGTGTGTGTGAGAGAGAGAGGGGTAAGAGAGAGAGGGTGTGTGATAGAGAGAGAGGTGAGAGAGAAAGGGTGAGAGAGAGAGAGAAGGGTGTGAGAGAGAGGGGGGGCTGAAAGAGAAGGCCTGAGAGAGAGGGGGTGAGAGAGAGGGTTGAGAGAGAGGGTGAGAGAGAGAGAGAGAGAGAGAGAGGAGTGTGAGAGCGACAGAGGGTTGAGAGAGAGGTGTGTGGGGGAGGTGGGGTGAGAGAGCAATGGGCTGAAAGAGTGGGCTTGAGAGAGAGGGGCTGAGAGAGAGTGAGAGAGAGTGGGATGAGAGAGCGAGAAAGGGGTGAAAGTGAGAGACGGGTGAGAGAGAGAGAAGCGGTGTGAGAGAGAGGGGTAAGAGAGTTTGAGGGTGTGAGAGAGAGGGTGTGAGAGAGGAGGTGAGAGAGAGGTGTGAGAGAGAGTGGGATTAGAGAGAAAGGGATGAGAGAGAGAAGAGCTGAGAGAGAGGGGCTGTGAAAGAGAGGGTGAGAGAGAAGGCGTGAGAGAGAGAGAGGTGTGTAAGAGAGAGAGATGGGTAAGAGCGAGAGACTGAGAGAGAGAGGAGTGAAAGAGAGAGGGGTGAGAGAGAGAGGGGGGTGAGGGAGAGAGAGGGGTGGAAGGGAGAGCGGGTGAGAAAGAGAAAGGGGGTGACAGAGAGACAGGCTGAGAGAGACAGGGGGTGAGAGGGGGGTGAGACAGAGCGGTGAAACAGAGCGAGAGGGGTGAGAGAGAGAGGGCCTGAGAGAGGGGGGTGCGAGAGAGGGGCTAACAGAGTAGGGGTGAGAGAGAGAGAGGGTGAGAAAGAGAGGTGTGGGAGAGAGGGTTAAGAGAGAGAGGGTTGAGAGAGGGGGGTTGAGAGAGAGAGTGGTGGAAGAGAGAGCGGGTGAGAAAGAGACGGGCTGACAGAGAGACAGGATGAGAGAGTGAAGGGGTGAGAGAGAGAGATGGTGAGAGAGAGTGTGTGAGAGAGATCAGGGTGGGAACGACTGGAGTGACTAAGTGGGCTGAGAGAGAGAGGACTGAGAGAGAAGGGGTGACAGAGGGGTTGAGAGAGAGGGTGAGAGAGAGGGGTAAGAGAGAGGGGTGAGAGAGAGAGAATGAGAGAGATGTGTGTGAGAGAGAGGGGTGAGAGAGAGAGGGATCAGAGAGAGAGGGATGAGAGAGAGTGAGGGGTGAGAGAGAGGGACTGTGAGAGAGATCAGGGTGGGAGAGACTAGGGAGAGAGAGAGGGGCTGAGAGAGAGATGGGCTGCCAAAGAGAGGGAGAGAGAAGGCGTGAGAGAGAGAGGCTGAGAGAGAGAGAGGTGTGAGAGAAGAAGAGACGGGTTAGAGAGATAAGGTTGAGAGAGGGGGTGACAGATAGAGGGGTGAAAGAGAGCCAGGAGTGAGGGAGCGAGGGGGTGTGAGAGAGATAAGGGGTGAGAGAGAGAGACAGCCTGACAGAGAGAGAGGGTGAGAGAGAGAAGCGGTGTGAGAGAGAGGGGAAAGAGAGAGAGAGGGTGAGAGAGAGAGAAGGGTGTGACACAAAGAGAGGTTGAGAGAGAGGGTGCAAGAGAGAGAGAGAGGGCCTGAGATAGAGGGCGTGAGAGAGAGTAGGTGAGGGAGAAGGGGTGAGAGAGAAAGGGGTGAGAGAGAGGGTGAGAGAGAGAGGGGGGAGTGAGAGAAAGGGGGTTGAGAGAGGGAGGTGTGTGAGAGAGAGGGGTGAGAGAGAGGGGGGCTGAAAGAGATGGCCTGAGAGAGAGGGTGTGAAAGAAAGTAGGAGAGAGAGAAGGGGTGAGAGAGAAAGGGGTGAGAGAGAGGGTGTGAGAGAAAGAGAGGGGTGTGAGAGAGGGGGGTGAGAGAGAGAGGGGGGCTGAAAGCTAGGGCCTGAGAGAGAGGGGGTGAGAGAGGGTGCAAGAGAGATGGGGTGAGAGAGAGAGAGGGTGAGAGAGAGGTGAGAGAGAGAGAGGGGTGAGAGAGAGAGAGGGGTGTGTGTGTGAGAGAGAGAAGTGGTGTGAGAGCGAAGCGCTGAGGGAGAGTGAGAGAGACGTTTGAGAAGAGAGAGGGGTAAGAGAGAGAGGGTGAGAGAGAGAGACAGGTGAGAGTGAGAGAGGGCTGAGAGAGAGAAGCGGTGTGAGAGAGAAGCGCTGAGGGAGAGAAAGAGAGAGAGGTGTGAGAAGAGAGAGGGGTAAGAGAGAGAGGGGGTATGTGTGAGAGAGAAGGGGTAAGAGAGAGAGGGTGAGAGAGAGAGGGGTGAGAGTGAGAGAGGGCTGAGAGAGAGAGTAGCGGTGTGAGAGAGAAGCGCTGAGGGAGAGAGAGATAGAGAGGGGTGAGATAGAGAGAGGAGTGATAGATAGAGAGGACCACATCGGCTGTGTCCCTAACCGCACTCACCATGGTATATCTCGGGATACCGGTGGTTAGGATTGTAAGCTGTAACAGATGGGTACGATCATGGTGAATAATACCTGGACACACCCCCAGGGGCTGGAAGGTAGATGGAACTCCCCGGGCGATCACCTTAGTTTCATTCATTTGCAGCGTTTGAGTGTCCCTGGCTGGGCCCAGTATTGATTGCCTGTCTGTAGCTGCACGGGAGCTGGTTTTGGTGGTGAGCTGCCTCCTTGAACTGTTGCAGGTGGTGGACCCACAATGCCCTTCGGGAGGGAATTCCTGGAGTTTGAGCCAGCAGGTCTCATTCCCTTGCATTTATTCTGCTCATTGGATGTTGGCTATGCATCCCAATTCTGTATGGATTCTCTAAACGGAATATATTTTGTCGAAACAGTTAGGAGTGCCACAGTCGCTCAGTGGTTAGCACTGTTACCTCACAGCGCCAGAGTGGGTTTGATTCCACTCCTGAGCGACTGTCTGTGTGGTGTTTGTACATTCTCCCTGCATCTGCATGGGTTTTCTCCCACTGTTCAATGGTGCACATTTTTGACAGATTGCCCATAGTGTCGAGGGATATTCAGGTTAGCTGGAATAGCCATGGGAAATGCAGGGTTTCAGGGATATCATCAGAGGATGAATCTGAGTTGGATTCTCTTCAGAGGGTCATTGTGGACTCGATGGGCTGAAGGGCCTGTTTCTGCTCTGTAGGGATTCTATGATATCACTTATCAGCCATATGACAATCGGTTTGACCAATGTACAAAATGGCTTTCGCTCAAACAGCAGGCTACTCTGACAACAAACATAACCAGCTTTTAAAATTAGGTTTGTAATTCATTGTATAAGCTTCTTTCCAGTCAAAAAACTGGGTGGGGGAGGGGGAATGGGTGAAGTGTTGCAGCCTCCTTGCTAAAACACAGATAGACAGCCAAGAGATGCTGTGTATATTGGACAAGTTATACTCCCAAATCACAAAAGCCAGACAGCAGCCAGATGGTTACCCCATCAGCATAAGGCAACAGTTCCCCTGGGCAGGCATATCCCTAACAACGTCTCCACCAAACAAAGGAGGGCCCAGACAGGAAGGCACCGGGTCCTGCTACACAAAGAAACTAACATCCAAATAATCAGCAACGCTTCAAACTATTAACTGAATCTCCCGACTGGCCAGAAGTATAGAAAGTTCTGGTTAACCATCCAGAAATGAACAAAACCAGGGATCACCTGCAGACTGATCTCTTGAATTTTCTGGAGGCTTTCTGAGGTGACCAACATGGCAAGGGACAGAGACCAGCTCACCATCCAGAGAGAGGGAGCGAGAGAGGGAGAGAGACAAGCTGAAGGAAACCTCAGGAGCATGGGAGAGAGGAAGTGTGAAAACCCATTGAGAGAGAGGGAGCTGGAACCAACTGGAATACTGAGTGTCCCCCCTTCAGTCTGTCCATGCTTCAACACCTGTTTCTCTCAGTCTGACTTCCCCTTCTCTCTTTGTCCTTCTCTCTCCCTGTCTGTCTCTTTCTCTCAATCTGCCTTTCTCTCACACCCTCCCTCTCACTGTCTGTCTCTGCCCCATCTTTCTCTCATCCCCTTCTCCATCCCCACTCTCTCGACCTCTCTCTCTTTTTCTCAACCTCCCTTTCTGTTTTTCTTTATTTCAGACCTGAAAGTGCTCACCTAATTTTGAATCCCCTAAAAACAATTGCCCATCATTTTCACTCTCCTCCCAAATTTATTCCCTTCCCCAAATACCTTCCCTCCAAAATACCTACCTCACCAACTGTGCCCCCCTCAAATATTTTGCTGCCCCCCCAACATTGCTGTGAGCCCCACTCCCTGGGGCAGAGGGAGTTGAGTGGAAAAGTGTGGAGCTGGAAAAGCCCAGCAGGTCAGGCCTGAACCATCGACTCTCCTGCTGACCTGCTGGGCTTCTCCAGCTCCTCACTTTGTAACTCTGACTCTCCAACATCTGCAGTCCTCACTTTCTCACACCGGTAAATGAGTCTGGGTTGACTGACTGGTCTGTGACTTATTTTAATGTACAGCAAGATCCCAGCCCGAGAATTACAGAAGGTTTGCATCACAGATGGAGTCCTTTCTGCCCATCATCCCCCTGCCCCATTAAATGATCCTGATCCGGTTCAGGATCCTCAGGATTGGCCCCTGAATGGCCTCATTGACTATCCTTCGTGTGGAGACCTCTTCTCCACCCTGTCTCAGACTTTGCATCACATGCTATCCCTCCCTTCATCTCTCTCGGGCAACAGCCCCTCCTTTCTCCACCAGCCCCAAAGCCCCATCAAACCCTCCCCCTGTCTCTCGCTGTCCCATCCCTCCGTGTCTCCCACTCTCCCCCTTCTCATGCAGACTCACAGCCCCTGGGCTGGAGGACATAGTGCAGACTCTAACTCACCTTTTGACTGACTGCTGTAATGCACAACAAGAGGAGAAAGTGAGGTCTGCAGATGCTGGAGATCAAAGTTGAAACTTTATTGCTGGAACAGCACAGCAGGTCAGGCAGCATCCAGGGAACAGGAGATTCGACGTTTCGGGCACAGGCCCTTCTTCAGGAATGAGCAGAGAGTGTTCAGCAGGAGAAGATAAAAGGTAGGGAGGAGGGACTTGGAGGAGGGGAGTTGGAAATGTGATAGGTGGAAAGAGGTCAAGGTGAGGGTGATAGGTCGGAGTAGGGTGGAGGCGGAGAGGTCAAGAAGAAGACTGCAGGTCAGGAAGGCGGTGCCGGGCTGGAAGGATCCGGCTGAGACAAGGTGGGGGGAGGGGGGATGAAGAAACTGGTGAAGTCCAAGTTCATCCCCTGCGGTTGGAGGGTTCCCAGTCGGAAGATAAGACGCTCCTCCTCCGACCGTCGGGTTGTTGTGGTTTGGCGGTGGATGAGTCCAATGACCTGCATATCCTCGGTGGAGTGGGAGGGGGAGTTGAAATGCTGTGCCACAGGTTGGTTGGGTTGGTTCGTCCGGGTGGCCCAGAGGTGCTCTCTGAATCGCTCCGCAAGTAGGCGGCCTGTCTCCCCAATATAGAGAAGGCCACACCGGCTGCAGCGGATGCAGTAGATGATGTGGGTGGAGGTGCAGGTGAATCTGTGGCGGATATGGAAGTTTCCCTTGGGGCCTTGGAGAGAAGTCAGGGGGGAGGTGTGGGCGCAAGTGTTGCACCTCCTGCGGTTGCAAGGGAAGGTGCCGGGAGTGGTGGTTGGGTCGGTGGGGGGTGTGGATCTGACAAGGGAGTCGCGGAGGGAGTGGTCTCTACGGAAAGCTGATAGGGGAGGGGAGGGAAATATATCCTTGGTGCTGGGGTCTGTTTGGAGGTGGCGGAAGTGACGGCGGATGATGCGCTGTACATGGAGATTGGTGGGGTGGTAGGTGAGGACCAGTGGGGTTCTGTCCTGGTGGCGGTTGGAGGGGCGGGGCTCAAGGGCGGAGGAGCGGGAAGTGGAGGAGATGCGGTGGAGGGCACCGTCGACCACGTCGGGGGGGAAATTGCGGTCCTTGAAGAAGGAGGCCATCTGTGTTGTACGTATTTTGAACTGGTCCTCCTGGGAGCAGATGCGGCGGAGACGAAGGAATTGGGAGAATGGGATGGCGTTTTTACAGGGGGCAGGATGGGAGGAGGTGTAGTCCAGGTAGCTGTGGGAGTCGGTAGGTTTGTAGTAGATGTCCGTGTTGATTCGGTCGCCTGAGATAGAAACAGAAAGGTCTAGGAAGGGGAGGGAGGAGTCCGAGACTGTCCAGGTGAATTTGAGGTCGGGGTGGAAGGTGTTCGTGAAGTGGATGAACTGTTCCACCTCCTCGTGGGAGCACGAGGTAGCGCCGATACAGTCATCAATGTAGCGAAGAAAAAGATGGGGGGTGGGGCCAGTGTAGTTGCGGAAGATGGATTGTTCCACATACCCTACGAAGAGGCAGGCATAGCTGGGGCCCATGCGGGTGCCCATGGCTACTCCTTTTGTTTGGAGAAAGTGGGAGGATTGGAAAGAAAAGTTGTTCAGGGTGAGGACCAGTTCGGTCAGTCGAAGGAGGGTGTCGGTGGAAGGGTACTGGGTGGTACGGCGGGAAAGGAAGAAGCGGAGTGCTTTGAGTCCTTCGTGATGGGGGATGGAGGTGTACAGGGACTGGATGTCCATGGTGAAGATGAGGCGTTGGGGACCGGGGAAGCGGAAATCCTGGAGGAGGTGGAGGGCGTGGGTGGTGTCACGAACGTAGGTGGGGAGTTCTTGGACTAATGGGGACAGGACCGTGTCGAGGTATGCCGAGATGAGTTCGGTGGGGCAGGAGCAGGCTGAGACGATGGGTCGTCCGGGGCAGTCAGGTTTGTGGATTTTGGGCAGGAGGTAGAAGCGGGAGGTGCGGGGTTGTGGGACTATGAGGTTGGAGGCGGTGGATGGGAGATCCCCCGAGGTGATGAGGTTATGGACGGTCTGGGAGATGATGGTTTGGTGGTGGGGGGTGGGGTCATGGTCAAGGGGGCAGTAGGAGGAGGTATCTGCGAGCTGGCGTTTGGCCTCAGCGGTGTAAAGGTCAGTGCGCCAAACTACTATCGCACCTCCCTTGTCTGCTGGTTTGATGGTGAGGTTGGGGTTGGAACGGAGGGAGTGGAGGGCTGCGCGTTCCGAGGGTGAGAGGTTGGAGTGGGTGGGAGTTCAGGTAGCGGTTAATATCGCGGCGGCAGTTTGCTATGAAGAGGTCGAGGGCAGGTAGGAGGCCAGCACGGGGTGTCCAGGTGGACGGGGTGTGTTGGAGGTGGGAGAAGGGGTCGTCAGAGGGTGGGCGAGAGTCTTGATTGAAGAAGATCCCACTCTACAACCATCGCAAAGTACACACACTGTCCTTCTCCCTCAATATATGTCCTTCTCACTCTCTCTCTCCCTGTCTCTCTCACTCTGTCCTTTTCTCACTCCGCCTCCCTGACTCTTACTGCCCATTTCTCTCTCTCCACTTTCTCCATCTCCACTCTCTCTATGTCTCTTTCTCTTTTTGTCACTGTCCCTTTCTCTCTTTTTTTCTCTATTTCAGACTCACTCAGAAAAGTACTTCATGTTCCTCCCCTACAGTCGGGGTAAAACCTGAGAGAGACCAGGCACTGAGGCAAACTCTTCCCAATGCCCCTTCCCCAGTCACTGGGACAGAGCAGAGGGGTCCAGGGAGAAAGAGGGAGAGAAACTACAGAAAAGAAAGAAAGATGGACGGACAGACAGTGAGAGGGAGGGAGAGAACAAGAGAAAGACAGGCAGGCAGAGGGGGGGGGGAGAGAAAGTGAGAAGAACTGAGAGAGAGCAGGAGAGAGACAGACAGAGAGAGAGAGACAGTGAAACTCCAGGAAGAGAAATACAATGTCAGACAGATGCAAGGTGAAAATGGGGAGAGAAAGACAGGGAGAGAAGTTCAGGCAGACAGCAAGACAGAAATCCCAGGGAGAGATATAGGACAGAGAGAGAGAGAGATGAGTTGCAACAGCAGAGAGATGGAGCTGAGAGAATTGGGTGGTGGTGGAGGCTGCTGTGATGTGGCTAGAAGGATGTACAGACAGGAATAGCAAGATCCCACCGAGCAGAGGGACAGATGCAGAGAGAGAAGAGCAAGGTGTTAGTTTTGTGAAAGACTGAATGATTAAGCATTCCTTAAAAATCTGGTGAGGTGACAAAGGAGGAAGGGAATCTACTGGGAAATGTAAACAGGACAGAGATGTGAAGGATGTTGAGAGATAGGGATTGAAGGAAAGATGTGGGAGAGAGAACTGGGAACACAAAAATAGACATGAGAGCCGCAGAGAGAGAGGGAAGCAGTGACATCTGTGGGATCAGATCCCTCTCTAGCATTTTGCTCCTTTGTCTCTTTTGTCTCTCCCCGTTCCCACAGACGGCTTGAATCCCACAATTCGTGTGTGTGTGTGTGTGTGTGTGCGTGTTGTGTGTGCGTGTGTGTGTGTGTTGTGTGTGCGTGTGTGTGCGTGTGTGTGTGTGTGCTTTCGTCTGATGATTCCTCATGGCAGAATAATTTGATTCTCTGTCTCTGTATTGTCCTAGTTTCAGCTCCCAAATCGAATGTTGAATCATCCACGATCCTATTGAATACCAGAGCAGGCTCGAGGGGCTGAATGGTCTCCTCCTGTTCCTATTTCGGATGGTCTTATGTTCTTAACACTACCTCCCAGCTCTTGGCCCCCACACTGGAGGTTCGGACGACACAAGGGCCTGATCTGTCGAGGGCTGCCCTCTTCCGTGAGTCTCGGAGGGAACCAGCCTGATTTGGATTGGAGTTGCAGCCTCTCAGTGAGAAGTGAAATCTCCTTGAGGTTCCCCTCAGTCTCTCACTGTAAGGTGGAGCAGGCCAGTCTCGGGGAAGCAAACAGCAGGCCAGATGTGCCCTGTCCTCCAGCTCCATTTCAGAATGCAACATGGGAGGGGCTTGTTTCCTTCATCAGCTTCCCGTGCTCTCCCTTCTGGGTTAGAGTGGGGCCGAATGGCCTTGCTCCTAGCTCCTAATAAGGTGCAGGCTGGCTATGATTGGGTTATACAGGGCATGCCCCTGGAGTGAAGTCAGTTAGCTCAGTTGGCTGGGCAGTTAGCTTACCACACTAGCTAGAGTTACTCTGAAGGACTCTTCTTCCCAACCTCTCCCCTCAGCCGGGCCATGGTGACCCTCTGTTTAAATCCCCACCAGACACCGTTCTGTAATGCGGAGCTGCCCCATGCTCTGGTAAGACTACGGTGACATTACATTGGTTTGTACCTGGAGCACTGTGTGCAGGATTAGTCACTGCATTGCCAGAGGGATATTAGTGTGTGGGGAAGGTTTACTGGATGAATCCCCACTGGACTGAACAGCACTCCCTTTCCCCCAGTTAAGTCACTCTTGCAGCTTTTGTGTCTTTGGAGACATACGGACCAATTCACCTGAAACAGCTGCTGGATTTTATATTTATGGGCACCCAATAAGATTGGCTAGTTTACATACACACACATACATACACACACTCACACACACACACAGACACACACACTCCCTCAAATACAAACACAGACACACTCTCACAAACACATACACACAGGCACAACTTTCTCTCTCACACATACACACACAAGCACACACTTTCTCTCTCACACACATATACGCTCCCTCAAATACACACCTGGACACGCTCTCTCACACATACACGCAGACACACTCTCTCTCACAGACACACTCTCACTCACACACACAGACACTCTCTCTCACGCACACACAGACACACACTCTCTCTCACACAGACACACTCTCTCTCACACACACATACACACACGCTCTCTCATTTACACACACACTCTCACACACACAATCTCATTCTCTCACACACCCACTCACTCTCACGCACACAGACACACTCTCTCTCACACACGCACACTGTCTCTCACACACATACAGACAGACACACAGACACACGCTCCCTCAAACACACACAGACACACTCTCTCACACACACATAAACACACAGTTACTCTCTCTCTCACACACATACACACGCAGACACACGCTCCCTTAAACACACATAGACACACTCTCTCTCTCACACACACACTGACACACTCTCTCACGCACACAGACACTCTCCCTCACACACACAAAAACACACAGTTACATTCTCTCTCACACACACGCAGACACACACTCCCTGAAATATACATAGACACACTCTCTCTCTCACACACACACATTGACACACACACACTCTCTCTCACACACACACATGGACACACACACTCTCTCTCACACACAGACACACTCACTCTCACACACATGCACACACACACACTCTCTCACACACACATACACACTCTCTCTCACACAAGACACACTGTCATACACACCCATAGACACACAGACACACACACAACTAGACACACAGACACATTCTCTCACACACAGACACACTCTCTCACACACAGGCACACTCACACACACACATACACACTCTCTCTCACACACCCTCACTCACACACATGCACACAGAGACACACACACCCTCAAACACACACACAGCCACTCACTCACATGAACATGCACTTTCTCTCTCACGCACAAATATACAGACACACAGAGATACACATGCATCTACTCTTTCACACACACAAACACGGACAGTCTCTCTCTCTCTCTGTCTCTCTCTCTCTCTCACACACACACACACACATACACACAGCAGTAAAGGAATGGTTGAGGTTTTGATGGAGAAATGATTTCTCCGAGGACTGAGCCATGATCTCACATGATGACTGCTCCAGGGAGACAGGCAGCAGCTGCAGAGACTTGTTGGATCTTCCTGTGCACCACCTCTTGCATCGACAGCATTAGTCTGTTTGGGTGCTGCTTTTCTAAAATGTCTCCAAGCAACAAGTAACAATAGATTGATGAAAGTTTTCCTCCAAACCATGTTTCAGACACATGCTGCTGTGATTTTTCACTGATTGTGTAAAATGATCTGAATCTTCTGAAATGGGGAGTGGCTTCCATTTCAAATTACGACACCAGAGTGCCCCGGGGACCCTGAGGAAATGATCAGGGAATTGCATCTGTTCCTTTCTATCCTCTGCACTCTGTACCAGGAGATAGTGCTCCCTCAGTACCTCAGATAGTGCTCCCTCAGTACCTCAGATAGTTCTCCCTCAATACCTGAGATAGTTCTCACTCAGTACCTCAGATAGTGCTCCCTCAGTACCTCAGGAAGTGCACCCTCAGTACCTCAGATAGTTCTCCCTCAATACCTCAGAAAGTGCTCCCTCAATACCGAAGAAAGCATCACTTTGATGTGTTTAACCCCCAAAGCCCCTCAGACAGTAGTTCCACAAAACATTCACATCCTCAACACTTCAGGGCTCAGCCCAGCTCCCCCCTCAGACTGTGTTCAAACCCCTTCAGACTGTAAGGACCCACATCCACCCCTGTCCAAGATTGGAGCCCAGGTCCCCAGAACATTACTTGTCTCTCTGGATTAAGTTTAGAATTCCTACAGTGTAGAAGCAAGCCATTCCGTCCATTGGCTCCACACTGACTGTCTGAACAGCATCGCACCCAGACTCACATCCTCTACTCTATCCCTGTAATACTGCATTTCCCATGGCATCTTTGGGCGGTGGGAGGGAACTGGATCACCCTGAGGGAACCCGCACAGATACAGAGAGAATGTTTAAACTCCACATAGACAGTCACCGGGAGTTAGAATCAAACCACTGAGGCACCGTGCTGTCCTCTCTCCTTGGATGCCATCTCATCTAACCTTATACTAAGCAGTCTCCCATGTGAAACCTTCTCATCTGTCTCCATGGTCTACCCTTCAAAAGCTCTATCAAGTTGGGTACATCATTTCCACAAACAAAGCCAAGCTGACCATCCCTAATCAATTCTTGCTTTTCCAAATGCATGTAAGTTGTCTCTCAGAATGCCCTCCAACAGCTTACCCACCACTGCCATCAGGCTCACAGCTCCATAGTTCAATGGCTGTTCCTTGCAGCCTTACTTCAATAATGGCCCATCATTAATCACCCTCCAGCCTTCAGGGACCTCACCCGTTGTCACTGATCGGTCCATCCTACAAGGCCATCTCCATCCTTCTGTAATCTAAGGCTGTCCTCCTCAGTATTTATCACCCCACCGATCTTCATATCATTCATGAACCCAATGATTAACCCTCCACCATTCAAATCTAAATCTTTTCTAACAACCACATCAGCAAGACCCCAGCAGTGAGACATGAACAGACAGAGATTTCTAACTGGGCCATCACTGTCTGCTTCCTGCCACTCAGCATTCTACGCCAAATTCCTTGGATCTTGAGTTTTTATGTTCACTATCAGTTTCCAGTCTGGGTCCTGATAAAAGCCTTACTGACCTCCAAGCAGGCGACAGGAAAGTATTGTCCTTATTTACACACCTGGAAACCTCCTTAAAATGTGCACTCCCATTGGTCAGACCTGAGCTCCTTTAACACAACCATTCTGACTGTTCATCATGAACTCCAGTCTCTGTAAATGCTGATTAATTCTATCTCCCCAAAATTGCTTCCAACAGACGTCCCACCCACGATATTAGCCTGACTGGCCTGGAGCTGCCTGGTATATCCCATGTTCCTTCTTGAATAACAGGACCACATGGTCAGTCCGACGACACCTCTCCTGTGGCCAGATGGGATTTGAAAATGTTTGCAAGTGTACCTGTTACTTCCTTCATCACCTCATTCGGTAAACTGAGATACATTTCCACTGTCTTTGGAGATTTATTGGGTTGTAAGAAGGCCAGACCACTCAGAACCATCTCTCTCTATATATATATATGCTAATTCATTTAATTGTATCACAGAGCATCTCCACGATTTCATATCAACCCTGTAACAATGAGCATTGACACAATGCATCCACTCACTGTAGCCTCTGGGTCCTTGCACAAATTCTCACTGTGTTCCACAACCGACTCTTTCTCTCATTATCAATTCACCCTTCATGTCACTGTAAAGTACTGTCAGATTTTTATTTCCTCTCTTAGCACTCCTCGCTCCCAGGCAAATAGCCTGCGATACGATTTGGAGGAATGTGGGATGTCATTCTGGATGTGGATTAGCATTGGGAAGCTCAGAAATAAGGAACACACGACTGTGCTGAGTGTGGGGCAGTGAGATTCATTTGGGATGAGCACATGGAAGCTGAGGAATAAACCTCAGCCCTGCAGCATGAAAATATCCCTTTGAGCTGGCAGGTCAGTCACGTGAAACGAAAACTTGATCCCTGGGAAAAGAGGGTGGTCACCAAATGAAGACAGTCTGTTAGAACACAGTCTCTGGAACCTGGACGTGGGAATCATTACTGAGCAGGGTCTGTAGGAAGCAGAGGCAGAAATGGACTGAACAATTCCACATGTTCTTCTCAGACCACAAGACATCGGAGCATAAATTAGGCCATTCAGTTCATCTGATAGAGTGGCACTCAGTACTGACTCTCTTACAATGCAGGTATCCCCCAGACTGATCCTCTGATAGTGCAGCGCTCCCTCAGTACTGACCCTCTGACAGTGCAGCACTCCCTCAGTACTGACCCTCTGACAGTGGAGCACTCCCTCAGTACTGACCCTCTGACAGTGCAGCATTTCCTCAGTACTGACACTCTGACAGTGCAGCACTCCCTCAGTACTGACCCTCTGACAGTGCAGCACTCCCTCAGTACTGACCATCTGACAGTGCAGCACTCCCTCTGACAGTGCAGCACTCCCTCAGTACTAACCCTCTGACAGTGCAGCACTCCCTCAGTTCTGACCCTCTGACAGTGCAGCACTCCCTCAATACTGACCCTCCGACAGTGCAGCACTCCCTCAGTACTGACCCTCTGACAGTGCAGCACTCCCTCAGTACTGACCCTTTGACAGTGCAGCACTCCCTCAGTTCTGACCCTCTGACAGTGCAGCACTCCCTCAGTACTGACCCTCTGACAGTGCAGCACTCCCTCTGACAGTGCAGCACTCCCTCAGTACTAACCCTCTGACAGTGCAGCACTCCCTCAGTTCTGACCATCTGACACTGCAGCACTCCCTCAGTACTGACCCTCTGATAGTGCAGCACTCCCTCCGTACTGACCCTCTGACAATGCAGCACTCCCTCAGTACTGACCCTCTGACAGTACAACACTCCCTCAGTACTGACCCTCTGACAGTGCAGCACTCCCTCAGTACTGACCCTCTGACAGTGCAGCACTCCCTCAGTACTGACCATCTCACAGTGCAGCACTCCCTCTGACAGTGCAGCACTCCCTCAGTACTAACCCTCTGACAGTGCAGCACTCCCTCAGTTCTGACCCTCTAACAGTGCAGCACTCCCTCAGTCCTGACCGTCCGACAGTGCAGCACTCCCTCAGTACTGACCCTCTGACAGTGCAGCACTCCCTCAGTACTGACCCTCTGACAGTGCAGCACTCCCTTAGTTCTGACCCTCTGACAGTGCAGCACTCCCTCAGTACTGACCCTCTGACAGTGCAGCACTCCCTCTGACAGTGCAGCACTCCCTCAGTACTAACCCTCTGACAGTGCAGCACTCCCTCAGTTCTGACCCTCTGACACTGCAGCACTCCCTCAGTACTGACCCTCTGACAGTGCAGCACTCCCTCCGTACTGACCCTCTGACAATGCAGCACTCCCTCAGTACTGACCCTCTGACAGTGCAGCTCTCCCTCAGTACTGACCCTCGACAGTACGGCACACCCGCAGTGCTGACTCTCTGACAGTGCAGCACTCCCTCAGAACTGACCCTCTGACAGTGCAGCACTCCCTCAGTACTAACCCTCTGACAGTGCAGCACTCCCTCAGTACTGATCCTCCGACAGTGCAGCACTCTATCAGTGTTGACCCTCTGAGAGTGCAGCACTCCCTCAGTACTGACACTCTGACAGTGCAGCACTCCCTCTGACAGTGCAGCACTCCCGCAGTACTAACCCTCTGACAGTGCAGCACTCCCTCAGTTCTGACCCTCTGACAATGCAGCACTCCCTCAGTACTGACCCTCTGACAGTGCAGCACTCCCTCAGTACTGACCCTCGACAGTACGGCACACCCGCAGTGCTGACTCTCTGACAGTGCAGCACTCCCTCAGAACTGACCCTCTGACAGTGCAGCACTCCCTCAGAACTAACCCTCTGACAGTGCAGCACTCCCTCAGTACTAACCCTCTGACAGTGCAGCACTCCCTCAGTACTGATCCTCCGACAGTGCAGCACTCCCTCAGTGTTGACCCTCTGACAGTGCAGCACTCCCTCAGTCCTGACCCTCTGACAGTGCAGCACTCCCTCAGTACTGACCCTCTGACAGTGCAGCACTCCCTCAGTACTGACCCTCTGACAGTGCAGCACTCCCTCAGTACTGACCCTCTGACAGTGCAGCACTCCCTCAGTACTGACCCTCTGACAGTGCAGCACTCCCTCAGTACTGACCCTCTGACAGTGCAGCACTCCCTCAACACTGACCCTCTGACAGTGCAGCAATCCTTCAGCACTGACCCTCTTTTTTTCTATTTCATAGAGTCTTGTGGAAATTTGGAGACATGGCATTTGCAGATTCTGAGGAATCATGAGAGAGACACACAAACCAAACCCTGTCTGAAACTCTCTGTTATCGACTATTCAGAGGCACAGAGTCACAGAGGTGTACAGCTTGGAACCAGCCCCTCCTGTCCAACTCGTCCATACCAACCAGATATTCTCATCTCATTTCATTCCATTAGCTAGCACTTGGCTGATATCCCTCTAAACCCTTCCTATTCACATACTCATCCTGATGCCTTTTAAATGTCACCATTGTACCAGCCCCCATCACTTCCTCTGGCAGCTACCTGCATGCCCTTGAATAAGTGCTCAAACATTCTTACTGTCGATACAAACTCTCATAAACACCAACCTACGAAAGCTATCATTGTCATTTTCAACCCACCCTTGGCTTCTTCATTATGCTGATTTCAACACAGGGAAAGAAACGGAGTTCGTGACCATCCACCGTGACCCTGTTATAAAACTTATTTTCACATGTGGCTTGTATGTGATTCCCACACCCTCTAATAGTTGTCTGGAAGGTGTGGATGAGCTGTACTCTCCTGCTGCAGTCCTTGGATGTCCCACAGTGATGTTAGGGAGGGAGCTCCAGGATTTTGACCTGAACCATGGAAATAGCTCTCTTACTGGAGTGCCCTTTTAAAGTTGGGAAGTTAGTATGGACCAGGAGGACCCGAGAGCTGCTGTCTTGTCAGAGAGAGAGGCCTGGTGGGTCACATACCTCAGGTGAGGGGTGAGGTTGAGAAGCTGGGGCCTTCATTGTAATTTCAGACATGATAGAGATTGAGCCAACAGTGTTGGCATCACGAACCTGTTAGCTGTGGTAAGTGACCCCCCTTTGAAGCAGAGGGATTCAATCCCTTTAATAGAGCAAGCTTGAGAATGCAACACTAAAGTTAATCTGTACGGACGCGCTGGAGACCTGAAACATCAATACAGAGATTGCTGAAGAAACTCAGCATGTCCGGCAGCATCTCTGAAGGGAGAGGGAGAAAGAGACAGACAGAGAGTTCACCTTTCAATCCAGTGATTTCTGCGGGAACGTTCCATCAGAACAGACCGTTTTGAGGAAGGGTCACTTGAAATGCGAATTGTTCCTCTCTCTCTTCACCGTTGCTACCTGCTGAATTCTGCTGAATATCCCCAGCCATCTGTTTGATTGAGAATTTGACCTGATCCAAGCGTCACTGAGTCATTCAGTCTGTGTTCAATGCCCTGAGGCTGCTTCTGCTGAAAGTTGACAAACAGGTTTAAGGCTTTGTAAGGTATTGTATTCGGAGGGCGGGGTACATGGGAGAACAGATACAGAGCACAGGCACTTCACAAAGATCCTTCTCAATGTAACTTTGTGATGTTAATTCAGAAGGAACAGCTCAGAGCTAACATTTCAGTTTATCAGCGAAGGGGAGGATATATTTCATGGCAAAGACTTGTTTTAAAGACTGAACAGAACCGAACTTTAGTGACTATGTTTGTACGTAAAGTTTTTTGTGAATAAAGTCTCTTTTTGAAATTGATATAAATATTTTTTCGAGGGGGACCAAGCATCTTGAGCTTGTGGAGGCATTGCCCTTGTCCCTAATCTTTCTTAAATAAACGCTAGACAATTTCGATACTCCCCGGGTACAGACATCAAACCGTCATCAACAGGGAGGAGATGGTGGGATGGTCACCGGGGCTCAGTGTTGCCTCACCCCACCCGGGTTCGATTCCAGCCTCGGGCGACTGTCTGTGTGGAGTTGGCACATTCTCCCTGTGTCAGCCTCCGGGTGCTCCAGTTCCCACCCACTGTCCAAAGATGTGCAGGCTGGGTGGGTTAGCCAGAGGAAATGAAGGGATCCGGGGATAGAGGGGGTAGGGTGGGATGCTCTGCCGAGGGCAGTGTGAACCTGATAGGCCGAATGACCTGCTTCCACATCTTAGGGATTGTATGATCAAACCAGAGACTCAAATAATGTTCGGGGCCCTGGGCTCCAATCATGGAGGTGGCTGTGGGTCATCACAGTGAGAACAGGTTTGGGGATGAACACGGTCCAAGGGGGCAACAGGTTTGCTTTCGGAGGTGTTGAGGGCATGAATGTTCAGTCGAGGTGTTTTGGGGATAAACATACTGAGGGGATGGTTTCTAAGGTATTGAGGGAGCACTATCTGTCAGTACAGGGTGCAGATGGTCGAAAGGTACAGATACACTTCATAGAACATAGGACATCGAACAGTACAGCACAGAACAGGCCCTTCAGCCCTTGATGCTGTGCCGACCATCGATCCTCATGAAAGGGAAACCTAAAGTATGAACCCTCAAATTTCTATGACCATATGCATGTCCAGCAGTCACTTAAATATCCCCAATGACCTTGCTTCCACAACTGCTGCTTGCAACGCATTCCATGCTCTCGCAACTCTCTGCTTAAAGAACCCGCCTCTGACATCCCCTCTTTATTTTCCTCCAAACAACTTAAAACTATGACCTCTCGTGTTAGCAATTTCTGTCCTGGGAAAAAAGTGTCTGGCTATCAACTCTATCTATGCCTCTCATTATCTTGTACACCTCAATTAGGTCCCCTGTCTTCCTTTTTTTTTCCACTGAAAGAAGTCCGAGCCCAGTCAACCTCTCTTTGTTAGATAAGCCCTCCAGTCCAGGCAGCATGCTGGTAAACCTCCTCTGAATCCTCTCCAAAGCATCCACATCTTTCCTATAATAGGGCGACCAGAACTGGACACAGTATTCCAAGTGCGTTCCAACCAAAGTTTTATAGAGCTGTATCAAGATTTCACGACTCTTAAACACAATCCTCCTGTTAATGAAAGCCAAAACACCATATGCTTTCTTAACAACCCTGTCCACTTGGGTAGCCATTTTAAGGGATCTATGTACCTGCACACCAAGATCCCTCTGTTCCGTCACACTGCCAAGAATCCTGTCTTTAATCCTGTACTCAGTTTTCAACTTCGACCTTCCAAAATGCATCACCTCCATTTATTCAGGTTGAACTCCATCTGCCACCTCTCAGCCCATCTCTGCATCCTGTCAATGTCCCGCTGCAGCATACAATAACCCTCTCTCCTGTCAACGACACTCCAACCTTTGTGTCGTTTGCAAACTTGCTGAAACCTCCTTCAATCCCCTCATCCAAGTCATTAATAAAAATTACAAACAGTAGAGGCCCAAGGACAGAGCCCTGTGGAACACCACTCACCACAGACTTCCAGGCAGAATATTTTCCTTCTACTACCACTCGCTGTCTTCTGTAGGCCAGCCAATTCTGTATCCAGACAGCTAAGTTTCCCGGTATCCCATTCCTCCTGACCTTCTGAATGAACCTACCATGGGGAACCTTATCAAATGCCTTACTGAAGTCCATATACACCACATCCACAGCTCGACCCTCATCAACTTGCCTAGTAACATCCTCAAAGCACTCAGTAAGGTTTGTGAGGCATGACCTGCCCCTCACAAAGCCGTGTTGATTGCATTAAATCAAGCCATGCTCTTCCAGATGCTCATAAATCCTGTACCTCAGAATCCTTTCTAACTCCTTACAGACGACAGACGTGAGAGTTTCTGGTCTGTAATTGCTAGGGATTTCCCTATTTCCTTTCTTGAAGAGTGGAATTATATTTGCCTCCCTCCAGTCCTCAGGTACGACTTCAATGGAGACCGAGGATGTAAGGATCTTCGCAAGCAGCGAAGCAATCACATTTCTCACTTCCCAAAGCAGCCGAGGACAAATCTGGTCTGGCCCTGGTGACTTGTCAATCTTAATGTTTGTCAAAATGTTCAGCACATCAGCTTCCTCAATCCCTATCTGTTCCAGCATGCTTACCTGCTCCTCAATGGTTTCATTCACTACAAGGTCCTTTTCTTTAGTAACGACAGAAGCAAAAAACTCATTTAGGGGGTTCCCCTGCCTCCTCAACCTCTACACACAAGTTCCCTATGCTATCCCTGAGCGGCCCTACTCTTTCTTTGATCATTGTCTTACTCCTCGCATCCGTGTAAAATGTCTTTGGATTCTCCCTAATCCTTCCTGTCAAGCCTTTTTCCTGCCCCCTCCTGGCTCTCCTCAGGCCATTATTGAGCTCCTTCCTCGCCTGCCTGTAATCCTCTAGAGCTGAGCAAGACCCTTCCTTCCTCCACCTTACGTAAGCTGCCTTCTTTCTTTCGAAAAGAAGCTCCTCCGCTCTCGACATCCAAGGTTCCTTTATCTTGCCCCTTCTTGCCTGTCTCAGAGGGACATATTTATGCATCACTCGCAACAACTGTTCCTTAAACCGTCTCCACATGTCTGTCCTGGCCTTTCCATGGAATAATTGCTCCCAGTCCATGGTTCCTAACTCACGTCTGATAGTATCATAGTTTCCTTTTCCCCAATTAAGTATCCTCCCATTGTGCCAGCTTCTCTCCTTCTCCATGGCTATATACAATGTGAGGCAGTTGTGGTCACTATCACCAAAATGCTCTCCCACCGCAAGATCTGACAGCTGCCCCAGCTCATTGCCGAGCACCAAAATCAAAATGGCCTCTCCCCTCGTCACCCGCTTCAATGTGCTGAGTTAGGAAACCCTCCTGAACACACCTTACAAAAATAGCTCCTTCCAAACCATCTGCTTGAAGGAGGTTTCCAATCAATATTGGGAAAGTTAAAGTCACCCATTACAACAACCCTATTACATTCACTCTTTACCAAAATCTGCTGACCTATGCTTTCTTCAATCTCCCTGCTGCTGTTGGGGGGGTGGGCCTGTAGTAAACCCCTAATGAGGTGACTGCTCCCTTACTGATCCTAATTTCCACCCATACTGAATCAGTAGGCAGACCGTCCTCGACAATGGTAACTTCTGCAGCTGTGATACCCTCTCTGATTTCCTTTCTGAATTCATTGCATGTGGTGTCCCTCAAGGGTTGGCCAGCACGGTGGCTCAATGGTGAGAACTGCTGCCTCACAGCATCAGGGACCCAGCTTCGATTCCAGACTCGGGCGACTGTCTGTGTGGAGTTTGCACATTCTCCCAGTGTCTGCGTGGGTTTCCTCCGGGTGCTGCAGTTTCTTCCCACAGTCCAAAGATGTGCAGGTTAGGTGAAATGGCCATGCTAAAGTGCCTGTAGTGTTAGGTGCATCAATCAGTGGTAAACGTAGGAGAATGGGTCTGGATGGGTTCCTCTTCAGAGGGTCGGTGTGGACTTGTTGGGCCGAAGGGACTGTTTCCACACTGTAGGGAATCTAAGGGTCTATCCTTGGACCCTCCTTTTTCTCACCTACATACTGCCAGGAGGTGACATTGTCCAAAAGCACTGTGTTAGGTTTCACATGTACACTGACACTGCCCAACTCTCCCTCCCCATCATCCCTCTCCATTACTCCACTGTTACTCAGTTATCAAACTGCTTACCACGCTCCCACTACTCGATTAGCTGAAATTTTCTCCAATGGCTACACGGTGGCACAGTGGTTAGCACTGCTGCCTCCCAGCGCCAGAGACCCAGGTTCAGTTCCCGCCTCAGGCGACTGACTGTGTGGAGTTTGGACGTTCTCCCCGTGTCTGCGTGGGTTTCCTCCGGGTGCTCCGGTTTCCTCCCACAGTCCAAAGATGTGCAGGTCAGGTGTATTGGCCATGCTAAAGTGCCTGTAGTGTTCGGTAAGGGGTAAATGTATGGGTGGGTTGCGCTTCGGCGGGTCGGTGTGGACTTGTTGGACCGAAATGCCTGTTTCCACACTGTAGGTAATCTAATCTAATCTAATTGTTATGGTTAAACCCATTGCCTTCAGTTGCTATTACAAATTCCTTTCCCTTCCTGCTAAGCCCCTCCCTCCCACTGGGAAATATCTGAGGTAGAACTCCATTCTTTCCAATATTGCTGTAATATCTGACCCCAAGGTGACCTTCTGATCAGACATCCACACAATCACAAACATCAGGAATTCCATTCTCTCAAATGTTGCTTGTCTCCCGCTCACCCCTGCTCCATTGCTACTGAAACCCCTGACCCATGTCGGTGTTGCCTTAAACTTGATGAATCTGAAGCCGAACCCTTGATTCCGTGACTGACCCAGAATCTGCTGCTTTCTGTGTTTCCTGCACAATTCCCCCTGGTCCCTTTGTGGTGCAACTTTCTACAGTTTCCACCATTTAAATAGCACTGTTCTTTTATTATCTCCCCCAAAATGACCAATTCCCATTTTCCCAAATTATACTCCATCTGGCAACTTGTTGCCCCCTTCTCCTGTGCATCTCTCTCACTTCACAATCCTCTTAGACCTTTACAGTTATGCCTTTTCTGACAGATTCCCCCCACCCCCCAATTCTTCTAACCGTTTACTGGGAATCCTGGGCAGTGGGAAGCGTGCAGTGTTGCTCTGTTTTCCGTGAGACTCTATGAGATGACTGGGAGGAGCTTGCTGCCCATTGGTCAGAATGGAGACAACTTGCCCATCGAGCTGCATGAGCCATTCACTCCCCATGTCTTATTGATGAGGCACAGCGGCAACACGGAAGGAAAGAAAAGGAAGGAAATCCTGCTCTCCACATCTCACTGACTCTTGGATCATTCTGTCCCATCTATGAAAGATGTGCCCTGTTCAATCACATGAAATTCCAAGGTGGAAACTCCTAGAAAGCCACATAGATTTCCCCCTGAACTAACTGCTGACCTCCACAAGGGGTAATGTGTCCAGTCATCCTGGGCCAGGAGGAGGGGATGGTGTGAGTTTCTAACCTGAACTGACAGTGATGGATTTTATAAACTTGTATTACAGGATACTACAGGTGGACATTCAGCTGGTAATCTCAGCAACGGTAACGCCAAACTCTTACTCAATTCATCAGGACCTGGATATTCACATTGTGCGTGAACATTGTGTTCCAGCTCAATCCCATTTACTGCAGAAAAGTTCTCCTTTCAATCATCCCATTCTCTCAATAGTTCTCCCCACACCTTCAATGTGTCCTGTAATCCTTGTATAATGAGCTGATGGGTGTCAGGTTTATTATTATAACGGGTAACTTTTGTAAACCCCTCTGTCACAGTTCCCCTCAATTTCCTTTGCTGCAAGGAGAGCAATCTCAGTTTCTCCAAACCCCTGATTCCCCAATGTCTGTTTGCTCTCTATAAGGTACACATCAGAGTTGTGTTGGAACAGTGTCCACTCACCTACATCAGTGCAGCCCCCCTCCCCCCCCCCCCCCCCCCCCGCCCCAGCAATGTTAAAGAAAGTGAACATCCTCCAGGACAAAGCACTGTGCCTGAGTGGTGTCCCATCCACCACCCTCAGCATTCCCTCTCTCCACCCCCGCGGTACAGTGACATCACTGTGTAGAGGCAAAGTCAGTAATGTCCTACCAGACCACAGGGCTGCTCTCTCATTAGGGAGAGATGACTGGTGGTGGTTTAACCTGAAGGTTACCCCAGCCCAGGCAAGGGGAGAGGTTGGGAAGGAGAGTCCATCTATTGTATATCGATATTATCTACCCAATGTATCAGCAACAACTATATCATGCCAATGAATAATGTAAAATAATATCCAAAACATGCTACTACAATCCCCCATTCCTTGAACCATCCTAGTAAATCTCCTGTGCCCCATCTCAGGGACCCTGCCCTCCTTCCCAATGTGTGGGCGATCTCTGGTTTGCACAGACCCAGCTGCTCTGTGTTCCTGTGGGTGATGCCATCATCGAGCACCAGTTGCACTAAACCTCACTGTCTGTGAGGGTGGGAGACACAGAATTCCCAACAGCATTTAAGGCATATTTAGGTGCACACTTGTGATACCAAGACAGATGGTGCGAATGACAGTGTATTGGAAAATGGATCAGGATAGTTTGGTTCTAGTTTTCTTTACTGGCACAGACTCAATGGCCCACAGAGCCTTTTTCTTTGCTGTAAACCTCGAGACACTTAATATAGGAATATGACCGGCCACCTTTGAAACCAGGTCAGAAAAAATGATAGTAGAATAGATGACACATGATTGGTCAATGTGTTTGGGAGGAAAGTAAGATGGAGCGGTCTAGGAGGAAATTCTGGAGCTCGATGCAGAAATCTGAAAGGGCCGTCATCAAGTGAGAAATAAAAATGGGATATCCTCAAGGCTGGAATCAAAGAAAGGCACATATAGCACAGCTTTGAGAGACTGGAGAGGATTAGAGGTAGGGAGGAGTCTGAGGCTGGAGAGGAATTATTAGAGATAAGGAAGATGTTCGCCGAGCTGGAAATTTGTCTTGCAGACGTTTCGTCCCCTGTCTCGGTGACATCCTCAGTGCTTGGGAGCCTCCTGTGAAGCGCTTCTGTGATGTTTCCTCCGGTATTTATAGTGGCCTGTCCCTGCCGCTTCCGGTTGTCAGTTCCTGAACCACTATAAATGTCGGAGGAAATATCACAGAAGGGCTTCACAGGAGGCTCCCAAGCCCTGACGATGTCACCTAGACAGGGGACAAAACATCTGCAACACAAATTCCCAGCTCGGCGAACAGAACCACAACAACGCTCACCCGAGCTACAAATCTTCTCACAAACTTGGAAGATAAGGAAGAGTTGTGAGGCTGGGTGAGGTGACAGAGATAGGGAGAGATGTGAAGAGGGAGGGATGCAGAGATAGCAAGAATTAGAGTCGTAATGTTATGTAGCATGGAAACAGACCCTGTGATCCAATCAATCCATGTCAAACATAATTCCAAACTGAGGTAATCTCACCTGCCTCCCCTTGGTCCACATGGATCCAAACATTTCCTATGAGGTACCTGTCCAAATGGGTTTCCCGTAGAATCACTGTGGTGTGGAAACTGGCCATTTAGAGTCAGAGTCATTGAGATGTACAACATGGAAACAGACCCTTCCATCCAACCCATCCATGCTGACCAGATATCCTAAGCTGAAAATGTGTTGTTGGAAAAGCGCAGCAGGTCAGGCAGCATTCAGGGAACAGGAGAATCAACATTTCGGGCATAAGCCCTTCTTCGGGAAGCTTATGAGAAAGGTGGTAAGGAAAACTCAGCAAACTATAGACCGGTGAGCCTGTAGTCAGTAGAAGGCAAGTTGTTGGAAGGGCTTATAAGGGGTAGGATGTACATGTAATTGGAAAGACAAGAATGATTAGGGATAGTCAGCATGGTTTTGTGCACGGAAATCACTAACTTGGATTTCAGAAAGATGGTCAGCAAGGTTCCACATAACAGACGGGTTAGCAAGTTCATCACCATAGAATACTAGGAGATGGGGAGACTTGGATACAAAATTGGCTGGAAGGTCATAGAGTCATAGAGATATACAGCACAGAAATAGACCCTTCGGTCCAACCCGTCCATGCTGACCAGGCATCCCAATCCATTCTAGTCCCACCTGCCAGCATCTGGCCCATATCCCTCTAAACCCTTACAAAGCATGTTCCCACCGACAGAGGAACCTCAATTATGTGAACGAGTTGGGTGGGCACTAATTCATTCGGACAATCAATGATTCGGTGAATTGATTAAATGCCTTTCCTCTGGGGCTCGGAGTTTTCAAAGTCTGCTCCCCATTCAGGAGACTGCAGCAGCACACAGCACGATTGCCCACTCACACACAGCCCCCAGCCTGACCCTCACTGCCATCCTCACACCGCCCCCAGCCTGACCCTCACTGCCGCCCACATACCACTACCAGCCTGACCCTCATTGCTGTCCAATACCTCCCCCAGCTTGACCCACACTGCCGCCCACACACCGCCCCAGCTTGACCCTCACTGCCGCCCACACACCAACACCAGCCTGACCCTCATCGTCGTCCAACACCGCTCCCAGTCTGACACTCGCTGCTAACAAGATTCCGCCTCCAGCCTGACCCTTACTGCCACCCACACATTGCCCCACAGCCTGACACTCACCGCTATCCACTCACCACCCCCAGCCTGACCCTCACTGCTGCTCACACAACACCCCCAGCCTGACCCTCAGCATTGTCGAACACCGCTCCCAGCCTGAACCTCAACACTGCCCACACATTGTCCCACAGCCTGACACTCACTACCGTCCACTCTTCGCCCTCAGCCTGACCCTCACCATCATCCACCACCGCTCCCAGCCTGACCCTCAATGCTGCCCACACATTGTGCCACACCCTAACCATCACCACCCCCCGCCTAACCATCACCAGCATCCGCACACCACCCCAGTCTCACTCTCACCGGAATCCACATTGCCCCCAGCCTGATCCTCACTGCCATCCACACACCACCCTCAACCTGACCTTCTCCGCTGTCCACACATCGCCCCCAGCCTGACCTTCACCGGCATCCACACACCACCCCCAGCCTGACCCTCACTGCCATCCACACACCGACCCAGCCTGACCCTTACCACCGTCCACTGTCCGCACACCACCCCAGTCTGACTCTCACCAGAATCCACACTGCCCCCAGACTGACCCTCACTGCCGTCCACACACCGCCCCCAACCTGACCTTCGCCGCCATCCACACATCGCCCCAGCCTGACCTTCACTGGCATTCACACACCACCCCCAGCCTCACCCTCATTGCCATCCACACACCGACCCAGCCTGACCCTTACTGCCATCCACACACCGACCCAGACTGATCTTCACTGCCACCCAAACAATGCCCCCAAGACTGACCCTCAGCGCCATCCATACACCGCCCACAGCCTGACTCTCACCACCTTCCAAAGACCTCCCCCAGGCTGGCCCTCACTGATGCCCACACACCGCACTCAGCCTGACCCTTACTGCTACCCACAAACCACCCCATCCTGACCCTAAGCGCCATCCACACACTGCCAACAACCTGACCCTCACCACCATCCACACACTGCCCTCAGCCTGACTCTCAGCGCCGTCCACACACCGCCCCAACCTGACACTCACCACCCTCCACACACTAGCCACAGCCTGACCCTCACCACCGTCCACACCCTGCCCCCAGCCTGACACTCACCACCGCTGACACTCCACCCCCAGTCTGAACCTCACTGCCGTCCACACACCACTGCAGCCTGTCCCTCACTGCCGTGCACACACCGCCCCCAGCCTGACCCTTACCACCGTCCACACACCGCCCCCTGCCCGACCCTCAGCACCGTCCACACACCGCCCCCAGCCTGACCCTCACCACCATCCCCACGCTACCCCCAGCCTGACCCTCACCGCCCTCGACTCACTACCCCCAGCTGGACTCTCACCGCACCCTGCCTGACCTTACTGCCCCCAGCCTGTCCCTCACCGCCGTCCAACATTGCCCCCAGCCTGACCCTCACCGCCAGCCTGACTCTCACTGCCCTCCACACACCGCCCCCAGCCTGACCCTCACTGCCGTCCAACACCGCCCCCGCCTGACCCTCACTGCCATCCACACACCGCCCCCAGCCTGACCCTCACCGCGAACCACTCAACGCCCCTAGCCTGACCCTCAGCACCGTCCACACACAGCCCCCAACCATGCCCTCACTGACGCCCACACACCGCCCCCGTCCTGACCCTCACTGCTGTCCAACACTGCCCTCAGCCTGGCCCTCACTGCTGCCCACATACCACCCCAAGCCTGGCCCTCACTGCTGCCCTCATACCATCCCCAGACTGACCCTCAATGCCATTCACACACCGCTCCCAGCCTCACCCTCAGTACCATCCACACACTGCCCCCAGGCTGACCCTCACTGCCACCCACACACCACCCCCAGACTGACCCTGAATGTCATTCACACACCGCCCCCAGCCTGACCCTCACTGCCGCCCACACACCAATCCCAGCCTGACCCTCATCGTCGTCCAACACTGCTCCCAGGCTGTCACTCACTGCTAACGACATTCCGCCTCCAGCCTGACCCTCGCTGCCACCCACACATTGCCCCACAGCCTGACACTCACCGCCGTCCACTCACCACCCCCAGCCTGATCCTCACTGCTGCTCACACAACCCCCCCAGCCTGACCCTCAGCATTGTCGAACACCGCTCCCAGCCTGAACCTCAACGCTGCCCACACATTGTCCCACAGCCTGACACTCACCACCGTCCACTCTTCGCCCTCAGCCTGACCCTCACCATCATCCAACACCGCTCCCAGCCTCACCCTCAATGCTGCCCACACATTGTGCCACACCCTGACACTCACCACCCCCCCCGCCTAGCCATCACCAGCATTCGCACACCACCCCAGTCTCACTCTCACCGGAATCCACATTGCCCCCAGCCTGACCCTCACTGCCATCCACACACCACCCTCAACCTGACCTTCTCCGCTGTCCACACATCGTCCCCAGCCTGACCTTCACCGGCATCCACACACCACCCCCAGCCTGACCCTCGCTGCCATCCACACACCGACCCAGCCTGACCCTTACCACCGTCCACTGTCTGCATACCACCCCAGTCTGACTCTCACCAGAATCCACATTGCCCCCAGACTGACCCTCACTGCCGTCCACACACCGCCCCCAACCTGACCTTCGCCGCCATCCACACATCGCCCCAGCCTGACCTTCACCGGCATCCACACACCACCCCCAGCCTCACCCTCACTGCCATCCACACACCGACCCAGCCTGACCCTTACTGCCATCCACACACCGACCCAGACTGATCTTCACTGCCACCCAAACAATGCCCCCAAGACTGACCCTCAGCGCCATCCATACACCGCCCACAGCCTGACTCTCACCACCTTCCAAAGACCGCCCCCAGGCTGGCCCTCACTGATGCCCACACACCGCACTCAGCCTGACCCTTACTGCTACCCACAAACCACCCCATCCTGACCCTAAGCGCCATCCACACACTGCCAACAACCTGACCCTCACCACCATCCACACACTGCCCTCAGCCTGACTCTCAGCGCCGTCCACACACCGCCCCAACCTGACACTCACCACCCTCCACACACTAGCCACAGCCTGACCCTCACCACCGTCCACACCCTGCCCCCAGCCTGACACTCACCACCGCTGACACTCCACCCCCAGTCTGAACCTCACTGCCGTCCACACACCACTGCAGCCTGTCCCTCACTGCCGTGCACACACCGCCCCCAGCCTGACCCTTACCACCGTCCACACACCGCCCCCTGCCCGACCCTCACCACCGTCCACACACCGCCCCCAGCCTGACCCTCACCACCATCCACACGCTACCCCCAGCCTGGCCCTCACCGCCCTCGACTCACTGCCCCCAGCTGGACCCTCACCGCCCCCAGCCTGACCTTACCGCCCCAAACCTGACCTTACTGCCCCCAGACTGTCCCTCACCGCCGTCCAACTTTGCCCCCAGCCTGACCCTCACTGCCGCCCACACACCGCCCCCAGCCTGACCCTCAGCGCCGTCCAACACCGCCCCCGCCTGACCCTCACTGCCGCCCACTCACCGCCCCTAGCCTGACCCTCAGCACCATCCACACACAGCCCCCAACCATGCCCTCACTGACGACCACACACCGCCCCCGTCCTGACCCTCACTGCTGTCCAACACTGCCCTCAGCCTGACCCTCACTGCTGTCCAACACTGCCCTCAGCCTGGCCCTCACTGCTGCCCACATACCACCCCCAGCCTGGCCCTCACTGCTGCCCTCATACCACCCCCAGACTGACCCTCAATCCCATTCACACACTGCCCCAAGCCTCACCCTCAGTACCATCCACACACTGCCCCCAGGCTGACCCTCACTGCCACCCACACACCACCCCCAGACTGACCCTGAATGTCATTCACACACCGCCCCCAGCCTGACCCTCACTGCCGCCCACACACCACCCCCAGACTGACCCTGAATTTCATTCACACACCGCCCCCAGCCTGACCCTCACTGCCACCCACACACCACCCCCAGACTGACCCTGAATGTCATTCACACACCGCCCCCAGCCTGACCCTCACTGCCACGCACACACCACCCCCAGACTGACCCTGAATGTCATTCACACACCGCCCCCAGCCTGACCCTCACTGCCGCCCACACACCACCCCCAGACTGACCCTGAATGTCATTCACACATCGCCCCCAGCCTGACCCTCACTGCCGCCCACACACCGCCCCCAAACTACCCTCTATATCGGCCACACCCCACCCCACAGCCTGACCCTCACCGCCCCGGACGCACTGCCCCCAGCCGGACCCTAACGCACCCAGCCTGACCTTACCGCCCCCAGCCTGACCCTCACCACTGTCCAACATTGCCATCAACCTGTCCCTCACCACCATTCAACACCACCCCAGCCTGACCCCCACTGTCACCCACACACCGCCCCCAGCCTGACCCCCACTACCGCCCACACACCACCCCCAGCCCGACCCTCAGCGCCATCCACATACCGCCACCAGCCTGATCCTCAGCACCATCCACACTCCGCCCCCAGCCTGGTCCTCACTGCCGCCCACACACCGCCCTCAGCCTGACCCTCAGCGCCGTCTACACACAGCCCCAGCTTGACCCTCACCACAGTCTACACACTACCCAAGCATTACCATCGCTGCCACCCACACACCACCCCTAGACTGACCCTCAGTGCCATCCATACACCACCCCCAGTCTGACCCTCGCTGCCGCCCACACACGGTTCTCAGTCTGACCCTCACCACCACGCAAATGCCGTCTCCAGTCTGATCCTTTCTGCCATCCACACATCACCCCCAGCCTGACCCTCGCCGCCGTCTACACTCCATGCCCAGCCTGACCCTCACAGGGTCCCTCACAGGGACAGCGGTGAGGGTCAGGCTGGGGGCCATAAGGTCAGGCTGGGTGTGGTGAGGGTCCGGCTGGGGGCAGTGCGTCTGGGGCGGTGAGGGTCAGGCTGGGGGTGGTAAGGTCAGGCTTGGGGCGGAAAGGTCAGGCTGGGTGCAGTGAGGGTCCGGCTGGGGGCACTGCGTCCAGGGTGGTGAGGGTCAGGCTAGGGGGTGGGGTGTGGTGGAGCAGTGAGGTTCTGGCTGGGGGTGGTGTGTGGACGATGGTGAGGGTTAGTTTGGGGGTGGTGTGTGGGCGGCAGAGAGGGCCAGTCTGGGGGCGGTTGGTGGTTGGCGGTGAGGATCAGGCTTGGATGGTGTTGAATGGCGGTGAGGGTTAGGCTGGTGGCGGTAAGGTCAGGCTGGGGGCGGTAAGGTCAGGCTGGGTGTGGTGAGGGTCCGGCTGGGGGCAGTGCGTCCGGGGCAGTGAGGGTCAGGCTGTGGGGTGGTGTGTGGCGGAGCATTGAGGGTCTGGCTGGGGGCGGTGAGTGGACGATGGTGAGGGTTAGTTTGGGGCGGTGTGTGGGCGGCAGTGAGGGGCGGTGTGTGGATGGCGGTGAGGGTCAAACTGGGGATGGAGTCTGGGCAGCAGTGAGGGTCAGGCTGGGGGCGGTTGTGAATGGCATTGAGGGTCAGTCTGGGGCAGTGTGCGGATGGCACTGAGGGTCAGGCTGAGGGTGGTGAGTGGACGGCGGTGAGTGTCAGGCTGTGGGGTAATGTGTGGGCGACATTGAGGGTCAGGTTGGGAGCGAGGTTGGATGACGGTGAAGGTCAGGCTGGGGGTGGTGTGTGGGTGGCAGTGAGGGTCAGGCTGGGGGCGGTATTGAACGGTGGTGAGGGTCAGGCTGGGGGTGGTGTGTGGGTGGCAGTGAGTGTCAGGCTGGGAGCGGTATTGAACGGTGGTGAGGGTCAGGCTGGGGATGGTGTATGGGTGGCAGTGAGGGTCAGGCTGGGGGTTTTGTTGGACGGCGGTGAGGGTCAGGCTGGGGGTGGTGTTGGACATTGGTGAGGGTCAGGCTAAGGGCAGTGTGTGGATGGCAGTGAGGGCCAGCCTGGGGGCGGTCTTTGGAAGGTGGTGAAGGTTAGGCTGGGTGCAGTGTGTGGACGATGGTGAGGGTCAGGCTGGGGGGCGGTGTGTGGACAGTAGTGAGAGACAGGCTGGGGGTGCTGTGTGAACAGCATTGAGGGTCACCTGGGGACGGCGTGTCGGCGGTGGTGAGTGTCAGGCTGGGGGCACTATGTGGACGGGGGTGAGTGTCAGGCTGGGGGCGGTGTGTGGATGGTGGTGAGAGTCAGGCTGTTGGCTGTGTGTGAGCGGCAGTGAGGGTCAGGCGGGGGGCAGTGTTGGATGGCAGTAAGAGTCAGGATGGGGTGATTTGTGGGTAGCAGTAAGGGTCAGGTTGAGGGCGGTGTGTGGGCATCAGTGAGGGCCAGCCTGGGGGAGGTCTTTGGAAGGTGGTGAGGGTCAGGCTGGGGGCGGTGTATAGATGGCGCTGAGGGTCAGTCTGGGGGCATTGTGTTGATGGCAGTAAGGGTCAGGCTGGGGGTGGTGTGTGGATGCCGGTGAAGGCCAGGCTGGGGCGATGTGTGGATGGTGGAGAAGGTCGGGTTGGGGGCGGTGTGTGGACGGCGGTTAGGGTCAGGCTTGGGGCAGTGTGGATTCTGGTGAGAGTCAGACTGAGGTGGTGTGCAGATGGTGGTAAGGGTCAGGCTGGGTCAATGTGTGGATGGCAGTGAGGGTCAGGCTGGGTTGGTGTGTGGATGGCAGAGAAGGTCGGGTTGGGAGCGGTGTGTGGACGGCGGTTAGGGTCAGGCTGGGGGCAGTGTGGATTCTGACTGGGGTGGTGTGCAGACGGTGGTAAGGGTCAGGCTGGGCGTGGTGTGTAGATGCTGGTGATGGTTAGGATGAGGGCGGTGAGTGTCAGGCTGTGGATCAATGTGTGGGCAGCGTTGAGGGTCAGGCTGGGAGTAGTTTTTGACAATGCTGAGGGTCAGGCTGGGGGTGTTGTGTGAGCGGCAGTGAGGGTCAGGCGGGGGGGGGGTGAGTCTACGGCGGTGAGTGTCAGGCTGTGGGGCAATGTGTGGTTGGCAGTGAGTGTCAGCCTGGGAGCGGTGTTGGACGACGATGAGGGTCAGGCTGGGGTTGGTGTGTGGCCGGCAGTGAGCGTCAAGCTGGGGGCGTTATTAGACAGCGATGAGGGTCAGGCTGGTGCTGGTGTGTGGGCGGCAGTGAGGGTCAGGCTGGGGGCGGTGTGTGGGAGGCAGTGAGGGTCAGGCTGGGGACGGTGTGTGGGACGGAGTGAGGGTCAGGCTGGGGACGGTGTGTGGGACGCAGTGAGGGTCAGGCTGGGGACGGTGTGTGGGACGCAGTGAGGGTCAGGCTGGGGACGGTGTGTGGGACGGAGTGAGGGTCAGGCTGGGGACGGTGTGTGGGACGGAGTGAGGGTCAGGCTGGGGACGGTGTGTGGGACGGAGTGAGGGTCAGGCTGGGGACGGTGTGTGGGACGCAGTGAAGGTCAGGCTGGGGACGGTGTGAGGGACACAGTGAGGGTCAGGCTGGGGACGGTGTGTGGGAGGCAGTGAGGGTCAGGCTGTGGACGGTGTGTGGACAGCAGTGAGGGTCAGGCTGGGGGCGGTGTGTGGGACGGAGTGAGGGTCAGGCTGGGGACGGTGTGTGGACAGCAGTGAGGGTCAGGCTGGGGACGGTGTGTGGGCGGCAGTGGGGTCAGGCTGGGGGCGGTGTGTGGGAGGCAGTGAGGGTCAGGCTGTGGACGGTGTGTAGGACGGAGTGAGGGTCAGGCTGGGGACGGTGTGTGGGACGCAGTGAAGGTCAGGCTGGGGACGGTGTGAGGGACACAGTGAGGGTCAGGCTGGGGACGGTGTGTGGGAGGCAGTGAGGGTCAGGCTGGGGACGGTGTGTGGGACGGAGTGAGGGTCAGGCTGGGGACGGTGTGTGGGAGGCAGTGAGGGTCAGGCTGGGGACGGTGTGTGGGACGCAGTGAGGGTCAGGCTGGGGACGGTGTGTGGGACGCAGTGAGGATCAGGCTGGGGACGGTGTGTGGGACGCAGTGAGGGTCAGGCTGAGGACGGTGTGTGGGAGGCAGTGAGGGTCAGGCTGGGGACGGTGTGAGGTACGGAGTGAGGGTTAGGCTGGGGACGGTATGTGGGAGGCAGTGAGGGTAAGGCTGGGGACGGTGTGAGGTACGGAGTGAGGGTTAGGCTGGGGACGGTGTGTGGGAGGCAGTGAGGGTCAGGCTGGGGACGGTGTGAGGTACGGAGTGAGGGTTAGGCTGGGGACGGTATGTGGGAGGCAGTGAGGGTAAGGCTGGGGACGGTGTGTGGGACGCAGTGAGGGTCAGGCTGGGGACGGTGTGTTGGAGGCAGTGAGGGTCAGGCTGGGGACGGTGTGTGGGACGCAGTGAGGGTCAGGCTGGGGGCGGTGTGTGGGACGGAGTGAGGGTCAGGCTGGGGGCGGTGTGTGGGACGGAGTGAGGGTCAGGCTGGGGGCGGTGTGTGGGACGGAGTGAGGGTCAGGCTGGGGACGGTGTGTGGGACGGAGTGAGGGTCAGGCTGGGGACGGTGTGTGGGACGCAGTGAAGGTCAGGCTGGGGGCGGTGTGTGGGACGGAGTGAGGGTCAGGCTGGGGACGGTGTGTGGGACGGAGTGAGGGTCAGGCTGGGGACGGTGTGTGGGAAGGAGTGCGGGTCAGGCTGGGTACGGTGTGTGGGAGGCAGTGAGTGTCAGGCTGGGGACGGTGTGCGGGACGGAGTGCGGGTCAGGCTGGGTACGGTGTGTGGGAGGCAGTGAGTGTCAGGCTGGGGGCGGTGTGTGGGACGGAGTGAGGGTCAGGCTGGGGACGGTGTGTGGGACGGAGTGAGGGTCAGGCTGGGGACGGTGTGTGGGACGGAGTGAGGGTCAGGCTGGGGACGGTGTGTGGGAGGCAGTGAGGGTCAGGCTGGGGACGGTGAGTGGGACGGAGTGAGGGTCAGGCTGGGGAGGGTGTGTGGGAGGCAGTGAGGGTAAGGCTGGGGGCGGTGCGTGGGAGGCAGTGAGGGTCCGGCTGGGGGCGGTGCCTGGGAGGCAGTGAGGGTCAGGCTGGGGGCGGTGTGTGGGACGGAGTGAGGGTCAGGCTGGGGGCGGTGTGTGGGACGGAGTGAGGGTCAGGTTGGGGACGGTGTGTGGGACGGAGTGATGGTCAGGCTGGGGACGGAGTGTGGGAGGCAGTGAGGGTCAGGCTGGGGGCGGTGTTTGGGAGGCAGTGAAGGTCAGGCTGGGGACGGTGTGTGGGACGCAGTGAGGGTCAGGCTGGGGACGGTGTGTGGGACAGAGTGAGGGTCAGGCTGTGGACGGTGTGAGGGACGCAGAGATGGTCAGGCTGGGGACGGTGTGTGGGACGCAGTGAGGGTCAGGCTGGGGACGGTGTGTGGGACGCAGTGAGGGTCAGGCTGGGGACGGTGTGTGGGAGGCAGTGAGGGTCAGGCTGGGGACGGTGTGTGGGAGGCAGTGAGGGTCAGGCTGGGGACGGTGTGTGGGAGGCAGTGAGGGTCAGGCTGGGGACGGTGTGTGGGGCGCAGTGAGGGTCAGGCTGGGGACGGTGTGTGGGACGCAGTGAGGGTCAGGTTGGGGACGGTGTGTGGGATGGAGTGAGGGTCAGGCTGGGGGCGGTGTGTGGGACGCAGTGAGGGTCAGGCTGGGGACGGTGTGTGGGACGCAGTGAGGGTCAGGCTGGGGACGGTGTGTGGGAGGCAGTGAGGGTCAGGCTGGGGACGGTGTGTGGGAGGCAGTGAGGGTCAGGCTGGGGACGGTGTGTGGGACGCAGTGAGGGTCAGGCTGGGGACGGTGTGTGGTACGGATTGAGGGTCAGGCTGGTGGCGGTGTGTGGGACGGAGTGAGGGTCAGGCTGGGGACGGTGTGTGGGAGGCAGTGAGGGTAAGGCTGGGGGCGGTGCGTGGGAGGCAGTGAGGGTCAGGCTCGGGGCGGTGCGTGGGAGGCAGTGAGGGTCAGGCTGGGGTCGGTGTGTGGGACGGAGTGAGGGTCAGGCTGGGGACGGTGTGTGGGACGCAGTGAGGGTCAGGCTGGGGGCGGTGTGTGGGACGCAGTGAGGGTCAGGCTGGGGCCGGTGTGTGGGACGGAGTGAGGGTCAGGCTGGCGACAGTGTGTGTGACGGAGTGAGGGTCAGGCTGGGGACGGTGTGTGGGAGGCAGTGAGGGTCAGGCTGGGGACGGTGTGTGGGACGGAGTGAGGGTCAGGCTGGGGACGGTGTGTGGGAGGCAGTGAGGGTCAGGCTGGGGACGGTGTGTGGGACGGAGTGAGGGTCAGGCTGGGGACGGTGTGTGGAATGGAGTGAGGGTCAGGCTGGGGACGGTGTGTGGGAGGCAGTGAGGGTCAGGCTGGGGACGGTGTGTGGGTCGGAGTGAGGGTCAGGCTGGGGACAATGTGTGGGACGGAGTGAGGGTCAGGCTGGGGACGGTGTGTGGTACGGAGTGAGGGTCAGGCTGGGGACGGTTCATGGGAGGCAGTGAGGGTCAGGCAGGGGGCGGTGCGAGGGAGGCAGTCAGGGTCAGGCTGGGGGCGGTGTGTGGGACGGAGTGAGGGTCAGGCTGGGGGCGGTGTGTGGGACGCAGTGAGGGTCAGGCTGGGGACGGTGTGTGGGACACAGTGAGGGTCAGCCTGGGGGCGGTATGTGGGACGGAGTGAGGGTCAGGCTGGGGACGGTGTGTGTGACGGAGTGAGGGTCAGGCTGGGGATGGTGTGTGGGACACAGTGAGGGTCAGCCTGGGGGCGGTATGTGGGACGGAGTGAGGGTCAGGCTGTGGACGGTGTGTGGGATGGAGTGAGGGTCAGGCTGGGGACGGTGTGTGGGACAGAGTGAGGGTCAGGCTGGGGGCGGTGTGTGGGACGGAGTGAGGGTCAGGCTGGGGACGGTGTGTGGGACGCAGTGAGGGTCAGGCTGGGGACGGTGTGTGGGTCGGAGTGAGGGTCAGGCTGGGGACGGTGTGTGGGACGCAGTGAGGGTCAGGCTGGTGACGGTGTGTGGGACGGAGTGAGGGTCAGGCTGGGGACGGTGTGTGGGACGCAGTGAGGGTCAGGCTGGTGACGGTGTGTGGGACGGAGTGAGGGTCAGGCTGGGGACGGTGTGTGGGACAGAGTGAGGGTCAGGCTGGGGACGTGTGTGGGATGCAGTGAGGGTCAGGCTGGGGACGGTGTGTGGGAGGCAGTGAGGGTCAGGCAGGGGACGGTGTGTGGGACGCAGTGAGGGTCAGGCTGGGGACGGTGTGTGGGACAGAGTGAGGGTCAGGCTGGGGACGGTGTGTGGGAGGCAGTGAGGGTCAGGCTGGGGACGGTGTGTGGGAGGCAGTGAGGGTCAGGCTGTGGACGGTGTGTGGGACGGAGTGAGGGTCTGGCTGGGGACGGTGTGTGGGAGGCAGTGAGGGTAAGGCTGGGGGCGGTGCTTGGGAGGCAGTGAGGGTCAAGCTGGGGGCGGTGCGTGGGAGGCAGTGAGGGTCAGGCTGGGGGCGGTGTGTGGGACGGAGTGAGGGTCAGGCTGGGGGCGGTGTGTGTGACGGAGTGAGGGTCAGACTGGGGACGGTGTGTGGGACGGAGTGAGGGTCAGGATGGGGACGGTGTGTGGGAGGCAGTGAGGGTCAGGCTGGGGACGGTGTGTGGGACGGAGTGAGGGTCAGGCTGGGGACGGTGTGTGGGACGCAGTGTGGGTCAGGCTGGGGACGGTGTGAGGATGGCAGTGAGGGTCAGGCTGGGGGCGGTGTGTGGGACGCAGTGAGGATCAGGCTGGGGACAATGTGTGGGACGGAGTGAGGGTCAGGCTGGGGACGGTGTGTGGTACGGAGTGAGGGTCAGGCTGGGGACGGTGCATGGGAGGCAGTGAGGGTCAGGCAGGGGGCGGTGCGTGGGAGGCAGTCAGGGTCAGGCTGGGGGCGGTGTGTGGGACGGAGTGAGGGTCAGGCTGGGGGCGGTGTGTGGGACGCAGTGAGGGTCAGGCTGGGGACGGTGTGTGGGACACAGTGAGGGTCAGTTTGGGGGCGGTATGTGGGACGGAGTGAGGGTCAGGCTGGGGACGGTGTGTGTGACGGAGTGAGGGTCAGGCTGGGGACGGTGTGTGGGACACAGTGAGGGTCAGCCTGGGGGCGGTATGTGGGACGGAGTGAGGGTCAGGCTGGGGACGGTGTGTGGGACGGAGTGAGGGTCAGGCTGGGGACGGTGTGTGGGACGGAGTGAGGGTCAGGCTGGGGACGGTGTGTGGGACGGAGTGAGGGTCAGGCTGGGGTCGGTGTGTGGGACGGAGTGAGGGTCAGGCTGGGGACGGTGTGTGGGACGGAGAGAGGGTCAGGCTGGGGACGGTGAGTGGGACATAGTGAGGGTCAGGCTGGGGACGGTGTGTGGGACGCAGTGAGGGTCAGGCTGGGGACGGTGTGTGGTACGGAGTGAGGGTCAGGCTGGGGGCGGTGTGTGGGACGGAGTGATGGTCAAGCTGGGGACGGTGTGTGGGACGGAGTGAGGGTCAGGCTGGGGACGGTGTGTGGGAGGCACTGAGGGTCAGGCTGGGGACGGTGTGTGGTACGGAGTGAGGTTTAGGCTGGGGAGGGTGTGTGGGACGCAGTGAGTGACAGGCTGGGGGCGGTGTGTGGGAGGCAGTGAGGGTCAGGCTGGGGACGGTGTGTGGGACGCAGTGAGGGTCAGGCTGGGGGCGGTGTGTGGGACGCAGTGAGGGTCAGGCTGGGGGCGGTGTGTGGGAGGCAGTGAGGGTCAGGCTGGGGACGGTGTGTGGGAGGCAGTGAGGGTCAGGCTGGGGACGGTATGTGGGAGGCAGTGAGGGTAAGGCTGGGGGCAGTGCCTGGGAGGCAGTGAGGGTCAGGCTGGGGGTGGTGCGTGGGAGGCAGTGAGGGTCAGGCTGGGGTCGGTGTGTAGGACGGAGTGAGGTTCAGGCTGGGGGCGGTGTGTGGGACGGAGTGAGGGTCAGGATGGGGACGGTGTGTGGGACGGAGTGAGGGTCAGACTGGGGACGGTGTGTGGGACGGAGTGAGGGTCAGGCTGGGGGCGGTGTGTGGGACGGAGTGAGGGTCAGGATGGGGACGGTGTGAGGGACGGAGTGAGGGTCAGGCTGGGGGCAGTGTGTGGGACGGAGTGAGGGTCAGGCTGGGGACGGTGTGTGGGACGGAGTGAGGGTCAGGCTGGGGACGGTGTGTGGGACGGAGGGACGGTCAGGCTGGGGACGGTGTGTGGGACACAGTGAGGGTCAGGCTGGGGACGGTGTGTGGGACGCAGTGAGGGTCAGGCTGGGGACGGTGTGTGGTACGGAGTGAGGGTCAGGCTGGGGGCGGTGTGTGGGACGGAGTGAGGGTCAAGCTGGGGACGGTTTGTGGGAGGCAGTGAGGGTCAGGCTGGGGACGGTGTGTGGGAGGCAGTGAGAGTCAGGCTGGGGACGGTGTGTGGGACGGAGTGAGGGTTAGGCTGGGGACGGTATGTGGGAGGCAGTGAGGGTCAGGCTGGGGACGGTGTGTGGTACGGAGTGAGGGTTAGGCTGGGGACGGTATGTGGGAGGCAGTGAGGGTAAGGCTGGGGGCGGTGCCTGGGAGGCAGTGAGGGTCAGGCTGGGGGCGGTGTGTGGGACGGAGTGAGGGTCAGGCTGGGGGCGGTGTGTGGGACGGAGTGAGGGTCAGGCTGGGGGCGGTGTGTGGGACGGAGTGAGGGTCAGGCTGGGGGCGGTGTGTGGGACGCAGTGAGGGTCAGGCTGGGGACGGTGTGTGGGACACAGTGAGGGTCAGGCTGGGGACGGTGTGTGGGACGCAGTGAGTGTCAGGCTGGGGACGGTGTGTGGTACGGAGTGAGGGTCAGGCTGGGGGCGGTGTGTGGGACGGAGTGAGGGTCAGGCTGGGGAGGGTGTGTGGGAGGCAGTGAGGGTAAGGCTGGGGGCGGTGCGTGGGAGGCAGTGAGGGTCAGGCTGGGGGCGGTGTGTGGGAGACAGTGAGGGTCAGGCTGGGGACGGTGTGTGGGACGGAGTGAGGTTCAGGCTGGGGACGGTGTGTGGGACACAGTGAGGGTCAGGCTGGGGACGGTGTGTGGGACGGAGTGAGGGTCAGGCTGGGGACGGTGTGTGGGACGGAGTGAGGGTCAGGCTGGGGACGGTGTGTGGGACGCAGTGAGGGTCAGGCTGGGGACGGCGTGTGGGACGGAGTGAGGGTCAGGCTGGGGACGGTGTGTGGGACGGAGTGAGGGTCAGGCTGGGGACGGTGTGTGGGACACAGTGAGGGTCAGGCTGGGGACGGTGTGTGGGACGGAGTGAGGGTCAGGCTGGGGACGGTGTGTGGGACACAGTGAGGGTCAGGCTGGGGACGGTGTGTGGGACGGAGTGAGGGTCAGGCTGGGGACGGTGTGTGGGAGACAGTGAGGTTCAGGCTGGGGACGGTGTGTGGGACGGAGTGAGGGTCAGGCTGGGGACGGTGTGTGGGACACAGTGAGGGTCAGGCTGGGGACGGTGTGTGGGACGGAGTGAGGGTCAGGCTGGGGACGGCGTGTGGGACGGAGTGAGGGTCAGGCTGGGGACGGTGTGTGGGACGCAGTGAGGGTCAGGCTGGGGACGGTGTGTGGGATGGAGTGAGGGTCAGGCTGGGGACGGTGTGTGGGACGCAGTGAGGGTCAGGCTGGGGACGGTGTGTGGGACGCAGTGAGGGTCAGGCTGGGGACGGTGTGTGGGATGGAGTGAGGGTCAGGCTGGGGCCGGTGTGTGGGACGGAGTGAGGGTCAGGCTGGGGGCGGTGTGTGGGACGCAGTGAGGGTCAGGCTGGGGACGGTGTGTGCGACGCAGTGAGGGTCAGGCTGGGGACGGTGTGTGCGACGCAGTGAGGGTCAGGCTGGGGACGGTGTGTGGGACGGAGTGAGGGTAAGGCTGGGGACGGTGTGTGGGAGGCAGTGAGGGTCACGCTGGGGACGGTGTGTGGGACGGAGTGAGGGTCAGGCTGGGGACGGTGTGTGGGACGGAGTGAGGGTCAGGCTGGGGACGGTGTGTGGGACGGAGTGAGGGTCAGGCTGGGGGCGGTGTGTGGGACACAGTGAGGGTCAGGCTGGGGGCGGTGTGTGGGACGCAGTCAGGGTCAGGCTGGGGACGGTGTGTGGGAGGCAGTGAGGGTCAGGCTGGGGGCGGTGTGTCGGACAGTGTGAGGGTCAGGCTGGGGACGGTGTGTGGGACGGAGTGAGGGTCAGGCTGGGGACGGTGTGTGGGACGGAGTGAGGGTCAGGCTGGGGGCGGTGTGTGGGACGCAGTGAGGGTCAGGCTGGGGACGGTGTGTGGGACGGAGTGTGGGTCAGGCTGGGGACGGTGTGAGGGACGCAGTGAGGGTCAGGCTGGGGACGGTGTGTGGGACGGAGTGAGGGTCAGGCTGGGGGCGGTGTGTGGGACGCAGTGAGGGTCAGGCTGGGGACGGTGTGTGGGACGCAGTGAGGGTCAGGCTGGGGACGGTGTGTGGGACGGAGTGAGGGTCAGGCTGGGGACGGTGTGTGGGACGCAGTGAGGGTCAGGCTGGGGACGGTGTGTGGGACGCAGTGAGGTTCAGGCTGGGGGCGGTGTGTGGGACGGAGTGAGGGTCAGGCTGGGGACGGTGTGTGGGACGTAGTGAGGGTCAGGCTGGGGGCGGTGTGTGGGATGGAGTGAGGGTCAGGCTGGGGACGGTGTGTGGGACGGAGTGAGGGTTAGGCTGGGGACGGTGTGTGGGACGCAGTGAGGGTCAAGCTGGGGACGGTGTGTGGGACGGAGTGAGGGTCAGGCTGGGGGCGGTGTGTGGGACGCAGTGAGGGTCAGGCTGGGGGCGGTGTGTGGGACGGAGTGAGGGTCAGGCTGGGGACGGTGTGTGGGACGCAGTGAGGGTCAGGCTGGGGGCGGTGTGTGGGATGGAGTGAGGGTCAGGCTGGGGACGGTGTGTGGGACGGAGTGAGGGTTAGGCTGGGGACGGTGTGTGGGACGCAGTGAGGATCAGGCTGGGGGCGGTGTGTGGGACGGAGTGAGGGTCAGGCTGGGGATGGTGTGTGGGACGGAGTGAGGGTCAGGATGAGGGCGGTGTGTGGGACGCAGTGAGGGTCAGGCTAGGGGCGGTGTGTGGGACGGAGTGAGGGTCAGGCTGGGGGCGGTGTGTGGGACAGAGTGAGGGTCAGGCTGGGGACGGTGTGTGGGACAGAGTGAGGGTCATGCTGGGGACGGTGTGTGGGACGGAGTGAGGGTCAGGCTGGGGGTGGTGTGTGGGACGGAGTGAGGGTCAGGCTGGGGACGGTGTGTGGGACAGAGTGAGGGTCAGGCTGGGGACGGTGTTTGGGACGCAGTGAGGGTCAGGCTGGGGGCGGTGTGTGGGACGGAGTGAGGGTCAGGCTGGGGACGGTGTGTGGGACGCAGTGAGGGTCAGGCTGGGGGCGGTGTGTGGGATGGAGTGAGGGTCAGGCTGGGGACGGTGTGTGGGACGGAGTGAGGGTTAGGCTGGGGACGGTGTGTGGGACGCAGTGAGGATCAGGCTGGGGGCGGTGTGTGGGACGGAGTGAGGGTCAGGCTGGGGACGGTGTGTGGGACGGAGTGAGGGTCAGGATGAGGGCGGTGTGTGGGACGCAGTGAGGGTCAGGCTAGGGGCGGTGTGTGGGACGGAGTGAGGGTCAGGCTGGGGGCGGTGTGTGGGACAGAGTGAGGGTCAGGCTGGGGACGGTGTGTGGGACAGAGTGAGGGTCATGCTGGGGACGGTGTGTGGGACGGAGTGAGGGTCAGGCTGGGGGTGGTGTGTGGGACGGAGTGAGGGTCAGGCTGGGGACGGTGTGTGGGACAGAGTGAGGGTCAGGCTGGGGACGGTGTTTGGGACGCAGTGAGGGTCAGGCTGGGGGCGGTGTGTGGGATGGAGTGAGGGTCAGGCTGGGGGTGGTGTGTGGGACGGAGTGTGGGTCAGGCTGGGTATGGTGTGTGGGACGGAGTGAGGTTCAGGCTAGGGGCGGTGTGTGGGAGGCAGTGAGGGTCAGGCTGGGAACGGTGTGTGGGACGGAGTGAGGGTCAGGCTGTGGACGGTGTGTGGGCGGCCGTGAGGGTCAGGCTGGGGGCGGTGTGTGGGACGCAGTGAGGGTCAGGCTGGGAACGGTGTGTGGTACGGAGTGAGGGTCAGGCTGGGGACGGTGTGTGGGACGGAGTGAGGGTCAGGCTGGGGACGGTGTGTGGGAGGCAGTGAGGGTCAGGCTGGGGACGGTGTGTGGGACGCAGTGAGGGTCAGGCTGGGGGCGGTGTGTGGACAACAGTGAGGGTCAGGCTGGTGGCGGTGTGTGGGAGGCAGTGTGGGTCAGGCTGGGGACGGTGTGTGGGAGGCAGTGAGGGTCAGGCTGTGGACAGTGTGTGGACAGCAGTGAGGGTCAGGCAGGGGGCGGTGTGTGGACAGAAGTGAGGGTCAGGCTGGGGGCGGTGTGTGGACAGCAGTGAGGGTCAGGCTGGGGGCAGTGTGTGGGACGGAGTGAGGGTCAGGCTGGGGACGGTGTGTGGACAGCAGTGAGGGTCAGGCTGGGGTCGGTGTGTCGGCGGCAGTGGGGATCAGGCTGGGGGCTGTGTGAGGATAGCAGTGAGGTTCAGGCTGGGGACGGTGTGTGGGACGGAGTGAGGGTCAGGCTTGGGACGGTATGTGGGAGGCAGTGAGGGTCACTGTGTGGGTGGGCATTCGTGCTGTGTGCTGTTGCAGTCTCCTGAATGGGGAGCAGACTTTGAAAACTCCGAGCCCCAGAGGAAAGGCATTTAATCGATTCACCGAATCATTGATTGTCCGAATGAATTAGTGCCCACCCAACTCGTTCACATAATTGAGGTTCCTCTGTCGGTGGGAACATGATTTGTAAGGGTTTAGAGGAATATGGGCCTGGTGCTGGCAGGTGGGACTAGAATGGGTTGGGATACCTGGTCAGCATGGACGGGTTGGCCCGAAGGGTCTGTTTCTGTGCTGTATATCTCTATGACTCTATGACCTTCCAGCAAATTTTGTATCCAAATCTCCCCATCTCCTTGTATTCTATGGTGATGGACTTTTATACCCGTGTGTTATGTGAACCCTTGCTGAACGTCTTTCTGAAGTCCAAGTAAGTGATTTCCATGCACAAAACCATGCTGACTATCCCTAATCAATCTTGTCTTTCCAATTACATGTACATCCTACCCCTTATAAGCCCTTCCAACAACTTGCCTTCTACTGACTACAGCCTCACCGGTCTATAGTTTGCTGACTTTTCCTTACCACCTTTCTCAAATAATGGCACCAGTCTTCCCGCAACTAGTCCAGAACCAGAGGGCATAGGTTTAGGGTGACAGGGTAAAGATATAAAAGAGACTGAAGGGGCAACTGTTTCACACAGAGGGTGGTACGTGCATGGAATGACCTGCCAGAGGAAGTGGTAGAGGCTGGTACAATTGCAACATTTAGGAGGCATTTGGATGGATATATGAATAGGAAGGGTTTGGAGGGATATGGGCTGGGTGCTGGCGGGTGGGACTAGATTGGGTTGGGATACCTGGTCAGCATGGATGGGTTGGATGGAAGGGTCTGTTTCCATGTTGTACATCTCAATGACTCTGACTCTAAGTGGTCAGTTTCCACACCACAGTGGCACTATGGGAAACCCAATTGGACAGGTACCTCATAGGAAACGTTTGGATCCATGTGGACCAAGGGGAGGCAGGTGAGATTACCTCAGTTTGGAATTATGTTTGACATGGATTGATTGGATCACAGGGTCTGTTTCCATGCTACATAACATTACGACTCTAATTCTTGCTATCTCTGCATCCCTCCCTCTTCACATCTCTCCCTATCTCTGTCACCTCACCCAGCCTCACAACTCTTCCTTATCTTCCAAGTTTGTGAGAAGATTTGTAGCTCGGGTGATCGTTGTTGTGGTTCTGTTCGCCGAGCTGGGAATTTGTGTTGCAGATGTTTTGTCCCCTGTCTAGGTGACATCCTCAGGGCTTGGGAGCTTCCTGTGAAGCCCTTCTGTGATGTTTCCTCCGACATTTATAGTGGTTCAGGAACTGACAACCGGAAGCGGCAGAGACAGGCCACTATAAATACAGGAGGAAAAATCACAGAAGCGCTTCACAGGAGGCTCCCAAGCACTGGGGGTGTCACCTAGACAGGGGACGCAACGTCTGCAAGACAAATTCCCAGCTCGGCGAACATCTTCCTTACCTCTAATAATTCCTCTCCAGCCTCAGACCCCTCCCTAACTCTAATCCCCTCCAGTCTCTGAAAGTTGTGCTATATGTGCCTTTCTTTGATTCCAGCCTTGAGGATATCCCATTTTTATTTCTCACTTGATGACGGCCCTTTCAGATTCCTGCATCGAGCTCCAGAATTTCCTCCTAAACCGCTCCATCTCACTTTCCTCCCAAACACATTGACCAATCATGTGTCATCTATTCTACTATCATTTTTTCTGACCTGGTTTCAAAGGTGGCCGGTCATATTCCTATATTAAGTGTCTCGAGGTTTACAGCAAAGAAATAGGCTCTGTGGGCCATTGAGTCTGTGCCAGTAAAGAAAACTATAACCAAACTATCCTGATCCATTTTCCAATACACTGTCATTCGCACCATCTGTCTTGGTATCACAGTGTACACCGAAATGTGTCTTAAATGCTGTTGGGAATTCTGTGTCTCCCACACTCACAGACAGTGAGGTTTAGTGCAACTGGTGCTCGATGATGGCATCACCCACAGGAACACAGAGCAGCTGGGTCTGTGCAAACCAGAGATCACCTACACATTGGGAAGGAGGGCAGGGTCCCTGAGATGGGGCACAGGAGATTTTCCAGGATGGTTCAAGGAATGGGGGATTGTAGTAGCATGTTTTGGATATTATTTTACATTATTCATTGGCATGATATAGTTGTTGCTGATACTTTGGGTAGATAATATCGATATAAAATAGATGGACTCTCCTTCCCAACCTCTCCCCTTGCCTGGGCTGGGGTAACCTTCAGGTTAAACCACCACCAGTCATCTCTCCCTAATGAGAGAGCAGCCCTGTGGTCTGGTAGGACATTACTGACTTTGCCTCTACACAGTGATGTCACTGTACCGCGGGGGTGGAGAGAGGGAATGCTGAGGGTGGTGGATGGGACACCACTCAGGCACAGTGCTTTGTCCTGGAGGATGTTCCCTTTCTTTAACATTGCTGGGGGGGGGGGGGGGGGGGAGGGGGGCTGCACTGATGTAGGTGAGTGGACACTGTTCCAACACAACTCTGATGTGTGCCTTATAGAGAGCAAACAGACATTGGGGAATCAGGGGTTTGGAGAAACTGAGATTGCTCTCCTTGTAGCAAAGGAAATTGAGGGGAGCTGTGACAGAGGGGTTTACAAACGTTACCCGTTATAATAATAAACCTTACACCCATCAGCTCATTATACAAGGAGTACAGGACACATTGAAGGTGTGGGGAGAACTATTGAGAGAATGGGATGATTTAAAGGAGAACTTTTATGCAGTAAATGGGATTGAGCTGGAACACAATGTTCACGCACAATGTGAATATCCAGGTCCTGATGAATTGAGTAAGAGTTTGGCGTTACAGTTGCTGAGATTACCATCTGAATACCCACCTGTAGTATCCTGTAATACAAGTTTATAAAATTCATCACTGTCAGTTCAGGTTAGAAACTCACACCATCCCCTCCTCCTGGCCCAGGATGACTGGACACATTACCCCTTGTGGAGGACAGCAGTTAGTTCAGGGGGAAATCTATGTGGGTTTCTAGGAGTTTCCACCTTGGGACTTCATGTGACTGAACAGGGCACATCTTTCATAGATGGGACAGAATGATCCAAGAGTCAGTGAGATGTGGAGAGCAGGATTTCCTTCCTTTTCTTTCCTTCCATGCTGCCACTGTGCCTCATCAATAAGACCTGGGGAGTGAAAGGCTCATGCAGCTCGATGGGCAAGTTGTCTCCATTCTGACCAATGGGCAGCAAGCTCCTCCCAGTCATCTCATAGAGTCTCACGAAAAACAGAGCAACACTGCACGCTTCCCACTGCCCAGGATTCCCAGTAAACGGTTAGAAGAATGGGGGGTGGGGATATCTGTCAGAAAAGGCATAACTGTAAAGGTCTAAGAGGATTGTGAAGTGAGAGAGATGCACAGGAGAAGGGGGCAACAAGTTGCCAGATGGAGTATAATTTGGGAAAATGGGAAGTTGGTCATTTTGGAGGGGATAATAAAAGAACAGAGTGCTATTTAAATGATGGAAACTGTAGAAAGTTGCACCACAAAGGGACCGGGAGGCAATTGTGCAGGAAACACAGGAAGCAGCAGATTCTGGGTCAGTCACGGAATCAAGGGTTCTGTTTCAGATTCGTCAAGTTTAAGGCCACACCGACACGGGTCAGGGGTTTCAGTAACAATGGAGCTGGGGTGAGGGTGATGTGGGATATTGGTAAATTAATGTTATTTCTGCAATTATAATTTCTGATACAAGGTAAATGAACTCACACCAGTGTGTAACTGTTTCAGCCAAGAGCTGAGTCATCAAGAATGGAAACTATGTGGAGGAAATATACAATTGTTTTTGTATTAGCTAGCATTGTATGTCAGCATGAAACGTGATTGCAGAACAATGGTAGATTTTATGGGCAAATAGATAAGATGTTGTGAGGGGATGCAGTCAAGTTCGAAAGCCTGTATAAACAGTAGGTTTTCCATTTTTACAGAGACACAGGGACAAAACCTAACTAAAGAGGTCATAGAGATCAGAGTGTTCTCGGGAGAGGCCCAGATGGAAATAGTAGATACTGATGAAGAAAGAATATGCCTAACAATGACCTGCAGTGGGATGAGGTCAAACGGCCTTGTGAGGCCAGAACTAAGCATTCTTTCACAGACAAGGCCGGATGAGCAGGAGTGATGGGATCAGTCTTCGGGAAGTGGAGGATGTAAACGGGGGGGGGGGGTAAGGGGGGGAAACAATGAAATAAGAAACCCTATGGAGGAACCAAATTATACAAATATCGAAAGTTTGTTGAATTTGGTGTGTGTATGTCCTCTGCCTTGCCTGGCACTGGACATCACACCCAATTGCAAGTGTAAAAATAAAGGACACTACTGATTCCGATCTTGTCTCAGACTGCAATGATTGAAGTGTGTGAGCTTTGTTTCTCACAGGGAGACAAGCAACGTTTAACAGAATGGAATTCCTGGTGTTTGTGATTGTGTGGATGTCTGATCAGAAGGTCACCTTGGGGTCAGATATAACAGCAATATTGTGAAGAATGTAGTTCTACCTCAGATATGTCCCAGTGGGAGGGAGCGGCTCAGCAGTAAGGGAAAGTTATTTGTAATAGCAACTGAAGGCAATGGTTCTAACCATTACAATGTTTCACTGGAGAAAATTGCAGCTAATCGAGTAGTGGGAGCGTGGTAAGCAGTTTGATAACTGAGTAACAGTGGAGTAATGGAGAGGGATGATGGGGAGGGAGAACTGGGCAGTGTCAGTGTACATGTGAAACCTAACACGGTGTTTTCGGACAATGTCACCTCCTGGCAGTATGTCGGTGAGAAAAAGGAGAGTCCAAGGATAGACCCTTAGATTCCCTACAGTGTGGAAACAGTCCCTTCGGCCTGTAAAGTCCACACCGACCTCTGAAGAGGAACCCATCCAGACCCATTCTCCTACGTTTACCACTGATTGATGCACCTAACACTACAGGCACTTTAGCATGGCCATTTCACCTAACCTGCACATCTTTGGACTGTGGGAAGAAACCGCAGCACCCGGAGGAAACCCACGCAGACACTGGGAGAATGTGCAAACTCCACACAATCGCCCGAGTCTGGAAACGAACCTGGGTCCCTGATGCTGTGAGGCAGCAGTGCTCACCATTGAGCCACCGTGCTGGCCAACCCTTGAGGGACACCACTTGCAATGAATAAAGAAAGGAAATCAGAGAGGTTATCACAGCTACAGAAGTTACCATTGTCGAGGACGGTCTGCCTACTGAGTCAGTATGGGTGGAAATTAGGATCAGTAAGGGAGCAGTCACCTCAGTAGGGGTTTACTACAGGGCCCCCCCCCCACCCGCCCCAACAGCAGCAGGGAGATTGAAGAAAGCATAGGTCAGCAGATTTTGGTAAAGAGTGAATGTAATAGGGTTGTTGTAATGGGTGACTTTAACTTTCCCAATATTGATTGGAAACCTCCTTCGAGCAGATGGTTTGGAAGGAGCTATTTTTGTAAGGTGTGTTCAGGAGGGTTTCCTAACTCAGCACATTGAAGCGGCAGATGAGGGGAGAGGCCATTTTGATTTTGGTGCTCGGCAATGAGCTGGTGCAGCTGTCAGATCTTGCGGTGGGAGAGCATTTTGGTGATAGTGACCACAACTGCCTCACATTCTATATAGCCATGGAGAAGGAGAGAAGCTGGCACAATGGGAGGATATTTAATTGGGGAAAAGGAAACTATGATACTGTCAGACGTGAGTTGGGAACCATGGACTGGGAGCAATTATTCCATGGAAAGGCCACTATAAACATGTGGAGACGGTTTAAGGAACAGTTGTTGCGAGTGATGCATAAATATGTCCCTCTGAGACAGGCAAGAAGGGGTAAGATAAAGGAACCTTGGATGTCGAGAGCGGAGGAGCTTCTTTTCGAAAGAAAGAAGGCAGCTTACGTAAGGTGGAGGAAGGAAGGGTCTTGCTCAGCTCTAGAGGATTACAGGCAGGCGAGGAAGGAGCTCAAAAATGGCCTGAGGAGAGCCAGGAGGGGGCAGGAAAAAGGCTTGACAGGAAGGATTAGGGAGAATCCAAAGACATTTTACACGGATGTGAGGAGTAAGACAATGATCAAAGAAAGAGTAGGGCCGCTCAGGGATAGCATAGGGAACTTGTGTGTAGAGGTTGAGGAGGCAGGGGAACCCCCTAAATGAGTTTTTTGCTTCTGTCGTTACTAAAGAAAAGGACCTTGTAGTGAATGAAACCATTGAGGAGCAGGTAAGCATGCTGGAACAGATAGGGATTGAGGAAGCTGATGTGCTGAACATTTTGACAAACATTAAGATTGACAAGTCACCAGGGCCAGACCAGATTTGTCCTCGGCTGCTTTGGGAAGTGAGAAATGTGATTGCTTCGCTGCTTGCGAAGATCCTTACATCCTCGGTCTCCATTGAAGTCGTACCTGAGGACTGGAGGGAGGCAAATATAATTCCACTCTTCAAGAAAGGAAATAGGGAAATCCCTAGCAATTACAGACCAGTCAGTCTCACGTCTGTCGTCTGTAAGGAGTTAGAAAGGATTCTGAGGTACAGGATTTATGAGCATCTGGAAGAGCATGGCTTGATTTAATGCAATCAACACGGCTTTGTGAGGGGCAGGTCATGCCTCACAAACCTTACTGAGTTCTTTGAGGATGTTACTAGGCAAGTTGATGAGGGTCGAGCTGTGGATGTGGTGTATATGGACTTCAGTAAGGCATTTGATAAGGTTCCCCATGGTAGGTTCATTCAGAAGGTCAGGAGGAATGGGATACCGGGAAACTTAGCTGTCTGGATACAGAATTGGCTGGCCTACAGAAGACAGCGAGTGGTAGTAGAAGGAAAATATTCTGCCTGGAAGTCTGTGGTGAGTGGTGTTCCACAGGGCTCTGTCCTTGGGCCTCTACTGTTTGTAATTTTTATTAATGACTTGGATGAGGGGATTGAAGGAGGGGTCAGCAAGTTTGCAGACGACACAAAGGTTGGAGTGTCGTTGACAGTATGGAGGGCTGTTGTTGGCTGCAGCGGGACATTGACAGGATGCAGAGATGGGCTGAGAGGTGGCAGATGGAGTTCAACCTGGATAAATGGAGGTGATGCATTTTGGAAGGTCGAACTTGAAAACTGAGTACAGGATTAAAGACAGGATTCTTGGCAGTGTGACGGAACAGAGGGATCTTGGTGTGCAGGTACATAGATCCCTTAAAATGGCTACCCAAGTGGACAGGGTTGTTAAGAAAGCATATGGTGTTTTGGCTTTCATTAACAGGAGGATTGTGTTTAAGAGTCGTGAAATCTTGATACAGCTCTATAAAACTTTGGTTGGAACGCACTTGGAATACTGTGTCCAGTTCTGGTCGCCCTATTATCGGAAAGATGTGGATGCTTTGGAGAGGATTCAGAGGAGGTTTACCAGAATGCTGCCTGGTCTGGAGGGCTTATCTAACAAAGAGAGGTTGACTGGGCTCGGACTTCTTTCAGTGGAAAAAAGAAGGAAGACAGGGGACCTAATTGAGGTATACAAGATAATGAGAGGCATAGATAGAGTTGATAGCCAGACACTTTTTTCCCAGGACAGAAATTGCTAACACGAGAGGTCATAGTTTTAAGCTGTTTGGAGGAAAATATGGAGGGGATGTCAGAGGCGGGTTCTTTAAGCAGAGAGTTGCGAGAGCATGGAATGCGTTGCCAGCAGCAGTTGTGGAAGTGAGGTCATTGGGGATATTTAAGTGACTGCTGGACATGCATATGGTCATAGACATTTGAGAGTTCATACTTTAGGTTTCCCTTTCATGAGGATCGATGGTCGGCACAGCATCAAGGGCTGAAGGGCCTGTTCTGTGCTGCACTGTTCGATGTCCTATGTTCTCTGTTCTATGAAGTGTATCTGTACCTTTCGACCATCTGCACCCTGTACTGACAGATAGTGCTCCCTCAATACCTTAGAAACCATCCCCTCAGTATGTTTATCCCCAAAGCACCTCGACAGAACATTCATGCCCTCAACACCTCAGAAAGCAAACCTGTTGCCCCCTTGGACCGTGTTCATCCCCAAACCTGTTCTCACTGTGATGACCCACAGCCACCTCCATGATTGGAGCCCAGGGCCCCGAACATTATTTGAGTCTCTGGTTTGATCATACAATCCCTAAGATGTGGAAGCAGGTCATTCGGCCTATCAGGTTCACACTGACCCTCGGCAGAGCATCCCACCCTACCCCCTCTATCCCCGGATCCCTTCATTTCCTCTGGCTAACCCACCCAGCCTGCACATCTTTGGACAGTGGGTGGGAACTGGAGCACCCGGAGGCTGACACAGGGAGAATGTGCCAACTCCACACAGACAGTCGCCCGAGGCTGGAATCGAACCCGGGTGGGGTGAGGCAACACTGAGCCCCGGTGACCATCCCACCATCTCCTCCCTGTTGATGACTGTTTGATGTCTGTACCCGGGGAGTATCGAAATTGTCTAGCGTTTATTTAAGAAAGATTAGGGACAAGGGCAATGCCTCCACAAGCTCAAGATGCTTGGTCCCCCTCGAAAAAATATTTATATCAATTTCAAAAAGAGACTTTATTCACAAAAAACTTTACGTACAAACATAGTCACTAAAGTTCGGTTCTGTTCAGTCTTTAAAACAAGTCTTTGCCATGAAATATATCCTCCCCTTCGCTGATAAACTGAAATGTTAGCTCTGAGCTGTTCCTTCTGAATTAACATCACAAAGTTACATTGAGAAGGATCTTTGTGAAGTGCCTGTGCTCTGTATCTGTTCTCCCATGTACCCCGCCCTCCGAATACAATACCTTACAAAGCCTTAAACCTGTTTGTCAACTTTCAGCAGAAGCAGCCTCAGGGCATTGAACACAGACTGAATGACTCAGTGACGCTTGGATCAGGTCAAATTCTCAATCAAACAGATGGCTGGGGATATTCAGCAGAATTCAGCAGGTAGCAACGGTGAAGAGAGAGAGGAACAATTCGCATTTCAAGTGACCCTTCCTCAAAACGGTCTGTTCTGATGGAACGTTCCCGCAGAAATCACTGGATTGAAAGGTGAACTCTCTGTCTGTCTCTTTCTCCCTCTCCCTTCAGAGATGCTGCCGGACATGCTGAGTTTCTTCAGCAATCTCTGTATTGATGTTTCAGGTCTCCAGCGCGTCCGTACAGATTAACTTTAGTGTTGCATTCTCAAGCTTGCTCTATTAAAGGGATTGAATCCCTCTGCTTCAAAGGGGGGGTCACTTACCACAGCTAACAGGTTCGTGATGCCAACACTGTTGGCTCAATCTCTATCATGTCTGAAATTACAATGAAGGCCCCAGCTTCTCAACCTCACCCCTCACCTGAGGTGTGTGACCCACCAGGCCTCTCTCTCTGACAAGACAGCAGCTCTCGGGTCCTCCTGGTCTATAATAACTTCCCAACTTTAAAAGGGCACTCCAGTAAGAGAGCTCTTTACATGGTTCAGGTCAAAATCCTGGAGCTCCCTCCCTAACATCACTGTGGGACATCCAAGGACTGCAGCAGGAGAGTACAGCTCATCCACACCTTCCAGACAACTATTAGAGGGTGTGGGAATCACATACAAGCCACATGTGAAAATAAGTTTTATAACAGGGTTACGGTGGATGGTCACTAACTCTGTTTCTTCCCCTGTGTTGAAATCAGCGTAATGTAGAAGCTAAGGGTGGGTTGAAAATGACAATGATAGCTTTCGTAGATTGGTGTTTATTAGAGTATGTATCGATAGTATGAATGTTTGAGCACTTATTCAAGGGCATGCAGGTAGCTGCCAGAGGAAGTGATGGGGGCTGGTATAATTGTGACATTTAAAAGGCATCAGGATGAGTATGTGAATAGGAAGGGTTTAGAGGGATATCAGCCAAGTGCTAGCTAATGGAATGAAATGAGATGAGAATATCTGGTTGGTATGGACGAGTTGGACAGGAGGGGCTGGTTCCAAGCTGTGCATCTCTGTGACTCAGTGCCTCTGAATAGTCTATTACAGAGAGTTTCAGACAGGGTTTGGTTTGTGTGTCTCTCTCAGGCTTCCTCAGAATTTGCATACCCAATGTCTCCAAATTTCCACAAGACTCTATCAAATAGAAGAAAGGAGAGTCAATACTGAGGGAGTGCTGCCCTGTCAGAGGGTCAGTACTGAGGGAGTGCTGCACTGTCAGAGGGTCAGTACTGAGGGAGTGCTGCACTGTCAGTGGGTCAGTACTGAGGGAGTGCTGCCCTGTCAGAGGGTTAGTTCTGAGGGAGTGCTGCACTGTCAGAGGGTCAGTACTGAGGGAATGCTGCACTGTCAGAGGGTCAGTACTGAGGAAGTGCTGCACTGTCAGAGGGTCAGTACTGAGGGAGTGCTGCACTGTCAGAGGGTCAGTACTGAGGGAGTGCTGCACTGTCAGAGGGTCAGTACTGAGGGAGTGCTGCACTGTCAGAGTGTCAGTGCTGAGGGAGTGCTGCACTGTCAGAGGGTCAGTACTGAGGGAGTGCTGCACTGTCAGAGGGTCAGTACTGAAGGAGTGCTGCACTGTCAGAGGGTCAGTACTGAGGGAGTGTTGCACTGTCAAAGGGTCAGTACTGAGGGAGTGCTGCACTGTCAGAGGGTCAGTACTGAGGGAGTGCTGCACTGTCAGAGGGTCAGTACTGAGGGAGTGCTGCACTGTCAGAGGGTCAGTACTGAGGGAGTGCTGCACTGTCAGAGGGTCAGTACTGAGGGAGTGCTGCACTGTCAGATGGTCAGTACTGAAGGAGTGCTGCACTGTCAGAGGATCAGTACTGAGGGAGTGCAGCATTGTCAGATGGTCAGTACTGAGGGAGTGCTGCACTGTCAGAGGATCAGTACTGAGGGAGTGCAGCATTGTCAGAGGGTCTGTACTGAGGGAGTGCTGCACGGTCAGAGGGTCAGTACTGAGGGAGTGCTGCACTGTCAGAGGGTCAGTAATGAGGGAGTGCTGCACTGTCGGAGGGTCATTACTGAGGGAGTGCTGCACTGTCAGAGGGTCAGTACTGAGGGAGTGCTGCACTGTCAGAGGGTCAGTACTGAGGGAGTGCTGCACTGTCAGAGGGTCAGTACTGAGGGAGTGCTGCACTGTCAGATGGTCAGGACTGAGGGAGTGCTGCACTGTCAGATGGTCAGGACTGAAGGAGTGCTGCACTGTCAGAGGGTCAGGACTGAGGGAGTGTTACACTGTCAGAGGGTCAGTACTGAGGGAGTGTTACACTGTCAGGGAGTCAGTACTGAGAAGTATTGCACTGTCAGAGGGTCAGTACTGAGGGAGTACTGCACTGTCGGAGGGTCATTACTGGGAGAGTGCTGCACTGTCAGAGTGTCAGTAGTGAGGGATTGCTGCACTCTCAAAGCGTTAGTACTGAGGGAGCGCTGCACTGTTAGAATTTCAGAACTAAAGGTGCGCTGCTCAGTCAAAGAGCTGCACTGCCAGAGGGTCAGTACTGAGGGCGTTCCGCACAGTCAGATGGTCAGGACTGAGGGAGTGCTGCACTGTCAGAGGGCCAGTACCGAGCGGGTGCTGAACTGTCAGCGGGTCAGTACTGAGGGAGTGCTGCACTGTCAGAGGGTCAGTACTGAGGGAGTGCTGCACTGTCAGAGGGTCAGTACTGAGGGAGTGCTGCACTCTCGGAGGGTCAGTACTGAGGGAGTGCTGCACTCTCAGAGGGTCAGTACTGAGGGAGTGCTGCACTGTCAGAGGGTCAGTACTGAGGGAGTGCTGCACTGTCAGAGGGTCAGTACTGAGGGAGTGCTGCACTGTCAGATGGTCAGTACTGAGGGAATGCTGCACTGTCAGAGGGTCAGTGTGGAGGGAGTGCAGCACTGCCAGAGGATCAGTACCGAGCGGGTGCTGAACTGTCAGCGGGTCAGTACGGAGGGAGTGCTGCACTGTCAGAGGGTCAGTACTGAGGGAGTGCTGCACTGTCAGAGGGTTAGTACAGATAGAATGCTACACTGTCAGATAGACAATACTGAGGCACTGCTGGACTGTCAGAGCTGCAGGACCGAGGCAGAGGGTCAGTACTGAGGGATTGATACACTGTCAATGGGTCAGTACTGAGGCAGTGCTGTACTGTCAGAGTGTCAGTTTTGATGGAGTGCTTTACTGTCGGAGGTTTTGTCCTGAGATTGGTCCACAATGTCAGAGGGGCAGTATAGGGACACCTCCACTCTGCCAGAGAGACAGTACTGAGGGAGCGCATTACTATCAGAGGATCAGTGTGGAGGGAGTGCTGCGTTGTCAGAGGGTCAGTGTGGAGGGAGTACAGCTTTGTCAGAGGGTCAGTGTGGAGGGAGTGCAGCATTGTCAGAGGGTCAGTGTGGAGGGAGTACAGCATTGTCAGAGAGTCAGTGTGGAGGGAGTGCAGCATTGTCAGAGGGAGTGTGTGGAGGGAGTGCAGCATTGTCAGAGGATCAGTGTGGAGGGAGTGCAGCATTGTCAGAGGGTCAGTGCGGAGGGAGTACAGCATTGTCAGAGGGTCAGTATGGAGGGAGTGCAGCATTGTCAGAGGATCAGTGTGGAGGGAGTGCAGCATTGTCAGAGGGTCAGTGTGGAGGGAGTACAGCATTGTCAGAGGGTGAGTGTGGAGAGAGTGCAGCATTGTCAGACGATCAGTGTGGAGGGAGTGCAGCATTGTCAGAGGGTCAGTGTGGAGGGAGTGCAGCATTGTCAGAGGATCAGTGTGGAGGGAGTGCAGCATTGTCAGAGGGTCAGTGTGGAGGGAGTGCAGCATTGTCAGAGGCTCAGTGTGGAGGTAGTGATGCATTGTCAGAGGGTCAGTGTGGAGGGAGTGCAGCATTGTAAGAGGGTCAGTGTGGAGGGGGTGCAGTATTGTCAGAGGGTCAGTATGGAGGGAGTGCAGCATTGTCAGAGGGTCAGTGTGGAGGGAGTGCAGCATTTTCAGAGGATCAGTGTGGAGGGAGTGCAGCATTGTCAGAGGATCAGTGTGGAGGGAGTGCAGTATTGTCAGAGGGTCAGTATGGAGGGAGTGCAGCATTGTCAGAGGGTCAGTCTGGAGGGAGTGCAGCATTGTCAGAGGGTCAGTGTGGAGGGAGTGCAGCATTGTCAGAGGGTCAGTGTGGAGGGAGTGCAGCATTGTCAGAGGATCAGTGTGGAGGGAGTGCAGTATTGTCAGAGGGTCAGTATGGAGGGAGTGCAGCATTGTCAGAGGGTCAGTATGGAGGGAGTGCAGCATTGTCAGAGGGTCAGTGTGGAGGGAGTGCAGCATTGTCAGAGGGTCATTGTGGAGGGAGTGCAGCATTGTCAGAGGATCAGTGTGGAGGGAGTGCAGTATTGTCAGAGGGTTAGTGTGGAGGGAGTGCAGCATTGTCAGAGGGTCAGTACTGAGGGGATGCCACACTGTATGAGTGTCAGTACTGAGGGAATGCTGCACTGTGGAAATGTCAGTACAAAGAGAGTGCTGCAGAGTCAGAGGGTCAGTACTGAGGGAGTGCTGTTGTGTCAGAGCGTCATTTCTGATGGTGTGCTGCAGGGTCAAAGGAGCAGTGCTGAGGGAGAGTTGCGTTGTCAGAGGGTCAGTGTGGAGGGAGTACAGCATTGTCAGAGGACCAGTGTGGAGGGAGTGCAGCATTGTCAGAGGGTCAGTGTGGAGGGCGTGCAGCATTGTCAGAGGGTCAGTGTGGAGGGAGTGCAGCATTGTCAGAGGGTCAGTGTGGAGGGAGTGCAGCATTGTCAGAGGGTCAGTGTGTAGGGTGTACAGCATTGTCAGCGGGTCAGTGTGGAGGGAGTGCAGCATTGTCAGAGGGTCAGTGTGTAGGGTGTACAGCATTGTCAGCGGGTCAGTATGGAAGGAGTGCAGCATTGTCAGATGATCAGTATGGAGGGAGGGCAGCATTGTCAGAGGGTCAGTGTGGAGGGAGTGCAGCATTGTCAGAGGGTCAGTGTGGAGTGAGTGCAGCATTGTCAGGGGGTCAGTATGGAGGGAGTGCAGCATTGTCAGAGGGTCAGTGTGGAGGGAGTGCAGCATTGTCAGACGATCAGTGTGGAGGTAGTGCAGCATTGTCAGAGGGTCAGTGTGGAGGGAGTGCAGCATTGTCAGAGGGTCATTGTGGAGGGAGTGTAGCATTGTCAGAGAGTCAGTGTGGAGTGAGTGCAGCATTGTCAGAGGGTCAGTATGGAGGGAGTGCAGCATTGTCAGGTGGTCAGTATGGAGGGAGTGCAGCATTGTCAGAGGGTCAGTGTGGAGGGTGTGCAGCATTGTCAGAGGATCAATGTGGAGGGAGTGCAGCATTGTCAGAGGGTCAGTGTGGAGGGAGTGCAGCATTGTCAGAGGGTCAGTGTGGAGGGAGTGCAGCATTGTCAGAGGGTCAGTGTGGAGGGAGTGCAGCATTGTCAGAGGGTCAGGATGGAGGGAGTGCTGCATTGTCAGGGTGTCAGTATGGAGGGAGTGCAGCATTGTCAGAGGGTCAGTGTGGAGGGAGTGCAGCATTGTCAGAGGGTCAGTGTGGAGGGTGGACAGCATTGTCAGAGGATCAGTGTGGAGGGAGTGCAGCATTGTCAGGTGGTCAGTATGGAGGGAGTGCAGCATTGTCAGAGGGTCAGTGTGTAGGGAGTGCTGCATTGTCAGGGGGTCAGTGTGTAGGGAGTGCTGCATTGTCAGGGGGTCAGTGTTGAGGGAGTGCTGCATTGTCAGAGGGTCATTGTGAAGGGAGTGCAGCATTGTCAGAGGGTCATTGTGGAGGGAGTGCAGCATTGTCAGAGGGTCAGTGTGGAGGGAGTACAGTATTGTCAGGGGGTCAGTATGGAGGGAGTGCAGCATTGTCAGAGGGTCAGTGTTGAGGGAGTGCAGCATTGTCAGAGGGTCATTGTGGAGTGAGTGCAGCATTGTCAGAGGATCAGTGTGGAGGGAGTGCAGCATTGTCAGGGGGTCAGTATGGAGGGAGTGCAGCATTGTCAGAGGGTCATTGTGAAGGGAGTGCAGCATTGTCAGAGGGTCATTGTGGAGGGAGTGCAGCATTGTCAGAGGATCAGTGTGGAGGTGGTGCAGCATTGTCAGAGGGTCAGTGTGGTGGGAGTGCAGCATTGTCAGAGGATCCGTATGGAGGGTGTACAGCATTGTCAGAGGGTCAGTGTGGAGGGAGTACAGCATTGTCAGAGGATCAGTGTGGAGGTGGTGCAGCATTGTCAGAGGGTCAGTGTGGAGGGAGTACAGCATTGTCAGAGGATCAGTGTGGAGGTGGTGCAGCATTGTCAGAGGGTCAGTGTGGTGGGAGTGCAGCATTGTCAGAGGATCAGTATGGAGGGTGTACAGCATTGTCAGAGGGTCAGTGTGGAGGGAGTGCAGCGTTGTCAGAGGATCAGTGTGGAGGGAGTGCAGCATTGTCAGAGGGTCAGTGTGGAGGGAGTGCAGCGTTATCAGAGGGTCAGTGTGGAGGGAGTGCAGCATTGTCAGAGGATCAGTATGGAGGGAGTGCAGCATTGTCAGAGGATCAGTGTGGAGGGAGTGCAGCATTGTCAGAGGGTCATTGTGGCGGGAGTGCAGCATTGTCAGAGGATCAGTGTCGAGGGAGTGCAGCATTGTCAGCGGGTCAGTGTGGAGGGAGTGCTGCATTGTCAGGGGGTCAGTATGGAGGGAGTGCAGCATTGTCAGAGGGTCATTGTGAAGGGAGTGCAGCATTGTCAGAGGATCAGTGTGGAGGGAGTGCAGTATTGTCAGAGGGTCAGTGTGGAGGTAGTGCAGCATTGTCAGAGGGTCAGTGTGGAGGGAGTGCAGCATTGTCAGAGGGTCAGTGTGGAGGGAGTGCAGCATTGTCAGACGATCAGTGTGGAGGGAGTGGAATATTGTCAGAGGATCAGTGTGGAGGGCGTGCAGCATTGTCAGAGGGTCAGTGTGGAGGGAGTGCAGCATTGTCAGAGGATCAGTGTGGACGGAGTGCAGCATTGTCAGAGTATCAGTGTGGAGTGAGTCCAGCATTGTCAGAGGGTCCGTGTGGAGGGGGTGCAGCATTGTCAGAGGCTCAGTGTGGAGGGCGTGCAGCATTGTCAGAGGATCAGTGTGGAGGGAGTGCAGCATTGTCAGAGGGTCAGTGTGGAGGGGGTGCAGTATTGTCAGAGGGTCAGTATGGAGGGAGTGCAGCATTGTCAGAGGGTCAGTGTGGAGGGAGTGCAGCATTGTCAGAGGGTCAGTGTGGAGGGAGTGCAGCATTGTCAGAGGATCAGTGTGGAGGGAGTGCAGCATTGTCAGAGGGTCAGTGTGGAGGGAGTGCTGCATTGTCAGAGGGTCAGTGTGGAGGGGGTGCAGTATTGTCAGAGGGTCAGTATGGAGGGAGTGCAGCATTGTCAGAGGGTCAGTGTGGAGGGAGTGCAGCATTGTCAGAGGGTCAGTGTGGAGGGAGTGCAGCATTGTCAGAGGGTCAGTATGGAGGGAGTGCAGCATTGTCAGAGGGTCAGTGTGGAGGGAGTGCAGCATTGTCAGAGGGTCAGTGTGGAGGGTGGACAGCATTGTCAGTGGATCAGTGTGGAGGGAGTGCAGCATTGTCAGGTGGTCAGTATGGAGGGAGTGCAGCATTGTCAGAGGGTCAGTGTGGAGGGAGTGCTGCATTGTCAGAGGGTCAGTGTGGAGGGAGTGCTGCATTGTCAGAGGGTCATTGTAGAGTGAGTGCAGCATTGTCAGAGGATCAGTGTGGAGGGAGTGCAGCATTGTCAGAGGGTCAGTGTGGAGGGAGTGCTGCATTGTCAGAGGGTCATTGTGGCGGGAGTGCAGCATTGTCAGAGGATCAGTGTCGAGGGAGTGCAGCATTGTCAGAGGGTCAGTGTGGAGGGAGTGCAGCATTGTCAGAGGATCAGTGTGGAGGGCGTGCAGCATTGTCAGGGGGTCAGTATGGAGGGAGTGCAGCATTGTCAGAGGGTCATTGTGAAGGGAGTGCAGCATTGTCAGAGGATCAGTGTGGAGGGAGTGCAGTATTGTCAGAGGGTCAGTGTGGAGGTAGTGCAGCATTGTCAGAGGGTCAGTGTGGAGGGAGTGCAGCATTGTCAGAGGATCAGTGTCGAGGGAGTGCAGCATTGTCAGCGGGTCAGTGTGGAGGGAGTGCTGCATTGTCAGGGGGTTAGTATGGAGGGAGTGCAGCATTGTCAGAGGGTCATTGTGAAGGGAGTGCAGCATTGTCAGAGGATCAGTGTGGAGGGAGTGCAGTATTGTCAGAGGGTCAGTGTGGAGGTAGTGCAGCATTGTCAGAGGGTCAGTGTGGAGGTAGTGCAGCATTGTCAGAGGGTCAGTGTGGAGGGAGTGCAGCATTGTCAGAGGATCAGTGTGGACGGAGTGCAGCATTGTCAGAGTATCAGTGTGGAGTGAGTCCAGCATTGTCAGAGGGTCCGTGTGGAGGGAGTGCAGCATTGTCAGAGGCTCAGTGTGGAGGGCGTGCAGCATTGTCAGAGGATCAGTGTGGAGGGAGTGCAGCATTGTCAGAGGGTCAGTGTGGAGGGCGTGCAGCATTGTCAGGGGGTCAGTATGGAGGGAGTGCAGCATTGTCAGAGGGTCATTGTGAAGGGAGTGCAGCATTGTCAGAGGATCAGTGTGGAGGGAGTGCAGTATTGTCAGAGGGTCAGTGTGGAGGTAGTGCAGCATTGTCAGAGGGTCAGTGTGGAGGGAGTGCAGCATTGTCAGAGGATCAGTGTCGAGGGAGTGCAGCATTGTCAGCGGGTCAGTGTGGAGGGAGTGCTGCATTGTCAGGGGGTCAGTATGGAGGGAGTGCAGCATTGTCAGAGGGTCAGTGTGAAGGGAGTGCAGCATTGTCAGAGGATCAGTGTGGAGGGAGTGCAGTATTGTCAGAGGGTCAGTGTGGAGGTAGTGCAGCATTGTCAGAGGGTCAGTGTGGAGGTAGTGCAGCATTGTCAGAGGGTCAGTGTGGAGGGAGTGCAGCATTGTCAGAGGATCAGTGTGGACGGAGTGCAGCATTGTCAGAGTATCAGTGTGGAGTGAGTCCAGCATTGTCAGAGGGTCCGTGTGGAGGGAGTGCAGCATTGTCAGAGGCTCAGTGTGGAGGGCGTGCAGCATTGTCAGAGGATCAGTGTGGAGGGAGTGCAGCATTGTCAGAGGGTCAGTGTGGAGGGGGTGCAGTATTGTCAGAGGGTCAGTGTGGAGGGAGTGCAGCATTGTCAGAGGATCAGTGTGGAGGGAGTGCAGCATTGTCAGAGGATCAGTGTGGAGGGAGTGCAGTATTGTCAGAGGGTCAGTGTGGAGGGAGTGCAGCATTGTCAGAGGGTCAGTATGGAGGGAGTGCAGCATTGTCAGAGGGTCAGTGTGGAGGGAGTGCAGCATTGTCAGAGGGTCAGTGTGGAGGGAGTGCAGCATTGTCAGAGGGTCAGTGTGGAGTGAGTGCAGCATTGTCAGAGGGTCAGTGTGGAGGGAGTGCTGCATTGTCAGAGGGTCAGTGTGGAGGGAGTGCAGCATTGTCAGAGGGTCAGTATGGAGGGAGTGCAGCATTGTCAGAGGGTCAGTGTGGAGGGAGTGCAGCATTGTCAGAGGGTCAGTGTGGAGGGAGTGCAGCATTGTCAGAGGGTCAGTGTGGAGTGAGTGCAGCATTGTCAGAGGGTCAGTATGGAGGGAGTGCAGCATTGTCAGAGGGTCAGTGTGGAGGGAGTGCAGCATTGTCAGAGGGTCAGTGTGGAGGGAGTGCAGCATTGTCAGAGGATCAGTGTTGAGGGAGTGCAGTATTGTCAGAGGGTCAGTGTGGAGGGAGTGCAGCATTGTCAGAGGGTCAGTACTGAGGGGATGCCACACTGTATGAGTGTCAGTACTGAGGGAATGCTGCACTGTGGAAATGTCAGTACAAAGAAAGTGCTGCAGAGTCAGAGGGTCAGTACTGAGGGAGTGCTGTTGTGTCAGAGCGTCATTTCTGAGGGTGTGCTGCAGGGTCAAAGGAGCAGTGCTGAGGGAGAGTTGCATTGTCAGAGGGTCAGTACTGTGGGAGCGCTGCACTGTCAGAGGATATAGAACAATAGAACATAGAACAATACAGCACAGAACAGGCCCTTCGGCCCACGATGTTGTGCCGAACATTTGTCCTAGCTTAAGCACCCATCCATGTACCTATCCAACAGCCGCTTAAAGGTCACCAAAGATTCTGACTCTACCACTCCCACGGGCAGCGCATTCCATGCCCCCACCACTCTCTGGGTAAAGAACCCACCCCTGACATCTCCCCTATACCTTCCACCCTTCACCTTAAATTTATGTCCCCTTGTAACGCTCTGTTGTACCCGGGGGAAAAAGTTTCTGACTGTCTACTCTATCTATTCGTCTGATCATCTTATAAACCTCTATCAAGTCACCCCTCATCCTTCGCCGTTCCAACTAGAAAAGGCCGAGAACTCTCAACCTATCCTCGTACGACCTATTCTCCATTCCAGGCAACATCCTGGTAAATCTTCTCTGCACCCTCTCCAAAGCTTCCACATCTTTCCTAAAGTGAGGCGACTAGAACTGCCCACAGTACTCCAAATGTGGCCTAACCAAAGTCCTGTACAGCTGTAACATCACTTCACGACTTTTGAATTCAATCCCTCTGCTAATAAACGCTAATACACCATAGGCCTTCTTACAAGCTCCATCCACCTGAGTGGAAACTTTCAAAGATCTATGAACATAGATCCCAAGATCCCTCTGCTCCTCCACCTTACTAAGAACCCTACCGTTAACGCTGTATTCCGCATTCTTATTTGTCTTTCCAAAATGGACAACCTCACACTTGGCAGGGTCGAACTCCATCTGCCACTCCTCAGCCCAGCTCTGCATCATATCCAAGTCCCTTTGCAGCCGACAGGGCTGAGGTTTATTCCTCAGCTTCCGTCTGCTGATCCCAAATGAATCCCACTGCCCCACACTCAGCACAGTCATGTGTTCCTTATTTCTGAGCTTCCCAATGCTAATCCACATCCAGAATGACATCCCACACTCCTCCAAATCGTATTGCAGGCTATTTGCCTGGGAGCGAGGAGTGCTAAGAGAGGAAATAAAAATCTGACAGGACTTTACAGTGACATTAAGGGTGAATTGATAATGAGAGAAAGAGTCGGTTGTGGAACACAGTGAGAATGTGTGCATGGACCCAGAGGCTACAGTGAATGGATGCATTGTGTCAATGCTCATTGGGACAGGGACGGTATGAAATCGTGGAGATGCTCTGCGATACAATTAAATGTATTAGCATATATACAGGGAGAAAGGAGGTTCTGAGTGGTCTGGCCTTCTTACAGCCCAATAAATCTCCAAAGACAGTGGAAATGTATCTCCGTTTACCGAATGAGGTGATGGAGGAAGTAGCAGGGACACTTGCAAACATTTTCAAATCCCCTCTGGCCACAGGAGAGGTGCCGTCGGACTGACCATGTGGTCCTGTTATTCAAGTAGGAACATGGGATATACCAGGCAGCTGCAGGCCAGTCAGGCTAATATCGTGGGTGGGACGTCTGTTGGAAGCAATTTTGGGAGATAGAATTAATCAGCATTTACAGAGACTGGAGTTCATGATGAACAGTCAGAATGGTTGTGTTAAGGGGAGGGCAGGTATGACCAATGGGAGTGCACTTTTTAAGGAGGTGACCAGCTGTGTAAATAAGGGCAATGCTTTCCTGTCGTCTGCTTGGAGGTCAGTCAGGCTTTTATCAGGACCCATACTGGAAACTGATAGTGAACATAAAAACTCAAGATCCAAGGAATTTGGTGCAGAATGCTGAGTGGCAGGAAGCAGACAGTGATGGCCCAGTTAGAAATCTCTGTCTGCTCATGTCTCACTGTTGGGGTCTTGCTGATGTGGTTGATAGAAAAGATTTAGATTTGAATGGTGGATGGTTAATCATTGGGTTCATGAATGATATGGGTATTGGTGGGGTGATAAATACTGAGGAGGATAGCCTTAGGTTACAGAAGGATGGAGATGGCCTTGTCAGATGGACCGATCAGTGACAACGGGTGAGGTGCCTGAAGATTGGAGGGTGATTAATGATGGGCCATTATTGAAGTAAGGCTGCAAGGAACAGCCATTGAACTATGGAGCTGTGAGCCTGATGGCAGTGGTGGGTAAGCTGTTGGTGGGCATTCTGAGAGACAACTTACATGTATTTGGAAAAGCAAGAATTGATTAGGGATGGTCAGCTTGGCTTTGTTTGTGGAAATGATGTGTCCAACTTGATAGAGCTTTTGAAGGGATGACCAAGGAGACAGATGAGAAGGTTTCACATGGGAGACTGCTTAGTAAAAGGTTAGAGGAGATGGCATCCAAGGAGAGAGGACAGCACGGTGCCTCAGTGGTTTGATTCTAACTCCCGGTGACTGTCTGTGTGGAGTTTACACATTCTCTCTGTATCTGTGCGGGTTCCCTCCGGGTGCTCCAGTTTCCTCCCACCGCCCAAAGATGCCATGGGAAATGCAGCATTACAGGGATAGAGTAGAGGATGTGAGTCTGGGTGCGATGCTGTTCAGACAGTCAGTGTGGAGCCAATGGACGGAATGGCTTGATTCTACACTGTAGGAATTCTAAAATTCATCCAGAGAGACAAGTCATGTTCTGGGGACCTGGGCTCCAATCTTGGACAGGGGTGGGTGTGGGTCCTTACAGTCTGAAGGGGTTTGAACACAGTCTGAGGGGGGAGCTGTGCTGAGCCCTGAAGAGTTGAGGATGTGAATGTTTTGTGGAGCTACTGTCTAAGGGGCTTTGGGGGTTAAACACAACAAAGTGATGAATTCTTCGGTATTGAGGGAGCACTTTCTGAGATTTTGAGGGAGCACTTTCTGAGGTACTGAGGGAGCACTTTCTTCGGTATTGAGGGAGCACTTTCTTCGGTATTGAGGAAGCACTTTCTGAGGTATTGAGGGAACACTTTCTGAGGTATTGAGGAAGCACTTTCTGAGGTATTGAGGGAGAACTATCTGAGGTACTGAGGGAGAACTATCTGAGGTATAGATGGAGCACTTTCTGAGGTATTGAGGAAGCACTTTCTGAGGTACTGAGGGAGCACTTTCTGTGGTACTGAGGGAGCACTATCTGAGGTACTGAGGTAGCACTTTCTGAGGTACTGATGGAGAACTATCTGAGGTACTGAAGGAGAACGTTCGGAGGTACTGAGGAAGCACTATCTAAGATCCTGAGCGAGTACTATCTGAGGTATTGATGTAGCAATTTCTGAGGTATTGAGGGAGCACTATCTGAAGTACTGAGGGAGCACTTTCTGAGGTATTGAGGAAGCACTTTCAGAGGTATTGAGGAAGCACACTCTGAGGTACTGAGGGTGAACTATCTGAGGTATTGATGGAGCACATTCTGAGGTATTGAGGGAGCACTATCTGAGGTACTGAGGGAGCACTATCTGAGGTACTGAGGGAGCACTTTCTGAGGTATTTAGGGAGCACTTTCTGAGGTACTGAGTGAGAACTATCTGAGGAACTGAGGGAGAACTATCTGAGGTACTGAGGGAGCAGTTTCTGAGGTGTTGAGGGAGCACTTTCTGAGGTACAGAGGGAGCACTATCTGAGGTTCTGAGCTTGTACTATCTGAGGTACTGAGGGAGAACTATCTGAGGTACTGAGGGACCACTTTCTGAAGTATTGAGGGAGCACTTTCTAAGGTATTGAGGAAGCACTTTCTGAGTTACTGAGGGAGAACAATCTGAGGTACTGAGGGAGCAAGTTCTGAGGTATTGAGGGAGCACTATCTGAGGTATTGAGGAAGCACTTTCTGAGGTATTAAAGGAGCACTTTCTGAGGTATAGAGCGAGCACTATCTGAGGTACTGAGGGAGCACTTTCGGAGGTATTCAGGAAGCAATTTCTGAGGTATTGAGGGAGCACTTTCTGAGGTACTGAGTGAGCACTTTCTGAGGTACTGAGGGAGCACTTTCTGAGGTATTGAGGGAGCACTTTCTGAGGTATTGAGGAAGCACTTTCTGAGTTACTGAGGGAGCACTTTCAGAGGTACTGAGGGGGCACTTTCTGAGGTATTGAGGGAGCACTTTCTGAGGTACTGATGGAACACTCTCTGAGGTATTGAGGGAGCACTTTCGAGGTATTGAGGGAGTACTACCTGAGGTATTGAGGGAGCACTTTCTGAGGTACTGATGAAGCACTATCTGAGGTACTGAGGGAACACTTTCTGAGGTACTGAGGGAGAAATATCTGAGGTACTGGGGGACCACTTTCTGAAGTATTGAGGGAGCACTTTCTGAGGTATTATGACACCATTATCTGAGGTATTGAGGAAGCACTTTCTGAGGTATTGAGGGAGCACTTTCTGAGGTATTGAGGGAGCACTACCTGAGGTACTGAAGGAGCACTTTCTGAGGTATTGAAAAAGCACTTTCTGAGGTATTGAGGAAGCACTTTCTGAGGTATTGAGGAAGCACTTTCTGAGGTACTGAGGGAGCACTTTCTGAGGTATTGAGCGAGCACTTTCGAGGTATTGAGGGAGAACTACCTGAGGTATTGAGGGAGCACTTTCTAAGGTACTGAGGAAGCACTATCTGAGGTATTGAGGGAGCACCTTCTGAGGTACTGAAGAAGCACTATCTGAGATACTGAGGGAGCACTTTCTGAGGTACTGAGGGAGAAATATCTGAGGTTCTGCGGGAACACTTTCTGAAGTATTGAGGGAGAACTTTCTGAGGTATTGAGAGACCATTATCTGAGGTTTTGAGGAACCACTTTCTGAGGTATTGAGGGAGCACTTTGTGAGGTATTGAGGGAACACTATCTGAGGTACTGATGGAGCACTTTCTGAGGTATTGAGAAAGCACTTTCTGAGATATTGAGGAAGCACTTTCTGAAGTATTGAGGGAGCACTATCTGAGGTATTGAGGAAGCTCTTTCTGAGGTATTGAGGAAGCACTTTCTGAGGTATTGAGCGAGCACTATCTGAGGTACTGAGGGAGCTAGTTGTGAGGTACTGAGGGAGAACTATCTGAGGTACTGAGGGATCACTTTCTGAGGTATTGAGGAAGCACTTTCTGAAGTATTGAGGGAACACAATCTTTTGTATTGAGGAAGCACTTTCTGAGTTATTGAGGGAGCACTTTCTGAGGTATTGAGGGAGCACTATCTGAGGTACTGAGGGAGGACTATCTTTGGTATTGATGGAGCACATTCTGAGGTATTGAGGAAGCACTTTCTGAGATACTGTGGGAGCACTTTCTGCCGTATTGAGGGAGCACTATCTGAGGTACTGAGGGAACAAGTTCTGAGGTATTGAGGAAGCACTCTCTGAGGTACTGAGGGAGAACTATCTGAGGTACTGAGGGAGCAATTTCTGAGGTAGTAAGGGAGCACTATCTGAGGTATTGAGGGAGCAATATCTGAGGTACTGAGGGAGGACTTTCTGAGGTATTGAGGGAGCACTTTCTGAGGAACTGAGTGAGAACTATCTGAGGTACTGAGGGAGAATTATCTGAGGTACTGAGGGAGAACTATCTGCGGTACTGAGGGAGAACTATCTGAGGTATTCATGGAGCACTTTCTGAGGTATTGATGGAGCACTATCTGAGGTACTGAGGGAGAACTATCTGAGGTACTGAGGGAGAACTATCTGCGGTACTGAGGGAGAACTATCTGAGGTATTCATGGAGCACTTTCTGAGGTATTGAGGGAGCACTATCTGAGGTACTGAGGGATCACTTTCTGAGGTATTGAGGATGCATTTTCTGAAGTATTGAGGGAACACAATCTGTTGTATTGAGGAAGCACTTTCTGAGTTATTGAGGGAGCACTTTCTGAGGTATTGAGGGAGCACTATCTGAGGTACTGAGGGAGAACTATCTTTGGTATTGATGGAGCACATTCTGAGGTATTGAGGAAGCACTTTCTGAGATACTGTGGGAGCATTTTCTGCGGTATTGAGGGAGCACTATCTGAGGTACTGAGGGAACAAGTTCTGAGGTATTGAGGAAGCACTCTCTGAGGTACTGAGGGAGAACTATCTGAGGTACTGAGGGAGCAATTTCTGAGGTAGTAAGGGAGCACTATCTGAGGTATTGAGGGAGAACTATCTGAGGTATTCATGGAGCACTTTCTGAGGTATTGAGGGAGCACTTTCTGAGGTATTGAGGGAGCACTATCTGAGGTACTGAGGGAGAACTATCTTTGGTATTGATGGAGCACATTCTGAGGTATTGAGGAAGCACTTTCTGAGATACTGTGGGAGCATTTTCTGCGGTATTGAGGGAGCACTATCTGAGGTACTGAGGGAACAAGTTCTGAGGTATTGAGGAAGCACTCTCTGAGGTACTGAGGGAGAACTATCTGAGGTACTGAGGGAGCAATTTCTGAGGTAGTAAGGGAGCACTATCTGAGGTATTGAGGGAGCAATATCTGAGGTACTGAGGGAGGACTTTCTGAGGTATTGAGGGAGCACTTTCTGAGGAACTGAGTGAGAACTATCTGAGGTACTGAGGGAGAACTATCTGAGGTACTGAGGGAGCAGTTTCTGAGGTATTGAGGGAGCACGTTCTGACGTACTGAGGAAGCACTAGCTGAGGTTCTGAGTGAGTACTATCTGAGGTACTAAGGGAGCACTTTCTGAGGTATTGAGGGAGCACTTTCTGAGGTACTGAGGGAGAACTATCTGAGGTAGTGAGGGAGAAGTATTTGAGCTATTGTGGGAGTACTATCTGAGGCATAGAGGGAGAATTATCTGAGGTATTGAGGGAGCACTTTCAGAGGTATTGAAGGAGAACTATCTGAGGTATTGAGGGAGAACTTTCTGAGGTATTGAGGAAGCACTTTCTGAGGTACTGAGGGAGAACTATCTGAGGTACTGAGGGAGCACTTTCTGCGGTACTGAGGGAGAACTATCTGAGGTATTGAGGGAGAACTATCTGAGGTATTGTGGGAGCACTATCTGAGGCATTTTGGGGGAGAACTATCTGAGGTATTGAGGGAGAACTTTCGGAGGGACTGAGGAAGCACGATCTGAGGACCTGAGCGAGTACTATCTGAGGTATTGATGGAGCAATTTCTGAGGTATTGAGGGAGCACTATCTGAGGTACAGAGGGAGCACTTTCTGAGGTATTGAGGAAGCACTTTCTGAGGTAATGAGGGAGCTCTTTCTGAGGTATTGTGGAAGCACTTTCTGAGGTATTGTGGGAGCACTATCTGAGGTAATAATGAGGGAGCTCTTTCTGAGGTATTGTGGAAGCACTTTCTGAGGTATTGTGGGAGCACTATCTGAGGTAATGAGGGAGCACTTTCTGAGGTATTGAGGAAGCACAATCTGATGAATTGAGGAAGCACAATCTGATGAATTGAGGAAGCACTTTATGTGGTATTGAGGGAGCACTTTCTGAGTTATTGAGGGAGCACTATCTGAGGTACTGAGGGCCCACTTTCTGATGTACTGAGGGAGCACTTTTTGAGTTATTGAGGAAGCACTCTCTGAGGTACTGAGGGTGAACTATCTGTGACATTGATGGAGCAAATCTGAGGTATTGAAGAAGGAATTTCTGATGTACTGAGGGAGCACATTCTGAGGTATTGAGGGAGCACTTCCTGAGGTACTGAGGGAGCACTTTCTGAGGTATTGAGGAAGCACTCTCTGAGTACTGAGGGAGAACGATCTGTGGTATTGATGGAGCAAATCTGAGGTATTGAAGAAGCAATTTCTGGTGTCCTGAGGGAGCACATTCTGAGGTATTGAGGGAGCACTATCTGGGGAACTGAGGGAACAGATCTGACGTATTCAGGAAGCAGTCTCTGAGGTACTGAGGGGGAACTATCTGAGGTACTGAGGGAGCACTTTTTGAGTTTTTGAGGAAGCACTCTCTGAGGTACTGAGGGTGAACTATCTGTGGTATTGATGGAGCAAATTTGAGTTATTGAAGAAGCAATTTCTGATGTACTGAGTGAGCACATTCTGAGGTATTGAGGGAGCACTTTCTGAGGTACAGAGGGAGCACTCTCTGAGGTATTGAGGAAGCACTTTCTGAGGTATTGAGGAAGCACTTTCTGAGGTATTGTGGGAGCACTTTCTGATGTACTGAGGGAGCACTTTCTGAGGTATTGAGGAAGCACTTTCTGAGGTATTGAGCGAGCACTTCCTGAGGTACTGAGGGAGCACTTTCTGACGTATGGAGGAAGCACTCTCTGAGTACTGAGGGAGAACGATCTGTGGTATTGATGGAGCAAATCTGAGGTATTGAAGAAGCAATTTCTGATGTACTGAGGGAGCACATTCTGAGGTATTGAGGGAGCACAATCTGAGGAACTGAGGGAACAGATCTGAGGTATTCAGGAAGCAGTCTCTGAGGTACTGAGGGAGCACTTTCTGAGGTATTAAGGGAGCACTATCTGAGGTATTGAGGGAGCAAATTCTGAGTTACTCAGGGAGCACTTTCTGAGGTACTGAGTGAGAACTACCTGAGGTACTGAGGGAGCACTTTCTGAGGTACAGAGGTAGCACTTTCTGAGGTATTGAGGGAGCACTATCTGAGGTACAGAGGGAGCACTATCTGAGGTATTAAGGGTGCACTTTCTGAGGTATAGAGGGAACACTATCTGAGGTACTGAGGGAGCACTTTCTGAGGTATTGAGGAAGGACTTTCTGAGGTATTGAGGGAGCACTTTCTGAGGTACTGAGGGAGCACGTTCTCGGTATTGAGGAAGCACTTTCTGAGGTATTGAAGAAGCACTTTCTGAGGTATTGAGGGAGCACCTTCTGAGGTATTGAGGGAGCACTTTCTGATGTACTGAGGGAGCACTTTCTGAGGTATTGAGGAAGCACGTTCTGAGGTACTGAGTGCGCACTTTCAGAGGTACTGAGGGAGCACTTTCTGAGGTATTGAGGAAGCACTCTCTGAGGTACTGTGGTAAAACTATCTGTGGTATTGATGGAGCAAATCTGAGGTATTGAAGAAGCAATTTCTGATGTACTGAGGGAGCACATTCTGTGGTATTGAGGGAGCACTTTCTGAGGTATTGACTGAGCACTATCTGAGGTACTGAGTGAGCACTTTCTGAGGTATTGAGGAAGCACTTTCTGAGGTATTGTGGAAGCACTTTCTGAGATATTGAGAAGCACTGTCTGAGGTATTGAGGAAGCACTATCTGAGGTATTGAGGAAGCACTTTCTGAGGTACTGAGGGAGCACTTTCTGAGGTATTGAGGGAGCAATTTCAGATGTATTGAGGGAGAACGATCTGAGGTATTGAGGGAGCACTATCTGAGGTATTGAGGGAGAACTATCTGAGATATTGAGGAGAACTATCTGAGGTATTGAGGGAGAAATATCTGAGGTATTGAGCGAGCACTTTCAGAGGTTTTGAGGGAGAACTATCTGAGGTATTTAAGGAGAACAATCTTAGGTTTTGAGGGAGCACTCTCTGAGGTATTGATGGATCACTTCCTGAGGTATTGCGGTAGCACTTTCTGAGGTACTGAGGGGACACTTTCTGAGGTATTGGGGGAGCACTATCTGACGTACTGAGGAAGCACTATCAGATATACTGATGGAGAACTATCTGTGGTATTGATGGAGCACTTTCTGAGGTATTGATGGAGCACTATCTGAGGTAATGAGGGAGAACTATCTGAGGTACTGAGGGAGAACTATCTGCGGTACTGAGGGAGAACTATCTGAGGTATTCATGGAGCACTTTCTGAGGTATTGAGGGAGCACTATCTGAGGTACTGAGTGAGCACTTTCTGAGGTATTGTGGAAGCACTTTCTGAGGTATTGAGGGAACACAATCTGATTTATTGAGGAAGCACTTTATGAGGTACTGAGGGAGCACTTTCTGAGGTATTGAGGGAACCCTTTCTGAGGTACTGAGGGAGCACTATCTGAGGTACTGAGGAAGCACTTTCTGAGGTATTGAGGAAGCACTTTCTGAGGTATTGATGGAGCACTATCTGAGGTATTGTGGAAGCACTTTCTGAGGTATTGAGGAATCACTTTCTGAGGGATTGAGGGAGCATTTTCTGAGGTATTGAGGGAGCACTCTCTGAGGTACTGATAGAACACTCTCTGAGGTACGGAGGGAGCACATTCGAGGTATTGAGGGAGAACTACCTGAGGTATTGAGGAATCACTTTCTGACGTACTGAGGAAGCACTTTCTGAGGTATTGAGGGAGGACTATCTGAGGTACTGAGGGAGCACTTTCTGAGGTATTGAGGAAGCACTTTCTGAGGTATTGAGGGAGCACTTTCTGAGGTATTGAGGAAGCACTTTCTGAGGTTTAGAGGGAGCATTTTCTGAGGTATTGTGGGAGCACTATCTGAGGTACTGAGGGAGCAAGTTCTGAGGTATCGAGGAAGCACTTTCTGAGGTACTGAGGGAGCACTTTCTGAGGTATTGAGGAAGCACTTTCTGAGGTATTGAGGAAACACAATCTGATGTATTGAGGAAGCACTTTATGAGGTATTGATGGAGCACTTTCGGAGGCATTGAGGGAGCACATCTAAGGTACTGAGGGTGCACTTTCTGAGGTGTTGCGGAAGCAATTTCTGAGGTATTGATGAAGCACGTTCTGAGGTACTGAGGGAGAACTATCTGAGGTACTGAGGGAGAACTATCTGAAGTATTCATGGAGCTCTATCTGAGGTATTGAGGGAACACAATCTGATTTATTGAGGAAGCACTTTATGAGGTACTGAGGGAGCACTTTCTGTGGTATTGAGGGAGCACTTTCTGAGGGACTGAGGGAGCACTATCTGAGGTACTGAGGGAGCACTTTCTGAGGTATTGAGGGAGCACTTTCTGAGGTATTGAAGGAGGACTATCTGAGGTACTGAGGGAGCATTTTCTGAGGTATTGAGGGAGCACTCTCTGAGGTAATGAGGGAGCACTTTCGAGGTATTGAGGGAGAACTACCTGAGGAATTGAGGGAGCACTTTCTGAGGTACCGAGGAAGCACTATCTGAGGTATTGAGGGAGCACCTTCGGAGGTACTGAGGAAGCACGATCTGAGGTACTGAGGGAGCACTTTCTGAGGTACTGAGGGAGAACTATCTGAGGTACTGAGGGACCACTTTCTGAAATATTGTGGAAGCACTTTCTGAGCTATTGAGGGACCACTATCTGAGGTATTTAGGGAGGACTATCTGAGGTACTGATGGAGCACTTTCTGAGGTATTGAGGAAGCACTTTCTGAGGTATTGAATGAGCATTTTCTGAGGTATTGAGGGAGCACTATCTGAGGTACTGAGGGAGCAAGTTCTGAGGTATTGAGGAAGCACGTTCTGAGGTATTGAGCGAGATGGGCGGCACGGTGGCACAGTGGTTAGCACTGCTGCCTCACAGCGCCTGAGACCCGGGTTCAATTCATGCCTCAGGCGACTGACTGTGTGGAGTTTGCACATTCTCCCCGTGTCTGCGTGGGTTTCCTCCGGGTGCTCCGGTTTCCTCCCACAGTTCCAAAGATGTGCAGGTCAGGTGAATTGGCCATGTTAAATTGTCCATAGTGTTAGGTCAGGGGTAAATGTAGTGGTATGGGTGGTTTGCGCTTCAGCGGTTCGGTGTGGACTTGTTGGGCCGAAGGGCCTGTTTCCACACTGTAAAGTAATCTAATCTAATCTAAAAAACTATCTGAGGTACTGAGGGGCCACTTTCTGGAGTATTGACGAAGCACTTTTTGAGGTATTGAGGGAGCACTTTCTGAGGTATTGAGGGAGGACTATCTGAGGTACTGAGGGAGCACTTTCTGAGGTATTGAGGAAGCACTTTCTGAGGTATTGAGGGAGCAATTTCTGAGGTATTGATGAAGCACTTTCTGAGGTACTGAGGGAGAACTATCTGAGGTACTGAGGGAGAACTATCTGCGGTACTAAGGGAGAACTATCTGAGGTATTGATGGAGCACTTTCTGAGATATTGAGGGAGCACTATCTGAGGTACTGAGGGAGCACTTTCTGAGGTATTGTGGAAGCACTTTCTGAGGTATTGAGGGAACACAATCAGATGTATTGAGGAAGCACTTTATGAGGTATTGAGGGAGCACTTTCTGTGGTATTGAGTGAGCACTTTCTGAGGTATTGAGGGAGCACTATCTGAGGTACTGACGGAGCACTTTCTGTGGTTTTGAGGAAGCACTTTCTGAGGTATTGATGGAGCACTATCTGAGGTATTGAGGACGCACTTTCTGAGGTCTTGAGGAAGCACTTTCTGAGGTATTGAGGGAGCACTTTCTGAGGTATTGAGGAAGCACTTTCTGAGGTATTGAGGGAGCACGTTCTGAGGTATTGATGGAGGACTATCTGATGTACTGAGGGAGCATTTTCTGAGGTATTGAGGGAGCACTCCCTGAGGTACTGATGGAACACTCTCTGTGGTATTGAGGGAGCACTTTCGTGGTATTGAGGGAGAATTACCTGAGGTATTGAGGGAGCACTTTCTGAGGTATTGAGGAAGCACTATCTGAGGTATTGAGGGAGCACCTTCGGAGGTACTGAGGAAGCACGAGCTGAGGTACTGAGGGTGCACTTTCTGAGGTACTGAGGGAGAACTATCTGAGGTACTGAGGGAGAACTATCTGAGGTACTCATGGAGCACTTTCTGAGGTATTGAGGGAGCACTATCTGAGGTACTGAGGGAGCACTTTCTGAGGTATTGTGGAAGCACTTTCTGAGGTATTGAGGGAACACAATCTGATTTATTGAGGAAGCACTTTATGAGGTACTGAGGGAGCACTTTCTGAGGTATTGAGGGAACCCTTTCTGAGGTACTGAGGGAGCACTATCTGAGGTACTGAGGAAGCACTTTCTGAGGTATTGAGGAAGCACTTTCTGAGGTATTGATGGAGCACTATCTGAGGTATTGTGGAAGCACTTTCTGAGGTATTGAGGAATCACTTTCTGAGGTATTGAGGGAGCATTTTCTGAGGTATTGTGGGAGCACTCTCTGAGGTACTGATAGAACACTCTCTGAGGTACTGAGGGAGCACATTCGAGGTATTGAGGGAGAACTACCTGAGGTATTGAGGGATCACTTTCTGACGTACTCAGGAAGCACTTTCTGAGGTATTGAGGGAGGACTATCTGAGGTACTGAGGGAGCACTTTCTGAGGTATTGAGGAAGCACTTTCTGAGGTATTGAGGGAGCACTTTCTGAGGTATTGAGGAAGCACTTTCTGAGGTTTAGAGGGAGCATTTTCTGAGGTATTGTGGGAGCACTATCTGAGGTACTGAGGGAGCAAGTTCTGAGGTATCGAGGAAGCACTTTCTGAGGTACTGAGGGAGCACTTTCTGAGGTATTGAGGAAGCATTTTCTGAGGTATCGAGGAAACACAATCTGATGTATTGAGGAAGCACTTTATGAGGTATTGATGGAGCACTTTCGGAGGTATTGAGGGAGCACATCTAAGGTACTGAGGGTGCACTTTCTGAGGTGTTGCGGAAGCAATTTCTGAGGTATTGATGAAGCACGTTCTGAGGTACTGAGGGAGAACTATCTGAGGTACTGAGGGAGAACTATCTGAAGTATTCATGGAGCTCTATCTGAGGTATTGAGGGAACACAATCTGATTTATTGAGGAAGCACTTTATGAGGTACTGAGGGAGCACTTTCTGTGGTATTGAGGGAGCACTTTCTGAGGGACTGAGGGAGCACCATCTGAGGTACTGAGGGAGCACTTTCTGAGGGTTTGAGGAAGCACTTTCTGAGGTATTGATGGAGCACTATCTGAGGTATTGAGGAAGCACTTTCTGAGGTATTGAGGAAGCCCTTTCTGAGGTATTGAGGGAGCACTTTCTGAGGTATTGAAGGAGGACTATCTGAGGTACTGAGGGAGCATTTTCTGAGGTATTGAGGGAGCACTCTCTGAGGTAATGAGGGAGCACTTTCGAGGTATTGAGGGAGAACTACCTGAGGAATTGAGGGAGCACTTTCTGAGGTACCGAGGAAGCACTATCTGAGGTATTGAGGGAGCACCTTCGGAGGTACTGAGGAAGCACGATCTGAGGTACTGAGGGAGCACTTTCTGAGGTACTGAGGGAGAACTATCTGTGGTACTGAGGGACCACTTTCTGAAATATTGGGGGAGCACTTTCTGAGCTATTGAGGGACCACTATCTGAGGTATTTAGGGAGGACTATCTGAGGTACTGATGGAGCACTTTCTGAGGTATTGAGGAAGCACTTTCTGAGGTATTGAATGAGCATTTTCTGAGGTATTGATGGAGCACTATCTGAGGTACTGAGGGAGCAAGTTCTGAGGTATTGAGGAAGCACTTTCTGAGGTATTGAGGGAGATGGGCGGCACGGTGGCACAGTGGTTAGCACTGCTGCCTCACAGCGCCTGAGACCCGGGTTCAATTCATGCCTCAGGCGACTGACTGTGTGGAGTTTGCACATTCTCCCCGTGTCTGCGTGGGTTTCCTCCGGGTGCTCCGGTTTCCTCCCACAGTTCCAAAGATGTGCAGGTCAGGTGAATTGGCCATGTTAAATTGTCCATAGTGTTAGGTCAGGGGTAAATGTAGTGGTATGGGTGGTTTGCGCTTCAGCGGTTCGGTGTGGACTTGTTGGGCCGAAGGGCCTGTTTCCACACTGTAAAGTAATCTAATCTAATCTAAAAAACTATCTGAGGTACTGAGGGACCACTTTCTGGAGTATTGACGAAGCACTTTTTGAGGTATTGAGGGAGCACTTTCTGAGGTATTGAGGGAGGACTATCTGAGGTACTGAGGGAGCACTTTCTGAGGTATTGAGGGAACACAATCTGATTTATTGAGGAAGCACTTTATGAGGTACTGAGGGAGCACTTTCTGAGGTATTGAGGGAACCCTTTCTGAGGTACTGAGGGAGCACTATCTGAGGTACTGAGGAAGCACTTTCTGAGGTATTGAGGAAGCACTTTCTGAGTTATTGATGGAGCACTTTCTGAGGTATTGAGGAAGCACTTTCTGAGGTTTAGAGGGAGCATTTTCTGAGGTATTGTGGGAGCACTATCTGAGGTACTGAGGGAGCAAGTTCTGAGGTATCGAGGAAGCACTTTCTGAGGTATTGAGGGAGCACTTTCTGAGGTATTGAGGGAGCACTATCTGTGATACTGAGGGAGAAATATCTGAGGTATTGAAGGAGCTCTTTCTGAGGTATTGAGGGAGCACTATCTGAGGTACAGAGGGAGCAGTTTCTGAGGTATTGAGGAAGCACTTTCTGAGGTATTGAGGGAACACAATCTGATGTATTGAGGAAGCACTTTATGAGGTATTGAGGGAGCACTTTATGAGGTATTGAGGGAGCACTATCTAAGGTACTGAGGGTGCACTTTTTGAGGTGTTGAGGAAGCAATTTCTGAGGTATTGATGAAGCACTTTCTGAGGTACTGAGGGAGAACTATCTGAGGTACTGAGGGAGAACTATCTGCGGTACTGAGGGAGAACTATCTGAGGTATTGATGGAGCACTTTCTGAGATATTGAGGGAGCACTATCTGAGGTACTGAGGGAGCACTTTCTGAGGTATTGTGGAAGCACTTTCTGAGGTATTGAGGGAACACAATCAGATGTATTGAGGAAGCACTTTATGAGGTATTGAGGGAGCACTTTCTGTGGTATTGAGTGAGCACTTTCTGAGGTATTGAGGGAGCACTATCTGAGGTACTGACGGAGCACTTTCTGTGGTTTTGAGGAAGCACTTTCTGAGGTATTGATGGAGCACTATCTGAGGTATTGAGGACGCACTTTCTGAGGTCTTGAGGAAGCACTTTCAGAGGTATTGAGGGAGCACTTTCTGAGGTATTGAGGAAGCACTTTCTGAGGTATTGAGGGTGCACGTTCTGAGGTATTGATGGAGGACTATCTGATGTACTGAGGGAGCATTTTCTGAGGTATTGAGGGAGCACTCCCTGAGGTACTGATGGAACACTCTCTGTGGTATTGAGGGAGCACTTTCGTGGTATTGAGGGAGAATTACCTGAGGTATTGAGGGAGCACTTTCTGAGGTATTGAGGAAGCACTATCTGAGGTATTGAGGGAGCACCTTCGGAGGTACTGAGGAAGCACGAGCTGAGGTACTGAGGGTGCAATTTCTGAGGTACTGAGGGAGAACTATCTGAGGTACTAAGGGAGAACTATCTGAGGTATTCATGGAGCACTTTCTGAGGTATTGAGGGAGCACTATCTGAGGTACTGAGGGAGCACTTTCTGAGGTATTGTGGAAGCACTTTCTGAGGTATTGAGGGAACACAATCTGATTTATTGAGGAAGCACTTTATGAGGTACTGAGGGAGCACTTTCTGAGGTTTTGAGGGAACCCTTTCTGAGGTACTGAGGGAGCACTATCTGAGGTACTGAGGAAGCACTTTCTGAGGTATTGAGGAAGCACTTTCTGAGGTATTGATGGAGCACTATCTGAGGTATTGTGGAAGCACTTTCTGAGGTATTGAAGAATCACTTTCTGAGGTATTGAGGGAGCATTTTCTGAGGTATTGTGGGAGCACTCTCTGAGGTACTGATAGAACACTCTCTGAGGTACTGAGGGAGCACATTCGAGGTATTGAGGGAGAACTACCTGAGGTATTGAGGGATCACTTTCTGACGTACTCAGGAAGCACTTTCTGAGGTATTGAGGGAGGACTATCTGAGGTACTGAGGGAGCACTTTCTGAGGTATTGAGGAAGCACTTTCTGAGGTATTGAGGGAGCACTTTCTGAGGTATTGAGGAAGCACTTTCTGAGGTTTAGAGGGAGCATTTTCTGAGGTATTGTGGGAGCACTATCTGAGGTACTGAGGGAGCAAGTTCTGAGGTATCGAGGAAGCACTTTCTGAGGTATTGAGGGAGCACTTTCTGAGGTATTGAGGGAGCACTATCTGTGATACTGAGGGAGAAATATCTGAGGTATTGAAGGAGCTCTTTCTGAGGTATTGAGGGAGCACTATCTGAGGTACAGAGGGAGCAGTTTCTGAGGTATTGAGGAAGCACTTTCTGAGGTATTGAGGGAACACAATCTGATGTATTGAGGAAGCACTTTATGAGGTATTGAGGGAGCACTCTATGAGGTATTGAGGGAGCACTATCTAAGGTACTGAGGGTGCACTTTTTGAGGTGTTGAGGAAGCAATTTCTGAGGTATTGATGAAGCACTTTCTGAGGTACTGAGGGAGAACTATCTGAGGTATTGAGGAGGCACTTTCTGAGGTCTTGAGGAAGCACTTTCTGAGGTATTGAGGGAGCACTTTCTGATGTATTGAGGAAGCACTTTCTGAGGTATTGAGGGAGCACGTTCTGAGGTATTGATGGAGGACTATCTGATGTACTGAGGGAGCATTTTCTGAGGTATTGAGGGAGCACTCCCTGAGGTACTGATGGAACACTCTCTGTGGTATTGAGGGAGCACTTTCGTGGTATTGAGGGAGAATTACCTGAGGTACTGAGGGAGCATTTTCTGAGGTATTGAGGGAGCACTCCCTGAGGTACTGATGGAACACTCTCTGTGGTATTGAGGGAGCACTTTCGTGGTATTGAGGGAGAATTACCTGAGGTATTGAGGGAGCACTTTCTGAGGTATTGAGGAAGCAATATCTGAGGTATTGAGGGAGCACCTTCGGAGGTACTGAGGAAGCACGAGCTGAGGTACTGAGGGTGCAATTTCTGAGGTACTGAGGGAGAACTATCTGAGGTACTGAGGGAGAACTATCTGAGGTATTCATGGAGCACTTTCTGAGGTATTGAGGGAGCCCTATCTGAGGTACTGAGGGAGCACTTTCTGAGGTATTGTGGAAGCACTTTCTGAGGTATTGAGGGAACACAATCTGATTTATTGAGGAAGCACTTTATGAGGTACTGAGGGAGCACTTTCTGAGGTATTGAGGGAACCCTTTCTGAGGTACTGAGGGAGCACTATCTGAGGTACTGAGGAAGCACTTTCTGAGGTATTGAGGAAGCACTTTCTGAGTTATTGATGGAGCACTATCTGAGGTATTGTGGAAGCACTTTCTGAGGTATTGAGGAATCACTTTCTGAGGTATTGAGGGAGCATTTTCTGAGGTATTGTGGGAGCACTCTCTGAGGTACTGATAGAACACTCTCTGAGGTACTGAGGGAGCACATTCGAGGTATTGAGGGAGAACTACCTGAGGTATTGAGGGATCACTTTCTGACGTACTGAGGAAGCACTTTCTGAGGTATTGAGGGAGGACTATCTGAGGTACTGAGGGAGCACTTTCTGAGGTATTGAGGAAGCACTTTATGAGGTATTGAGGGAGCACTTTATGAGGTATTGAGGGAGCACTATCTAAGGTACTGAGCGTGCACTTTTTGAGGTGTTGAGGAAGCAATTTCTGAGGTATTGATGAAGCACTTTCTGAGGTACTGAGGGAGAACTATCTGAGGTACTGAGGGAGAACTATCTGCGGTACTGAGGGAGAACTATCTGAGGTATTGATGGAGCACTTTCTGAGATATTGAGGGAGCACTATCTGAGGTACTGAGGGAGCACTTTCTGAGGTATTGTGGAAGCACTTTCTGAGGTATTGAGGGAACACAATCAGATGTATTGAGGAAGCACTTTATGAGGTATTGAGGGAGCACTTTCTGTGGTATTGAGTGAGCACTTTCTGAGGTATTGAGGGAGCACTATCTGAGGTACTGACGGAGCACTTTCTGTGGTTTTGAGGAAGCACTTTGTGAGGTATTGATGGAGCACTATCTGAGGTATTGAGGACGCACTTTCTGAGGTCTTGAGGAAGCACTTTCAGAGGTATTGAGGGAGCACTTTCTGAGGTATTGAGGAAGCACTTTCTGAGGTATTGAGGGAGCACGTTCTGAGGTATTGATGGAGGACTATCTGATGTACTGAGGGAGCATTTTCTGAGGTATTGAGGGAGCACTCCCTGAGGTACTGATGGAACACTCTCTGTGGTATTGAGGGAGCACTTTCGTGGTATTGAGGGAGAATTACCTGAGGTATTGAGGGAGCACTTTCTGAGGTATTGAGGAAGCACTATCTGAGGTATTGAGGGAGCACCTTCGGAGGTACTGAGGAAGCACGAGCTGAGGTACTGAGGGTGCAATTTCTGAGGTACTGAGGGAGAACTATCTGAGGTACTAAGGGAGAACTATCTGAGGTATTCATGGAGCACTTTCTGAGGTATTGAGGGAGCACTATCTGAGGTACTGAGGGAGCACTTTCTGAGGTATTGTGGAAGCACTTTCTGAGGTATTGAGGGAACACAATCTGATTTATTGAGGAAGCACTTTATGAGGTACTGAGGGAGCACTTTCTGAGGTATTGAGGGAACCCTTTCTGAGGTACTGAGGGAGCACTATCTGAGGTACTGAGGAAGCACTTTCTGAGGTATTGAGGAAGCACTTTCTGAGGTATTGATGGAGCACTATCTGAGGTATTGTGGAAGCACTTTCTGAGGTATTGAGGAATCACTTTCTGAGGTATTGAGGGAGCATTTTCTGAGGTATTGTGGGAGCACTCTCTGAGGTACTGATAGAACACTCTCTGAGGTACTGAGGGAGCACATTCGAGGTATTGAGGGAGAACTACCTGAGGTATTGAGGGATCAATTTCTGACGTACTCAGGAAGCACTTTCTGAGGTATTGAGGGAGGACTATCTGAGGTACTGAGGGAGCACTTTCTGAGGTATTGAGGAAGCACTTTCTGAGGTATTGAGGGAGCACTTTCTGAGGTATTGAGGAAGCACTTTCTGATGTTTAGAGGGAGCATTTTCTGAGGTATTGTGGGAGCACTATCTGAGGTACTGAGGGAGCAAGTTCTGAGGTATCGAGGAAGCACTTTCTGAGGTATTGAGGGAGCACTTTCTGAGGTATTGAGGGAGCACTATCTGTGATACTGAGGGAGAAATATCTGAGGTATTGAAGGAGCTCTTTCTGAGGTATTGAGGGAGCACTATCTGAGGTACAGAGGGAGCAGTTTCTGAGGTATTGAGGAAGCACTTTCTGAGGTATTGAGGGAACACAATCTGATGTATTGAGGAAGCACTTTATGAGGTATTGAGGGAGCACTCTATGAGGTATTGAGGGAGCACTATCTAAGGTACTGAGGGTGCACTTTTTGAGGTGTTGAGGAAGCAATTTCTGAGGTATTGATGAAGCACTTTCTGAGGTACTGAGGGAGAACTATCTGAGGTACTGAGGGAGAACTATCTGCGGTACTGAGGGAGAACTATCTGAGGTATTGATGGAGCACTTTCTGAGATATTGAGGGAGCACTATCTGAGGTACTGAGGGAGCACTTTCTGAGGTATTGTGGAAGCACTTTCTGAGGTATTGAGGGAACACAATCAGATGTATTGAGGAAGCACTTTATGAGGTATTGAGTGAGCACTTTCTGTGGTATTGAGTGAGCACTTTCTGAGGTATTGAGGGAGCACTATCTGAGGTACTGACGGAGCACTTTCTGTGGTTTTGAGGAAGCACTTTCTGAGGTATTGATGGAGCACTATCTGAGGTATTGAGGAGGCACTTTCTGAGGTCTTGAGGAAGCACTTTCTGAGGTATTGAGGGAGCACTTTCTGATGTATTGAGGAAGCACTTTCTGAGGTATTGAGGGAGCACGTTCTGAGGTATTGATGGAGGACTATCAGATGTACTGAGGGAGCATTTTCTGAGGTATTGAGGGAGCACTCCCTGAGGTACTGATGGAACACTCTCTGTGGTATTGAGGGAGCACTTTCGTGGTATTGAGGGAGAATTACCTGAGGTATTGAGGGAGCACTTTCTGAGGTATTGAGGAAGCACTATCTGAGGTATTGAGGGAGCACCTTCGGAGGTACTGAGGAAGCACGAGCTGAGGTACTGAGGGTGCAATTTCTGAGGTACTGAGGGAGAACTATCTGAGGTACTGAGGGAGAACTATCTGAGGTATTCATGGAGCACTTTCTGAGATATTGAGGGAGCACTATCTGAGGTACTGAGGGAGCACTTTCTGAGGTATTGTGGAAGCACTTTCTGAGGTATTGAGGGAACACAATCTGATTTATTGAGGAAGCACTTTATGAGGTACTGCGGGAGCACTTTCTGAGGTATTGAGGGAACCCTTTCTGAGGTACTGAGGGAGCACTATCTGAGGTACTGAGGAAGCACTTTCTGAGGTATTGAGGAAGCACTTTCTGAGTTATTGATGGAGCACTATCTGAGGTATTGTGGAAGCACTTTCTGAGGTATTGAGGAATCACTTTCTGAGGTATTGAGGGAGCATTTTCTGAGGTATTGTGGGAGCACTCTCTGAGGTACTGATAGAACACTCTCTGAGGTACTGAGGGAGCACATTCGAGGTATTGAGGGAGAACTACCTGAGGTATTGAGGGATCACTTTCTGACGTACTGAGGAAGCACTTTCTGAGGTATTGAGGGAGGACTATCTGAGGTACTGAGGGAGCACTTTCTGAGGTATTGAGGAAGCACTTTCTGAGGTATTGAGGGAGCACTTTCTGAGGTATTGAGGAAGCACTTTCTGAGGTTTAGAGGGAGCATTTTCTGAGGTATTGTGGGAGCACTATCTGAGGTACTGAGGGAGCAAGTTCTGAGGTATCGAGGAAGCACTTTCTGAGGTATTGAGGGAGCACTTTCTGAGGTATTGAGGGAGCACTATCTGTGATACTGAGGGAGAAATATCTGAGGTATTGAAGGAGCTCTTTCTGAGGTATTGAGGGAGCACTATCTGAGGTACAGAGGGAGCAGTTTCTGAGGTATTGAGGAAGCACTTTCTGAGGTATTGAGGTAACACAATCTGATGTATTGAGGAAGCACTTTATGAGGTATTGAGGGAGCACTTTATGAGGTATTGAGGGAGCACTATCTAAGGTACTGAGGGTGCACTTTTTGAGGTGTTGAGGAAGCAATTTCTGAGGTATTGATGAAGCACTTTCTGAGGTACTGAGGGAGAACTATCTGAGGTACTGAGGGAGAACTATCTGCGGTACTGAGGGAGAACTATCTGAGGTATTGATGGAGCACTTTCTGAGATATTGAGGGAGCACTATCTGAGGTACTGAGGGAGAACTATCTGAGGTATTCATGGAGCACTTTCTGAGGTATTGAGGGAGCACTATCTGAGGTACAGAGGGAGCAGTTTCTGAGGTATTGAGGGAGCACTTTCTGTGGTATTGAGTGAGCACTTTCTGAGGTATTGAAGGAGCACTATCTGAGGTACTGACGGAGCACTTTCTGTGGTTTTGAGGAAGCACTTTCTGAGGTATTGATGGAGCACTATCTGAGGTATTGAGGACGCACTTTCTGAGGTCTTGAGGAAGCACTTTCAGAGGTATTGAGGGAGCACTTTCCTAGGTATTGAGGAAGCACTTTCTGAGGTATTGAGGAAGCACTTTCTGAGGTACTGAGGGAGCATTTTCTGAGGTATTGAGGGAGCACTCCCTGAGGTACTGATGGAACATTCTCTGTGGCATTGAGGGAGCACTTTCGTGGTATTGAGGGAGAATTACCTGAGGTATTGAGGGAGCACTTTCTGAGGTACTGAGGAAGCACTATCTGAGGTATTGAGGGAGCACCTTCGGAGGTACTGAGGAAGCACGAGCTGAGGTACTGAGGGTGCACTTTCTGAGGTACTGAGGGACAACTATCTGAGGTACTGAGGGAGAACTATCTGAGGTATTCATGCAGCACTTTCTGAGGTATTGAGGGAGCACTATCTGAGGTACTGAGGGAGCACTTTCTGAGGTATTGTGGAAGCACTTTCTGAGGTATTGAGGGAACACAATCTGATTTATTGAGGAAGCACTTTATGAGGTACTGAGGGAGCACTTTCTGAGGTATTGAGGGAACCCTTTCTGAGGTACTGAGGGAGCACTATCTGAGGTACTGAGGAAGCACTTTCTGAGGTATTGAGGAAGCACTTTCTGAGGTATTGATGGAGCACTATCTGAGGTATTTTGGAAGCACTTTCTGAGGTATTGAGCAATCACTTTCTGAGGTATTGAGGGAGCACTTTCTGAGGTATTGAAGGAGGACTATCTGAGGTACTGAGGGAGCATTTTCTGAGGTATTGTGGGAGCACTCTCTGAGGTACTGATGGAACACTCTCTGAGGTACTGAGGGAGCACATTCGAGGTATTGAGGGAGAACTACCTGAGGTATTGAGGGATCACTTTCTGACGTACTGAGGAAGCACTATCTGAGGTATTGAGGGAGCACCTTCGGAGGTACTGAGGAAGCACGATCTGAGGTACTGAGGGAGCACTTTCTGAGGTACTGAGGGAGAACTATCTGAGGTACTGAGGGACCACTTTCTGAAGTATTGAGGGAGCACTTTCTGAGGTATTGAGGGACCACTATCTGAGGTATTGAGGAAGCACTTTTTGAGGTATTGAGGGAGCACTTTCTGAGGTATTGAGGGAGTACTATCTGTGGTACTGAGCGAGCACTTTCTGAGGTATTGAGGAAGCACTTTCTGAGGTATTGAGGGAGCAATTTCTGAGGTATTGAGGAAGCACTTTCTGAGGTATTGAGGGAGCACTTTCTGAGGTATTGAGGGAGCACTATCTGAGGTACTGAGGGAGCAAGTTCTGAGGTATTGAGGAAGCACACTCTGAGGTACTGAGGGAGAACTATCTGAGGTATTGATGGACAATTTTCTGATGGACTGAGGGAGCACTACCTGAGGTACTGAGGGAGCACTTTCTGAGGTATTGAGGGAGCACTTTCTGTGGTATTGAGGAAGCACTTTCTGAGGTATTGAGAGAACACAATCTGATGTATTGAGGAAGCACTTTATGAGGTATTGAGGGAGCACTTTCTGAGGTATTGAGGGAGCACTTTCTGAGGTATGGAGGAAGCACTCTCTGAGGTATTGAGGGAACACAATCTGATGCATTGAGGAAGCACTTTATGAGGTATTGAGGGAGCACTTTCTGAGGTATTGAGGAAGCACTTTCTGAGGTATTGAGGGAATACAATCTGATGTATTAAGGAAGCACTTTATGAGGTATTGAGGGAGCACTTTCTGAGGTATTGAGGAAGCACTTTCTGAGGCATTGAGGGAGCACTCTCTGAGGTACTGAGTAAGCACTATCAGAGATATTGAGGGAGCACCTTCTGAGGCACTGAGGAAGCATGATCTGACGTACTGAGGGAGCACTTTCTGATGTACTGAGGGAGAACTATCTGAGGGCCTGAGGGACCACTTTCTGGAGTATTGAGGGAGCACTTTTTGAGGTATTGAGGGAGCACTTTCTGAGGTATTGAGGGAGGACTATCTGAGGTACTGAGGGAGCACTTTCTGAGGTATTGAGGAAGCACTTTCTGAGGTATTGAGGGAGCACTTTCTGAGGTATTGAGGAAGCACTTTCTGAGGTTTTGAGGGAGCATTTTCTGAGGTATTGTGGGAGCACTATCTGAGGTACTGAGGGAGCATGTTCTGAGGTATCGAGGAAGCACTTTCTGAGGTATTGAGGGAGCACTTTCTGAGGTATTGAGGGAGCACTATCTGTGATACTGTGGGAGAAATATCTGAGGTATTGAAGGAGCACTTTCTGAGGTATTGAGGGAGCACTACCTGAGGTACAGAGGGAGCACTTTCTGTGGTATTGAGGAAGCACTTTCTGAGGTATTGAGGGAACACAATCTGATGTATAGAGGAAGCACTTTACGAGGTCTTGAGGGAGCACTTTATGAGGTATTGAGGGAGCACTACCTAAGGTACTGAGGGTGCACTTTCTGAGGTGTTGAGGAAGCAATTTCTGAGGTATTGGTGAAGCACTTTCTGAGGTACTGAGGGAGAACTATCTGAGGTACTGAGGGAGAACTATCTGAGGTATTGATAGAGCATTTTCTGAGGTATTGAGGGAGCACTTTCTGAGGTACTGAGGGAGAACTATCTGAGGTATTGAGGGAGAACTATCTGAGGTACTGAGGGAGAACTATCTGAGGTATTGATAGAGCATTTTCTGAGGTATTAAGGGAGCACTATCTAAGGTACTGAGGGAGCACTTTCTGAGGTATTGTGGAAGCACTTTCTGAGGTATTGAGGGAACACAATCTGATGTATTGAGTAAGCACTTTATGAGGTATTGGGGGAGCACTATCTGAGGTACTGAGGGAGCACTTTCTGAGGTTTTGAGGAAGCACTTTCTGAGGTATTGAAGGAGCACTATCTGAGGTATTGAGGAAGCACTTTCTGAGGTATTGAGGAAGCACTTTCTGAGGTATTGAGGGAGCACTTTCTGAGGTATTGAGGAAGCACTTTCTGAGGTATTGAGGAAGCACTTTTTGAGGAATTGAGGGAGCACTTTCTGAGGTATTGAGGGAGCACTATCTGAGGTACTGAGGGAGCACTTTCTGAGGTATTGAGGAAGCACGACCTGAGGTATTGTGGGAGCACTATCTGAGGTACTGAGGGAGCAAGTTCTGAGGTATCGAGGAAGCACTTTCTGAGATATTGAGGGAACACAATCTGATGTATTGAGGAAGCACTTTATGAGGTATTGAGGGAGCACTTTATGAGGTATTGAGGAAGCACTATCTAAGATACTGAGGGTGCACTTTCTGAGGTGTTGACGAAGCAATTTCTGAGGTATTGATGAAGCACTTTCTGAGGTACTGAGGGAGAATTATCTGAGGTACTGAGGGAGAATTATCTGAGGTACTGAGGGAGAACTATCTGAGGTACTGATGGAGCACTTTCTGAGGTATTGAGGGAGCACTATCTCAGGTATTGATGGAGCACTTTCTGAGGTATTGAGGGAGCACTTTCTGAGGTATTGTGGAAGCACTTTCTGAGGTATTGAGGGAACACAATCTGTTGTATTGAGGAAGCACTTTATGAGGTACTGAGGGAGCACTTTCTGAGGTATTGAGGGAGCACTTCCAGAGGTATTGAGGGAGCACTATCTGAGGTACTGAGGGAGCACTTTCTGAGGTTTTGAGTAAGCACTTTCTGAGGTATTGATGGAGCACTATCTGAGGTATTGAGGAAGCACTTTCTGTGGTATTGAGGGAGCACTTTCTGAGGTATTGAAGGAGGACGATCTGAGGTACTGAGGGCGCATTTTCTGAGGTATTGAGGGAGCACTCTCTGAGGTACTGAGGAAGCACTTTCTGAGGTATTGAGGAAGCACGATCTGACGTACTGAGTGAGTACTTTCTGAGGTACTGAGGGAGAACTATCTGAGCTACTGAGGGACCACTTTCTGAAGTATTGAGGGAGCACTTTCTGAGGTATTGAGGGACCACTATCTGAGGTATTGAGGAAGCACTTTTTGAGGAATTGAGGGAGCACTTTCTGAGGTATTGAGGGAGGTCTATCTGAGGTATTGAGGAAGCACTTTCTGAGGTATTGAGGGAGCACTTTCTGAGGTATTGAGGAAGCACTTTCTGTGGTATTGAGGGAGCACTTTCTGAGGTATTGAAGGAGGACGATCTGAGGTACTGAGGGAGCATTTTCTGAGGTATTGAAGGAGCACTTTCTGAGGTACTGAGGAAGCACTATCTCAGATATTGAGGGAACACTATCTGATGTATTGAGGAAGCACTTTATGAGGTATTGAGGGAGCACTTTCTAAGGTATTGAGGGAGCACTTTCTGAGGTATTGAGGAAGCACTTTCTGAGGCATTGAGGGAGCACTCTCTGAGGTACTGAGGAAGCACTATCTGAGATATTGAGGCAGCACCTTCTGAGGTACTGAGGAAGCACGATCTGACGTACTGAGGGAGAACTATCTGAGGTACTGAGGGACCACCTTCTGAAGTATTGAGGGAGCACTTTCTGAGGTATTGAGGGACCACTATCTGTGGTATTGAGGAAGCACTTTTTGAGGAATTGAGGGAGCACTTTCTGAGGTATTGAGGGAGGACTATCTGAGGTAGTGAGGGAGCAGTTTCTGAGGTGTTGTGGGAGCACTTTCTGAGGTATTGAGGAAGCACTTTCTGAGGTATTGTGGGAGCACTATCTGAGGTACTGAGGGAGCAAGTTCTGAGGTATCGAGGAAGCACTTTCTGAAATATTAAGGGAGCACTTTCTGAGGTATTGAGGGAGCACTATCTGAGGTACTGAGGGAGAAATATCTGAGGTATTGAAGCAGCACTTTCTGAGGTATTGTGGGAGCACTATCTGAGGTACTGAGGGAGCACTTTCTGAGGTATTGAGGAAGCACTTTCTGAGGTATTGAGGGAGCACTTTCTGAGGTATTGAGGAAGCACTATCTAAGGTAATGAGGGTGCATTTTCTGAGGTGTTGACGTAGCAATTTCTGACGTATTGATGGAGCACTTTCTGAGGTACTGAGGGTGCACTTTCTGAGGTATTGTGGAAGCACTTTCTGAGGTATTGAGGGAACACAATCTGATGTATTGAGGAAGCACGTTATGAGGTACTGAGGGAGCACTTTCTGAGGTATTGAGGGAGCACTTCCTGAGGTATTGAGGGAGCACTATCTGAGGTACTGACGGAGCACTTTCTGAGGTTTTGAGGAAGCACATTCTGAGGTATTGATGGAGCACTATCTGAGGTATTGAGGAAGCACTTTCTGAGGTATTGAGGGAGCACTTTCTGAGGTATTGAGGAAGCACTTTCTGTGGTATTGCGGGAGCACTTTCTGAGGTATTGAAGGAGGACTATCTGAGGTACTGAGGGAGCACTTTCTGAGGTATTGAGGGACCACTATCTGAGGTATTGAGGAAGCACTTTTTGAGGAATTGAGGGAGCACATTCTGAGGTATTGAGGGAGGACTATCTGAGGTACTGAGGGAGCACTTTCTGAGGTATTGAGGAAGCACTTTCTGAGGTACTGAGGGTCCACTTTCTGAGGTATTGAGGAAGCACTTTCTGAGGTTTTGAGCGAGCATTTTCTGAGGTATTGTGGGAGCACTATCTGAGGTACTGAGGGAGCAAGTTCTGAGGTATCGAGGAAGCACTTTCTGAGGTATTGAGGGAGCACTTTCTGAGGTTTTGAGGGAGCATTTTCTGAGGTATTGAGGAAGCACTTTCTGAGGTATTGAGGAAGCACTTTCTGAGGTATTGAGGGTCCACTTTCTGAGGTATTGAGGAAGCACTTTCTGAGGTTTTGAGCGAGCATTTTCTGAGGTATTATGGGAGCACTATCTGAGGTACTGAGGGTGCAAGTTCTGAGGTATCGAGGAAGCACTTTCTGAGGTATTGAGGGAGCACTTTCTGAGGTTTTGAGGGAGCATTTTCTGAGGTATTGAGGAAGCACTTTCTGAGGTATTGAGGGAGCACTTTCTGAGGTATTGAGGGAGCACCTTCTGAGGTATTGAGGAAGCACTTTCTGAGGTTTTGAGGGAGAATTTTCTGAGGTATTGAGGGAACACAATCTGATCTATTGTGGAAGCACTTTATGAGGTATTGAGGGAGCACTTTCTGAGGTATTGAGGGAGCACGACCTAAGGTACTGAGGATGCACTTTCTGAGGTGTTGAGGAATCAATTTCTGAGGTATTGTGGGAGCACTATCTGAGGTACAGAGGGAGCACTTTCTGAGGTATTGAGGAAGCACTTTCTGAGGTATTGAGGGAACACCATCTGATGTATTGAGGAAGCACTTTATGAGGTATTGAGCGAGCACTTTCTGAGGTATTGAGGGAGCACTATCTAAGGTACTGAGGGTGCACTTTCTGAGGTGTTGAGGAAGCAATTTCTGAGGTATTGAGGGAACATAATCTGAAGTATTGAGGGAGCACTTTCTGAGGTATTGATGAAGCACTTTCTGAGGTACTGAGGGAGAACTATCTGAGGTACTGAGGGAGAACTATCTGAGGTACTGAGGGAGAACTATCTGAGGCATTGATGGAGCACTTTCTGTGGTATTGAGGGAGCACTATCTGAGGTACTGAGGGAGCACTTTCTGAGGTATTGTGGAAGCACTTTCTGAGGTATTGAGGGAGCACAATCTGATGTATTGAGGAAGCACTTTATGAGGTACTGAGGGAGCAATTTCTGAGGTATTGAGGGAGCACTTTCTGAGGTATTGAGGGATCACTTTCTGAGGTATTGGGGAAGCACTTTCTGAGGTATTGAGGGAGCACTATCTGAGGTACTGAGGGAGCAAGTTCTGAGGTATTGAGGAAGCACTCTCTGTGGTACTGAGGGAGAACTATCTGAGGTATTGATGGAGCACTCTCTGAGGTACTGAGGGAGCACTATCTGAGGTACTGAGGGAGCACTTTTTGAGGTATTGAGGGAGCACTTTCTGAGGTATTGAGGGAGGATTATCTGAGGTACTGAGGGAGCACAATCTGAGGTAGTGAGTGAGCACTTTCTGAGGTACTGATGGAGAAATATTTGAGGTACTGAGGGAGAACTATCTGAGGAACTGTGGGACCAGTTTCTGAAGTATTGATGGAGAACTTTCTGAGGTATTGAGGAAGCACTTTCTGAGGTACTGAGGGAGAACTACCTGAGTTCCTGAGGGAGCACATTCTGAGGTATTGAGGGAGCACTTTCTGACGTACTGAGGAAGCACTATCTGAGGTACTGAGGGAGAACTATCTGTGGTATGATGGCACACTTTCTGAGGTATTGAGGAAGCACTTTGTGAGGTACTGAGGGAGCACTTTCAGAGGTAATGAGGGAGCACTATCTGAGGTACTGAGGGAGCAAGTTCTGACGTATTGAGGAAGCACTCTCTGTGGTACTGAGGGAGAACTATCTGAGGTATTGATGGAGCACTTTCTGAGGTATTGAGGGAGTACTATCTGGGGTACTGAGGGTGCACTTTCTGAGGTGTTGAGGAAGCACTTTCTGAGGTATTGATGAAGCACTTTCTGAGGTACTGAGGGAGAACAATCTGAGGTACTGAGGGAGCACTTTCTGAGGTATTGAGGAAGCACTTTCTGAGCTATTGAGGGAGCACGTTCTGAGGTATTGAGGAAGCACTTTCTGTGGTCTTGAGGGAGCATTTTCTGAGGTATTGAGGGAGCACTATCTGAGGTTCTGAGGGAGCAAGTTCTGAGGTATTGAGGAAGCACTCTCTGTGGTACTGAGGGAGAACTATCTGAGGTATTGATGGAGCACTTTCTGAGGTATTGGCGGAGCACTATCTGAGGAACTGAGGGAGCACTTTCTGAGGTATTGAGGAAGCACTTTCTGAGGTATTGAGGCAGCACTATCCGAGGTATTCTGAAAGCACTTTATGAGGTATTGAGGGAGCACTTTCTGTGGTATTGAGGGAGCACTATCTGAGGTACTGAGGGTGCACTTTCTGAGGTATTGAGGGAGCACTTTCTGAGTTATTGAGGGAGCACTATCTGAGGTATTGAGGAAGCACTTTCTGAGGTATTGAGGGAACACAATCTGATGTATTGAGGTAGCACTTTATGAGGTATTGAGGGAGCACTTTCTGAGGTATTGAGGGAGCACTATCTGAGGTACTGAGGGTTCACTTTCTGAGGTGTTGAGGAAGCACTTTCTGAGGTATTGAGGGAGCACTTTCTGAGGTATTTAGGGAGAACTATTTGAGGTACTGAGGGAGAACTATGTCAGGTACTGAGGGAGCACTTTCTGAGGTATTAAGGCAGCACTATCTCAGGCATTGAGGGAGCAATATCTGAGGTACTGAGGGAGCACTTTCTGAGGTATTGAGGAAGCACTATCTGACGTACTGAGGAAGCACTATCTGAGGTTTTGAGGGAGTACTATCTGAGGTACTGAGGGAGCACGTTCTGAGGTATTGAGGAGCACTTTCTGAGGTACTGCGGGAGCACTTTCAGAGGTTTTGAGGGAGAACTATCTGAGCTATTGAAGGAGCACTATCTGAGATATTGAGGGAGAACTATCTGAGGTATTGAGGGAGCACTATCTGAGGTACTGAGGGAGCTATTTCTGAGGCACTGAGGGAGCACTATTGAGGTATTGAGGGAGAACTATCTGAGGTACTGAGGGAGAACTATCTGAGGTACTGAGGGAGAACTATCTGAGGTACTGAGGGAGCACTTTCTGAGGCATTGATGGAGAAACATATTAGGTATTGAGGGAGCAATTTCAGAGGTATTGAGGAAGCACTATCTGAGTTATTGAGGGAGAACTATCTGGGGTATTTAGGGAGCACTTTCAGAGGTATTGAGGGAGCAGTATCTGAGGTATTGATAGAGCACTATCTGAGGTATTGATGGAGCACTTTCGGAGGTATTGATGAAGGACTTTCTGAAGTACTGAGGAAGCACTATCTGAGGTACTGAGGGAGCACTTTCTGAGGTATTGAGGGAGCACTTTCAGAGGTATTGAGGGAGAACTATCTGAGGTATTGTGGGAGCACTTTCTGAGGTATTGAGGGAGCACTTTCTGAGTTTTGAGGGAGCACTTTCTGAGGTACTGAGGAAGCACTATCTGAGGTACTGAGGGAGCACTATCTGAGGTACTGAGGGAGAACGATCTGATGTACTGAGGGACCATTTTTCAGAAGTATTGAGGGAACACCTTCTGAGGTACTGAGGGAGAACTATCTATGGTACTGAGGGAGCACTTTCTAAGTTACTGAGGGGGTACTATCTGAGGAACTGTGGGAGAACTGTCTGAGGTACTGAGTGAGCACTTTCTGAGGTATTGAGGGAGCACTACCTGAGGTATTGAGGAAGCACTTTCTGAGTATGGAGGGAGTACTTTCTGAGGTACTGAGGGAGAACTATCTGAGGTACTGAGGGAGCACTTTCTGAGGTATTGAGGGAGCACTTTCTGACGTATTGATGAATCACTTTCTGAGGTACTGAGTGAGCACTTTCTGAGTTGCTGAGGGAGAACGATCTGAGGTATTGATGGAGCACATTCTGAGGTATTGAGGGAGCACTTTCTGAGGTACTGAGGGAGAATTATCTGAGGTACTGAGGGAGAACAATCTGAGGTACTGAGGGAGCACTTTCAGAGGTATTGAGGGAGCACTTTCAGAGGTACTGAGGGAGAAGTATTTGAGGTATTGAGGGAGCACTATCTGAGGTACTGAGGGAGAAGTATTTGAGGTACTGAGGGAGCACTATCTGAGGTACTGAGGGAGCACTTTCTGAGGTATTGACGGAGCACTTTCTGATGTACTGAGGAAGCACTATCTGAGGTACTGAGGGAGTACTATCTGAGGTACTGTGGGAGCACTATCTGAGGTATTGAGAAAGCACTTTCAGAGGTATTGAGGGAGAACTATCTGAGGTATTGAGCGTGCACTTTCTGAGGAATTGAGGGAGCATTATCTGAGTTATTGAGGGAGCACTTTCTGAGGTACTGAGGGATCACTTTATGACGTATTGAAGTAGCACTTTCTGAGGTATTGAGGAAGCACTTTCTGAGGTATTGATGGAGCAATTTCTGAGGTATTGAGGGAGCACTATCTGAGGTATTGAGGAAGCACTATCTGAGGTACTGAGGGAGCAAGCTCTGAGGTGTTGAGGAAGCACACTCTGAGGTACTGAGGCATAACTATCTGAGTTATTGATGGAGCACTTTCGGAGGTATTAAGGAAGCACTTTCTGTGATACTGAGGGAAAACTATCTGAGGTACTGAGGGAGCACTATCTGCGGTATTGAGGAAGCACTTTCTGAGGTATTGAGTGAGCACTTTCTGAGGTACTGAGTGAGAACTATCTGAGGTACTGAGGGAGAACTATCTGAGGTACTGAGGGAGCACTTTCTGAGGTACAGAGGAAGCACTTTCTGAGGTATTGAGGGAGCAATATCTGAGGTACTGGGGGAGCACTTTCTGAGGTATTTAGGGAGCACTTTCTGAGGTACTGAGTGAGAACTATCTGAGGTACTGAGGTAGAAAAATTAGAGGTACTGAGGGAGCAGTTTCTGAGATATTGAGGGTGCACGTTCTGACGTACTGAGGAAGCACTAGCTGAGGTTCTGAGTGAGTACTATCTGATGTACTGCGGGAGCACTATCTGAGGTATTGAGGGAGAACTATCTGAGGTATTGAGGGAGATCTATCTGAGGTATTGTGGGAGCATTATCTGAGGCATTGAGGGAGAACTATCTGAGGTATTGAGGGAGCACTTTCAGAGGTATTGAGGGAGAACGATCTCAGGTATTGAGGGAACACTATCTGAGGTATTGAGGGAGAACTATCTGAGGTATTGAGGAGCACTTTCTGAGGTATTGAGGGAGAACTATCTGAAGTATTGAATGAGCACGCTCAGAGGTTTTGAGGGAGAACTATCTGAGGTATTGAAGGAGAACTATCTTAGGTATTGAGGGAGCCCTCTCTGAGTTATTGATGGAGCACTTTCTGAGGTACTGAGGGGACCCTTTCTGAGGTATTGAGGGAGCAATTTCTGAGTTACTGATGGAACACTGTCTGAGGTATTCAGGGAGCACTTTCGAGGTATAGAGGGAGAACTACCTGAGGTACTGAGGGAGCACTTTCTGAGGTACCGAGGAAGCAGAATCTGAGGTATTGAGGGAGCACCTTCTGAGGTACTGAGGAAGCACTATCTGAGGTACTGAGGGAGCACTTTCTGAAGTATTGAGGGAGCACTTTCTGAGGTATTGATGGAGCACTTTCTGAGGTATTGAGGAAGCACTCTCTGAGGTATTGAGGGAGAACGATCTGAGGTATTGATGGAGCACATTCTGAGGTACTGAGGGAGAACAATCTGAGGTACTGAGGGAGCACTTTCAGAGGTATTGAGGGAGCACTTTCTGAGGTACTGAGGAAGAAGTATTTGTGGTACGGAGGGAGCACACTCTGATGTCCTGAGGGAGAACTAACTGAGGTACTGAGGGAGCTCTTTCTGAGGTATTGACGGAGCACTTTCTGATGTACTGAGGAAGCACTATCAGAGGTACTGATGGAGAACTATCTGAGGTATAGATTGATCACTTTCTGAGGTATTGAGGGAGCACTTTCTGAGGTCCTGATGGATCACTCTATGAGGTATTGAGGGAGCACATTCGAGGTATAGAGGGTGAACTACCTGAGGTATTGAGGGAGCACCTTCTGAGGTACTGAGAATGCACTATCTGAGGTACTGAGGGAGCACTTTCTGAGGTAGTGAGGGAGAACTATCTGAGGTACTGAGGGAGCAGTTTCTGAAGTATTAAGAGAGCACCTTCTGAGGTATTGAGGGAACACAATCTGATGTATTGAGGAAGCACTTTATGAGGTATTGAGGGAGCACTTTCTGCGTTATTGAGGGAGCGCTATCTGAGGTACTGAGGCAGAACTATCTGTGGTATTGATGGAGCACTTTCTGAGGTATTGAGGAAGCACTTTCTGAGGTACTGAGGGAGCACTTTCTGAGGTATTGAGGGAGAACTATCTGAGGTACTGAGGGAACAAGTTCTGAGGTATTGAGGAAGCACTCTCTGAGGTACTGATGGAGAACTATCTCAGGTACTGAGGGAGATCTATCTGAGGTACTGAGGGAGCACTTTCTGAGGTATTAAGGGAGCACTATCTGAGGCATTGAGGGAGCAATATCTGAGGTACTGAGGGAGCACTTTCTGAGGTATTTTGGGAGCACTTTCTGAGGTACTGAGTGAGAACTATCTGAGGTACTGAGGGAGAACTCTCTGAGGTGCTGAGGGAGCTGTTTCTTAGGTATTGAGGGAGCACTTTCTGACGGACTGAGGAAGCACGACCTGAGGTTCTGAGTGAGTACTATCTGAGGTACTGAGGGAGCACTTTCTGAGGTATTGAGGGAGCACTTTTTGAGGTACTGAGGGAGAACTATCTGAGGTATTGAGGGAGAACTATCTGAGGTATTGAAGGAGAACTATCTTAGGTATTGAGGGAGCACTCTCTGAGGTACTGAGGGAGCAAGTTCTGAGGTATTGAGGAAGCACACTCTGAGGTACTGAGGGAGAACTATCTGAGGTATTGTTGGAGCACTTTCTGAGGAATTGAGGGTGCACTATCTGAGGTACTGAGTGAGCAATTTCTGAGGTATTGAGGAAGCACTTTCTGAGGTATCGAGGGAACACAATCTGATGTATTGAGGAAGCACCTTATGAGGTATTGAGGGAGCACTTTCTGAGGTATTGAGGGAGCACTATCTGAGGTACTGAGAGAGAACTATCTGTGGTATTGATGGAGCACTTTCTGAGGTATTGAGGAAGCACTTTGTGAGGTACTGAGGGAGCGCTTTCTGAGGTATTGAGGGAGCACTATCTGAGGTACTGAGGGAACAAGTTCTGAGGTATTGAGGAAGCAATCTCTGATGGACTGAGGGAGAACTATCTGAGGTACTGAGGGAGAACTATCTGAGGTACTGAGGGAGAACTTTCTGAGGTATTAAGGGAGCACTACCTGAGGCAATGAGGGAGCAATATCTGAGGTACTGAGGGAGCACTTTCTGTGGTATTTAGGGAGCACTTTCTGAGGTACTGAGGAAGCACTAGCTGAGGTTCTGAGTGAGTACTTTCTGAGGTACTGAGGGAGAACTATCTGAGGTACTGAGGGAGCAGTTTATGAGGTATTGAGGGAGCACTTTCTGACGTACTGAGGAAACACTAGCTGAGGTTCTGAGTGAGTACTATCTGAGGTACTGAGGGATCACTTTCTGAGGTATTGAGGGAGCACTTTCTGAGGTACTGCGGGTGCACTATCTGAGGTATTGAGTAAGCACTTTCTGAGGTATTGAGGGAGCACTTTCTGAGGTATTGAGGGAGCACTATCTGAGGTACTGAGGGAGCACTTTCTGAGGTATTGAGGAAGCACTTTCTGAGGTATTGTGGAAGCACTTTCTGAGGTATTGAGGGAGCACTATCTGAGGTATTGAGGAAGCACTTTCTGAGGTATTGAGGAAGCACTTTCTGTGGGACTGAGGGAGCACTTTCTGAGGTATTGAGGGAGCACTTTCAGATGTATTGAGGGAGAACCATCTTTGGTATTGAGGGAGCACTATCTGAGGTATTGAGGGAGAACTATCTGTGGAATTGAGCGAGCACTTTCAGAGGTTTTGAGGGAGACCTATCTGTGGTATTTAAGGAGAACTATCTTAGTTATTGAGGTAGCACTCTCTGAGGTATTGATGGATCACTTTCTGAGGTATTGAGGTAGCACTTTCTGAGGTACTGAGTGAGAACTATCTGAGGTACTGAGGGAGAACTCTCTGAGGTGCTGAGGGAGCAGTTTCTGAGGTATTGAGGGAGCACTTTCTGAGGTACTGAGGGAGAACTATCTGAGGTATTGAGGAGAACTATCTGAGGTATTGTGGGAGCACTTTCAGAGGTATTGAGGGAGAACTATCTGAGGTATTGAGGGAGAACTATCTGAGATACTGAGGGACCAGTTTCTGAGGTATTGAGGGAGCTCGTTCTGACGTACTGAGGAAGCACTAGTTGAGGTTCTGAGTGAGTACTATCTGAGGTACTGAGGGAGCACTTTCTGAGTTATTGAACGAGTACTTTCTGAGATACTGCGGGAGCACTATCTGAGGTATTGAGGGAGAACTATCTGAGGCTTTGAGGGAGAACTATCTGAGGTATTGAGGGATCACTTTCAGATGTATTGAGGGAGAATGATCTGAGGTATTGAGGAGCACTATCTGAGGTATTGAGGGAGAACTACCTGAGGTATTGAGTGACCAATTTAGGAGGTTTTGAGGGAAAACTATCTGAGGTATTGAAGGAGAACTATCTTAGGTATTGAGGGAGCTCTCTCTGAGGTATTGACGGAGCACTTTCTGAGGTATTGAGGTAGCACTTTCTGAGGTACTGAGGGGACACTTTCTGAGGTATTGAGGGAGCACTATCTGACGTACTGAGGAAGCACTATCAGAGGTACTGATGGAGAACTATCTGAGGTATAGATTGAGCACTTTCTGAGGTATTGAGGGAGCACTTTTTGAGGTCCTGATGGATCACTCTATGAGGTATTGAGGGAGCACATTCGAGGTATAGAGGGTGAACTACCTGAGGTATTGAGGGAGCACCTTCTGAGGTACTGAGAATGCACTATCTGAGGTACTGAGGGAGCACTTTCTGAGGTAGTGAGGGAGAACTATCTGAGGTACTGAGGGAGCAGTTTCTGAAGTATTAAGGGAGCACCTTCTGAGGTATTGAGGGAACACAATCTGATGTATTGAGGAAGCACTTTATGAGGTATTGAGGGAGCACTTTCTGCGGTATTGAGGGAGGGCTATCTGAGGTACTGAGGCAGAACTATCTGTGGTATTGATGGAGCACTTTCTGAGGTATTGAGGAAGCACTTTCTGAGGTACTGAGGGAGCACTTTCGGAGGTATTGAGGGAGAACTATCTGAGGTACTGAGGGAACAAGTTCTGAGGTATTGAGGAAGCACTCTCTGAGGTACTGATGGAGAACTATCTCAGGTACTGAGGGAGATCTATCTGAGGTACTGAGGGAGCACTTTCTGAGGTATTAAGGGAGCACTATCTGAGGCATTGAGGGAGCAATATCTGAGGTACTGAGGGAGCACTTTCTGAGGTATTTTGGGAGCACTTTCTGAGGTCCTGAGTGAGAACTATCTGAGGTGCTGAGGGAGCTGTTTCTTAGGTATTGAGGGAGCACTTTCTGACGGACTGAGGAAGCACGACCTGAGGTTCTGAGTGAGTACTATCTGAGGTACTGAGGGAGCACTTTCTGAGGTATTGAGGGAGCACTTTCTGAGGTACTGAGGGAGAACTATCTGAGGTATTGAGGGAGAACTATCTGAGGTATTGAAGGAGAACTATCTTAGGTATTGAGGGAGCACTCTCTGAGGTACTGAGGGAGCAAGTTCTGAGGTATTGAGGAAGCACTCTCTGAGGTACTGAGGGAGAACTATCTGAGGTATTGTTGGAGCACTTTCTGAGGTATTGAGGGTGCACTATCTGAGGTACTGAGTGAGCAATTTCTGAGGTATTGAGGAAGCACTTTCTGAGGTATCGAGGGAACACAATCTGATGTATTGAGGAAGCACCTTATGAGGTATTGAGGGAGCACTTTCTGAGGTATTGAGGGAGCACTATCTGAGGTATTGAGGAAGCACTTTGTGAGGTACTGAGGGAGCGCTTTCTGAGGTATTAAGGGAGCACTATCTGAGGTACTGAGGGAACAAGTTCTGAGGTATTGAGGTAGCAATCTCTGATGTACTGAGGGAGAACTATCTGAGGTACTGAGGGAGAACTATCTGAGGTACTGAGGGAGAACTTTCTGAGGTATTGAGGAAGCACTTTCTGATGTTCTGAGGGAGAACTATCTGAGGTACTGAGGGTGCACTTTCTGAGGTACTGAGGGAGAACTATCTGAGGTATTGAGGGAGAACTATCTGAGGTATTGTGGGAGCACTATCTGAGGCATTGAGGGAGAACTATCTGAGGTATTGAGGGAGCACTGTCAGAGGTATTGAGGGATCACTTTCTCAGGTATTGAGGGATCACTATCTGAGGTACTGAGGGAACAAGTTCTGAGGTATTGAGGAAGCACTCTCTGAGGTACTGATGGAGAACTATCTCAGGTACTGAGGGAGATCTATCTGAGGTACTGAGGGAGCACTTTCTGAGGTATTAAGGGAGCACTATCTGAGGCATTGAGGGAGCAATAACTGAGGTACTAAGGGAGCACTTTCTGAGGTATTTAGGGAGCACTTTCTGAGGTACTGAGTGAGAACTATCTGAGGTACTGAGGGAGGACTCTCTGTGGTGCTGAGGGAGCAGTTTCTGAGGTATTGAGGGAGCACTTTCTGACGTACTGAGGAAGCACTAGTTGAGTTTCTGGGTAAGTATTATCTGAGGTACTGAGGGAGAAACTTTCTGAGGTACTGAGGGAGAACTATCTGAGGTATTGAGGGAGACCTATCTGAGGTATTGTGGGAGCACTGTCAGAGGTATTGAGGGAGAACTATCTGAGGTACGGACGAAGAACTAGCTGAGGTTTTGACGAGCACTATCTTAGGTATTGAGGGAGCACTCTCTGAGGTATTGATGCAGCACTTTCCGAGGTACTGAGGGAGCACTTTCTGTGGTGCTGAGGAAGCACTATCTGAGGTAATGAGGGAGCACTTTCTGAGGTACTGAGGCAGAACTATCTGAGGTACTGAGGGACAAATGTCTAAAGTATTGAGGGAGCACATTCTGAGGTATTGAGGGACCACTATCTGAGGTATTGAGGAAGCACGTTCTGAGGTATTGAGGGAGCACTTTCTGAGGTACTGAGGGAGCACTTTCTGAGGTATTGAGGAAGCACTTTCTGAGGTACTGAGGGAGAACTATCTGAAGTACTGAGGGACAAATGTCTAAAGTATTGAGGGAGCACTTTCTGAGGTATTGAGGGACCACTATCTGAGGTATTGAGGAAGCACCTTCTGAGGTATTGAGGGAGCACTTTCTGAGGTACTGAGGGAGCACGTTCTGAGGTATTGAGGGAGCACTTTCTGAGGTATTGAGGGACCACTGTCTGAGGTATTGGGGAAGCACTTTCTGAGGTATTGAGGAAGCACTTTCTGAGGTATCGAGGGAGCACTGTCTGAGGTATTGAGGAACCACTTTCTGAGGTATTGAGGAAGCACTTTCTGAGGTATTGAGGGAGCACTTTCTGTGGTATTGGGGGAGCACTTTCTGAGGTATTGAGGGACCACTATCTGAGGTATTGAGGAAGCACTTTCTGAGGTATTGAGGAAGCACGTTCTGAGGTATTGGGGAAGCACTTTCTGAGGTATTGAGGAAGCACTTTCTGAGGTATTGAGGGAGCACTGTCTGAGGTATTGAGGAAGCACTTTCTGAGGTATTGAGGAAGCACTTTCTGAGGTATTGAGGGAGCACTGTCTGAGGTATTGGGGAAGCACTTTCTGAGGTATTGAGGAAGCACTTTCTGAGGTACTGAGGGAGGACTTTCTGAGGTATTGGGGGAGCACTATCTGAGGTACTGAGGGAGCAAGTTCTGAGGTATTGAGGGAGAACTATCTGAGGTATTGAGGGATCACTTTCAGATGAATTGAGGGAGAAATATCGGAGGTATTGAGGAGCACTATCTGAGGTATTGAGGGAGAACTACCTGAGGTATTGAGCGACCAATTTCAGAGGTTTTGAGGGAAAACTATCTGAGGTATTGAAGGAGAACTATCTTAGGTATTGAGGGAGCTCTCTCTGAGGTACTGACGGAGCCCTTTCTGAGGTATTGAGGTAGCACTTTCTGAGGTACTGAGGGGACACTTTCTGAGGTATTGAGGGAGCACTATCTGACGTACTGAGGAAGCACTATCAGAGGTACTGATGGAGAACTATCTGAGGTATAGATTGATCACTTTCTGAGGTATTGAGGGAGCACTTTCTGAGGTCCTGATGGATCACTCTATGAGGTATTGAGGGAGTACATTCGAGGTATAGAGGGTGAACTACCTGAGGTATTGAGGGAGCACCTTCTGAGGTACTGAGAATGCACTATCTGAGGTACTGAGGGAGCACTTTCTGAGGTAGTGAGGGAGAACTATCTGAGGTACTGAGGGAGCAGTTTCTGAAGTATTAAGGGAGCACCTTCTGAGGTATTGAGGGAACACAATCTGATGTATTGAGGAAGCACTTTATGAGGTATTGAGGGAGCACTTTCTGCAGTATTGAGGGAGCGCTATCTGAGGTACTGAGGCAGAACTATCTGTGGTATTGATGGAGCACTTTCTGAGGTATTGAGGAAGCACTTTCTGAGGTACTGAGGGAGCACTTTCTGAGGTATTGAGGGAGAACTATCTGAGGTACTGAGGGAACAAGTTCTGAGGTATTGAGGAAGCACTCTCTGAGGTACTGATGGAGAACTATCTCAGGTACTGAGGGAGATCTATCTGAGGTACTGAGGGAGCACTTTCTGAGGTATTAAGGGAGCACTATCTGAGGCATTGAGGGAGCAATATCTGAGGTACTGAGGGAGCACTTTCTGAGGTATTTTGGGAGCACTTTCTGAGGTACTGAGTGAGAACTATCTGAGGTACTGAGGGAGAACTCTCTGAGGTGCTGAGGGAGCTGTTTCTTAGGTATTGAGGGAGCACTTTCTGACGGACTGAGGAAGCAGGACCTGAGGTTCTGAGTGAGTACTATCTGAGGTACTGAGGGAGCACTTTCTGAGGTATTGAGGGAGCACTTTCTGAGGTACTGAGGGAGAACTATCTGAGGTATTGAGGGAGAACTATCTGAGGTATTGAAGGAGAACTATCTTAGGTATTGAGGGAGCACTCTCTGAGGTACTGAGGGAGCAAGTTCTGAGGTATTGAGGAAGCACACCCTGAGGTACTGAGGGAGAATTATCTGAGGTATTGTTGGAGCACTTTCTGAGGTATTGAGGGTGCACTATCTGAGGTACTGAGTGAGCAATTTCTGAGGTATTGAGGAAGCACTTTCTGAGGTATCGAGGGAACTCAATCTGATGTATTGAGGAAGCACCTTATGAGGTATTGAGGGAGCACTTTCTGAGGTATTGAGGGAGCACTATCTGAGGTATTGAGGAAGCACTTTGTGAGGTACTGAGGGAGCGCTTTCTGAGGTATTGAGGGAGCACTATCTGAGGTACTGAGGGAACAAGTTCTGAGGTATTGAGGAAGCAATCTCTGATGTACTGAGGGAGAACTATCTGAGGTACTGAGGGAGAACTATCTGAGGTACTGAGGGAGCACTTTCTGAGGTACTGAGGGAGAACTATCTGAGGTATTGAGGGAGAACTATCTGAGGTATTGTGGGAGCACTATCTGAGGCATTGAGGGAGAACTATCTGAGGTATTGAGGGAGCACTGTCAGAGGTATTGAGGGATCACTTTCTCAGGTATTGAGGGATCACTATCTGAGGTACTGAGGGAACAAGTTCTGAGGTATTGAGGAAGCACTCTCTGAGGTACTGATAGAGAACTATCTCAGGTACTGAGGGAGATCTATCTGAGGTACTGAGGGAGCACTTTCTGAGGTATTAAGGGAGCACTATCTGAGGCATTGAGGGAGCAATAACTGAGGTACTAAGGGAGCACTTTCTGAGGTATTTAGGGAGCACTTTCTGAGGTACTGAGTGAGAACTATCTGAGGTACTGAGGGAGAACTCTCTGTGGTGCTGAGGGAGCAGTTTCTGAGGTATTGAGGGAGCACTTTCTGACGTACTGAGGAAGCACTAGTTGAGTTTCTGGGTAAGTACTATCTGAGGTACTGAGGGAGAAACTTTCTGAGGTACTGAGGGAGCACTATCTGAGGCATTGAGGGAGAACTATCTGAGGTATTGAGGGAGCACTGTCAGAGGTATTGAGGGAGAACTATCTGAGGTATTGAGGGAGCACTATCTGAGGTACGGACGAAGAACTATCTGAGGTTTTGACGAGCACTATCTTAGGTATTGAGGGAGCACTCTCTGAGGTATTGATGCAGCACTTTCCGAGGTATTGAGGGAGCACTTTCTGTGGTGCTGAGGAAGCACTATCTGAGGTAATGAGGGAGCACTTTCTGAGGTACTGAGGCAGAACTATCTGAGGTACTGATAGACAAATGTCTAAAGTATTGAGGGAGCACATTCTGAGGTATTGAGGGACCACTATCTGAGGTATTGAGGAAGCACGTTCTGAGGTATTGAGGGAGCACTTTCTGAGGTACTGAGGGTGCACTTTCTGAGGTATTGAGGCAGCACTTTCTGAGGTACTGAGGGAGAACTATCTGAGGTACTGAGGGACAAATGTCTAAAGTATTGAGGGCGCACTTTCTGAGGTATTGAGGGACCACTATCTGAGGTATTGAGGAAGCACCTTCTGAGGTATTGAGGGAGCACTTTCTGAGGGACTGAGGGAGCACGTTCTGAGGTATTGAGGGAGCACTTCCTGAGGTATTGAGGGAGCACTGTCTGAGGTATTGGGGAAGCACTTTCTGAGGTATTGAAGAAGCACTTTCTGAGGTATTGAGGGAGCACGTTCTGAGGTATTGAGGAACCACTTTCTGAGGTATTGAGGAAGCACTTTCTGAGGTATTGAGGGAGCACTGTCTGAGGTATTGGGGAAGCACTTTCTGAGGTATTGAGGAAGCACTTTCTGAGGTATTGAGGGACGACTATCTGAGGTATTGAGGAAGCACTTTCTGAGGTATTGAGGAAGCACTTTCTGAGGTATTGAGGGAGCACTTCCTGAGGTATTGAGGGACCACTATCTGAGGTATTGAGGAAGCACTTTCTGAGGTATTGAGGAAGCACGTTCTGAGGTATTGGGGAAGCACTTTCTGAGGTATTGAGGAAGCACTTTCTGAGGTATTGAGGGAGCACTGTCTGAGGTATTGAGGAAGCACTCTCTGAGGTATTGAGGAAGCACTTTCTGAGGTATTGAGGAAGCACTTTCTGAGGTATTGTGGGAGCACTGTCTGAGGTATTGGGGAAGCACTTTCTGAGGTATTGAGGAAGCACTTTCTGAGGTACTGAGGGAGCACTTTCTGAGGTCTTGGGGGAGCACTATCTGAGGTACTGAGGGAGCAAGTTCTGAGGTATTGAGGAAGCACTCTCTGAGGTACTGAGGGAGAACTATCTGAGGTACTGATGGTGAACTATCTGAGGTATGGAGGGAGCACTATCTGAGGTACGGAGGGAGAACTATCTGAGGTTTTGAGGAGCACTATCTGAGGTATTGAGGGAGAACTATCTGAGGTATTTAGGGAGCACTTTCTGAGGTACTGATGGAACTCTCTCTGAGGTATTGAGGGAGCACTATCTGACGTACTGAGGAAGCACTATCAGAGGTACTAAGGGAAAACTATCTGAGGTATTCAGGGAGCACGTTCTGAGGTGATGAGGAAGCACTATCTGAGGTACTGAGGAAGCACTTTCTGCGGGACTGAGGGAGAACTATCTGAGGTAATGATGGACTACTTTTTGAAGTATTGAGGGAGCACTTTCTGAGGTATTGAGGGACCACTATCTGAGGTATTGAGGAAGCACTTTGTTGGGTACTGAGGGAGCACTTTCTGAGGAATTGTGGGCCACTATCTGAGGTACTGAGGCAGAACTATCTGTGGTATTGATGGAGCACTTTCTGAGGTATTGAGGAAGCATTTTCTGAGGTACTGAGGGAGCACTTTCTGAGGTATTGGGAAGCACGTTCTGAGGTATTGAGGAAGCACTTTCTGAGGTATTGAGGGAGAACTATCTGAGGTACTGAGGGAGCAAGTTCTGAGGTATTGAGGAAGCACACTCTGAGGTACTGAGGGAGAACTATCTGAGGTATTGAGGGAGCACTTTCTGAGGTATTGAGGGAGCACTATCTGAGGTACTGAGGGAGCACTATCTGTGGTATTGATGGAGCACTTGCTGAGGTATTGAGGAAGCACTTTGTGAGGTACTGAGGGAGCGCTTTCTGAGGTATTGAGGGAGCACTATCTGAGGTACTGAGGGAACAAGTTCTGAGGTATTGAGGAAGCAATCTCTGATGTACTGAGGGAGAACTATCTGAGGTACTGAGGGAGAACTATCTGAGGTACTGCGGGAGAACTTTCTGTGGTATTTAGGGAGCACTTTCTGAGGAACTGACTGAGAACTATCTGAGGTACTGAGGCAGAACTATCTGTGGTATTGATGGAGCACTTTCTGAGGTATTGAGGAAGCACTTTCTGAGGTACTGAGGGAGCACTTTCTGAGGTTTTGGGAAGCACGTTCTGAGGTATTGAGGAAGCACTTTCTGAGGTACTGAGGGAGCACTTTCTGAGGTATTGAGGGAGAACTATCTGAGGTACTGAGGGAGCAAGTTCTGAGGTATTGAGGAAGCACACTCTGAGGTACTGAGGGAGAACTATCTCAGGTATTGAGTGAGCACTTTCTGAGGTATTGAGGGAGCACTATCTGAGGTACTGAGGGAGCACTATCTGTGGTATTGATGGAGCACTTGCTGAGGTATTGAGGAAGCACTTTGTGAGGTACTGAGGGAGCGCTTTCTGAGGTATTGAGGGAGCACTATCTGAGGTACTGAGGGAACAAGTTCTGAGGTATTGAGGAAGCAATCTCTGATGTACTGAGGGAGAACTATCTGAGGTACTAAGGGAGAACTATCTGAGGTACTGCGGGAGAACTTTCTGTGGTATTTAGGGAGCACTTTCTGAGATACTGAGGGAGAACTATCTGAGGTACTGAGGGAGCAGTTTCTGAGGTATTGAGGGAGCACTTTCTGACGTACTGCGGAAGCACTAGATGAGGTTCTGAGTGAGTACTATCTGAGGTACTGAGGGATCACTTTCTGAGGTATTGAGGGAGCACTTTCTGAGGTACTGCGGGCGCACTATCTGAGGTATTGAGGAAGCACTTTCTGAGGTATTGAGGGAGCACTTTCTGTGGTATTGAGGGAGCACTATCTGAGGTACTGAGGGAGCACTTTCTGAGGTATTGAGGAAGCACTTTCTGAGGTATTGTGGAAGCACTTTCTGAGTAATTGAGGGAGCACTATCTGAGGTATTGAGGAAGCACTTTCTGAGGTATTGAGGAAGCACTTTCTGAGGTACTGAGGGAGCACTTTCTGAGGTATTGAGGGAGCACTTTCAGATGTATTGACGGAGAACGATCTGTGGTATTGAAGGAGCACTACCTGAGGTATTGAGTGAGAACTATCTGTGGTATTGAGCGAGCACTTTCAGAGGTTTTGAGGGAGAACTATCTGTGGTATTTAAGGAGAACTATCTTAGTTATTGAGGGAGCACTCTCTGAGGTATTGATGGATCACTTTCTGAGGTATTGAGGTAGCACTTTCTGAGGTACTGAGTGAGAACTATCTGAGGTACTGAGGGAGAACTATCTGAGGTACTGAGGGAGAACTCTCTGAGGTGCTGAGGGAGCAGTTTCTGAGGTATTGAGGGATCACTTTCTGACGTACTGAGGAAGCACTACCTGAGGTTCTGAGTGAGTACTATCTGAGGTACTGAGGGAGCACTTTCTGAGGTATTGAGGGAGCACTTTCTGAGGTACTGAGGGAGAACTATCTGAGGTATTGAGGGAGAACTATCTGAGGTATTGTGGGAGCACTATCTGAGGCATTGAGGGAGAACTATCTGAAGTATTGAGGGAGCACTGTCAGAGGTATTGAGGGAGAACTATCCGAGGTATTGAGGGAAAACTATCTGAGGTACTGAGGGACCAGTTTCTGAGGTATTGAGGGAGCTCGTTCTGACGTACTGAGGAAGCACTAGTTGAGGTTCTGAGTGAGTACTATCTGAGGTACTGAGGGAGCACTTTCTGAGATATTGAACGAGCACTTTCTGAGATACTGCGGGAGCACTATCTGAGGTACTGAGGGAGAACTATCTGAGGTATTGAGAGATCACTTTCAGATGTATTGAGGGAGAAAGATCTGAGGTATTGAGGAGCACTATCTGAGGTATTGAGGGAGAACTACCTGAGGTATTGAGTGACCAATTTAGGAGGTTTTGAGGGAAAACTATCTGAGGTATTGAAGGAGAACTATCTTCGGTATTGAGGGAGCTCTCTCTGAGGTATTGACGGAGCACTTTCTGAGGTATTGAGGTAGCACTTTCTGAGGTACTGAGGGGACACTTTCTGAGGTATTGAGGGAGCACTATCTGATGTACTGAGGAAGCACTATCAGAGGTACTGATGGAGAACTATCTGAGGTATAGATGGAGCATTTTCTGAGGTATTGAGGGAGCACCTTCTGAGGTACTGAGAAAGCAATATCTGAGGTACTGAGGGATCACTTTCTGAGGTACTGAGGGAGAACTATCTGAGGTACTGAGGGAGCAGTTTCTGAAGTATTGAGGGAGCACTTTCTGAGGTATTGAGGGAACACAATCTGATGTATTGAGGGAGCACTTTATGAGGTATTGAGGGAGCACTTTCTGCGGTATTGAGGGAGCGCTATCTGAGGTACTGAGGCAGAACTATCTGTGGTACTGATGGAGCACTTTCTGAGGTATTGAGGAAGCACTTTCTGAGGTACTGAGGGAGCACTTTCTGAGGTATTGAGGGAGCACTATCTGAGGTACTGAGGGAGAACTTTCTGAGGTATTGAGGAAGCACTTTCTGTGGTACTTAGGGAGAACTATCTGAGGTATTGAGGGAGAACTATCTGAGGTATTGTGGGAGCACTATCTGAGGCATTGAGGGAGAATTATCTGAAGTATTGAGGGAGCACTGTCAGAGGTATTGAGGGAGAACTATCTGAGGTATTGAGGGAGCACTATCTGAGGTACGGAGGGAGAACTATCTGAGGTTTTGACGAGCACTATCTGAGGTATTGAGGGAGAATTATCTGAGGTATTGAAGGAGAACTATCTTAGGTATTGAGGGAGCACTCTCTGAGTTATTGAGGACCACTTTCTGAGGTATTGAGGTAACACCTTCTGAGGTACTGAGGGGACACTTTCTGAGGTATTGAGGGAGCACTATCTGACGTACTGAGGAAGCACTATCAGAGGTACTGAGGGAGAACTATCTGAGGTGCTGAGGGAGCAGTTTCTGAGGTATTGAGGGAGCACATTCTGACGTACCGAGGAAGCACGAGCTGAGGTTCTGAGTGAGTACTATCTGAGGTACTGAGGGATCACTTTCTGAGGTATTGAGGGAGAAACTTTCTGAGGTATTGAGTAAGCACTTTCTGAGTTACTGCGGGAGCACTATCTGAGGTATTGAGGGAGACCTATCTGAGGTATTGTGGGAGCACTATCTGAGGCATTGAGGGAGAACTATCTGAGGTATTGACGGAGCACTATCTGAGGTATTGAAGGAGAACGATCTGAGGGATTGAGGGAGCACTATCTGAGGTATTGAGGGAGAACTATCTGAGGTATTGAGCGAGCACTTTCAGAGATTTTGAGGGAGAGCTATCTGAGGTATTGGAGGAGAACTATCTGAGGTATTGTAGGAGCACTATCTGAGGCATTGAGGGAGAACTATCTGAGGTATTGAGGGGGCACTGTCAGAGGTATTGAGGGAGAACTATCTGAGGTATTGAGGGAGCTCTCTCTGAGGTATTGATCGAGCACTTTCTGAGGTGTTGAGGTAGCACTTTCTGAGGTACTGAGGGGACACATTCTGAGGTACTGAGGGAGCACTATCAGACGTACTGAGGAAGCACTATCAGAGGTACTGATGGAGAACTATCTGAGGTATTGATAGAGCACTTTCTGAGGTATTGAGAGAGCAGTTTCGTGGTATAGTGGGAGAACTATCTGAGGTACTGAGGGAGCACTTTCTGTGGTACTGAGGAAGCACAACCTGAGGTTTTGAAGGAGCACCTTCTGAGGTACTGAGGAAGCACTATCTGAGGTACTGAGGGAGCACTTTCTGAGATACGGAGGGAGAACTATCTGAGGTACTGAGGGAGCACTTTCTGAAGTACTGAGGGAGCACTTTCTGAGGTATTGAGGGACCACTATCTGAGATATTGAGAAAGCACTTTCTGAGGTATTGAGGGAGCACTTTCTGAGGTATTGAGGGAGCACTATCTGAGGTACTGAGGGAGCACTTTCTGAGGTATTGAGAAAGCACTTTCAGAGGTACGGAGGAAGCACATTCTGAGGTACTGAGGGAGCACTGTCTGAGGTATTGGGGAAGCACTTTCTGAGGTATTGAGGAAGCACTTTCTGAGGTACAGAAGGAGTTCTTTCTGAGGTATCGGGGGAGCACTATCTGAGGTACTGAGGGAGCAAGTTCTGAGGATTTGAGGAAGCAATCTCTGATGTACTGAGGGAGAACTATCTGAGGTACTGAGGGAGAACTATCTGAGGTACTGCGGGAGAACTTTCTGTGGTATTTAGGGAGCACTTTCTGAGGAACTGACTGAGAACTATCTGAGGTACTGAGGCAGAACTATCTGTGGTATTGATGGAGCACTTTCTGAGGTATTGAGGAAGCACTTTCTGAGGTACTGAGGGAGCACTTTCTGGGGTATTGGGAAGCACGTTCTGAGGTATTGAGGAAGCACTTTCTGAGGTACTGAGGGAGCACTTTCTCAGGTATTGAGGGAGAACTATCTGAGGTACTGAGGGAGCAAGTTCTGAGGTATTGAGGAAGCACACTCTGAGGTACTGAGGGAGAACTATCTCAGGTATTGAGTGAGCACTTTCTGAGGTATTGAGGGAGCACTATCTGAGGTACTGAGGGAGCACTATCTGTGGTATTGATGGAGCACTTGCTGAGGTATTGAGGAAGCACTTTGTGAGGTATTGAGGGAGCGCTTTCTGAGGTATTGAGGGAGCACTATCTGAGGTACTGAGGGAACAAGTTCTGAGGTATTGAGGAAGCAATCTCTGATGTACTGAGGGAGAACTATCTGAGGTACTGAGGGAGAACTATCTGAGGTACTGCGGGAGAACTTTCTGTGGTATTTAGGGAGCACTTTCTGAGGTACTGAGGGAGAACTATCTGAGGTACTGAGGGAGCAGTTTCTGAGGTATTGAGGGAGCACTTTCTGACGTACTGCGGAAGCACTAGATGAGGTTCTGAGTGAGTACTATCTGAGGTACTGAGGGATCACTTTCTGAGGTATTGAGGGAGCACTTTCTGAGGTACTGCGGGCGCACTATCTGAGGTATTGAGGAAGCACTTTCTGAGGTATTGAGGGAGCACTTTCTGTGGTATTGAGGGAGCACTATCTGAGGTACTGAGGGAGCACTTTCTGAGGTATTGAGGAAGCACTTTCTGAGGTATTGTGGAAGCACTTTCTGATTAATTGAGGGAGCACTATCTGAGGTATTGAGGAAGCACTTTCTGAGGTATTGAGGAAGCACTTTCTGAGGTACTGAGGGAGCACTTTCTGAGGTATTGAGGGAGCACTTTCAGATGTATTGACGGAGAACGATCTGTGGTATTGAAGGAGCACTACCTGAGGTATTGAGTGAGAACTATCTGTGGTATTGAGCGAGCACTTTCAGAGGTTTTGAGGGAGAACTATCTGTGGTATTTAAGGAGAACTATCTTAGTTATTGAGGGAGCACTCTCTGAGGTATTGATGGATCACTTTCTGAGGTATTGAGGTAGCACTTTCTGAGGTACTGAGTGAGAACTATCTGAGGTACTGAGGGAGAACTATCTGAGGTACTGAGGGAGAACTCTCTGAGGTGCTGAGGGAGCAGTTTCTGAGGTATTGAGGGATCACTTTCTGACGTACTGAGGAAGCACTACCTGAGGTTCTGAGTGAGTACTATCTGAGGTACTGAGGGAGCACTTTCTGAGGTATTGAGGGAGCACTTTCTGAGGTACTGAGGGAGAACTATCTGAGGTATTGAGGGAGAACTATCTGAGGTATTGTGGGAGCACTATCTGAGGCATTGAGGGAGAACTATCTGAAGTATTGAGGGAGCACTGTCAGAGGTATTGAGGGAGAACTATCCGAGGTATTGAGGGAAAACTATCTGAGGTACTGAGGGACCAGTTTCTGAGGTATTGAGGGAGCTCGTTCTGACGTACTGAGGAAGCACTAGTTGAGGTTCTGAGTGAGTACTATCTGAGGTACTGAGGGAGCACTTTCTGAGATATTGAACGAGCACTTTCTGAGATACTGCGGGAGCACTATCTGAGGTACTGAGGGAGAACTATCTGAGGTATTGAGGGATCACTTTCAGATGTATTGAGGGAGAAAGATCTGAGGTATTGAGGAGCACTATCTGAGGTATTGAGGGAGAACTACCTGAGGTATTGAGTGACCAATTTAGGAGGTTTTGAGGGAAAACTATCTGAGGTATTGAAGGAGAACTATCTTCGGTATTGAGGGAGCTCTCTCTGAGGTATTGACGGAGCACTTTCTGAGGTATTGAGGTAGCACTTTCTGAGGTACTGAGGGGACACTTTCTGAGGTATTGAGGGAGCACTATCTGATGTACTGAGGAAGCACTATCAGAGGTACTGATGGAGAACTATCTGAGGTATAGATGGAGCATTTTCTGAGGTATTGAGGGAGCACCTTCTGAGGTACTGAGAAAGCAATATCTGAGGTACTGAGGGATCACTTTCTGAGGTACTGAGGGAGAACTATCTGAGGTACTGAGGGAGCAGTTTCTGAAGTATTGAGGGAGCACTTTCTGAGGTATTGAGGGAACACAATCTGATGTATTGAGGGAGCACTTTATGAGGTATTGAGGGAGCACTTTCTGCGGTATTGAGGGAGCGCTATCTGAGGTACTGAGGCAGAACTATCTGTGGTACTGATGGAGCACTTTCTGAGGTATTGAGGAAGCACTTTCTGAGGTACTGAGGGAGCACTTTCTGAGGTATTGAGGGAGCACTATCTGAGGTACTGAGGGAGAACTTTCTGAGGTATTGAGGAAGCACTTTCTGTGGTACTTAGGGAGAACTATCTGAGGTATTGAGGGAGAACTATCTGAGGTATTGTGGGAGCACTATCTGAGGCATTGAGGGAGAATTATCTGAAGTATTGAGGGAGCACTGTCAGAGGTATTGAGGGAGAACTGTCTGAGGTATTGAGGGAGCACTATCTGAGGTACGGAGGGAGAACTATCTGAGGTTTTGACGAGCACTATCTGAGGTATTGAGGGAGAATTATCTGAGGTATTGAAGGAGAACTATCTTAGGTATTGAGGGAGCACTCTCTGAGTTATTGAGGACCACTTTCTGAGGTATTGAGGTAACACTTTCTGAGGTACTGAGGGGACACTTTCTGAGGTATTGAGGGAGCACTATCTGACGTACTGAGGAAGCACTATCAGAGGTACTGAGGGAGAACTATCTGAGGTGCTGAGGGAGCAGTTTCTGAGGTATTGAGGGAGCACATTCTGACGTACCGAGGAAGCACGAGCTGAGGTTCTGAGTGAGTACTATCTGAGGTACTGAGGGATCACTTTCTGAGGTATTGAGGGAGAAACTTTCTGAGGTATTGAGTAAGCACTTTCTGAGTTACTGCGGGAGCACTATCTGAGGTATTGAGGGAGACCTATCTGAGGTATTGTGGGAGCACTATCTGAGGCATTGAGGAAGAACTATCTGAGGTATTGACGGAGCACTATCTGAGGTATTGAAGGAGAACGATCTGAGGGATTGAGGGAGCACTATCTGAGGTATTGAGGGAGAACTATCTGAGGTATTGAGCGAGCACTTTCAGAGATTTTGAGGGAGAGCTATCTGAGGTATTGGAGGAGAACTATCTGAGGTATTGTGGGAGCACTATCTGAGGCATTGAGGGAGAACTATCTGAGGTATTGAGGGGGCACTGTCAGAGGTATTGAGGGAGAACTATCTGAGGTATTGAGGGAGCTCTCTCTGAGGTATTGATCGAGCACTTTCTGAGGTGTTGAGGTAGCACTTTATGAGGTACTGAGGGGACACATTCTGAGGTACTGAGGGAGCACTATCAGACGTACTGAGGAAGCACTATCAGAGGTACTGATGGAGAACTATCTGAGGTATTGATAGAGCACTTTCTGAGGTATTGAGAGAGCAGTTTCGTGGTATAGTGGGAGAACTATCTGAGGTACTGAGGGAGCACTTTCTGTGGTACTGAGGAAGCACAACCTGAGGTTTTGAAGGAGCACCTTCTGAGGTACTGAGGAAGCACTATCTGAGGTACTGAGGGAGCACTTTCTGAGATACGGAGGGAGAACTATCTGAGGTACTGAGGGAGCACTTTCTGAAGTACTGAGGGAGCACTTTCTGAGGTATTGAGGGACCACTATCTGAGATATTGAGAAAGCACTTTCTGAGGTATTGAGGGAGCACTTTCTGAGGTATTGAGGGAGCACTATCTGAGGTACTGAGGGAGCACTTTCTGAGGTATTGAGAAAGCACTTTCAGAGGTACGGAGGAAGCACATTCTGAGGTACTGAGGGAGCACTGTCTGAGGTATTGGGGAAGCACTTTCTGAGGTATTGAGGAAGCACTTTCTGAGGTACAGAAGGAGTTCTTTCTGAGGTATCGGGGGAGCACTATCTGAGGTACTGAGGGAGCAAGTTCTGAGGATTTGAGGAAGCACACTCTGAGGTACTGAGGGAGAACTATCTGAGGTATTGATGGAGCACTTTCTGAGGTATTGAGGGAGCACTATCTGAGGTACTGAGTGAGCACTTTCTGAGGCATTGAGGGGGCACTATCTGAGGTACTGAGTGAGCACTTTCTGAGGTATTGAGGAAGCACTTTCTGAGGTATTGAGGATGCACTATCTGACGTATTGAGGAAGCACTTTCTGAGGTAATGAGGGAGCACTATCTGAGGTATTGAGGAAGCACTTTCTGAGGTATTGAGGGAGCACTTTCGAGGTATTGAGGGAGAACTACCTGAGATATTGAGGGAGCACTTTCTGAGGTAAAGAGTAAGCACAATCTGAGTTATTGAGGGAGCACCTTCTGAGGTGCTGAGGAAGCACTATCTGACGTACTGAGGGAGCACTTTCTGAGGTACTGAGGGAGAACTATCTGAGGTACTGAGTGAGCAATTTCTGAAGTATTGAGGGAGCACTTTCGGAGGTATTGAGGGACCACTATCTGAGGTATTGAGGAAGCACTTTCTGAGGTATTGAGGGAGCACATTCTGACGTATTGAGGAAGCACTTTCTGAGGTATTGAGGGAGCACTATCTGAGGTATTGAGGGAGCAAGTTCTGAGGTATTGAGGAAGCACACTCTAAGGTACTGAGGGAGAATTATCTGAGGTTTTGATGGAGCACTTTCTGAGGTATTGAGGGTGCACTATCTGACGTACTGAGTTAGCACTTTCTGAGGTATTGAGGAAGCACTTTCTGAGGTATTGAGGGAACACAATCTGATGTATTTCGGAGCACTTTCTGAGGTACTGAGGGAGCAAGTTCTGAGGATTTGAGGAAGCACACTCTGAGGTACTGAGGGAGAACTATCTGAGGTATTGATGAAGCACTTTCTGAGGTATTGAGGGAGCACTTTCTGAGGTACTGAGTGAGCACTTTCTGAGGTATTGAGGGAGCACTATCTGAGGTACTGAGTGAGCACTTTCTGAGGTATTGAGGAAGCACTTTCTGAGGTATTGAGGGTGCGCTATCTGACGTATTGAGGAAGCACTTTCTGAGGTAATGAGGGAGCACTATCTGAGGTATTGAGGAAGCACTTTCTGAGGTATTGAGGAAGCACTTTCGAGGTATTGAAGTGGAACTACCTGAGATATTGAGGGAGCACTCTCTGAGGTAGTGAGGGAGCACTTTCTGACGTATTGAGGAAGCACTTTCTGAGGTATTGATGGAACACTATCTGAGGTACTGAGGGAGCAAGTTCTGAGGTATTGAGGAAGCACACTCTAAGGTACTGAGGGAGAATTATCTGAGGTTTTGATGGAGCACTTTCTGAGGTACTGAGTGAGCACTTTCTGAGGTATTGAGGGAACACTTTCTGAGGTATTGAGGGAGCACTATCTGAGGTACTGAGTGAGCACTTTCTGAGGTATTGAGGGGGCACTATCTGAGGTATTGAGGGAACACAATCTGATGTATTGAGGAAGCACTTTATGAGGTATTGAGGGAGCACTTTCTGCAGTATTGAGGGAGCGCTATCTGAGGTACTGAGGCAGAACTATCTGTGGTATTGATGGAGCACTTTCTGAGTTATTGAGGAAGCACTTCCTGAGGTACTGAGGGAGCACTTTCTGAGGTATTGAGGGATCACTATCTGAGGTACTGAGGGAACAAGTTCTGAGGTATTGAGGAAGCACTCTCTGAGGTACTGATGGAGAACTATCTCAGGCACTGAGGGAGATCTATCTGAGGTACTGAGGGAGCACTTTCTGAGGTATTAAGGGAGCACTATCTGAGGCATTGAGGGAGCAATATCTGAGGTACTGAGGGAGCACTTTCTGAGGTATTTTGGGAGCACTTTCTGAGGTACTGAGGGAGAACTATCTGAGGTGCTGAGGGAGCAGTTTCTGAGGTATTGAGGGAGCACATTCTGACGTACCGAGGAAGCACGAGCTGAGGTTCTGAGTGAGTACTATCTGAGGTACTGAGGGATCACTTTCTGAGGTATTGAGGGAGAAACTTTCTGAGGTATTGAGTAAGCACTTTCTGAGTTACTGCGGGAGCACTATCTGAGGTATTGAGGGAGACCTATCTGAGGTATTGTGGGAGCACTATCTGAGGCATTGAGGAAGAACTATCTGAGGTATTGACGGAGCACTATCTGAGGTATTGAAGGAGAACGATCTGAGGGATTGAGGGAGCACTATCTGAGGTATTGAGGGAGAACTATCTGAGGTATTGAGCGAGCACTTTCAGAGATTTTGAGGGAGAGCTATCTGAGGTATTGGAGGAGAACTATCTGAGGTATTGTGGGAGCACTATCTGAGGCATTGAGGGAGAACTATCTGAGGTATTGAGGGGGCACTGTCAGAGGTATTGAGGGAGAACTATCTGAGGTATTGAGGGAGCTCTCTCTGAGGTATTGATCGAGCACTTTCTGAGGTGTTGAGGTAGCACTTTCTGAGGTACTGAGGGGACACATTCTGAGGTACTGAGGGAGCACTATCAGACGTACTGAGGAAGCACTATCAGAGGTACTGATGGAGAACTATCTGAGGTATTGATAGAGCACTTTCTGAGGTATTGAGAGAGCAGTTTCGTGGTATAGTGGGAGAACTATCTGAGGTACTGAGGGAGCACTTTCTGTGGTACTGAGGAAGCACAACCTGAGGTTTTGAAGGAGCACCTTCTGAGGTACTGAGGAAGCACTATCTGAGGTACTGAGGGAGCACTTTCTGAGATACGGAGGGAGAACTATCTGAGGTAATGAGGGAGCACTTTCTGAAGTACTGAGGGAGCACTTTCTGAGGTATTGAGGGACCACTATCTGAGATATTGAGAAAGCACTTTCTGAGGTATTGAGGGAGCACTTTCTGAGGTATTGAGGGAGCACTATCTGAGGTACTGAGGGAGCACTTTCTGAGGTATTGAGAAAGCACTTTCAGAGGTACGGAGGAAGCACATTCTGAGGTACTGAGGGAGCACTGTCTGAGGTATTGGGGAAGCACTTTCTGAGGTATTGAGGAAGCACTTTCTGAGGTACAGAAGGAGTTCTTTCTGAGGTATCGGGGGAGCACTATCTGAGGTACTGAGGGAGCAAGTTCTGAGGATTTGAGGAAGCACACTCTGAGGTACTGAGGGAGAACTATCTGAGGTATTGATGGAGCACTTTCTGAGGTATTGAGGGAGCACTATCTGAGGTACTGAGTGAGCACTTTCTGAGGCATTGAGGGGCACTATCTGAGGTACTGAGTGAGCACTTTCTGACGTATTGAGGAAGCACTTTCTGAGGTAATGAGGGAGCACTATCTGAGGTATTGAGGAAGCACTTTCTGAGGTATTGAGGGAGCACTTTCGAGGTATTGAGGGAGAACTACCTGAGATATTGAGGGAGCACTTTCTGAGGTAAAGAGTAAGCACAATCTGAGGTATTGAGGGAGCACCTTCTGAGGTGCTGAGGAAGCACTATCTGACGTACTGAGGGAGCACTTTCTGAGGTACTGAGGGAGAACTATCTGAGGTACTGAGTGAGCAATTTCTGAAGTATTGAGGGAGCACTTTCGGAGGTATTGAGGGACCACTATCTGAGGTATTGAGGAAGCACTTTCTGAGGTATTGAGGGAGCACATTCTGACGTATTGAGGAAGCACTTTCTGAGGTATTGAGGGAGCACTATCTGAGGTATTGAGGGAGCAAGTTCTGAGGTATTGAGGAAGCACACTCTAAGGTACTGAGGGAGAATTATCTGAGGTTTTGATGGAGCACTTTCTGAGGTATTGAGGGTGCACTATCTGACGTACTGAGTTAGCACTTTCTGAGGTATTGAGGAAGCACTTTCTGAGGTATTGAGGGAACACAATCTGATGTATTTCGGAGCACTTTCTGAGGTACTGAGGGAGCAAGTTCTGAGGATTTGAGGAAGCACACTCTGAGGTACTGAGGGAGAACTATCTGAGGTATTGATGAAGCACTTTCTGAGGTATTGAGGGAGCACTATCTGAGGTACTGAGTGAGCACTTTCTGAGGTATTGAGGGAGCACTATCTGAGGTACTGAGTGAGCACTTTCTGAGGTATTGAGGAAGCACTTTCTGAGGTATTGAGGGTGCGCTATCTGACGTATTGAGGAAGCACTTTCTGAGGTAATGAGGGAGCACTATCTGAGGTATTGAGGAAGCACTTTCTGAGGTATTGAGGAAGCACTTTCGAGGTATTGAAGTGGAACTACCTGAGATATTGAGGGAGCACTCTCTGAGGTAGTGAGGGAGCACTTTCTGACGTATTGAGGAAGCACTTTCTGAGGTATTGATGGAACACTATCTGAGGTACTGAGGGAGCAAGTTCTGAGGTATTGAGGAAGCACACTCTAAGGTACTGAGGGAGAATTATCTGAGGTTTTGATGGAGCACTTTCTGAGGTACTGAGTGAGCACTTTCTGAGGTATTGAGGGAACACTTTCTGAGGTATTGAGGGAGCACTATCTGAGGTACTGAGTGAGCACTTTCTGAGGTATTGAGGGGGCACTAGCTGAGGTATTGAGGGAACACAATCTGATGTATTGAGGAAGCACTTTATGAGGTATTGAGGGAGCACTTTCTGCAGTATTGAGGGAGCGCTATCTGAGGTACTGAGGCAGAACTATCTGTGGTATTGATGGAGCACTTTCTGAGTTATTGAGGAAGCACTTCCTGAGGTACTGAGGGAGCACTTTCTGAGGTATTGAGGGATCACTATCTGAGGTACTGAGGGAACAAGTTCTGAGGTATTGAGGAAGCACTCTCTGAGGTACTGATGGAGAACTATCTCAGGCACTGAGGGAGATCTATCTGAGGTACTGAGGGAGCACTTTCTGAGGTATTAAGGGAGCACTATCTGAGGCATTGAGGGAGCAATATCTGAGGTACTGAGGGAGCACTTTCTGAGGTATTTTGGGAGCACTTTCTGAGGTACTGAGTGAGAACTCTCTGAGGTACTGAGGGAGAACTCTCTGAGGTGCTGAGGGAGCTGTTTCTTAGGTATTGAGGGAGCACTTTCTGACGGACTGAGGAAACAGGACCTGAGGTTCTGAGTGAGTACTATCTGAGGTACTGAGGGAGCACTTTCTGAGGTATTGAGGGAGCACTTTCTGAGGTACTGAGGGAGAACTATCTGAGGTATTGAGGGAGAACTATCTGAGGTATTGAAGGAGAACTATCTTAGGTATTGAGGGAGCACTCTCTGAGGTACTGAGGGAGCAAGTTCTGAGGTATTGAGGAAGCACACTCTGAGGTACTGAGGGAGAATTATCTGAGGTATTGTTGGAGCACTTTCTGAGGTATTGAGGGTGCACTATCTGAGGTACTGAGTGAGCAATTTCTGAGGTATTGAGGAAGCACTTTCTGAGGTATCGAGGGAACTCAATCTGATGTATTGAGGAAGCACCTTATGAGGTATTGAGGGAGCACTTTCTGAGGTATTGAGGGAGCACTATCTGAGGTATTGAGGAAGCACTTTGTGAGGTACTGAGGGAGCGCTTTCTGAGGTATTGAGGGAGCACTATCTGAGGTACTGAGGGAACAAGTTCTGAGGTATTGAGGAAGCAATCTCTGATGTACTGAGGGAGAACTATCTGAGGTACTGAGGGAGAACTATCTGAGGTACTGAGGGAGAACTTTCTGAGGTATTGAGGAAGCACTTTCAGATGTTCTGAGGGAGAACTATCTGAGGTACTGAGGGTGCACTTTCTGAGGTACTGAGGGAGAACTATCTGAGGTATTGAGGGAGAACTATCTGAGGTATTGTGGGAGCACTATCTGAGGCATTGAGGGAGAACTATCTGAGGTATTGAGGGAGCACTGTCAGAGGTATTGAGGGATCACTTTCTCAGGTATTGAGGGATCACTATCTGAGGTACTGAGGGAACAAGTTCTGAGGTATTGAGGAAGCACTCTCTGAGGTACTGATGGAGAACTATCTCAGGTACTGAGGGAGATCTATCTGAGGTACTGAGGGAGCACTTTCTGAGGTATTAAGGGAGCACTATCTGAGGCATTGAGGGAGCAATAACTGAGGTACTAAGGGAGCACTTTCTGAGGTATTTAAGGAGCACTTTCTGAGGTACTGAGTGAGAACTATCTGAGGTACTGAGGGAGAACTCTCTGTGGTGCTGAGGGAGCAGTTTCTGAGGTATTGAGGGAGCACTTTCTGACGTACTGAGGAAGCACTAGTTGAGTTTCTGGGTAAGTACTATCTGAGGTACTGAGGGAGAAACTTTCTGAGGTACTGAGGGAGAACTATCTGAGGTATTGAGGGAGAACTATCTGAGGTATTGTGGGAGCACTATCTGAGGCATTGAGGGAGAACTATCTGAGGTATTGAGGGAGCACTGTCAGAGGTATTGAGGGAGAACTATCTGAGGTATTGAGGGAGCACTATCTGAGGTACGGACGAAGAACTATCTGAGGTTTTGACGAGCACTATCTTAGGTATTGAGGGAGCACTCTCTGAGGTATTGATGCAGCACTTTCCGAGGTATTGAGGGAGCACTTTCTGTGGTGCTGAGGAAGCACTATCTGAGGTAATGAGGGAGCACTTTCTGAGGTACTGAGGCAGAACTATCTGAGGTACTGATAGACAAATGTCTAAAGTATTGAGGGAGCACATTCTGAGGTATTGAGGGACCACTATCTGAGGTATTGAGGAAGCACGTTATGAGGTATTGACGGAGCACTTTCTGAGGTACTGAGGGTGCACTTTCTGAGGTATTGAGGCAGCACTTTCTGAGGTACTGAGGGAGAACTATCTGAGGTACTGAGGGACAAATGTCTAAAGTATTGAGGGAGCACTTTCTGAGGTATTGAGGGACCACTATCTGAGGTATTGAGGAAGCACCTTCTGAGGTATTGAGGGAGCACTTTCTGAGGGACTGAGGGAGCACGTTCTGAGGTATTGAGGGAGCACTTCCTGAGGTATTGAGGGAGCACTGTCTGAGGTATTGGGGAAGCACTTTCTGAGGTATTGAAGAAGCAATTTCTGAGGTATTGAGGGAGCACGTTCTGAGGTATTGAGGAACCACTTTCTGAGGTATTGAGGAAGCACTTTCTGAGGTATTGAGGGAGCACTGTCTGAGGTATTGGGGAAGCACTTTCTGAGGTATTGAGGAAGCACTTTCTGAGGTATTGAGGGACGACTATCTGAGGTATTGAGGAAGCACTTTCTGAGGTATTGAGGAAGCACTTTCTGAGGTATTGAGGGAGCACTTCCTGAGGTATTGAGGGACCACTATCTGAGGTATTGAGGAAGCACTTTCTGAGGTATTGAGGAAGCACGTTCTGAGGTATTGGGGAAGCACTTTCTGAGGTATTGAGGAAGCACTTTCTGAGGTATTGAGGGAGCACTGTCTGAGGTATTGAGGAAGCACTCTCTGAGGTATTGAGGAAGCACTTTCTGAGGTATTGAGGAAGCACTTTCTGAGGTATTGTGGGAGCACTGTCTGAGGTATTGGGGAAGCACTTTCTGAGGTATTGAGGAAGCACTTTCTGAGGTACTGAGGGAGCACTTTCTGAGGTCTTGGGGGAGCACTATCTGAGGTACTGAGGGAGCAAGTTCTGAGGTATTGAGGAAGCACTCTCTGAGGTACTGAGGGAGAACTATCTGAGGTACTGATGGTGAACTATCTGAGGTATGGAGGGAGCACTATCTGAGGTACGGAGGGAGAACTATCTGAGGTTTTGAGGAGCACTATCTGAGGTATTGAGGGAGAACTATCTGAGGTATTTAGGGAGCACTTTCTGAGGTACTGATGGAACTCTCTCTGAGGTATTGAGGGAGCACTATCTGACGTACTGAGGAAGCACTATCAGAGGTACTAAGGGAAAACTATCTGAGGTATTCAGGGAGCACGTTCTGAGGTGATGAGGAAGCACTATCTGAGGTACTGAGGGAGCACTTTCTGCGGGACTGAGGGAGAACTATCTGAGGTAATGATGGACTACTTTTTGAAGTATTGAGGGAGCACTTTCTGAGGTATTGAGGGACCACTATCTGAGGTATTGAGGAAGCACTTTGTTGGGTACTGAGGGAGCACTTTCTGAGGAATTGTGGGCCACTATCTGAGGTACTGAGGCAGAACTATCTGTGGTATTGATGGAGCACTTTCTGAGGTATTGAGGAAGCATTTTCTGAGGTACTGAGGGAGCACTTTCTGAGGTATTGGGAAGCACGTTCTGAGGTATTGAGGAAGCACTTTCTGAGGTATTGAGGGAGAACTATCTGAGGTACTGAGGGAGCAAGTTCTGAGGTATTGAGGAAGCACACTCTGAGGTACTGAGGGAGAACTATCTGAGGTATTGAGGGAGCACTTTCTGAGGTATTGAGGGAGCACTATCTGAGGTACTGAGGGAGCACTATCTGTGGTATTGATGGAGCACTTGCTGAGGTATTGAGGAAGCACTTTGTGAGGTACTGAGGGAGCGCTTTCTGAGGTATTGAGGGAGCACTATCTGAGGTACTGAGGGAACAAGTTCTGAGGTATTGAGGAAGCAATCTCTGATGTACTGAGGGAGAACTATCTGAGGTACTGAGGGAGAACTATCTGAGGTACTGCGGGAGAACTCTCTGTGGTATTTAGGGAGCACTTTCTGAGGAACTGACTGAGAACTATCTGAGGTACTGAGGCAGAACTATCTGTGGTATTGATGGAGCACTTTCTGAGGTATTGAGGAAGCACTTTCTGAGGTACTGAGGGAGCACTTTCTGAGGTATTGGGAAGCACGTTCTGAGGTATTGAGGAAGCACTTTCTGAGGTACTGAGGGAGCACTTTCTGAGGTATTGAGGGAGAACTATCTGAGGTACTGAGGGAGCAAGTTCTGAGGTATTGAGGAAGCACACTCTGAGGTACTGAGGGAGAACTATCTGAGGTATTGAGTGAGCACTTTCTGAGGTATTGAGGGAGCACTATCTGAGGTACTGAGGGAGCACTATCTGTGGTATTGATGGAGCACTTGCTGAGGTATTGAGGAAGCACTTTGTGAGGTACTGAGGGAGCGCTTTCTGAGGTATTGAGGGAGCACTATCTGAGGTACTGAGGGAACAAGTTCTGAGGTATTGAGGAAGCAATCTCTGATGTACTGAGGGAGAACTATCTGAGGTACTGAGGGAGAACTATCTGAGGTACTACGGGAGAACTTTCTGTGGTATTTAGGGAGCACTTTCTGAGATACTGAGGGAGAACTATCTGTGGTACTGAGGGAGCAGTTTCTGAGGTATTGAGGGAGCACTTTCTGACGTACTGCGGAAGCACTAGATGAGGTTCTGAGTGAGTACTATCTGAGGTACTGAGGGATCACTTTCTGAGGTATTGAGGGAGCACTTTCTGAGGTACTGCGGGCGCACTATCTGAGGTATTGAGGAAGCACTTTCTGAGGTATTGAGGGAGCACTTTCTGTGGTATTGAGGGAGCACTATCTGAGGTACTGAGGGAGCACTTTCTGAGGTATTGAGGAAGCACTTTCTGAGGTATTGTGGAAGCACTTTCTGAGTAATTGAGGGAGCACTATCTGAAGTATTGAGGAAGCACTTTCTGAGGTATTGAGGAAGCACTTTCTGAGGTACTGAGGGAGCACTTTCTGAGGTATTGAGGGAGCACTTTCAGATGTATTGACGGAGAACGATCTGTGGTATTGAAGGAGCACTATCTGAGGTATTGAGTGAGAACTATCTGTGGTATTGAGCGAGCACTTTCAGAGGTTTTGAGGGAGAACTATCTGTGGTATTTAAGGAGAACTATCTTAGTTATTGAGGGAGCACTCTCAGGTATTGATGGATCACTTTCTGAGGTATTGAGGTAGCACTTTCTGAGGTACTGAGTGAGAACTATCTGAGGTACTGAGGGAGAACTATCTGAGGTACTGAGGGAGAACTCTCTGAGGTGCTGAGGGAGCAGTTTCTGAGGTATTGAGGGATCACTTTCTGACGTACTGAGGAAGCACTACCTTAGGTTCTGAGTGAGTACTATCTGAGGTACTGAGGGAGCACTTTCTGAGGTATTGAGGGAGCACTTTCTGAGGTACTGAGGGAGAACTATCTGAGGTATTGAGGGAGAACTATCTGAGGTATTGTGGGAGCACTATCTGAGGCATTGAGGGAGAACTATCTGAAGTATTGAGGGAGCACTGTCAGAGGTATTGAGGGAGAACTATCCGAGGTATTGAGGGAAAACTATCTGAGGTACTGAGGGACCAGTTTCTGAGGTATTGAGGGAGCTCGTTCTGACGTACTGAGGAAGCACTAGTTGAGGTTCTGAGTGAGTACTATCTGAGGTACTGAGGGAGCACTTTCTGAGATATTGAACGAGCACTTTCTGAGATACTGCGGGAGCACTATCTGAGGTACTGAGGGAGAACTATCTGAGGTATTGAGGGATCACTTTCAGATGTATTGAGGGAGAAAGATCTGAGGTATTGAGGAGCACTATCTGAGGTATTGAGGGAGAACTACCTGAGGTATTGAGTGACCAATTTAGGAGGTTATGAGGGAAAACTATCTGAGGTATTGAAGGAGAACTATCTTCGGTATTGAGGGAGCTCTCTCTGAGGTATTGACGGAGCACTTTCTGAGGTATTGAGGTAGCACTTTCTGAGGTACTGAGGGGACACTTTCTGAGGTATTGAGGGAGCACTATCTGATGTACTGAGGAAGCACTATCAGAGGTACTGATGGAGAACTATCTGAGGTATAGATGGAGCATTTTCTGAGGTATTGAGGGAGCACCTTCTGAGGTACTGAGAAAGCAATATCTGAGGTACTGAGGGATCACTTTCTGAGGTACTGAGGGAGAACTATCTGAGGTACTGAGGGAGCAGTTTCTGAAGTATTGAGGGAGCACTTTCTGAGGTATTGAGGGAACACAATCTGATGTATTGAGGGAGCACTTTATGAGGTATTGAGGGAGCACTTTCTGCGGTATTGAGGGAGCGCTATCTGAGGTACTGAGGCAGAACTATCTGTGGTACTGATGGAGCACTTTCTGAGGTATTGAGGAAGCACTTTCTGAGGTACTGAGGGAGCACTCTCTGAGGTATTGAGGGAGCACTATCTGAGGTACTGAGGGAGAACTTTCTGAGGTATTGAGGAAGCACTTTCTGTGGTACTTAGGGAGAACTATCTGAGGTATTGAGGGAGAACTATCTGAGGTATTGTGGGAGCACTATCTGAGGCATTGAGGGAGAATTATCTGAAGTATTGAGGGAGCACTGTCAGAGGTATTGAGGGAGAACTATCTGAGGTATTGAGGGAGCACTATCTGAGGTACGGAGGGAGAACTATCTGAGGTTTTGACGAGCACTATCTGAGGTATTGAGGGAGAATTATCTGAGGTATTGAAGGAGAACTATCTTAGGTATTGAGGGAGCACTCTCTGAGTTATTGAGGACCACTTTCTGAGGTATTGAGGTAACACTTTCTGAGGTACTGAGGGACACTTTCTGAGGTATTGAGGGAGCACTATCTGACGTACTGAGGAAGCACTATCAGAGGTACTGAGGGAGAACTATCTGAGGTGCTGAGGGAGCAGTTTCTGAGGTATTGAGGGAGCACATTCTGACGTACCGAGGAAGCACGAGCTGAGGTTCTGAGTGAGTACTATCTGAGGTACTGAGGGATCACTTTCTGAGGTATTGAGGGAGAAACTTTCTGAGGTATTGAGTAAGCACTTTCTGAGTTACTGCGGGAGCACTATCTGAGGTATTGAGGGAGACCTATCTGAGGTATTGTGGGAGCACTATCTGAGGCATTGAGGGAGAACTATCTGAGGTATTGACGGAGCACTATCTGAGGTATTGAAGGAGAACGATCTGAGGGATTGAGGGAGCACTATCTGAGGTATTGAGGGAGAACTATCTGAGGTATTGAGCGAGCACTTTCAGAGATTTTGAGGGAGAGCTATCTGAGGTATTGGAGGAGAACTATCTGAGGTATTGTGGGAGCACTATCTGAGGCATTGAGGGAGAACTATCTGAGGTATTGAGGGGGCACTGTCAGAGGTATTGAGGGAGAACTATCTGAGGTATTGAGGGAGCTCTCTCTGAGGTATTGATCGAGCACTTTCTGAGGTGTTGAGGTAGCACTTTCTGAGGTACTGAGGGGACACATTCTGAGGTACTGAGGGAGCACTATCAGACGTACTGAGGAAGCACTATCAGAGGTACTGATGGAGAACTATCTGAGGTATTGATAGAGCACTTTCTGAGGTATTGAGAGAGCAGTTTCGTGGTATAGTGGGAGAACTATCTGAGGTACTGAGGGAGCACTTTCTGTGGTACTGAGGGAGCACTTTCTGAGATACGGAGGGAGAACTATCTGAGGTACTGAGGGAGCACTTTCTGAAGTACTGAGGGAGCACTTTCTGAGGTATTGAGGGACCACTATCTGAGATATTGAGAAAGCACTTTCTGAGGTATTGAGGGAGCACTTTCTGAGGTATTGAGGGAGCACTATCTGAGGTACTGAGGGAGCACTTTCTGAGGTATTGAGAAAGCACTTTCAGAGGTACGGAGGAAGCACATTCTGAGGTACTGAGGGAGCACTGTCTGAGGTATTGGGGAAGCACTTTCTGAGGTATTGAGGAAGCACTTTCTGAGGTACAGAAGGAGTTCTTTCTGAGGTATCGGGGGAGCACTATCTGAGGTACTGAGGGAGCAAGTTCTGAGGATTTGAGGAAGCACACTCTGAGGTACTGAGGGAGAACTATCTGAGGTATTGATGGAGCACTTTCTGAGGTATTGAGGGAGCACTATCTGAGGTACTGAGTGAGCACTTTCTGAGGCATTGAGGGGGCACTATCTGAGGTACTGAGTGAGCACTTTCTGAGGTATTGAGGAAGCACTTTCTGAGGTATTGAGGATGCACTATCTGACGTATTGAGGAAGCACTTTCTGAGGTAATGAGGGAGCACTATCTGAGGTATTGAGGAAGCACTTTCTGAGGTATTGAGGGAGCACTTTCGAGGTATTGAGGGAGAACTACCTGAGATATTGAGGGAGCACTTTCTGAGGTAAAGAGTAAGCACAATCTGAGGTATTGAGGGAGCACCTTCTGAGGTGCTGAGGAAGCACTATCTGACGTACTGAGGGAGCACTTTCTGAGGTACTGAGGGAGAACTATCTGAGGTACTGAGTGAGCAATTTCTGAAGTATTGAGGGAGCACTTTCGGAGGTATTGAGGGACCACTATCTGAGGTATTGAGGAAGCACTTTCTGAGGTATTGAGGGAGCACATTCTGACGTATTGAGGAAGCACTTTCTGAGGTATTGAGGGAGCACTATCTGAGGTATTGAGGGAGCAAGTTCTGAGGTATTGAGGAAGCACACTCTAAGGTACTGAGGGAGAATTATCTGAGGTTTTGATGGAGCACTTTCTGAGGTATTGAGGGTGCACTATCTGACGTACTGAGTTAGCACTTTCTGAGGTATTGAGGAAGCACTTTCTGAGGTATTGAGGGAACACAATCTGATGTATTTCGGAGCACTTTCTGAGGTACTGAGGGAGCAAGTTCTGAGGATTTGAGGAAGCACACTCTGAGGTACTGAGGGAGAACTATCTGAGGTATTGATGGAGCACTTTCTGAGGTATTGAGGGAGCACTATCTGAGGTACTGAGTGAGCACTTTCTGAGGTATTGAGGGAGCACTATCTGAGGTACTGAGTGAGCACTTTCTGAGGTATTGAGGAAGCACTTTCTGAGGTATTGAGGGTGCGCTATCTGACGTATTGAGGAAGCACTTTCTGAGGTAATGAGGGAGCACTATCTGAGGTATTGAGGAAGCACTTTCTCAGGTATTGAGGAAGCACTTTCGAGGTATTGAGGGGGAACTACCTGAGATATTGAGGGAGCACTCTCTGAGGTATTGAGGGAGCACTTTCTGACGTATTGAGGAAGCACTTTCTGAGGTATTGATGGAACACTATCTGAGGTACTGAGGGAGCAAGTTCTGAGGTATTGATGAAGCACACTCTAAGGTACTGAGGGAGAATTATCTGAGGTTTTGATGGAGCACTTTCTGAGGTACTGAGTGAGCACTTTCTGAGGTATTGAGGGAACACTTTCTGAGGTATTGAGGGAGCACTATCTGAGGTACTGAGTGAGCACTTTCTGAGGTATTGAGGGTGCACTATCTGAGGTACTGAGTGAGCACTTTCTGAGGTATTGAGGAAGCACTTTCTGAGGTAATGAGGGAGCACTATCTGAGGTATTGAGGAAGCACTTTCTGAGGTATTGAGGGAGCACTTTCGAGGTATTGAGGGAGAACTACCTGAGATATTGAGGGAGCACTTTCTGAGGTAAAGAGTAAGCACAATCTGAGGTATTGAGGGAGCACCTTCTGAGCTGCTGAGGAAGCACTATCTGACGTACTGAGGGAGCACTTTCTGAGATACTGAGGGAGAACTATCTGAGGTACTGAGTGAGCACTTTCTGAAGTATTGAGGGAGCACTTTCGGAGGTATTGAGGGACCACTATCTGAGGTATTGAGGAAGCACTTTCTGAGGTATTGAGGGAGCACATTCTGACGTATTGTGGAAGCACTTTCTGAGGTATTGAGGGAGCACTATCTGAGGTATTGAGGAAGCACTTTCTGAGGTATTGAGGGAACACTATCTGAGGTACTGAGGGAGCAAGTTCTGAGGTATTGAGGAAGCACACTCTAAGGTACTGAGGGAGAATTATCTGAGGTTTTGATGGAGCACTTTCTGAGGTATTGAGGGTGCAGTATCTGACTTACTGAGTGAGCATTTTCTGAGGTATTGAGGAAGCACTTTCTGAGGTATTGAGGGAACACAACCTGATGTATTGAGGAAGCACCTTATGAGGTATTGAGGGAGCACTTTCTGAGATATTGAGGGAGCACTAACTGAGGTACTGAGGCAGAACTATCTGTGGTATTGATGGAGCACTTTCTGAGGTATTGAGGAAGCAATATCTGAGGTACTGAGGGAGCAAGTTCTGAGGTATTGAGGAAGCAATATCTGAGGTACTGATGGAGAACTATCTGAGGTACTGAGGGAGATCTATCTGAGGTACTGAGGGAGCACTTTCTGAGGTATTTAGGGAGCACTTTCTGAGGTACTGAGGGAGCAAGTTCTGAGGATTTGAGGAAGCACACTCTGAGGTACTGAGGGAGAACTATCTGAGGTATTGAGGGAGACCTATCTGAGGTATTGTGGGAGCACTATCTGAGGCATTGAGGGAGAACTATCTGAGGTATTGACGGAGCACTATCTGAGGTATTGAAGGAGAACGATCTGAGGGATTGAGGGAGCACTATCTGAGGCATTGAGGGAGAACTATCTGAGGTATTGAGCGAGCACTTTCAGAGATTTTGAGGGAGAACTATCTGAGGTATTGAGGGGGCTCTCTCTGAGGTATTGATCGAGCACTTTCTGAGGTGTTGAGGTAGCACTTTCTGAGGTACTGAGGGGACACATTCTGAGGTACTGAGGGAGCACTATCAGACGTACTGAGGAAGCACTATCAGAGGTACTGATGGAGAACTA